>NC_060124.1:352992271-354192271 GCF_021461395.2 Schistocerca americana
TTCTGCGAAAAAGTTCATTATTTACATCAGGGATATCCGTCAAACTGGTTCCTGAAATATGACTGTCATCTGTCAAGTAAGACGCGTAATGTAACTGCCATGCCTAATAAATAGTAAGAAATAACATACTAAACAGACAGCTGACATTAAAAGCTATACCTAAAGGTTCCGTGTCGTAAAAATAACCTGACCAGACTTAAAACTGCAGAAAATACATGTTAGCTAAAATACAACAGTGAACAGACAAACACACAGACAGGTAGCCACTCAAAATAAATATCAGCTAATGCAAAAATGTAATAAAATCACTTATTAATACCTCCCCTGGGGCGTAAGTCGCAGTATACATTCAAACTGAGCATTTCCATGTCTAAATTATTCTATGTTGCTATGAGATCTCCATGTGTGAAATATGTAAAGGGCCTTGATATTTCAATCTGAGGAAACGTTATTGTTGGTTCATATAACATACAATCATATTCCTAACTTTTCACAAGTCTTCAATAATGTTCCACCTCAATAAGCATTAAGCATTAAGCATTAATTTATGGGAAAGAAGACAATGTATCACTAGAAAAATGTAATAGAGTGCACTGCTTGCCATTTATTGCTTTTTATTACAGATGATATTGGCTCATCGAGGTTGATTACAAAACGAATTTTCGATGTAGACTTCACTATTTATCAAAATGAATTATGGTGGCAAGGCTCTCTAAAACGTTTGCCAATTGTAACTATGGTCCCTAAACAGCGTAAAACACTAATGTATTTATTTAATATAATAACCATTAAATAACATGAACGTCTAATAAAAGCATGTGGCCTAAAGACTTTAAACTCGCACACATCACATAGCGAAACACTATTTTAGGAAAGAAGGAAGCAGGTATTTTTATTACAGTGTATCACTTCCACTGCAGTGCGCAGTGAGAACATCGTTGGGTTTTCGCATAACATGACCAAAGACACTGACAGATGAAACATTGCCAAAGATAATAACTGAGTCGATAACTCGGAAATCAAATATTTGGCTGCGAGATAAAATTATTTCTTAAAACAAATACAGATTTCATGTAAAAGTAATTATAGATATTGGAATTCGAACTTTGACCCAAAATGATGACTAATTGCTCATGAATTGGAAGATTTTAAGCACAAATGCACTTTTAAGCACAAGGGACCCTCGAATTATATGTTTTCCAATCTTAAATGTCTATATTAATTACTGAAAGAAATAGAGTTTGCTCACCGACGCCACTTAAATAAATAGTGTCATAGCCGACGGCTATACTTCGATCTGTGTACCATGTATTATATTCATCTTAAAACTTTGAAACTGGTTGAAAATACACACACAAAGGGAGCTACTGCAGATTTAACTTACAGCTTAAAATGCACCAAGAGTTATCAGAGTAAAGATTCACAACGTGTTATGTTTACAAAAGGCATTTCACTATAAAATGCAATGGACAAACGCATTAATACCACTGTAACAGATAACAGAGAAACACCGTGTGCTCGGCGAAGTGCTCTGTATGTCAAATGAACTACCTTCCCAGCTGTAGAGCACCTAAATGTAAATTATTTTAACACAAGTACATTACCAATGTGTAATAAAGCAGTATGTTTAATCCTTACGGAAGTGTAATCGTCTCCTTTCTTCTTTTTCCTGTGATTTACCCCTATTTTCTCTTGGTCAGCATGTTAATTAATGGATTTGGTAATGTTGGTGAAAGAGAGTGTCTGTATGCCCTTCCTTTTGCCACTCGCTTTTTCCCCAGAGACGGTATTTGCCTACGCCAACTGCCTGCGTGTAGTGCTCCCTCGTGTTAAATTGAGTGAACGTTTCCTAAATGTTTGTAAATCGTGTAAATGAGGCAAATAAGTATACCAGCGTGGCATTCTCTTATTTGGAATCGGGAAAACACGTTTATCCGAATCCTGGAAATAGTCTGCTAATGCACACGGCTGTTTGGGCAGATATTTATGGAATTTTTATGACCCTATATTTCCAAAGATACACTATAATTGGAATGGTAATTGTAGTACTAAGTGTAACATAGATACCTAATATACAGACGGGATTATGAATTATGAAATCCACGTTGAGTTGTGAAAGCTCTAGATACCAAGTCAGACATGAAACTAACGACTATTGAAACTAAACAATACCCCCCCCCCCCCCCTCCACGCTTTTCTCTTTTCGTTTAGGATGCTTCAGCCCTCATCACCTACGGCGATCTGACGGGGCTGCTTGTTGGTTACTATTTTTTATAATCTCCTTCTTTATTAATTACTGTGGCGATGAGGACACGGTCCTACTTGTCAGCCTCTACATGTCTAATGAGTTTTGGTTTTTGCAGTTTATAGTCCGTAGCCCGTTTGAGATGTGGCTTTCATTGGGATACAATACCACGAAAAAAATATTATGTCGTCATCATCATCGTCGTCATTGCTCCTTGCAACGTGTATTCGTTTCTTTAATGATATCCTTAAATACTTAAACGTATCTTTCGTCTTTTCTGAAGTTCCGCTTGGTATCCGTAGAATTAACTGATTCTAGATAACAACTGATTGAATATCCAACGAATGGCTATCGTTCTACGAGTCGGGGCGTGGAATGTCAGAGGTTTAAACGTGGTAGGGAAGCTAGAAAAAGTGAAAAGGCGAACGCATACGCGTGGGAGTTAGTGAAGCGAAATCGAAAAAGACGAGAATTTCTGGTCAGATGACTATACCGTAATATCAACAGCAGCAAATAAGGATGTAACGGAAGTAGGATTCGTTATGAATGGTATGGTAGAGCAGAATGTGTGTCACTGTGAACAGTTCAGTGATAGGGTTGTACTCATCAGAATCGACAGCAAATTAAAACCGACAACGATATATTCAGATGTACATACCGACGTCGCAAGCATAAGATGAAGAGATAGAGAAAGTATATGAGGATACTGAACGGTTAATTCAGTTCCGCAAAGGGAGATGGAAATATAACAGTCATGGCGGCCTTGAATGCGGTTGTAGGAAAATGAGTAGAAAAAAGGCTTAAGGGGAGGTTTACTGTCTTTTGGTTAAAAAAAATCGAATTTTTTTAATTGCACTTTTGGTTCCATAAAAATGTTTAGAATCCACCCCATGAAACGGTTTTTCCGAATACGGAACGGAAATGTTTGTTATTCGCAGTTGAACAAAAAGAATGCATCTGCCTGAAATCGGCCTTTTTCACGCAACAGTTTTTTTTCTTTCGGAGGACGAGTTATTATACCGGTGCTTGGGAGGAAACACACAAAACTCAAATGAAAGTTTGAACGCGTGTGTTTGGAAATTAGCCCCCAAGCTTTTGCATTCTGGTGCGAAGACTTTCCTGGCAGTGAGCAGCTTCAACAAAGGGTATTTAGCAATTCTGAAGATCATGACAACGGTGGACGTCACCCTGGAACTCCATTGGACGCAGTTTGTCACCGGCCGTACGAGCGCCTCTGGAGCAGCGTAGGATGGCCCAGATCGCGCAGAACGCCCTCTGTGAGGAAGAGGAACGACTAGTTTATGGACCCGTAATAGCAGATTGAACGTACGTTGCATAATTTTGCATTCATATTTAGTCAAAACATCAAACGCGTTTTTCTCGAAATAACATTATTTCGTATCGCGCGGTATGGTAACTTCAAATCTACTGAACCGATTGGCAAGATTCTTTGTTTCCGACGAAGCTAACTAAATTGTGCAGGAGTTGTACCACTTTTATTCAAATCCAATAGCTACAAATATTTTTATTGGGGCAACGAAGTCGAAAAACCGATGAAAAAAGCCCTATTTTTTTTCAAATGGCCGCCATTTTGTTTCCTGCGGTCCAAATAACTTGAGCGAGATACAGCTCCTAAAGAATCTTGCCCGCAGCTCGTGGTCGTGCGGTAGCGTTCTCGCTACCCGCGCCCGGGTTCCCGGGTTCGATTCCCGGCGGGGTCAGGGATTTTCTCTGCCTCGTGATGGCTGGGTGTTGTGTGATGTCCTTAGGTTAGTTAGGTTTAAGTAGTTCTAAGTTCTAGGGGACTGATGACCTTAGAAGTTAAGTCCCATAGTGCTCAGAGCCATTTGAACCATTTGAACCTAAAGAATCTTATATACTTCGCTAAGTCAACTCAATTTTGATTTCAGACGAGCCGGCTGACCTGTGACATACCGGGTGTGGAGTTCTACATCAAAATTTTGTTTCGTTCCGACGGCACTTCCGCCTTTGCTCTTCGACACTTCCGGTCGAAAAAAATCCAGTTTGTAGAGGAAATATCAATAAAAATTTTGACCAAATTTGACACTGACATCTATAACACATCCCGAGAAAAAAATTCTCAAAGAACATACTTTTTCAGGGCCAAAGATAGTAAACTTCTCCTTAAGGGAGAATATGGGCTTGGTACCAGGAATGAGACATACTTTTCTGTCATTTGTCGTCCGTCTCTAGTCTTCCCAGGAATGGATAGACGTATAAAGCTTGAGTTTATTGGAAATATTGAGGCCTATAATCGCTTGACGTTGCAAACAACCTAAGTCAGTGCAGTCAAAATATAAGGCCATTTATGCCACATATTTTGATACTCGCGAACTCACTAATCGGAACTTATAGATGAACTATCTATATTCTGTACAGCAGCCTCAGAGCCCTAGTCCTACTCGCACTTCTCCCGTTTATTATCTTTGGGTCTACTTTCCGAGCAGCAGCTGTACAAATAATACGGGTTACATACCGTCGTTTCCGACTTTAGTATGGTCTAAATAAGACTTATATTACACTCGCAAAAGACGGTATTTAACCGGTACTACATGTTTGAAACGCGAAGCACATCAGTCTTATAGTGCTGAGTTGCAAGACAAACAGAGCAGGGAGAAGCCAGGCCATCGACTGCGAGAGAATTGTTAATGGATCTGAGACAGAGGGCTAAGAGGCTGCGCGCCACGACCGCGGCTCACGCCCTGGTTCCTGTTCACCCCGCCGCTGGAACTCACGTATCTCCACCCACAGTCCCTTCGTGCTGATTACTGCAAGCGCAGCGCCGTCCGTGTTGTGTCTGAGCGTTGTTCGTGAATGTTTTTGGTAGTTTCTTCCGAATAACAGAGTAATAGTTCAAAAAATACTACAACGTTAGAAATATTTCGGGTGAGTCGAACAAGACGTGAAGCAACTACCACACTCAAAGAGAACATTGCGTGCCAAAAGAAGTCTACTAGTCCCTGATGTAGGTCTTAATGTGAGAAGGAAAGTACCGAGAATGTCTCAAGTACAGCTTTGTACAGAAGTGAGAAGTGGGCATTGTGAAACTCGGGAAGTAAAGAGGAGATATGATGATACAGAATAATGCAAAAATATAAGTGAACTGATAACACAAGAAACGGCAGGGTTTCGTGAGTTGTCGAAAGAAAGAAATACAGAGAAAAGACTGAGCAGAAGAAGAGATACAATATGACCTCTGTTAAGACAGGAGGAAATAACGTTCATGGTACTAGAAATACCTGTAGAGGGTAAAAATTCTAGCGAAAGACATAGAGGTTGTTAGTGCTATGGGTACAAATATCGTTGGTATCGTAACATGTGCACATTTCAGTGTGTTTCTTGCTTTCTCTCTGCATCAAACAGTCTTCCCATAAGCACGTCACAAAATTAACTTCCTGGTGTTTTCTGCATGGTCTTAACTACACTGCGAAGTGTACCATGCCTCTCAGTAAACACTTTCCCGTTTTGTGTGCAAGCCTCCACAATTCCATACCTGACCGCTGCCCAAGAGAAGAAAAACATTAAAGACTTATTTTGGCCATGAGTAAGAAGAGCTACTAAGAGAATTAAAAACGTACTAATCGTAACAACTATAATTATTAGTATCTCTAAACAGTACTACTCGTAACAACTATAATTAATAGTAAGCAAACGAAGCAGACACTGACATACTGTTGTTCAATACCTTGTCCTCACTCATCAACAGAAATATTTCCACCTACACCCCTAACACCCTGTACCTTGTAATTCACCCTAAAAATAATTGAGAATTATTCCATAATTTTTGGGCGTGTACCCAGGACAAAATTACTTCTTTTTCCGTTGTTTCGTCTGATAATCACACAGCCATCTTCAGGATGAGTTGGTGACTGATGGATGATGGCAAATTCTACACGCAGGGATAACTTAAAGAAGTCTATAACGGAATAGATGAGTTTCATGGGTTGTTGCGGGAATAAGAATTTAGCGAAACAGAGGAAGTTCTGTGCACCGGTAAGAACGCTCAAAATAAATTCATAAATAAATGAATCGTTATTAAAGTATACCTACAAATATATATCACGAGCTTGGTACTGGAATGAGAGAGGAGAAAGATTAACTGATTTCTGCAGTAAATTTCGCCTAGTATTGGGGAATACTCTGTTCGAGAATCACAAGATAGGGAGGTATATTTAGGAAAGGCTAGGAGATACGAAAACGTTTCAGTAACATTATATCATGGCCAGTCACAGATTCTGAAATCAGATACCGGATTGTAAGGAGTACGCAGGAGCAGATATAGACTCGGAACACAATTTAGTAGTGATGAAGGGTAGCGCGAGGTTTAAGAGATTGGTCCGGAAGAATCAGAGCGCAAAGAAGTGGGATGTGGAAGTACTAAGATGCGGTGGTAAGTTCCTATGGGACCAAACTACTGACGCCATCAGTCCCCAGGCTTACACACTACTTAATCTAACATAAACTAACTTACTATAAGGACAACAAACACCCCAATGCCTGAGGGAGGACTTGAACCTCCGACGGGGGGAGCCGCGCGAACCGTGGCAAGGCGCCTAAGACCGCAGGGCGTAGTCGCGCGGTTGAAATATGAAGGAATGAAGTGGTCAGCTTACAATTCTCTAAGGCTATGTGTACTGTGATAAGGAATAGCTCAGTAGGCAGTCCAGTTGGAGAGGAATGGGCATCTCTAAAAAGGGCAGTCACAGAAGTTGGAAAGAATATCGTCTGTATGAAGAATGTAACTGCGAAGAAACCGTGGGTAACAAATGAAATACTTTTGCTGATCTATGAAAGACGGAAGTACAAAAATGTTCAAGGAAATCGGGAATGCAGAAAGACAAGTCGCCTAGTAGTGAAAAAAAAAGGCTATTGCAGGATAGCTAAGGCGAAGTTGCTGCATGAAAATGTGAAGAAATCGAAAACGAAATGACAGAAGCACTGATTCCGCATGTAGAACAGTCAAGACAACCTTCAATGAAGTTAAAAGAGAGGGTGGTAAAACAAAGAGTGCGATGGGAATTGCACTGGTAACTGCAGAGGAGGGAGCGGATCAATGGAAAGAATACAGTGAAGACCAATATGTGAGGGCGATTTGTCTGATGTCATAGAAGAAGAAATTAGAGTCGATACAGGGGAGGTAGGAGATCCAGTGTTAGAATCAGGATTTAAAGGAGCTCTGGGAGACTTAAAATCAAATAAGGCAGAAGGATTAGATAACATTCCATTAGAATTTCTAATATCATGGGAGAAGTGGCAACAAAACGACTACACACGTTGGTGTGTAGAATGTATGAGTCTGGCGATATAGCATCTGACTTTTGGACAGGTATCACCCACCCAATACCAAAGATTGCAAGAGGATAAAAGTGCAATAATTATTGCACAATCAGCTTAACAGCTCATGCATCCAATATGCTGAGATAATTTATGTACAGAAGAATGGAAAAGAAAATTGAGGATGTGGTATATGACGTTCAGTTTGGCTTTAGGAAAGGTAGAGGCGCTAGAGAGACAGTTCTCACTTTGTAGTTGGCATTGCAATTAAGTCTAAAGAAAAATCAAGACACTGAATTAGGATTTGTCGAACTGGAAATGCTTGCGACAACGTAAGATTGTGAAAGATGTTCGAAATTCTGAGAGAAATAGGTGTAAGCTATAAGGAAAGAGGGGTAATACACAGTAAGTACAAGAACCAGGATGGAATAAAGAGAGTGTCTGACCAAGTACTAAGTGCTCGGAGTACCAAGTGTGTACGACAGAGGTGTAGTCTTTTGCCCTATCGTTCTATCTCTACACTGAATGAAGCAATGATGGAAATAAAAGGACAGTGATAGTGAAGAAGAGTTACATCTGCTGAATGGATTGAACTGTCTAATGAGTACCAAATAAGGATTGAGTTTAAATCGATACAAGTCGAAAGTAATGAGAAGCAGCAGAAATAAGAACGGTGAGAAAATAAACATCAGGTTTAATGATCACGAAGTACATAAAGTTAAGAAATTCTGTTGCCGAGGCAGCAAAATAACCAACTTCGGAAAAGATAGACATAAAAAGCAGACTAGCTCTGGCAAAAAGGCGACTCCTGTCCAAAAGAAGTCTACTAGTATCAAACATAGACCTTAATTTGAAGAAGACATGTCTGAGAATATACGTCTGGAGCACAGCATTGTATAGTAGTGAAACGTGGGCTGTGGGAAAAACAGAAAAGGAGAGACTCGAAGCATTTGAAATGTGGTGCTACAGAAGAATGTTGAAAATTAGGCGGGCTCATACTTTAAGGAGTGAGGTTCTACGCAGAGTCGGTGATGAAAGGAATATATGAGAACACTGACAATATGGGGCACGATGATAAGAAATCAATAGGGCGCCAGGGAACGACTTCCATGTTACTGGAGGGAACTGTAGAGGGTAGAAATTGTAAATACAGAGATTGCTATACACAGCAAATAACGGTGGACTTAGGCTGCATGTGGGTGTTTCAAAGTCTTTGTGGGGAATATCTAGTGATGGGGATAAATTTTGTCCAAACAAAATGTTCTGAAACTGCCCAGCAACCTGAGGAGTCATTTTATTGAATTTTCCCTCCCCGGAATGGAGAGATTTCATCAAGGTAGCTGGGTGAACCCCAGTGAATTGTGAGTGATGTTTAATAAGAAAAACTTAAGTATGGTTTTCTCTTAGTGGAGAATTTAAGGACGAAAGTAACTTTCACGTGATGTGTCATTGTCAAGTAACGTAGCTCAATGAAACTTGGACTATGCGTATAAGGAACTACCAATGTATGGTGCAGCATGTAACTGAACGAAACGAACAGAAATAACACTTCTATTCGAAGACAATAATTATACCGATGTCACAGCGATTAATGATGTTGCACTGAAGACTACAAAAGGCGGGATATGGTTCTTAATAGGATGAGTGATCAAGACGGACTACAATACATTCCCTGCAACGTGCTTCCCTGCTGGCCAGATGGTTGGAAAGGAATTCTTATGGGAGGACTTTACATTCCCCCTCGAACACGGTTTACAACTGCTGTATGGCTGTTGGTGCATGATGCTTGCTGCAGTACGCTTCCCCAACGTATGTCACACGTCCTCGACTGGTTTTAAGTGGAGGGGGGGGGGGGGGGGGGGGTCCTAAGAGCTCCCCTACTTGCAGAGTTCCATGCTGACGTGCGTTGTCATTCATGACAATGAAATCATGGCCGAATATAGACCTGAAAAGACGCATATCGGGAAAGAATAGAATGTCCCCTTTCCCCGATTTACATTCCACCGAGCAAGTGTGGTGCGCGTTGGGGAAATGTGTTGAAGCAACGACTATACAGCACTTGGTGGAAGAATGGCAGGCCCTTATGCAAGATCTCCTAGCCAACCTCGAGGCAAGTATGCCAATTCGTTGCAGAGTATCCACTGCCTTGGGCCATCCTACTAAGAACCATGTCGCACCTTTTGTAATGTTCAGAGGACTATCATAAATATAGTCTAATTGTTGTCTTTTAATAAGAGTGCCATTTCTGTTTGTCTAATTATTGCCTTCCATTACCTTATGTACTGTATTGCAGCAGTTCTTTTATGTATACACTAGTGGAGAGAAAATTAGTACATCCTTTCAGAGCTTCCAGTTCACTCAATGTTTATTGTTGCATCAGTGCATATGGAGTACTTGTAGTGAGTACATTTATAGATTAATAACACAAGAGGTTCTTAGGTACCAGGTATCGGCACATGCTGAAACACCCACATTAGTACGAGATGTAGCCTCCACTGGCATCCAGTCGATCCTACAGACGTCAAATACTGTCCTGGCATACGAAATGCAGCGTCTGCTCGACCTGTTCACGTAGTTTTGTAACTTTTGGAAACAACGACATTTTGTCAATGAAGTCAGTGATTGATTATTTTTTTTAAATTTTTTGTTTATTTATAGACGCAATCAAATTCTTATGACACAGTCATAACCGGTTTCGGCCATACAATGACCATCTTCAGATTCTATAACAAAAGAAAATTTATATTAAAACCTAAAAATAAGTGCAATATTTAACCAGGATTATTGGTAATGTAACTGAATTTATGAAAAATACATATAGTTCATACCTAAAGGCGGCATACACTAAACTCAGGTTCATGCGTTGACAAATTAGCCATAAAATGTAAAACACCGGCCTCATATAGATATAAAAATTTGTTAGATTTAGTTCCGCATCTTTGCGCTAGATGCGCGCGTCCTCTATAAGATAGTCCTTATTTTTGAAAAGCCTAAAATATAACAAATTTACTATTAATATTTAGGTCGAATGTATATAAAACATAAAATTACAGAACAGATCGTTAAATCAGTAAAATAGCCGGAAATACAGCGCCATCGGGCGTCAGAAATACACTCTACAAGTGGTAATACTATTTTCATTTACAGCAATATTTTTTTTTTCTGAAATGTTATTCCACTGATTTAAGGATCTGTTCTGTAATTTTAAATTTTATATACATTCGACCTAAATATTAATAGTAAATTTTTCATATTTTAGACTTTTAAAAAATAAAGACCATCTTATAGAGGACGCGCGCATCTAGTGCAAAGAGTGGGAACTAAATGTAACAAATTTTTATAGCTGTATAAGACCGGTGTTTTACAAATGTTATAGGAACCTGTGTTCAGTGTATGCCGCCTTTAGGTATGAACTATACGTACTTCGCATAAGTTCAGGCAGATTACTAATAAGCCTGGTTAAATATTGCACTTATTTTTAGGTTTAATTATAAATTCTCTTTTGTTATAGAATCTAAAGATGGTCATTGTATGGCCAAAACCGGTTATGACTGTGTCATAAGAATGTGATTGCGTCTACAAATAAACAAATAGTTCTGTAACGATTGGTTCACGCGTTGCTTGAAGCACTTCCCGGCCCAACATGTCCTACACGTGTTCCAGTGTAGACAAGTCCTGAGATCGTGCTGGACAGGAAATTTTCTGGTCGTTTTACGTAGGACATTAAACTTCATGGGCCGGCCGCTGGGGCCAAGCGGTTCTAGGCCCTTCAGTCCGGAACCAAGCTGCAGCTACGGTCGCAGGTTCGACTCCTGCCTCGGGCCTGGATGTGTGTGATGTCCTTAGGTTGGTTAGGTTTAAGTAGTTCTAAGTCTAGGGGAGTGATGACCTCAGATACTAAGTCCCACAGAGCTTAGAGCCACCTGAACCATTTGAAATTTCATGGGCAGTTTCTGGGCGAGAATTAACCTGCTGGTATTATACATCACCTTCCCTTTGCAAGAACGGTAAAATAACGAGTTTAACAACATTGTGAACGTACATAAGTGAACCAGAATTGTAGCTTATCGCACTGCGGACCATAAGGTCTGGGTTGGGCCAGTGCGTCTTGGACTAGTGCACTTTATGAGATATCGCTCACGTGGTCTGCGTCGTACGCGCCAACGAGAACCACCTGCATTCAGGCGGACACTGCTTCCATCGCTGAAGACCACGGCGTGGAATTCCATCTTCCAAATGATCCACTGACGGCACCAGTCGAGTCGTGCAGGTCAATGGAGTGGTGTGAGTAGAAGACAGGCTAGAGGCGTGCATACACGTCGTCACACTGTTAATAATTGGTTCGCTGCAGCTCTCGTTGACACGTCTGAGCTCACAAACCCTCTTATTTGTACTGTGGGTGCTGTACGATCTGCCACTGTTGCTGTTACAATACGACGTTCCTGGTGGGCGTCTGTGCCCCTTGGACGTCCAGCACGTCATCTACGGTTGAGAATTTTCACATGACGACTGATACTCACATAGTTGTACAACTGACTCAGTACATCCAACTTGTAAGTTAGTTCTCCGAAAGAGCCATCGAGCCACACGGAAAGCAACAATTTGATCCCATGCAAACACGCTCGGTTGGCTATGGGAAGGACGAACGTCTCCGTGGCATGGTTCCCTTCCTACTTCAAATGTCTGCACCACACTGAGCCTTCTGGCTGCGAACACTCCCTATTAAAGCTTAGTCACAGATGCCGCTCTGGTAGCTTTTCTACCATGCTCTATGTTGGCCGGACGACGCTGAAGCCATTATCATTGCATCTACTATCCCCATAGTGGCATACGCCGTTACTGGATCAAAGTCAACGTTGTTTGCCGGCCGGAGTGGCCGTGCGGTTCTAGGCGCTACAGTCTGGAGCCGAGCGACCGTTACGGTCGCAGGTTCGAATCCTGCCTCGGGCATGGATGTGTGTGATGTCCTTAGGTTAGATAGGTTTCATTAGTTCTAAGTTCTAGGCGACTGATGATCTCAGAAGTTAAGTCGCGTAGTGCTCAGAGCCATTTGAACCATCAACGTTGTTATTCCAGGTGTATCAATTTTTTGCCAGTATATATTTCGTCAGCAATATTCGTAAAAATTATACTTTCAGTAACCCGAGTGTTTCAAATTTTAATGTTTGTACACTCTTAAATACAGTGAGTAGTCTTTGGAAGTTTTCGATGAACGGAATTTCTTAAAATCCTTGAAAAACGTTCTATCACTGTTTCCACTTCAAAAGAACAGTCCTCATGATTAAAGCAGTTGGTAAAATCACTAGATTTGGACCTAAGGAATTGCCGTATCGCTTATCTGGCACAGTACCGTAAGACATTGCAATGATATAGTACAAAATCTAGCTTTTCGTTTTGCAGGTGTCAGATACAAGATGGAAAAATCCGAAATCTAAAATGTTAGAAAATGGAAACAATGTACATTTCTCAATGGGCCATCTCGTACCATTAGCATTATGCTGCTGCTGTTATAGCGTGCTACATCATCCACGCCCCCCCCCCCCCCCGCCTTTTCAGAGTGTATTCCAATCTCCCAAAATCTAGGAAAGCTTCTCTTCCCTGATTACTGCTGTTTAAAGAGTTGTCCTCTCGTCTTGATCGTTCATCCTCCATGGAATCTGATGCTGTTAGTTACAGGATTACATAGCATTGATCAAAATAGAAAGCGAAGCACTCAATCCAGAGAAGTACACGAATTTTAAATGCTTGACGATATTTCGTATGATGGTTCTTACCGCTCACCCCTCAGTACAATAACAGACAAGCACAAATTATTATTATTCTTCTTCTTCTTCTTCTTCTTCTTTCGTTTGTGCGATTTCCCACTGTTTTTCCAGGTCATCATCGTTAAAAACGGATTTGGTATGGTTAATTTTAGAGGGGTGGCCGGATGCCCTTCCTGCCGCCACCCCATACCCACCGGAACAGAATCAGTGTCCCTAGCTGCCTGCGTCAAGTATAAACAATGAAATAGTGCGAACGTGTTTCAAGTGTCTGCGAGTCGTGTAACTGAGGCGGAATGAGGGGGACCAGCTCGGTATTCACCTAGTGGGATGTGGAAAACCGCCTAAAAAGCTCATTCAGGCTGTCTAGCACACCGGCTTACGTCGTTAATCCGTCGGGCAGATTCGATACGGGGTCGGCGCGCCTAGCCGAGTCCAGGAAGCAGCGCATGAGCGCTCTCCGCTATCCCGGCGGGTAAGAGGCAAGCACAAATAATGTTTAAGTATCTAACACTTTTCAGTCATCTCTCAGTGCCAGAAAATTTTGACAATACCGACACAGTTAACCCATCGTAAGTTACTAACGCTGTTCTCCGAGCCTGTTTCGTCTACTGCCAAATCGATGCTACAGTAGCAATCGAATAGAAAATTGTTGGTGGCGAAGAATTACCAATAACGTCGAAAAAACCCAAAAATGTCTTATGGATGAGGACAGCTCATTAAGGAGTCAAAGACACCACTAGTTGTTACTGAGGTAGTCACAAATCGGGAATGCCGGCCGAAGTGGCCGTGCGGTTAAAGGCGCTGCAGCCTGGAACCGCAAGACCGCTACGGTCGCAGGTTCGAATCCTGCCTCGGGCATGGATGTTTGTGATGTCCTTAGGTTAGTTAGGTTTAACTAGTTCTAAGTTCTAGGGGACTAATGACCTCAGCAGTTGAGTCCCATAGTACTCAGAGCCATTTGAACCATCACAAATCGGGAATACCTTATGAGTAGCAGCTTAATGTTTAAGGAAAAAGAGAGCAACCGTTCAAGTCGTTATACTAGCAATCTTATGAGAAGCATCGACCAGAAAGCAAGTAGCAGGCTGGTGTCAGTGTACATTCTTTCGAACACAGTGGGGTGGGATGATGCCGTCAGTCCGCCAAAATACTGACGCCATGATTTTCTTCAGACTGTTGCCATACTGAAATCTCTGTGGTTGTAATATTTCCTTGTATTTACACTGCCTCGACATCTGATTCGTTCCAGAATTCAAAAATGCATCAGTATCTTGTTAATTGTGGTACTAATAAAAAGAAAAACAATGTTGATACTACCATCGCGTATCCCAATGTTCGTCGTTCTGCAATCGCAGTGAACATACATTCCGCATTTTAAGCTCTTTGCGCAGGATATACCTCGTTTTAATGTCAGGTTTGTAGGTGAAATCATCCAATTGCAGGCCCCCTTCCAATTGCTCAATCATGCAGTCTGCCTAGCTTATTCTTCGACGTGACAACGTCGATTCGATAGCACACGACTTTTGGCCTTGTATCTGTTGTCGCTAATTTGACAGACATTTTTCACATCCTTTGCTCCATCACTGCATGTCACCCTCAGTTGACAGAACAATCGGTTAAAAGCCTCACAGATGATGAAAATCAGTAATTACACGCCGTTCCCGTAAATTGAATTATGTCAAATACACGGAAAACGCAATTTAATCTACTAGCTGATATGAAAAATATAGACGCTGGACGGAGCTACTAACAAAGTCATGCGTAAAGAAAGATTGTCCGGATGTTTTAAAGCCAATAATATTAACTATGCACCTAGAGCTTAACTCTACCAATAGCGAGGCGTTTTCCATAACGTGCATTACAAACGGTGGGGGTTCCTTGCGACCACACGAAAAAACTTAAGGAACACAATTTGCTAATTTTTCTTGAATTAGACAACATACTATTTGAAGATGTACTGTTGTGTAATTAGGGTCCCGAAAAAACCATTTTAGCAGACTGTCAGCAATATCAACGCACTTTCAATAAAGTGTACTACAGCATTCGTGACCAAAAAATTTAAATAAATGAAAATTCAATTTATAGTTGTTTATGTTTATTTTCAACATACTTCTCATAGAGATGTTTTTGTTGTTGTGGTATTCAGTCCTGATACTGGTTTGATGCAGCTGTCCATGCTACTGTATCCTGTGTAAGCTGCTTCATCTCCCAGTACGTACTGCAGCCTACATCCTTCTGAAGCTGCTTAGTGTATTAATCTCTTGGTCTCTCTCTACGACTTCTACCCTCCGCGCTGCCCACCAATACTAAATTGGTGATCCCTTGATGGCTCAGAACATGTCCTACCAACCGATCCCTTCTTCTAGTCAAGTTGTACCACAAAATCCTCTTCTTCCCAATTCTGTTCAGCAGCTCCTCATTAGTTATGTGATCTACCCATCTAATCTTCAGCATTCTTCTGTAGCACCACATTTCGAAAGCTACTATTCTCTTCTTGTTCAAACTATTTATCGTTCATGTTTCACTTCCACGCATGGCCACACTCCATACAAATACTTTCAGAAACGACTTCCTGACATTTAAATCCATACTCGATGTTAACAAATTTCTCTTCTTCAGGAACGCTTTCCTTGTCATTGTCAGTCTACATTTTATATCCTCTCTACTTCGACCATCATCAGTTATTTTGCTCCCCAAATAGCAGAACTCCTTTACTACTTTAAGTGTCTCATTTCCTAATCTAACTCCCTCAGCATCACCCGAGTTAACTCAACTACATTCCATTATCCACGTTTTGCTTTTCTTGATGTTCTTCGTATATCCTACTTTCAAGACACTGTCCATTCCGTTCAACTGCTCTTGCAAGTCCTTTGCTCCCTCTGACAGAATTACAATGTCATCGGTGAACCTCAAAGTTTTTAATTCTTCTCCAAGGATTTTAATACCTACTCCGAATTTTTCTTTTGTTTCCCTTACTGCTTGCTCAATATACAGATTGAATAACATTGGCGAGAGGCTACAACCCTGTCTCACTCCCTTCCCAACCACTGCTTGCCTTTCATGTCCCTCAACTCTTATAACTGCCATCTGGTTTCTGTACAAATTGTAAATAGCCTGTCGCTCCCTGTGTTTTACCCCAGCCATCTTATGCTCTCCCTGAAACTCTGTAAAACCTCTGGTTTAGTCAGTTTATCCAGGTACCATCTCCTTAAATTCCCACCTTTATATTTAAGTTTTAATATACAGTTCATAAACAGTAGATTGTGGTCAGAGTCCACACCTGCCACTGGAAAAAACCTGGTTCCTAAATCACTGTCTTACCAGAGAGATATTGGTGTCTAAAACTCTGAACCTACAAATAATGAGTATGACATTCATTGGTGGAAATGAAATGTGCTACTTAGGCTTAAATTTTTGCTGTAAGTGTAAACAAAATGTTGAAAAACGTATGGAATTTGGTAGAAGGATTTACTGTAAACAATAAGCACATTTTTTCAAATTTTTAAAAAATAAAGTAACTGACTGTCTTACAATGTTTTCAAAAGGTTCTTGATATTGCGAGGGTTACAACTATAATGCAGCTTGTACAGCATAACACTATGCTCGATTGCCTTTTGTACACTAGTCATAATTTACGTATGCCTATGTTCTCCCACTGTAGCATTTTGAACTCCTGCAGTTCCATGAAGGCTATTACAATCATGAAACGTTCACTACGATCTGATGCTGTAATCAGTTTTGGAAAGAGAAGTTACTGAAATATGTCCCTTTTCTATTAAGTATGCTACAAGGAATGAGAACAGTTTTAAGTGCTCATTTACATAATAAATACTTGTTACTCAACTCAAATTATATAAAAATATGTGTTCTTTGTGCAATTATTGGCATGAATCGTGCAACAGTGAAATCATTATCGAGCACCAACATACTTCCATAAAATATAATAACAGGTCTTTACGGCACATACACTGAGCCTTTTCCACTTTCCTGAGGCCAATGGCATGCTGTATCGTAAGACTGTAGCGCTAACGCCATGTATTAGTTTAATAGGAAAACAGATTTGAAAATACTTGACTAGCATAAAAAGGGTATACATGTAGTGCGTCTTCAAGTCTGAATCGTCAAACGCTAAGTTCACAGAGCAGTAGCTTTATTTTTCGTCCAAAGCTTTAAAACGAACTAGTGATAGGATACGCTTGTTACTTACGTACAGTGGTAAATGACAAATTAACACATGACGAATAAATACAAGTATACAGTGGGAACATGTACAAAAAAGATAGGTCATTTGATCTTCGTCGGTAATTGGAAAAATTCCACTGCACTACTTCAACGTCCTCAGTGCGTTACGTACAGAAACAGGGACACTGAACCAAGTGTATGGCTGCTCTTCTCCATAACAAATCCACTAATTATTGGTATTCCTCTTAGCTTCCGAATTCTCGTTTAAAAATTATGGCGAGTTCCAATAATCATGTAACGAGCACTGACTAATTAGTTCTTTTGAAGAATCATTCAACCCGCGAGCGTAAAACATTCTGTGTGAGGTAACTGCAGGGCATTGTGGGCGATGCACAAGATAAAACCGCTTTCACTACCATGAAAAGTTGTGAGGTGTCTTTGTTACAGTCCAATACAAATAACAGGGTGATTAACGTAGCAAATTAATGAATGCTGGAGGGTGTTGGTTCACCACACACGGGAGTATGCAGTATCACGCCAGAACACTGCGGACACAGGCTTCCTCTGGTTTACTCTGTCACCACTTTCTAGTAAACAAAATTATTTTCTAAAGGTTATTGCCTCGCTGTGTACAGCGGACCGGCGGCGGTCTGCCTTGACATCATCATGCCGAAATTGAAAATCGACCGCTTTACTGTATCACCAGCGGGAAAAAAAATGGCGTAACGTCCTTTTAAATTGGTCTCTGTTCAATTATCCAGCTCAAATCCATTTAAGAGTCTGTCGTAATGGTACATTATTGGAATCGAGTCAGCATTTATCACAATCGTTTCCCGTGATGGATTTCCAGACAGGTCCGATAACAGCTTTTTTCGAATTTATTTTCACGCCCTGTCGACAGTGAAACACTCAGATAAAAGAATGTAAAGCAGTGAAGCACACAGTGAGTAAATTAATCAATTAACATACAAAGTACTCTAAGCAAAGAAAAGGTGTCAAGTATCCACTACAAGGTAATGAGTACTGATAGAAATCTCTCTCTTTTGGAGTATCCGGGAGTATATACTGTCCAATAATGTTTATTGCAGTCCAGAAATCTTTCTTAATAATGTTTATAACAGTAGTATGAACGGAAATGTGAATGATTATAAAGTACTGGTTTTAGCTTAACAAGTGAGCAACATAGATGGTTTTCTTAGAACCCCTCCTGTCGAAACAGATAACGCTACGTCTTATTCAAACGTGGCCAAACGTTAGGGAAAGCTTTCTTCGTCAGCTGATTCCTGATTTCCGGTTTTTGTGAGTCAACGTATTACGTAGCTGAATTTCCAAGTCTAACCGTACACAGGAAGCCCTATAACGTGATAATGTCTTTCTTAAATCTTTTCGGCAAATAGATTCTCTGAGAATTAACTTTATGATACCAATCTCATATTTGTATTTATAACTTATTCTGGCGCACATTTGTTCAGTCAATCTGACACTGTGATCCTGACTACATAAATGATATGTCGCCCAGCTCTTATTTCAATTTTCTGTCTTATAAAGTTACGTAGGCTCGCAGGTTGTCAACGTAAAGAATGGGTAATTTGCGTTTCATTTTGCGACCTTCACCGCAGATAAGCTCAAATCTTGCGAAGTCTTCAGTCTTTATATATACTATGATGGCATCTTTTCTTTCGGACATGTCCGAAAGAACAGATACCATCTTAGTATATATATAGTTAAGGCTCACCGGCCGCTTGACCATCTTCTTCTTCTGTGCGAATGCACAAACAGTGCCCGAACTCTTACGGGAATTGGCAATGCGCCACGAGTAATGAGTATATTGGGCGGGGGCACTACGAATGTAGTGCGGGACAATACGTTGAGAATGTGGGTTTCGCAGGAGGCGTGCCAGAGATAAATCTGCAGGGTGCTATCCTCTGTGTCCTCGGTGGCTCAGATGGATAGAGCGTATGCCATGTAAGCAGGAGATCCCGGGTTCGAATCCCGGTCGGGGCACACATTTTCATCTGTCCCCGTTGACGTATGTCAACGCCTGTAGGCAGCTAAGGGTGTTCATTTCATTATAATCTTCAATCTTTCTTATCCTGTGTTACAGCATGCGAATAAATTCTATGCAATCTTTCAGCACTATTGGTTATTCCAAATAAATGAAGTGATTCACATAAAAACCGTGACTGCAATTTACGTGAGAAAATAATTTCTCATTCAGACGAAATATAACTGCGTCGTTCTTTTACAGAAGATTTGGAAATTCGTGGTAAGGCCTTATGGGACTAAACTGCTGAGGTCATCGGTCCCTAAGCTTACACACTAATTGATATAACTTAAACTAACTTTCGCTAAGGACGACGCACACACCCAAGCCCGAGGGAGGACTCGAACCTCCGACGGGGGGAGCCGCGTGGACCGTGACAAGGCACCCTGGACCGCGTGTCCTTTGTAGAATATCGACGATGTGTAATTATCTATTTATATGCTTCGTGCGTGGATATTTCATGAAATGTTTCCAGACAGGAGTACCAACAGCTTTTTTAATTTATTTTTACGTCATATCGATGGCGAAATAGTCAAATAAAACAACACAAAGTAGCGAAGCTTATGGTGAATAAATTAATCGATTAACACACAAAGCACACTAAGCAAAGGAAAGGAATTGTTTGTCGACTTATCTCTCTTATTTTAGTCCCCTTCATCCCTCCCCCCCTTTTCGGCAGCTTTTCTAACACGTATAATACGAGACCGTCAACTGATGAAATCTACAAATAGCTAGAATGTTTCTGATTCTGAACGACCGTTATATATTTGGTTACTAAGGTGAAACAGTTAAAACCGGGAAGGTGACACAGTTTAGCTCTTGTGGCGAAAAGAGATTTGTGGACATGGTGCCGCATCGCATTGTAAAATAACTGTCACTAGTTAAAACTGGTTTCTGCGACGTGTACAGTACACCTCACACTGAGGTTGAAAGGTTGACCAGCAGAACAAACTCGACCCCGGGGTGGGGGAAGGAAGGGGGAGGGGACGATGCTCGTGCCGCGCGTCTCAGTCGATAAGCCTCCCGTGCCTCCTGGTTCGTAGCAAACGACGAGCACTTCAGAGAGCTAAGCCTCCCTTGGCTGGGCGTCGTTTTGGCGGACTCAGGATACTTCCGCTTACAACTGGTGAGAGACGAGTCTTCTGTAGCTGTAAGCTCGGGGCATGCTTAAGCACCCACCGTACGGCCCTGCATTGGACCGTCCTTTGCCGCAGGGAACGCGAATGTGGCTGTATCGCGAGGAGGTTCCTTTTTTGTCATCCGTCTTCTGACTGGTTTGAGCCACCCGTCACGAATTCCTCTCCTGTGCCGACATCTTCACCTCAAAGAATCGCCTCCACCCAACCTCCTCCATTATATAGGCTGAACGAAGTGAAAATGAGCGTCAGGAGAGCAATGAGAGAAGCATTCAATGATTTAGAAAGTAAGGCGTTGTCAACCGACCTGAGTAAAACCCCTAAGAGATTTTTGTCGTATGTAAAATCAGTAAGTGGGTCAAAATCAGTTATTCATTCTCTTAGCGACCACACCGACACCGACACGGAAGATTACATAGAGAAATGCCGAAATACTGAAGTCGGTCTTCCGAAGTTGTTTCACAGCGAAATATCGTAACACTGTCCATCCTTTCAATCATCGTACGAACATCGAAATGGCAGATATTGAGATAATCGATCGCAGAATTGAAAAGCAGCCACAATCTTTTAGACCGAGCGAGGTGGCGCAGTGGTAGCACACTGGACTCGCATTCGGGAGGACGACGGTTCAATCCCGTCTCCAGCCATCCTGATTTAGGTTTTCCGTGATTTCCCTAAATCGCTTCAGGCATATGCCGGGATGGTTCCTTTGAAAGGGCACGGCCGATTTCCTTCCCAGTCCTTCCCTAACCCGAGCTTGCGCCCCCTCTCTAATGACCTCGTTGTCGACGGGACGTTGAACACTAACCTAACCTAACCTACAATCTTTTAGTAGTGGAAAGGCTTCAGGACCAGATGAGATTCTTGTAAGATTCTATAAAGATTATGCGAAAGAACTTGCACCTCTTCTAGCAGTGATTTATCGTAGATCGCTTGAGCAACGAAAGGTATCTAACGACTGGAAAAAAAGAGCAGATCATCCCTGTTTTTAAGAAAGGTCGTAAGACAGATCCACACAATTATAGACCTATATTGTTGACGTCAATTTGTTGTAGGATAATGGAACATGTCTTATGCCCAAGAATTATGACGTTTTTGGAAAATGAACGTCTAACCTGTAAAAATCAATATGGTTATCGCAAACAGAGATCGTGCGAAACTCAGCTCGCTGTTTTCCTCCATGAGATCCACAGCGCAGTGGACAACGGCGCTCAGGTTGATGCCGTATCCCTTGATTTCAGTAAGGCATTTGACACCGTCCCGCATTGCTGTTTAATGAAAAAAATACCAGCTTACGGAGTATCGGAGCAGACTTGCGATTGGCAAGACATTTTTGAGAACAGAACTCAACACGTTGCTCTTAACGGAACTAAATCGATAGATATAAAGGTACTATCCGCAGTACCACAGGGAAGTGTGATAGGATCGTTGCTGTTTACAATATACATATAAATTATCTACTAGAAAGCGTCGGATACTCTTTAACGCCATTCGCAGATGATTCAGTTGTCTATACCGAAGTAGGAACGCTAGAAGATAGTAAGAATTTGCAGAACGACATTCAGAGAATTGGTGAATGGTAAAGACTCTGGCAGTTGACCCTGAACGTAAATAAATGTAACATATTGCGTATACATAAGAAAGGAAATCCACTGCTGTACAGCTACACTATTGATGACAAACAGCTGGAGAACGCTTGCCGTAAAATATCTAAGCGTAACTATCCCGGGCGATCTTAAGTGGAATGAGCATATAAAACAGATAGTTGGAAAAGCAGACACCAGACTCAGATTCATCGGGAGAATCTTAAGGAAATGTAACTCAGCCACGAAGGAAATGGCTTATAACGCGCTTGTTCGCCAGATTCTTGAGTATTGGTCACCTATTTGGGATCCCTATCAGGAAGAACTGATAGAGGAGATAGAGAAGATCCATCGAAGAACGGTGCGTTTCGTCACGGGTTCGTTTAGCTGGCGAGAGAGCGTTACGGAGAAGCTAAACAAACTCCACTGGCAGACGTTACAAGAGAGGCGTTGTGCATCACGGAGAGATTTACTACTAAAATTTCGGGACAGTAATCTTCAGGAGGGACAACATATTACTTTCCCCCACATACATCTCGCTTATTGCCCACGATGAGAAAATTCGTGAAATTAAAGCCAATACAGAGGGTTACCGACAATCATTCTTCCCACGCACTATTCACGAATGGAACAGGGTTTGAGGGATCAGAAAGTGGTGCCGAAAGTACCCTCCGCCACACACCATTAGGTGGCTTTCGGAGTATGATGTAGATATATTGCTTATTTATTCCTATCTCTGTCGGTCCCCACAGTTTTTACCCTCTACACCTCTGTCAAGTGGTTCGTATGTTACTCTTGACGTCTTAACAAATTTCATGTCATCCTGTCCGTTCTTTCTGTCAGTGTTTCCCACATGTTTCACTCCTCGCCGATTCTTTGGAGAGCTTCCTCATTTCAGTCCACTTCATTTTTAACATATTTTTGTAGCACTACAACTCAAACGCTTCGCTTTTCCCCCTATTCCAATTTTCAAAAAAATGTTCAAATTTATGTGAAATTTTATGGGACTTGACTGCTAAGGTCATCAGTCCCTAAGCTTACCCACTACTTAACCTAAATTATCCTAAGGACAAACACACACACCCATACCTGAGGGAGGACTCGAACCTCCGCCGGGACCAGCCTCACAGCCCATGACTGCAGCACCTAAGACCGCTCGGCTAATCCCGCGCGGCTTCCAATTTTCTCACAGCCCTAGATTCGCTGTCGTGTGTTGCTCCTAACGTCGTACATCTGTTTTCCTGTAACAATCCGACACAATATGGAATGTGTAAGAGAGTGCGTTGTATCTATCTAAGAGCGCACGATGTCTTTTGGCCATCACTTCAGTTTAGTGATTGATTTGAGAATCGCATGCGAAATGGAGACCTCCGTCAGCAAATTCCACCACGTTGTACTGTTTTGTTAATTTTGGAAATGAGGTTGTGTTTAGCGGGACATTTTTAAATATTCCGGGTTCTACACATTTAAATTCTGTATAATACTGTATACTTAAGCCATTTGGAATATAGCGTTAATTCTTAGAGTAGAAAACTTTGGCTAAATAAATTTTTATATATTCTTGGAATTATTTATCGAAGATGGGGACATTTAAGCCATAATTCGAAGGCCGCACACTGTACTCTAGTCTGAAATATGTTTAATTTGCAGATTGTTTCTGATAATATTTCTGTGCAATTCTGTTTCACTTACTGATTATTAATGTGTAGAAGAGTGATAATTTAACATATAGACTATTAAATACAGTATTGACAAGATTTCCTCGATTGCAACACCTCTAAAGTTCAGCTGAATATCTGTTCCTAGGCACTTGACTATGTTGTACCTGGGTTCAAATTTTCGAATCTGGGAAAACCTTAATTTGTCACACTATGTTCTGTAATTTCAGAAAGAGACTGAAACAAAAAAAATGAATACGAAAATGTATTAAAGTTCTATTATTGGAGACGAAAATCTCGAAAGTGTACTACGATACAACTCACCCCACCCTCTTTCTTAATCAAAGACACTGTCTGTCTATGCACTGTGTTCTATTATTCTGTGAAAAATACGGCGTATTCAAAAGATATTAGTTTGATTCACAAGGCTATATATCCTACATGAATGAAGATTTTAATTTGGGGCGACTTTAGACTTACTCAACTGAACTTCCAAGTTACTTTTGCGTCACTTGCAAGTTTCCGGTTGATGCGGTAGCCGGTAAGGTTCGTTCTGACGCAGCTGCTGGCTAGCTCTCTCGTTCGCTCGTTGATTACGCAGAACGCGTCGAGTCGAGCTGGCGGTAACGCAGAAACAATAGGAGTTTAACGTTCTCCGTTCCAGCACTGGCAATTCATTTACCACTGAGAGGTGGGACTTTTTTTTTAACAATGAATTGCCACAACACTGGAGCGCAGTATCGGCTGTAGAGATCTGACACTGAATCATTGGCCTCCCAGATCGCCTTATCTCACGGAATGTGATTTTTTGGTGGTGTTGTGTGAAAGAATACCTACCTCCATCCAAACATCTCTGTATGACCTGTAACGCCAGAGAGCAACGACAGTGAATATAGCAACTGCAGACGTGCTTGAAAAGTATCAATCGTGTTTGACTATCGTCGGTATAAGTGTCATACGAGCAGTCAAGCACATATCAGAAAAGTGCGAGACTTAAATCTTAAGTCTGACTGTGGAAAGAACCCATAGTTGTATATGAGTGCCTGTAAAACATTTACCCGTGTGAAGTGGATTGAAGCTTTGTACTCCCATGCGTAAATTAAAATTTAATCAAGTCTTCAACATTCATGTAGAAGGTACATTGATAAGGCAAAACATTATGACCACCTACGCGGTTTGTGAAACTTCCCCTTTTTAATGTAAAGAATGGCTGAGTTGATAAAACTTCTACGTTACTTGATTTTCAAACTCGAGGGTGAAACTGAACGTACTGACACTGTTTTCTCTTTTCTTATTCTGATCATTACTAAACTGACACATATTATTTTAGGGCAACGCAATCTGACTTTCAATAATCCGTACAATAGAATAGCCCTGCCTAGCAATAACCTATACCCCTCATGAATCACTTACCTTACAAAAAACTTCGTTACTCAAACTACTGCTATACAGCGAGTGCCAATACCGCCAGCTAAATAAGAGATCCTAACTACTGAAGGCACAAACTACTGATAGGCACATAGTTAGAAAATGAAAAATCTTGATAGGGAACAAACAATATATTTACCTTAATAGTGTTCAAAAGTCATTATATATATATATATATATATATATATATATATATATATATATATATATATCCTTTTTCTGACTGACACACGTCCAGGTCGTCTGCTCGTATTAACGTCTCAGAACTCTGGCATCTCTCCCACCACATACACCACTGTTGGCGGCTCTTCTCCATCTGCCAAACGCTATGGGCTGTTCACATCCAACTGCCCAACACTACACGCGCGAGTAACTTCCAACAACGAGTCCAACCAGCCACAGATAGCACAAAGAGAAGTCAGCGATTTTAATAGAGAGCGCTACATGCCGTCACCAACATAAAAACCTAAACGGCCTACTTACATAGCCCCGTTGCTCTAGGACGTACGAAAATCCTTACGATGTTCTGACAAGAGATCCCAAAAGATCAACAGCAGCAAATTCGTGTAATTTAGAAGGAATGATAGGAAACAACGGAGCATGATGTGAGATGGTAGATGGTTTAGCTTTTTGACAAAGTTTACAAATAGACAAGACTCTCCGAATTCTCTATTCCGTATTGTTAAAATAACAAGTCGTCCGAATACGATAACATTTTCGTGGACCAAAGTGTGGGTAGGTGAAATGAATGTACTAAATGAGCTTATTAACATAATCGTCGGGAATGCATAGTGCCCACAGCATGTCATCAACAGTGCAACGTTTGAAGAGTATGTTGTTTGTAACCAGATAATAATGTCGAATCTGTATGTGTGTCTTTTCATGTCATTTAATTTTGATGTCTTTCCAAATCGGATCTTTATCTTGTTCATGAGCAATGTCCCTTAAAGATGTGGTGATGAAGTTTTCAACGGCGACTTTCTGAATGTAAAGAATACTGAAATTTTACTTGAGGTTGGGTTCTGTGTTACTTTTCTCAAGCCCAGCCGGTGCACGTGATAGTGTCGGGAATGTAGACTATTGTGATGTGGTATTCTTGCAGAAACAATGCCCAACGTTTTATCCTGTCATGATTTAATTTTGAAAACACAAGAAATTGTAATGCACGATGATCACTGTATACTTTTACGTGCTTACCAGAAAGAAAGAAACGGAATTTGTTAAATGCCCAAACGATAGCTAAAGCTTCTAATTCAGTGACGGAATAATTTTTTTCAGATTTTCTTAGCAAGCGGCTATCAAAGGTGTTGGTTTTCTGAAGCAGTGTCATTTTCTATGGCTCCTTGAAATAAATGGGCACTAAGACAGACTTTAGAAGAATCCGGGCTGAGGCAGAATTCTTGTGACAGATCTGAGTGAGCTAGGATTGGCGCGTTAAGTAGCGCTTCTTTCAAAGAATAGAATTCCCGCTGTGCCTGTTCGTCCCAGTTCCAAATAGTGTTTTTCCCAGTGAGAGAACAAAGTTTTGATGTTACTAGAATTTGCATATTCAGAAAATGATAGTAAAAATTTAGGAGACCTAGAAAACAGCGGACTTGTTTCTTTGTAGATGGAACTGGAATGGCTCTGATTTCTTCTAACTTCTCAGAATCCAGCTGAACGTCTTGCGAAGAAATAATGATTCCCAAAAACTTCACCTTTGTCTTACCGAACTCAGACTTTTCGATGTTAACTGTAATTTCAGATTCTGCAAAAATACGTAGCACACTGGTGAGGATGCGATTATGTTGTTCCCATGAGGTTTCTGCTATTAGAATATCGTCCACATATAAAGTGATATGACGTTTTAAGAACTCAGGTAATATGGAATTTAGCCCATGAATGAATGCTGCCAAAGAAATGTTCAAACCAAAAGGAAGTTTCCGAAATTGATAACAAACGCCTAAGCAGAGAAAAGCTGTGTATTTTCTACATTCTGGTTAAAGTTAGCTCTGACAGAAGCTGGATCTAAGATCAATAGAGGACAACACTTGTATACCATTAAAATTTTGAAGAAGTTCTTCCAACGTTTGTGGCCTGCCCGTTTCAGGAATAATGATAGTATCTACTCGTCTCAAATCTAAGACAAGCCTGATCAATCCATTTTTCTTCTCAATAACATGTAATAGATTGTTTATGAGCTTACTGCAGGTTCAATAATACCCTCGTTAAGCACAGATTGTTTTTTCTGTTCTAACACGGTCCCTATAATCTACCGAAATTGGTCTAACGCAAAATTTAGTATGCTCACGCACACGAAACTGATATTGAAATACTGTGATTCCTATTTTGTGAGTAAAAACTGTGGAATGTGCTTGTAAAATGTCAAGAAGGTCCTGCCTATCAGTACCATTACAGTTCTCAATTGTTTGAATTTTGTTCTTGTAAGTAGGCTGTTTAGGTTTTCTTATTGGTAACGCCACGTAGCGCTCTGTATGAAATTCACTGGCTGTGCTGTGTGCAGTCTGTGGCTAGTTTGCATTGTTGTCTGCCATTGTAGTGTTGGGCAGCTGGATGTGAACAGCGCGTAGCGTTGCGCAGTTGGAGGTGAGCCGCCAGCAGTGGTGGATGTGGGGAGAGAAATGGCGGAATTTTGAGAGCGGATGATCTGGACGTGTGTCTATCAGAAACAGTACATTTGTAGGAATGGATGTCATGAACTGCTATATATATTATGACTTTTGAACACTTTTAGGGTAAATACATTGTTTGTTCTCTATGAAAATCTTTCATTTGCTAACTATGCCTATCAGTAGTTAGTGCTTTCAGTAGTTTGAATCTTTTATTTAGCTGGCAGTAGTGGCGCTCACTGTATTGCAGTAGTTCGAGTAACGAAGATTTTTGTGAGGTAAGTGATTTGTGAAACGTATAAGTTAATGTTAGTCAGGGCCATTCTTTTGTAGGGATTTTTGAAAGTCAGATTGCGTTGCGCTAAAAATATTGTGTGTCAGTTAAGTGTTGATCAGAATACGTAAGGAGAGTAATGTCTGAGTACGTTCAGTTATGCTCAGCTGTTTGAAAATCAAATTATGTAAGAGCACAGTAATTCATTAATTTTTCTAAGGGGAGGTTTAATATTCTCAATTAGGTCATTAGTATCAAAGACGTCGTCAATATCATCCCTGTCACTACTTGCAAAGTGATTATTAGTGTCTAGTTATAAAATGACTTTTATCTTAATAATATGAGTAATTATATAAGAGAGAGAGAGAGAGAGAGAGAGAGAGGGGGGGGGGTTGATTTTTTTTATTGAGATTAATACTTTAAGTCGTAACTGGTGCCTGAATTTTGGTTGCTGCTTCCTTGAATGATCAGCTTCTGCACCAGTTGGTGACGTATTATAATTTGGAGGAATTATTGTGCTTTAAGGTTGAAAATACGACTCCACTAGTTGCTTTGCCGTATTTCGGATAGCTTTGAGCCCAAGTTTTTGTAGCTTTTCGTACCTGAGGGACCACTGTTGTAAGTAAATAAGATCACATAGCAATCTGCTTTTCGTAAGAAAAGGAGATTGCTTGGCACACAAACTTCCTTCAAACAATATGTCCTGCTACATCAAAATTGGTCAGTGGAGTTCAGCACCATACTATTGTACAAGAACATAATCCAATTACTGTAATTCAGAAATTATGAGAGGTTGTTACTTATTGAATGAAAACTATAGAGACTGCATTTCTTTTCCTGTATTTTAGTGAACTTTGTACACTTACAATTTTGTCGATTGATAGACGGCGACGACAATGTTCACCTCCTTTTCCAAAAACAAAATATTTCTATTCTTCACTTCCAGGAAATTTGTATACATAAATGTTTGCTAACTCTTACACAAACTTTACTCGGTTTTATCACTAAAATATCAATTTTCATTAAATGTAACAATACGTTTTGAGTGACAGCCTAGCAACACGTCCTCTTTCCACAAGGTACAGATTAACAGTCCTCTTTTTTTAATAAATCAACTGTCTTTTTTTTTACAGTCCATACTTCACAACTACTATTGCGCGCTAAAGAGTTTCTTGCTGTCCAGCTGCGCTTCACTTCACTTCAAGTATATTTGGAATCACATTTACATACATTACTCAGCTTCTCAGAGTAAAATCAGGCATAACTTAGTTTAAAAAAAGCAGTGAGGCACACACAACATTACATTGCCTCCAATCGAAGCATGACAGTTTCTTTCATGAACTGTCAGGTATCAATTTCCCAGGTAATATTAAATGTTTCACTTCTAATGTTTACAATACATCTAAGAGAATGAATAAATTTGACAAGAAATACACCACAATGCAAATAATATACCAAAAGAATCAGAAAAACTTTTCGTCAAGTGGACATCGATAAAGTACATATTTACATGGCAGTTATCGTCTCATGGGCAAAAGAGATTTTCATTAATAGTTCATTTCATAGTTCAGAATTCTTATTGTTGGTCGTATGTTGAGAATCATGAAACAACAAGAACATAGAAAATATTTACAACTGGGACCGAGGTATTATTCACTCAAGTTTGTATGCACAAGTCTCATAGGCGTCACACTTTAGAACATGAATTAGCGATGTGATGCACTGCACTGTCACTGACTGTGATATCATAGTCGGTTTCTTCTGTCATGATGCATCAGTGTCTCAAGTGTTCATGACCAAAACGACATGACTGAATTGCTTAATCTTCTTCAGCTCTTAATACATAGTCATGGAACAGAAAATACGTAGGATTAATTAAGTGCTAAAGTTTTTTATATCTAAAGTTTTATGGTCAGATTAGATTAATACTAGTTCCATGGATCATGAATATGATATTTCATAATGATGTGGAGTGAGTCAAATTTTCCAATACATGACATAATTAAGTTAATTTAACAACATAATTAAGGTATTATAACAACTTTTTTATTTTTTGTTGTTTTTTCATTTTTTAAATATTTTTTCTTAATTTATACCTAAAAATTCCTCTATGGAGTAGAAGGAGTTGTCATTCTGAAATTCTTTTAATTTCTTCTTAAATATTTGTTGGTTATCTGTCAGACTTTTGATATTATTTGGTAAGTGACCAAAGACTTTAGTGGCAGTATAATTCACCACTTTCTGTGCCAAAATTAGATTTAATCTTGAATAGTGAAGATCATCCTTTCTCCTAGTAATGTAGTTATGCACACTGGAATTGGGTCTGGTTATTAATAACAAATTTCATAAGAGAGTATATATACTGAGAAGCTACTCTGAATATACCTAGATCCTTACATAAATGTCTGCAGGATGATCTTGGATGGAATCCAGCTATTATTCTGACTACACACTTTTGTGCAATAAATACTTTATTCCTCAGTGGTGAATTACCCCAAAATATGATGCCATATGCAAGCAATGAGTGAAAATGGGCGTAGTAAGCTAATATACTAAGATGTTTATCACCAAAATTTGCAATGACCCTTACTGCATAAGTAGCTGAACTCAAACATTTCAGCAGATCATCAGTGTGTTTCTTCCAATTTAACCTCTCATCAATGGACACACCTAAAAATTTTGAATATTCTACCTTACCTATATGCTTCTGATTAAGGTCTATATTTATTAATGGTGTCATACCATTTACTGTACAGAATGTATGTACTGTGTGCTATCAAAATTTAGTGAGAGTCCATTTACAAGGAACCGCTTAGTAATTTTCTGAAAGACATTATTGACAATTTCATTAGTTAATTCTTGTTTGTCAGGTGTGATTACTATACTTGTATCATCAGCAAAGATAACTAACTTTGCCTCTTCTTGAACATAGAATGACAAGTCATAAATATATATTAACAACAACAAAGAACCCAAGAACGACATTGTGGAACCCCATTCTTGATACTTCCCCAGTTTGAGAAATGTGCTTATCTTTGCATATTATAAGAACTGCTTATTTCAACTTTCTGCACTCTTCCAGTTAGGTACAAATCAAACCATTTGTGCACTGTCCCACTCATGCCACAATACTTGAGCTTGTCTAGCAGAATTTCATGATTTATGCAATTAAAAGCCTTTGAGAGATCACAAAAAATCCCAATGGGTGGTGTTTGGTTATTCAGATCATTCAAAATTTGATTGGTGAAAGCATATACAGCATTTTCTGTTGAAAAACCTTTCTGGAAACCAAACTGACATTTTGTTAGTACTTCATATTTACAGATATGTGAAGCTACTCTTGAATACATTACTTTCTCAAAAATTTTGGATAAAGCTGTTAGAAGAGAGACTGGATGGTAATTGTTGACATCAGATCTATCCCCTTTTTTATGCAAAGGTATAACAATAGCTTATTTCAATCTATCAGGGAAAATGCCCTGTTCCAGAGAGCTATTACACAGGTGGCTGAGAATCTTACTTATCTGTTGAGAACAAGCTTTTAGTATTTTGCTGGAAATGCCATCAATTCCATTTGAGTTTTTGCTTTTCAGCAAGTTTATTATTTTCCTAATTTCAGAGGGAGAAGTGGGTGAGATTTCAATTGTATCAAATTGCATAGGTGTGGCCTCTTCCATTAACAGCCTAGCATCTTCTAATGAACACATGGATCCTACTATATCCACAACATTTAGAAAATGATTATTAAAAATATTTTCAACTTCTGACTTTTTGTTCATAAAGTTTTCATTCAATTTGATGGTAATACTGTCTTCCTGTGCTCTTGGTTGACCTGATTCTCTTTTAATAATATTCCAAATTGTTTTAATTTTATTATCTTAGTTGCTGATTTCAGACATGGTACACATACTTCTGGATTTTTTGATAACTTTTCTTAATATAGCAGAGTAGTTATTATAATGTTTGATAGTTTCTGGGTCACTACTCTTTCTTCCTGTCAGATACATTTCCCTTTTACGGTTACAAGATGTTTTTATACCCTTAGTGAGCCATGGTTTGTTGCATGGTTTCTTACGAGTATATTTAACTATTTTCTTGGGGAAGCAGTTTTCAAATGCATTTACAAAAGTGTCATGAAATAAATTATATTTTAAATTGGCATCAGGTTCACGGTACACCTCATCCCAGTCTAACTGCTGTAGGCTTTCCCTGACATTTGCAATTGTTAAATTGTTGACTGAAAATACTATTCTGGAGGACTGTTTAGCACTGCTGAATGGAGCTATGTCATATATTTTAACTAGCTGTGCACCATGATCAGAAAGACCATTCTCAACAGGCTGAGCATTTATCTGGTTAAACTTATCTTGTTCTATAAAGAAGTTATCTATCAGTGAGCTGCTATCCTTTACCATCCGAGTAGGAAAATCAATAACGGGTGTCAAATTGAAAGAACTGAGTAATACTTCAAGGTCATTTTTCCTATTACCCTCTTTCAGAGAATCTACATTGAAGTCCCCACAAATAATAATTTGCTTCCCCCTGTCTGACAGATAGCACAACAAGGAGTCCAAATTTTTCAGAAATAGATGAAAATTTCCCGATGGGGACCTATATACAGTTACAATTGTAAATGTGCCTTTATTTAATTTAAGCTCACAGGCACATGCTTCTGTATGTTCCTCTACACAAAACTTTTTTCTTTCTATAGTTTTTGCACAATGATAACTTTTGACATATATGGCAACTCCTACTTTCTCCATATTTTCTCTAATTACATGTGCAGAGAGCTTATATCCTCTTACATTTACCTTATCCATATCAGTAACAATGTGATGCTCAGACATCTTTCTGTCTTACCTATCCTAAAACAGGTGCTGCTTCAACACCTATAACCACTGGTATTTTACCATTCATGGCAGTGACTTCCCCCCTTAAATTTCCTGCTATTACCCCAGCCAGTTTAACCTTCCCTTTCCTGTTGAGATGTAGGCCGTGCCTAATATAATCCCACCTACTGAGAGAATCAAAAGGAACCACACCAATATGAGCCCCCACATCCGACCCAAGCAGTCGTACCAACTCCAAATTAACTCTCCCAACAGAAGAGTTCAAATGAGGTCGGTCATGGCATCTGAGGACAGATACAAATTCAACATTGGTGTGTCTCGATGCCGACGCAATCTGTACCAGGTCACACTCTATACTGTACCCAGGATCTCTGTCGATACTGTTCCCTGGCACTCCTACAATAACCACGGTGTCTTCCCTGGTAAATCCTCTGTCACCTGATCCAGACTAGCACTTGGTTTGAAAAAATTTGTGTCCTGGTATTCTGGTCCTAATTCCTCCTGCAGAAGTTGGCCTACACCTCTGGCATGAGAACTGCCTAACAACAAAACTTTCTTCCTATTCGACGACTTTCCTACAGTCTTTTTCAATTTCCTATTGAAAGTTTGTTGTGTCCTGTGTACACCTACCTCCGCTTGAGGCTCGTAAGTTTCTAACTGAATCAACAGGTCAAACTTATATTTGACATTCACCACAAAACTGTCAGACTTAGTTCTGGGCCTGTCCCTTCTGTTACCTGTTGCCACTTCCCATGTCTCTTTGCCCTTCTCCCTCCTTAACCTGTCCAGATCTTCCCTAGCCTGATCTAGCTCAGCCTGAAGGGCAGCAATTTTCCCCTCCTGTTCCACTATCTTCCTATCTCTGCTGCAAATCCTACATAACCATTGATGAGCCTTATCCACTTTCCCGACACCCACGCCACTGCAGTCCCCCCAATGAAAAAAAACTACTGCATCCCTCACACCAAATCCTGGAACTAAAAATTCTACGGCAAATCAGGCGCTTCTCACTCATGGCAAAAATTATACTTTAGCTACAATAAATCAATTAAATTATCGAAAATAAAAAGGACGTTACAAGAATTAAGCCAATTCACAAATGTATATGAGCAAGTTTCTGATTTAAAATTCCGCTATTTTTCTGAGATCTGTATTAAAACAATGAAGATATACGCTATTTATTATATATTTCACTCGATGGAATGAAAAAAGGACAATTAAACGAGATACTTTAAGTTTGATTCTCCAAAAACGTTACGAGAATTAGGCCTACAAACAAATGTATATAACCAAGTTTCTGATATAAAGTTGCGCTGTTTTTCTGAAATTTGTATTAAAACAATGAAGTTATACGCTATTTACGTTAGTTTACTTATTTGTTATCGAGATACTAGTCAAATTACCGTGAAACAAGAAACAAACACGTTTACAAAATTTAAGCCTAACCGTGGCTTCGTGAAGTTACTAACTTTTCGTGTTTTCTGAAGAAATACGCAAAGAAAAGTGAAACCTTTAACGGCAAGACTAAACGATACACTAATGCACGTATTTAATTTGTTGTCGGTGTTAAACTAAATTATATTCCTGTCTAAATCACTTAACTTTCTGGAAATAGTTTCTGGCGTCACTTACTCGGCGGCCATCTTGGTAGGGTGTCTGGCGTTGTGCTATTATTTACATCGATCTTTTGAAAGCACCGAGATCAGCTTCTAGTCTTTCATATATTGTAGTTACTGTTTTGACTGCAGTAAGTATCCAGTTCGTGTGTCTCTTTCGTATCATCATGGGAAATAAAATGTCATTTGGTTTGTATTTGCGCACCTCCTGAGCGTTCGTAGAACTGTTTACACTCTGGCATTGTTTTGACATTCGGAAACATTTGTGACGTCTATCCCGTGAGCTAAGCACGAGGGCAGATGCGCGGAAGTAGCTGCGCATGGCCAGTGGCGTGCTGCTCATGAGTGCACATGACCAGTTGCGCGCGCACCTTCGACGACTGGCGGCTGTTTACTTGTGACGGACGTAATTTCGTTCACTGTGATGTGTTGCTCATGAAGACTTAGTGAAGTGAAAACTCGATTGGATCCACTATACTGTCACCACATCGAGTTATATCAGCAGAAACAGTGAGCTTCCAAAGGTAAGCCCAACTTGTCACAAAATCATGCTACTGAAAGATGGACTTGTCACCGATCACTTAGCTGATTGCGATGCACACGGGGGTTAAAACACGCAATATTATGTGCTGAATTCACCGATTATTCGTGGTACTGCGGTATTAAACAGTGTATACTAAATTTATCCGTTGCTCATACGCATTTATTGAAACAACACTACTGTGCATCTATCGCATGCCACTGACATCTTAATCTCGTCTTTATAAAATTATGTTTCTGGCTATCTTTCCATATCAATCATTGTTTCATGGAATGCTCTAACTAATATCAGTTGATCATTGACTTTCTCTGAGCTCAAAATAATGCATTCTCATTTGCAATTCCAGATGACATTGTGTTTAGTGGTATTTGGGGAGTTTTGTGATGTCGGTTTTTTTCGTCGTTGTGCGTGGTTTTGTATAGGGGTGGGTGTCTAAATTTCTTTATATTTAGTTTGTCCCCACCCAAAAACCACCTATTTGCCGCGCTTGTCCCGGTAGTGTCATTAGGCTTTTTGTGGAACGTGTGTGTGTTTGTGTTTCGATGTATTTTCGTCCTCATAATGTGTACGTAACGACTTTACATGGTTTATGGTCGTTTCCGCCATATTTGTGACGTCATGGGTTAAAGCAGACGGGCGGGATCGGACACTTCCGTATTTCCCTAACTTATTCTCTCATTAAACTTGCAAAATTACCGTTACTCAGCATTACTGTTACCCTTTAACAAAACTGCATATTTAACTTTTGATAAGCATACGACATTACGGAAACAGTATCTCTCTTTTAAAATTGTTCTCTCTCAATGTTGAGAACGGAATGTTCACAATGAATCCATTCACTTTAGTACTGGGCCGTTGCAATACTGAACTCGCTGCCTTAGCGACTCTCGAGAAGAGAAAAAAAAAATCATTCGAGTGGTTCCCGTTTCTATTTCCGTTAAGGGAACAAAATTCCATTAGCAAACTCTCAAGTCACAAACTCTGCGATTTTTTATTTTTTTATAGGTTCACAAGGATAGGATGTGCATATAGAAATACGCATAAACATTAGTTTGCATGTTAACACAAGAAATTCAAGTCGCCGGCCGCTGGTGGCCGAGCGGGTCTGGCGCTACAGTCTGGAACCGCGCGACCGCTACGGTCGCAGGTTCGAATCCTGCCTCGGGCATGGATGTGTGTGTTGTCCTTAGGTTAGTTAGGTTTAGGTAGTTCTAAGTTCTAGGGGACTTATGACCTCAGCAGTTGAGTCCCATAGTGCTCAGAGCCATTTGAACCATTTTTTTGAAATTCAAATCACGTATGAATACTTTCAGGTATTTTAATTAAAGAGTATAGTCATTTTTCATTCAAATGTTACTCTCCAAAATTGCACCTCGCAAGCTTTCTCAGCGATGCAAGTGTTTCTTATTCAGTCGTGTACTAATCAGCGCTAAAATCCATCAAAACTCGAATGCGAGGGTGTTAGTAAGATTTATTCTCCCGCAAGAACGTATCTAACTTACATGCATATCTCAAGGGCTTTGCTTTTCAAAATCACCGCAATATTCTTATATAGACCTAAGTTTTACCATCTTTTACTGTTATTCTAAAGCGCATCTCATGGAAATGTATACATAAATGTTTGGCAACTCTTACACATGCGTTACTCAGTTTTATCACTAAAATATCAATTTTCATTAAATGTAACAATACATTCTGAGCGACGGCCTAGCAACACGTCCTCTTCCCACAACATACAGATTAACAGTCCTCTTTTTTTAATAAATCAATTGTCTTTTTTTAGAGTCCATACTCAGAAGTTCACAACTACTATCGTTGCGGGGTTTGCACGCTAAAGAGTTTCTTGCTGTCCAGCTGCGCTTCACTTCACTTCAAGTACATTTTGAATCAAATTTACATTTACGGTATTTACGTACATTACTGAGCTTCTCAGAGTAAAATCAGGCACAAATTAGTTAAAACAGCAGTGAGGCACACATAACATTACAAAGTTTCGTCGAAAGTTCCGAAATGTTGTCTAACAAGAGGTAAAGTTGATAAATTTCCTCGTCATGGTTCGAGGGCCTAGCTTCAAATTTCAAAGCTATTGACTTACCTTCTTACTATAAATTTATTTCAGCATCGTGTAAGTTTAAGATTGCTTTCTATTCATTCAAAAAGTCTACTCCTAAAATAATTTCCGTCGATGATAATGGAACAATAAAAAAATTCATAGTGAATGTGTGGGTTTGTCAACGGAATTCTGAGTTAATTTGTAGGCATACATCTACAATTTTTCCAAAGATTGCACCTTGTAATTTAATCTTACGTAAAGGAAGCGTGTGGCAATCGTTCAACTTGTTGCATTTGCTAAATGCTGTTTCACTAATTACTGAAATGGGACTGCTTGAGTCAAGTACTGCGATAAATTTTATGTCATTTACTGCAATGTGAATTACAGGATATGCAATATTGTTCTCTTTTACGTCGTGTTCCTGGAGTAAGATGACCATAATGTATTCCATTTTTACCTAATTAATAGTCACGGCAGCTACGTCGTCAGCTTCGTAAGTACGTTTTGTGGCTGCAAACAATGTGAGTCTTTGTCTACTGTCTCGTTGTTGCGCGTCCTTATTGGTATTTGGAGATCTAACTTCCACAACTGCAAATTGTCGAGAGGGCCCTGCCCTGTTTGAATCACACACGTTTTAGTTAAATTCTGGTCTGTTGTTAAGATTATATCGTCTGTCGTCTTGTCTATTTTGATCACGATTTGCGTTATGAAAGTAGTCTTGTCGTGTCCACTTATTATCTCTGTCGTCATTAAATTGTGGCGGATATGACGTGTATTTGTTGTGCTCCTCCGTTCACCTTCCGTGACTGTCAGTGTCTATTTCCGATTCTTCCAACAGTCCGTAAAAAGCTTCAGGGTTGTCTGATCCGAAAGTTCGGCTACTTCATCCGATAATGAACTGATTTCCCCCTTGTGTTTTCTTGACCCAAGCTTCAGTGTGTCCATTTGTGCCGAAGTCGTATCTACTGTGTCCTTTAAGTTTCCTTGATTTTGTACAAGTTAGGCCAATACTGCCATCTAAATAAAAGATTCTAACTACTGAAGGCACTAATTACTGATAGGCATATAGATAGCAAATGAAAGATTTTGATAGAGAACAAACAATGTATTTACCTTAATAGAGATCAAAAGTCATATGGTGGTCTATTGATAGTAACCGGGCCAAATATCTCACGAAATAAGCATAAAACGAAAAAACTACAAAGAACGAAACTCGTCCAGCTTAAAGGGGGAAACCAGATGGTGCTATGGTTGGCCCACTAGATGGCGCTGCCATAGCTCAAACGGATATGAACTGCGTTTTTTTTTTTAAGTAGGGACCCCTATTTTTATTACATATTCGTGTAGTACCGTAAAGAAAAATAGATGTTTTAGTTGGACCACTTATTTCGCTTTGTGATAGATGGCGCTGTAGTAGTCACAAACGTATAAGTACGTGGTATCACGTAACATTCCGCCAGTGCGGACGGTATTTGCTTCGTAATACATTACCCCTTGTTAAAATGGATCGTTTACCAATTCCGGAAAAGGTCGATATCGTTTTGATGTATGGCTATTGTGATCAAAATGCCCAACGGGCGTGTGCTATGTATGCTGCTCGGTATCCTGGACATCATTCAAGTGTCCGGACCGTTCGCCGGATAGTAACGTTATTTAAGGAAACAGGTGGTGTTCAACCACATGTGACACGTCAACCACGACATGCAACAAATGACGATACCCAAGTACGTGTTTTAGCTGCTGTCGCGGCTAATCCGCACATCAGTAGCAGACAAATTGCGCGATAATCGGGAATCTCTTAAACGTCGGTGTTAAGAACGCTACATCAACATCGACTGCACCCATACCATATTTCTATTCACCGGGAATTGCATACCTACTACTTTGAACGTCGTGTACAGTTCTGCCTCTGGGCACAAAGAGAAATTACGGGACGATGACAAGTTTTTTGCACGCGTTCTATTTAGCGGCGTAGCGTCATTCACCAACAGCGGTAACGTAAACTGGCATAATATGCACTATTGGGCAACGGAAAATCCACGATGGTTACGACAAGTGGAACATCAGCGACCTTGGGGGGTTAATGTATGGTGCGGCATTATGGGAGGAAGGATAATTACCCCCCATTTTACCGATGGCAATCTAAATGGTGCAATGTATGCTGATTTCATACATAATGTTCTACCGATGTTACTACAAGATGTATCATTGCATGACAGAATGGCAATGTACTTCCAACATGATGGATGTCTGGCACATAGCGCGCGTGCGGTTGAAGCGGTATTAAATAGCATATTTCGTGACAGGTGGATTGGTCTCCTAAGCACCATACGATGACCCGCACGTTCCTCGGATCTGACGACCCCGGATTTCCTTCCGTGGGAAATTTGAAGGATATTTGCTATCGTTATCCACCGACAATGCCTGACAACATGCGTCAGCGCATTGTCAATGCATGTGCGAACATTACGGAAGGCGAACTACTCGCTGTTGAGAGGAGTGTCGTTACACGTATTGCCAAACGCATTGAGGTTGACGGACATCATTTTGAGCATTTATTGCATTAATGTGGTATTTACAGGTAATAACGCTGTAACATCATGCGTTCTCAGAAATAATTTCACAAAAGTACATATATCACATTGGAACAACCGAATGAAAATGTTCAACTGTACCTACCTTCTGTATTTTAATTTAAAAAACCTACCTGTTACCATCTGTTCGTCTAAAATTGTGAACCAAATGTTTGTGACTATTACAGCGCCATCTATCACAAAGTGAAAACAGTGGTCCAACTAAAACATTCATATTTCCTTACGCACTACACGAATATGTAATAAAAAATGGCGATTCCTATTTTAAAAAAACGCAGTTGATATCCGTTTGACCTATGGCAGCGCCATCTAGCGGGCCAACCATAGCGCCATCTGGTTTCCCCCTTCAAGGTAGACAAGTTTCGTTCTTTGTAGTTTTTTCGTTTGACGCTTATTTCATGAGATGTTACTATATATATATATATATATATATATATATATATATATATATATATATATATATATATAGTAACATCCAGTTTAACAAATTTCCTTTTTCTGACGGACACACGTCCAGATCGTCCGGTCATATTAACGTCTCAGAAGACTGGCATCTTTCTCCCCACATCCACCACTGTTTGCGGTTCACCTCCAATTGCCCAACGCTACAGGCTCTCAGCCAACAGTCCAACACTACACAGGCGAATAACTTCCAACAACGAGTCCAACCAGCCACAGACTGCACACAGCGTAGTCAGCGAGTTTAATACAGAGTGCTACGTGGCGTTACCAACATACGAGTAAAAACCTAAACGGCCTACTTACACTTGTTAGTCTACATTTGCAACGCAATACAGCAACAATTCTGAGTGGGATGGTTTCGAAAAGTCTTTGGTAACATCCCACATGTGTTACATCGACTTCACATAAGGAGAATTATGTGACCAGCGCATCTGTGGGAGTTCCCTATATAGCATCTTAAATCGCCGTAACACGAGTATTAGACCAGTTGTGCTTTAAATGCAAAGAATTAATATCGACTGCAAGTTAGAGATTCATACGAAATAAAAAGTAAGAGTTTTCCATGGTGCATAAGTAGTTGATAACACTGTTCCAGTGGCAACGAAAAAAGCACACCAAACACAAAATCTCCCATAATGGCGATGTTTTGCTGTAGATCGAAACTTAGTTTGGTCTTCAATGCGACATGCTTTTAATAGTGTCCACGACGAAAGCATGTCTCGAAATTCGGCAGAAAATGGAAAGAAATTCTGGTCGCATGTAAAGTACCGGGTGATCACAAAGTCAGTGTAAGTTTGAAAACTTAATAAACCGCGGAATGATGTAGATAGATAGATAGGTAGATAAAAATTGACGCACATGCTTGGAATGACATGGGGTTTTATCAAAACAAAAAAGTATTGCTAGACGCGTGAAAGATCTCTTGCGTGCCTCGTTTGGTGATGATCGTGTGCTCAGCAGCTACTCTCGTCATGCTTGGCCTCCCAGGTCCCTAGACCTCAGTTCGTGCGATTATTGGCTTTGGGGTTATCTGAAGTCGCAAGTGTATCGTGATCGACCGACATCTCTAGGCATGCTGAAAGACAACATCTGACGCCAATGCCTCACCATAACTCCGGGCATGCTTTACAGTGTTGTTCACAACATTATTCCTTGACTACAGATATTGTTGAGGAATGATGGTGGACATATTGACCATTTCCTGTAAAGAACATCATCTTTTCTTTGTCTTACTTTGTTACGCTAATTATTGCTATTCTGATCAGATGAAGCGCCGTCTGTCGGACATTTTTTGAAGTTACATATTTTTTTGGTTCTAATAAAACCCCACGTCATTTCAAGTTTGTGTGTCAATTTGTACCTCTCTATCTACATTATTCCGTGATTTATTCAGTTTTCAAATTTATACTATTTGATCACCCGGTACATCAGAGACAAGACACAATACGGTCTGTGAGCGATAGCTATACTAATTTGGCCGATGACAATGGCACTAAAGCGTAATTACTAAATACGATGTTCTAAAATTCCTTCACCAAAAAAGACGAAGTAATTTTTTCAGAATTCAAACGATGAACAGCTGCCAACACGAGTAACACTGGAGCAGATATCGTATGTGCAACGAATCAGTTTCAATCACTTAAAAAAGACAAGTCTGCTCCAGCTACTATACCAGTTAGGTTCTTTTCAGAGTATGCTGACATAATATCTCCACACTTAGCAATTTATACAACCGCTCGCTCCACGAAAGATCCGGACCTAAGGCCTGGAAATCAGCAAACATCTCAGCAGTACTCAAGAATGGACATAGGATTAATCCGCTGAATTACAGACACACATCACAGATGTCTATTTGTAGTAGTAGTTTGGAACATACACCGTGTCGAACATTACGAATTACCTCGAAGAAAACGAATTATTGACACACAGCACCGCTTCAGAAAATATAGTTCTTGTGAAACACAATTAGCTCTTTAGTCACACGAAGTAAAGAGAAATGAGTGTTATCGAGAAAGAATCTCAAATTCATTTCATATTTATAGATTTCCTGGAAGGCTGTTTACACCGTTCCTCATAAATAACTTCTAGTCAAACTGCGTGCTTTCAGAGTGTCGTCTCGTTTACGCAACTGGATTCGAGACTTCCCGTCAGAATGGCTACAATTGGTTGTAATCTGTTGAGATTCATCAAGTTAGACAGAGGTGATATTTGCTGTTCCCCAACGAAAAGTTGTAGATCCTCTCCTGTTATTAATTTATATAAACCATTTCTGAGACAATGTGAGCAGCTTTCTTATATTGTTTGCAGATTATGCTGTCAGTTATCGTCTAGTAAAGTGTCCAGAAGGTCGAAACCAATTCTAAAATGATTCAGATAACACATACCTGTGGTGTGAAAAGTTGCAAATGTATGTAAATAACGAAACCTCTGACGTCGTCCACAAGAGTACCAAAGGAAATCCGACACATTTCAGTTATGCGATAAACCGTAAAATCCTAAATTCTATGGATGCTGTTAAATACCTAAGTATTACCACTGCTACAAAAAGGGGAAAGCGAAACAACGACTGGGCTTCTTTGGCAGAACAGGCCTACTGAAGAGACTGCTTATATTACACTTCTGTGTCGGTTACACGAGTACTGATCGCGGTACAGGATCCGAACTTGATAGGATTGGCGGAGGACATCGAAAAAGCTCAGAGAAGGGCTCATCGTTTTGTATTATCGCAGTATAGGAGAGATAGTGTCACAGATATGATACTCGAGTTGGGGTTGGAATTGTTAAAACAGTGGCGTTTTTCCATTGCAGCGACAATTTTTCACGAAATTTCAGTAGCTAACTATCTCCTCTGAATGTCTCTGCAATGGAAAAACGCCACTGTTTTAATGATTCCAACCCCAACTCGCATATCATATCTGTGGCACTGCCTGTCCTATACACCGACGAGGCTTTGTTTACTCGTGAAGTTTGTTTCAATATCTATTGAAATGAAATGAAATGATCGAATGGCGTAGTTGGCCGGGAGGCCCCATGCGGGGGAGTTCGGTCGGCGTATTGCAAGTCCTCTTTAGTTGACGCCACATCGGCGACTTGCGAGTCAATGTTGATGAAAATGATGATTAAGGACACACAACACCCAGTCCCCTGCCGGGAATCGAACCCGGGACCCCTGCTAGTAGGAAGTAACGCTACCGCTACGCTACAGACGCGGACAATACCCACTGTTGTCAGGTTTGCCCAAACATATGAATCCATCTCGTGTTCATTAACAGATTTTCCATGTTAATGTGCAGGCCGGAATTTTCAGTCATCGGACCAAACATTCTTCCATTCCGCGCCAACGGAAGGAGATACCGCAGCAAATAACCGTGCCTTTCGCGTTGCTGAACACTACTCTTGTAAAGTTTGAAAATGTCTGGAATTAATATTGGGTTGTAATTTTTACACTACTGGCCATTGAAATTGCTGCACCACGAAGATGACGTGCTACAGACGCTAAATTTAACCGACAGGAAGAAGATGCTCTGATATGCAAATGATTAGCTTTTCAGAGCATTCACACAAGGTGGGCGCCGGTGGCGACACCTACAACGTGCTGACATGAGGAAAGTTTCCAACCGATTTCTCATACGCTAACAGCAGTTGACCGGCGATGCCTGGTTAAACGTTGTTGTGATGCCCCGTGTAAGGAGGAAAAATGCGGATCATAACGTTTCCGACTTTGATAAAGGTTGGATTTTAGCCTATCGCGATTGCGGTTTATCGTATCGCGACATTGCTGCCCACGTTGTCGAGATCCAATGATTGTTAGCTGAATATGGAATCGGTGGGTTCAGGAGGGTAATACGGAACGCCGTGCTGGATCCCAACAGCCTCGTATCACTAGCAGTTCTGATGACAGGCATCTTATCCGCATGGCTGTAACGGATCGTGCAGCCACGTCTCGATCCCTGAGTCAACAGATGGGGACGTTTGCAAGACGACAACCATCTGCATGACAGTTCGACGACGTTTGCAGCAGCATGGACTATCAGCTCGGAGACCATGGCAACGGTTACCATTGGCGCTGCATCACAGACACGAGCACCTGCGATGGTGTACTCAACGACGAACCTGGGTGCACGAATGGCAAAACGTCATTTTTTCAGATGAAACCAGGTTCTGTTTACAGCATCATGATGGTCGCATCCGTGTTTGGCGACATCGTGATGAAGACACATTGGAAGCGTGTATTGGTAATCGCCAAACTGGCGTATGAGCCGGTGTGATGGTATGGGGTGCCATTGGTTACACGTCGCGGTCACCTCTTGTTCGGATTAACGGCACTTTGAACAGTGGACGTTACATTTCAGATGCGTTACGACCCGTGGCTCTACCCTTCATTCGATCCCTGCGAAACCCTACATTTCAGTAGGATAATGCACGAACGCATGTTGTAGGTCCTGTACGGGCCTTTCTGGATACAGAAAATGTTCGACTGCTGCCCTGGCCAGCACATTCTCCAGATCTCTCACCAATTGAAAACGTCTGGCCAATGGTGGACGAGCAGCTGGCTCGTCACAATACGCCAGTCACTACTCTTGATGAACTGTGGTATCGTGTTGAAGCTGCATGGGCAGCTGTACCTGTACACGCCATCCAAGCTCTGTTTGACTCAATGCTCAGGCGTATCAAGGCCGTTATTACGGCCAGAGGTGGTTGTTCTGGGTACTGATTTCTCAGGATCTATGCACCCAAATTGCGAGAAATCACATGTCAGTTCTAGTATAATATATATGTCCAATGAATACCCGTTTATCATCTGCATTTCTTCTTGGTGTAGCAATTTTAATGGCCACTAGTGTATTATATTGTATTTTAATGGTGTCTCTGATAAACAAGTAAAAATAAAGTTATAAAAAACATAGTCCCTGACAAAAATCTTTGACACTAGAGACCATTTATACAGAAGAAAGTTTAGCTTGCTAATTACATCAGTGCCATTAAAGAGAACTGCTACAATGCGCTACGATTGGCCTGTATGCATACAGGACAGCGTTGTACCAATGATTGTGTGTCTGAAATCCTGGTATGTCCGCAATGGTACCAGCAGCGACGGCAATTCCAACAACCTGAGGAAGAAATGCAACACTTGAGGTCAAGTGACCTGCGTTGCCAGGCCAAAGGGCCACCTCGGTCGGTCCATCCATTTCCAAAGGCGGCTCTCAGACGATTCCTCACACCAATGCTAAAATGTCTAGGGGACCATCGTGCTGGAAGTACAAAAAAATTGGTTCAACTGGCTCTGAGCACTATGGGACTTAACTTCTGAGGTCATAAGTCCCCTAGAACTTCGAACTACTTAAACCAAACTCACCTAAGGACATCACACACATCCATGCCCGAGGCAGGATTCAAACCTGCGACCGTAGAGGTTTCGCGGTTCGACTGTAGCGCCTAGAACCGCACGGGCGCCCCGGCTGGCCTGAAAGTACATCATTTGTCTAACATTCAGGGGAACATCCTCCAGTATATATGGCAACACACGTTCCACGAAAATGCGATATCTCCTTCCGTTGACGCGGAATGGAAGAATGTTTGATGCAATCACCGAGAATTTCCGGCCGGAGAATTAACACAGAATTGCTGTTGATAAACAGGATCTCGTGGATTGACATGTTTAGCCAAACATGCGAGCAGTGGATATTGAAACAGCCATCACGAGTGAACAAAGCCTCGTCGGTGTACATGGTCTCGGTCAAAAGTAAACTTTGTAGGGCAGTCTGTTGTAAAAACCATCGTCCGAGCTGCAAGCATTAAAGAAAATTTTCGGTTGCTAGTGCGACCACATGCTGAAAACCAAAACATTCTACATAAGGTTACGACTGAGGGTAAATGATGGGAATAGCACGTCGTGCATTTGCCGATGGAGTACCTTCACCATGTCGCAGATTCTCGTCTTCCATTTCGGGAGTTTGTACTGTTGCACTGTTCGATTCCGAACTATATCACGGATACTTGCACGAGAAGTGCCTTTTCCACGTAGCAGGCGATGCAAATGCCCAAATTTTTGGTGTTGTGAAACCAGTCGTTATGGAATCCACAGCCGATGCTCTCACTGCAATTCGTCCTTTTTCCATTCACAGACGGGAAGCGTGTCAGCCATTTTAGCATGCGGAAACCGCTCCATGTTCACTGTTCTTGTAACAAGGCGGTAATGATCGTTGAGTCAGCAGCTCGTGGTCGTGCGGTAGCGTTCTCGCTTCCCACGCCCGGGGTCCCGGGTTCGATTCCCGGCGGGTCAGGGATTTTCTCTGCCTCGTGATGACTCGGTGTTGTGTGATGTCCTTAGGTTAGTTAAGTTTAAGTAGTTCTAAGTTCTAGGGGACTGATGACCATAGATGTTAAGTCCCATAGTACTCAGAGCAATTCAGTAATGATTGTGATTGATTTTGTGTGTTCACAAGACATCAAAATTGTTATCACAATGCGGTGATGTTTGCGAATGAATCGGTGTTTTTCCAAGCAAACCTCAGAGCAATTTTGAATGGCAGTATGGATTCCCGGTCATCGACACAACAGCTCATGCCAGCACCACAAACAAAATGCCCATTAACTTAACAAGCTGATTTCAAAAACCACGTACTCCGCATCGAAACACATTTGTTTTGATGTTCTTTACATCCTGTACTAATTTGAACGAATAGTTACGGAACACCCTGTATACAGTCTTGTGAAAAAAGAGTGAAGATTTACATAACACATCTTACTGTCGCAAGGCTATGCCTCAGTAGTTCTTCAACTTCCCCTGTGTCATATTTGAATAAGTTGATTCTCACTATCTCAGTATAGGTTGCGGATTCCAGTACAGGGAATATTGCTATGAAGTTCTTCTGTAGAAGTAGATAGCACATCAGTATATTCTTGCAATTCGGCTTAAGCTGGCAATGTCGACATTCAGATTCCGTGCCAGCCCACATTGCGTCTGATCTGTGGAGACACACACTTAGTTCGCTGCTATATGCCGCATTCTGAAGCTCCTTACACAAAGCGCTCATTATTTCCGGCTTAGAGCGCTGTGTGCTTCGCATCATTACCAAAATTTCTCGTCTGTCCTTTGTTTTAGGTCTCGTTCACCAGTGCCGAGCTGTCCGCAGTGTCATGAATAGATCCTGTCAATAAGACGAAGACTCTATGCCACTTTATAGGTTAAGCATGTGTAAAACCAAGTTATATTTTACGAGGCGGAAAAGTCAGCCATGACGTAAAATCCAAGTATTACTTTGTTCGTAATACATTGTTTGTCAAGAGATGCAACTGATTAGGTAATACAAATAAAAACATCTATTTGCACTTGTCAGCTGTTTTTTTAAAAATTCTCTGGGCGTGTCTGTGGTCATATCATCATCTTCATCATCATGTGGATATCGTTTCCTTACGTCATACGACGTATTTGTCGTAGATGTGTGGCTTCCGATAGACAGACAACCATCGTGTGACATCGCTTTATGGCAAACTAACATCGCTCCTGTTTTCCACAAGTATTTTCTAAGATGTAAAAAAAAAAAAATTAATCCTCAAGAGGGTGATGGTACGCCATAGAAATTCAAAGAAAAAGCTACTGCATTATTTTTTATGTGCACCACAGTGATTCAATTTATTTTAAAAGGTGTAGTCAGTCGACAGAATAAAACAGTACAGTGCAGTATTACCACTGCACAGTTGAGCGCCCCACATACCAAACATCATCAACAGTATTACCGCTTTTGCCTGTTGGCTTTATTATATAGCTTAACATGCAGCATGCTGGACTGAGAGAAAGAGAGGCGAGCAGGACCAGGTTCAGACCTATATAGCGAATCAACCATCGTTGGTTTGGTATACTGAGGAACCTGAGTGTGGTTATTAGGCTGGCATCCATATTCCTTTTTAGGTAAAACCTGCCTCAGAAAATACGCGACATGAACCGTTAAAATACGGTACAGTAAAAAGTTGATACGTGTCACAAAAAGATAGTGCATACGACTTTTCTTCATTGTGTCAACTGACGACCGTTTCGGTGTGAGAGATGGTGCTGGGCTGGAGGAATAACATGTACCCAGGAAGTTAAAATAAATTAAATTTGTCGAAAATTTACCAGTATAGTTCGTCAATAAACAAACACCACCTCACGTAGTAGTGTTGTTATTTCACAAGGAGGCTACGACGTTAAGATCAAGGATTTACTTCAAACTGTACACTTTTGGTAGTCCCAAGGGGAATATAATACGCAAGTATCAAAGCGTACTACTTAGGCGATTTCGAGAAAATAGCAAGAGAAGTTTTACAAGTCAATAATACAGAGGTGCCTTGCGACCTAGTGCACTAGACGGTGGGGGTCGTGTGATTAGTGTTCAGGCTCCGGAATCGGTAAATCGCTTGATCAAGTCCTGCTCACAATTTTAATTAATATTGTTTTCAACGCTAGTCGCATTACTTCGTACATATTATATTTCAAAGCTAATATGATAAAGACACACGTGCATTTGCATGAATATTTGCATGAACTTTTATTGACCATCTAATGTCTTTTCGTTGTTTACGAGTTTTTATTATTACAACAAATATTATGCGACTTTTATTTCTATAGGAAAGTGAAAAGTTTTACTGAGTGCCTTAAGACTGGTTGACAACGAAAGAGAGCATTTGCTTCTCGTGAAGATACTATTAAATTACATTTAATTATGCATCGCCAATTTTCGGATGCGATATTTACGAAAACGTACAACATCGACGAACATGAATCGAGTGGTACCGACACTTGGAAGATGTAATGGTGTTCTATGATCTTCAACGATGAAAGCAGATTGTTCTTGCACGTACTACATAGACCTAGTTAGTGCTGTTTCGTAGAGTGCGTTTGTCCAAGACATACTGGCCCCACCGCAGGCCTTAGTAAGTTACAACTCTCGTTCACCTTTTGTATTCCCCGAGGGATGCTAACGAGCGCTCGGTACATGCAGGACGTCGTAGTTCCCTTCTTTTGTCGTTCTTGTAACGGGAAGGTATATGCTGCTCCAACAGGTTAATGATCCCCCACACACTACCCGTGAAACTCAACGTCCTCTGAAAGATGTGCAGCAACTTCTCTGTGCAGCAGACTGTCTTTAGTCGAGGACGTGTGGAAAACCATGGCACCAGAAGTGACTCATGTGACTCGTCAACCAGCAACTCTTACAGAACTATGTCAACAGTTACAGGAGGCGTGACGTAACGTCTATGAACATAAAGTGTGCAGTCAACTGGCTGCCAGAGTCAGCACTTGCATTGCCTCCGGTGGAGGCTACACAACGTACTAATATGACGAATGATAGTTAAATCAAGATCCTACGCTGTCGACAGGCGTTGATATACATCAACGGGAACAGCTCAAAATGTTTCCTCCGACCGGGACTCGAACCCGGGATCTCCTGCTTACATGGCAGACGCTCTATCCATCTGAGCCACCAAGGGCACAGAGGATAGTGCGACTCCAGGGATTTATCCCTTGCACGCTCCCCATGAGAACCCCATTCTCAACTTAATGTCCACACACCACATTGATAGTGCCCCTGCCTATTACACTCATTACTCGCGGCAGACAGTAGTACTAACTCGCACAAGAGTTCGGGAAATGTATAGTGCTTCCGCACAGGAGGAGGTCAGTGGCCGGTTAGCCTTCACTATATGAAGATAGTATCTGTTCTTTAGGACAAGTCCGAAAGAACAGATACCATCTACATATGTTAATATGAGTGTTTCCCATGGGTGGATACCTGGTACCGCTTTTGATATTCATCTGCAAACCTAATCACTTCATGTACTCACATTAACAGAATGTTCCGTCGGTTCTTGGTAGAACAACAGTATAACAAATGAAAAGCACAAATTTGCTCACAGTCCAGATCTCATCCTAAAGGACCAGACACAGCTCAACACTTCCCCTCTCCTAAACTTCTTATAATCATCTTTGTTGTTCATTACTTCCCACACTCTCTCTTCCTACATACTCCCATTTTCCTGCATTCATTAAGTTATGTTTTGTTGAAGTTGTCTTTGTATTCCACATAGACCGTAGTTTCAATAGTTAAGGCTTTCTTTTAACTGGTAAATGTATTACTGTCCATGTTTAACACCCCTTGTAGTTGTCTCATCAAATACTGTTCATATTTTACTTTCCTCATTTATTTAATGAAAACTGGTACACACCCACTGCTTAGATTATAATGTTAATGTTAAAATGCAGTACCATCACACTCTCAAACTGTAGGTTCCCTCAAACATCTCCATTTTCCTGCATTTATTTATTTCTGTTTATCTAATTGATATTCCTTATGTATTCTGCATTTACATTGATAACTGTCTCTTCTTATAATAGGTTGTGTATCACTCTCCATGTTTCACACCTCATGATGCAGCATTGTCTAGTACTAATTTGGTTTTATTTTATTAGTTTTGTTTATTAATAGAAACTGTTATGTAGGCATGCTATTCCTATTTTGTGCTAAAGGTTTTACTGTCTACTCCATTGTTATTTATGTACTGTTCAGTTTTTACTTTTTCATTGCAAAGATGTTACTGTATGTTTCTATTCAGTCTAGATGTGTTACTTCTCTTCCATGTTGTCTGCTAACATTTAATTTCTTTAGTGATAGTACTCAGTAAATGTCTGAAGATGGCCTTGTAAGCCGAAAACCGGTTAACAATAAAAGTAATATTGTAGAACAAAAGCAAATTGGTGCTTTTCATTTATTACTTCATGTACCCCTACGCACTGTTTCAACAATGAATCTTGAGTGAACTGGAAACTTCTAAAAGGGTGTACTATTTCTTTTTCTAAGAGAGTATGTTCTGGCGTCACTTGCTAATATTAAACGAGCCACATTTAACAGCTGCTCGCTTCTCCAATTCGCTAACTTCGTGGCTGTATGCAAAGTATCTGTAAGACAAAAATCTTCTGTAGATTTATCCGAACATGTGGCTTCCAAAGATGCAGTACAAGTATCAAAGGTGGTTGCAAAACGTTAAAAGTCCACTGTTCCCTTATTTACCCCCAGACGATCTGTTTCTTTGTGCAAAACTTCATTACCATCTCGAACTTTAGCTATCTCGCTCAGATAACGCTGAATTCCCTCCTGGGTTGTCACCTCCTCTCCAACAGAAATTCTTCTTATCACTTCCAGTACAAGTGTACCATCTAGTTAAACATAAAAGAAAAGGGAAAACCATAACTTAACAGACTCTAACAAAACTTGGTGTCGGTACTTATCTGAATTTATGCTGCATCCTCGTCATTTCTTCCCTTCATTGGTCCAACACCAAAGCCTCCAATAGTTTTTCTGTCACCAACTAGCCCATAATGGGGTCCACCAGGAAGATGTAGGCGAGTGGCTCTGCTGGAGGTGGGTTGAGGTGCAGACGATGCAGCCCATCTGTTGCCTAAACTCTTTATTAACAATAATAAATTAACGCAGAGAAGCGTAGTTGCAGCTGACAGACAGGTGGCAGCAAGTATTGTCCCTCAGGCCCGAGCTCGCCGTCACAGAAGCGCCGGCAGTGTGATATCGGACAATGGATGGACCAGCGACGAACCGCCTAGTAGTTATGGCTGGGCAGGCTTGTCCAGCAAGAGTACTCGAGGGGAATGACGAATACGGGACTGCAGAGGACTGCAGCCTGGAGAGATGCCATGTGTGGTGGCCGTCCCTTGCGATGTGGAGGTGACTGGCACTCCTCGCGCGGCACCAATCATGAGGTGGTCGCAGAGTGCTGGCTGTCTAGGCCTAGGCTGTCAAATGGTCAGCCGCCTCACGGCACACAGTCCATCAGGCTGCGTCATAAGAATGGCAATTACTCGTATGGGCTGTGCAACGTAGTAGGGCTCAGCTACATCGATGATAATGGACTGGACCTGGTGGTTTAAATACCGCTAGTCAGGGCTGAGTTGCAGAAGAGCCGTGTTTCTGTGTCGCTTGGAAGCATCTGGAACATAAGCCAATGACCGGGGCACAGCTGGTGCCATGTGGCAGTTGGTCACTCCCCAGATTCAGCCAACGCCTCCAGAAGTGTACATTATGGAAATGGAGGCTTCTGCTGATGATGCTCTGTAGACAGGAGCGTTGACCACCATTCAAACTGTAGCCATGGCCTGATTATGAATCTGTATTGCGTTCAACGCCGACAATATGCTATGACGATACAGTTTTAATACATTCATTGACACTATCACATGATTTAGACTTCTGTAGCCGGTATTTACATTTGCAACGTTGGGTTATGGCCATTAGGCTCCTTTTAGGTTTATGTGCCTCAATTTGTCAAAACGAAACCCTTATACGATCGCTTGATTGTCAGTTTGCCTATCAGACTTTCTGTCTTCGGTACGACTGTTCTTTCGTCGGTAACGGTAGACGTATCAAGTTCAAATTTATGTCAAATACTGAGGCCTATGGTCCCTCGTAAATGTACAAATTTTAAGCTTCTAAGGCCCTAGTAACAATAGATATGGGGATTCATGTCCCCTATGTTGATACTGGGCAACTCACTCATCAAAACCTATAGGTTTCTGTTCACATGCAATCACAAACATTGGGAAAAACCAGAGTCTTACGGTACAAGTAAAGCAAAAAATCCGAAAATTGTAGATTTGTTATTATATCACACGGTGAAACATTTTTGCCATCTTTTATCCATCTGCCTGTCTTTCCATGTTTTGAGACCCTTTTTGTCTGTAACAGGTTGGCGTATTAAGGTCAAAAAATATGACGCATACTAGAGTCTGCTGTCCTTTGACGGTGTAAAATATTTAAGCTTATGAGTCAATGCAATCAAAATATTCGGTCATTTATCTCACATATTTTGATACTTGCTAACTCACTCGACGAAACCTACAGGCTACTTCCAGTTGACCTAAAATAATGAAATTTAGCAAGAAGCAAGGTTGGACAGTAAAAGTAAAATAAAAGATATGAAACTTTCTAAACTGTAATTACGTCACATAAAAAAAAACATTCTGGCATTCGAACATACATCGCGTTCACTACCTGTCAAAGCATAATGGGCGAACATTACAAAATGGTTCAAATGGCTCTGAGCACTATGGGACTTAACTGCTGAGGTCAGCAGTCCCATAGAACTTAGAACTACTTAAACCTAACTAACCTAAGGACATCACACACATCCATGCCCGAGTCAGGATTCGAACCTGCGACCGCAAGGTCGCGCGGTTCCAGACTGTTGTGCCTAGAACCACACGGCCACGCGAACATTACAGCATTAAAACATACAATGTAGGTTGTAGTCACGTTTTAGTAGGTAAACAATTTTTTTATCACATATTCTCTCTCTGCATATACAAACTGAAGATCCCTGCTCACTTCACCTGCCGGAGTGGCCGAGCGGTTCTACGCGCTACAGTCTGGAACCACGCGACCGCTACGGTTGCAGGTTCGAATCCTGCCTCGGGCATGGATGTGTGTGATGGCCTTAGGTTAGTTAGGTTTAAGTAGTTCTAAGTTCTAGGGGACTGATGACCTCCGATGTTAAGTCCCATAGTGCTCAGAGCCATTTGAACCAAACTATTTATCGTCCATGTTTCACTTCCATACATGGCTACACTCCATATAAATACTTTCAGAAACGACTTCCTGACATTTAAATCTATACTCGATGCTAACAACTTTCTCTTTTCAGAAACGCTTTCCTTGCCATTGCCATTCTGCATTTTATATCCTCTCTACTTCGACCATCATCAGTTAATTTGCTCCCCAAATAGAAAAACTCCTTTACTACATTAAGTGTCTCATTTCCTAATCTAATTCCCACAGCATCACCAGACTTAATTCGACTACATTCCATTATCCTCGTTTTGCTTTTGTTGCTGTTCATCTTATATCCTCCTTTCAAGATACTGTCCATTTCGTTCAACTTTCATCCAAGTGCTTTGCTGTCTCTGATAGAATTACAGTGTCGTCGACGAACCTCAAAGTTTTTGTTTCTTCTCCATGGATTTTAATACCTACTCCGAATTTTTCTTTTGTTTCCCTTACTGCTTGCTCAATATACAGATTGAATAACATCGGGGCGAGGCTACAACCCTGTCTCACTCCTTTCCCAACCACTGCTTCCCTTTCAGGCCCCTCGACTCTTATAATTGCCATCTGGTTTCTGTACAAATTGTAAATAGCCTTTCGCTCCCTGTATATTACCCCTGCCACCTTTAGAATCTGAAAGAGAGTATTCCAGTCAACATTGTCAAAAGCTTTCTCTAAGTCTACGAATGCTAGAAACGTAGGTTTGATTTTCCTTAATCTTTCTTCTAAGATACGTCGTAAGGTCAGTATTGCCTCACGCATTCCAATATTTCTACGGAATCCAAACTGATCTTCCCAGAGGTCGGCTTCTACCAGTTTTTTCATTCGCCCGTAAAGAATTCGAGTTAGTATGTTGCAGCCGTGGCTTATTAAACTGACAGTTCGGTAAGTTTCACATCTGTCAACACCTGCTTCTTTGGGATTGGAATTATTATATTCTTCTTGAAGTCTCAGGGTATTTCGCCTGTCTCGTACATCTTGCTCACCAGATGGTAGAGTTTTGTCAGGACAAGCTCTCCCAACGCAGTCAGTAGTTCTAATGGAATGCTGTCTACTCCCGGGGCCCTGTTTCGACTCAGGTCTTTCAGTGCTCTGTCAAACTCTTCATGCAATATCGTATATCCCATTTCATCATCATCATCTACATCCTCTTCCATTTCCTTAATATTGTCCTCTAGTACGTCGCCCTTGTACAGACCATCTTTATATTCCTTCCACCTTTCTGCTTTCCCTTCTTTGCTTAGAACTGAGTTTCCATCTGAGCTCTTGATATTCATACAAGTGGCTCTCTCTTCTCCAAAGGTCTCTCTAATTTTCCTGTAGGCAGTATCTATCTGGCCCTAGTGAGATAAGCCTCTACATCCTTACATTTGTCCTCTAGCCATCCCTGATTAGCCATTTTGCACTTCCTGTCGATCTCATTTTTGAGACGTTTGTATTCCTTTTTGCCTGCATCACTTACTGCATTTTTGTACTTTCTCCTTTCATCAATTAAATTCAGTGTTTCTTTTGTCACCCAAGGATTTCTACTAGCTCTCGTCTTTTTACCTACTTGATCCTCTGCTGCCTTCACTATCTCATCCCTCAAAGCTACCCATTCTTCTTCTACTGTATTTCTCTCCCTCATTCTTATCAATTGTTCCCTTATGCTCTCCCTGAAACTCCGTACAACCTCTGGTTTAGTGAGTTTATCCAGGTCCCATCTCCTTAAATTTCCACCTCTTTGCAGTTTCTTCAGTTTTAATTTACAGTTCATAACCAATAGATTGTGGTCAGAGTCCACATCTGCCCCTGGAAATGTCTTACAATTTAAAACCTGGTTCCTAAATCTCTGTCTTACCATTAATCTATCTAAAACCTGTCAGTATCTCCAGGCTTCTTCCATGTATACAATCTTCTTTTATGATTCTTGAACCAAGTGTTAACTATGATTACGTTATGCTCTGTGCAAAATTCTACCAGACGGCTTCCTCTTTCATTTCTTACCCCCAATCCGTATTCACCTACTATGTTTCCTTCTTTCCCTTTTCCTACACTCGAATACCAGTCACCCATGACTATTAAATTTTCGTCTCCCTTCACTATCTGAATAATTTCTTTTATCTCATCATACATTTCATAAATTTCTTCATCATCTGCAGATCTAGCTGGCATATAAACTTGTACTACTGTAGTGGGCTTTGTGTCTATCTTGCCCATAAGAATGCGTTCACTATGCTGTTTGTAGTAGGTTAGCCGCACTCATATTTTTTTATTCATTATTAAACCTACTTCTGCATTACCCCTATTTGATTTTGTATTTACAACCCTGTATTCATATGACCAAAAGTCTTGTTTCTCCTGCCACCTAACTTCACTAATTCCCACTATATCTAACTTTAACCTATCCATTTCCCTTTTTAAATTTTCTAACCTACCTGCCCGATTAAGGGATCTGACATTCCACGCTTTGATCCGTAGAACGCCAGTTTTCTTTATTGTGATAACGATGTGCTCTTGAGTAGTCCCCGCCCGGAGATCCGAATGGGAGACTATTTTACCTCCGGAATATTTTACCCAAGACGACGACATCATCATTTAACCATACAGTAAAGCTGCATGCCCTCGGGAAAAATTACGGCTGTAGTTTCCCCTTGGTTTCAGCCGTTCGCAGTACCAGCACAGCAAGGCCGTTTTGGTTAGTGCTGCAAGGCCAGATCAGTCAATCATCCAGACTGTTGCCCCTGCAACTACTGAAAAGGCTGCTGCCCCTCTTCAGGAACCACACGTTTGTCTGGCCTCTCAACAGATACCCCTCCGTTGTGGTTGCACCTACGGTACGGCCATCTGTATCGCTGAGGCACACTAGCCTCTCCACCAACGGCAAGGTCCATGGTTCATGGGGCTGGAATGATTATATATAAATGAATGACTATATACAAATGAATGACTATATATAAATGAATGATTATATATAAAGGATGACTATATATTTACATAATTAAGTTTGCACAGAACCCTCAGTGCACGAGTCCTACGCGTAACTGACCAATCTCTGGAATCACTGTTAGAAACCTTTGAGAGGAGGGTACCAATTCCAGAATTTGCCTCACAACGAAGGGAGAAGTCACAAAAATCTTCGTCACAACCAGGAGATGGAAACTATTTTTAACTTTATTGGGGATAATACATTTCAGCAAGAAAATTCTAATGCCTAGTTTGTTAATAGGTGTAATTGTATTGCTATAAACAGAATAATATTGATGCACAACATGTGGCTATTAAGCTCGGGCCAGACCTATGTACAATGGAAATTCTCAGATACGAGAAAGATGCTAATATTCAAACCAAAACTTGTTTATTACTGTAGATTGAGATGTCCTCATTATGGGCGTTTCGTGTCCAGCAAAACAATAGTACAGATAGTCTCTGCTGAACCAAATTTGTTGATCGATTTTGGGAATGGAACAGCGACTAGTCGAATATTTAACAAAGAAACTCGCCAAACAGCAGTGCAATTGAAAAGTTATTTTATTTTATTTTCGCTGCCAGTTTCGGCAATTGACTATTCCATCTTCGTGCCCCTTATCCACCTCTCAAAAATAATCTATATTGGAATACTGGGCCGATATGTGTCTCTCTGTCATAAATTCTCGAGTGCTTCCTTCGAACACGTGACTAACTGCTCTCTTCTTCTATGAAAGCACTTGATAATCCGCGATATTGAGAAACAGATCATTTTTGAGAGGTGCGTATTGGGCCTGAAGACCGAATAATTAATTGGCGAAACTGACAGCGAAAATAAAAGAAAATAACTTCTCAATTGCACGGTTGTTTGGCGAGTCTCTTTGTTAAATAGTACAGTTATTTTAACACCCAATGCCTTCCAAAAAGTGAAGTACATAGAAAGGGACGAAGAAACGAAATGAAAGGTCGTGGTTTGAGAGATGTGTGATATTACTTCACTGATAACAAAATCGATTCAAAGGTACTAATAAATTGGCAGTATGACGTTTCACCCACTGTAGCCTCGATGTACGTACTGATTTGGTGCAACGGGCGTCATAAAGCAGTTGCAGCCTCTGCTGAAAGTAGCTGGTTTAAGGCTTTTGTAATCGGTACATTATATCGCGGATGCTGAAATGGGGACTTTTTTGATGTCCGAGCTGGTGCTATACACGTTCCATCAGGGACAGATCTTGGGATCAAACCCCTAGAAACGTGCCATATGTGGACGAGCATTTTCCTGATGGAAAATGGCTCTACCATACTGCCGTATGAGGGGCAACACATGTTGATCCAGGATGTCCATGATATAACACTGTGCCGCCAGAGTGCCCTCTATCACTACCAACCGTGACCTGGAGCCATACCCGATGGCTCCTCACAGCTTGACACCAGGAGTAACATTGCTGCGCCCCTCCAGAACAATGAAAGACTGGAACGTCTCCCTATGTCAACGTCAACTTGCCAGTAATGGTCATCCAAGATAGTACAGCACCGCTATTCATCACTGAACACAATGCAACGTTGTTCACCAGCAGTCCATGCTTCCAGTGACGGCGCCTCTCCAAATGTAAACGTATGTCTTCTGGTGTTAATGGAAGCCAGCGCACTCTCGATTCATTTCATAAGAGAGGGCACAAATGATGACAGACGACAAGCAAAGGTTAGTGGAGATTCGCGCGTCTGTGAAAATATCTATGCGCGGAGCATACAACTACTACCACCGTCATACCTTAGCAAAAGGTCCGGCAGAGAACCCGAGAAAATTCTGGTCCTACGTAAAAGCACTTAGCGAGTCTAAGGCTTCCATTCAGTCCCTTGTTGACCAGTCTGGCGTGATGGCTGAAGATAGCAAAACGAAAACTGAAGTTTTAAATTTCGCGTTCAAGAAATCGTTCACGCAGGAAACTGTAAAAACATACCGTCTTTTGACCATGGACTCCTGTATCGACAACATAGTAATAAGGATCCCTGACATAGAGAAAAAAGCAAAGACTTGAAGGAAAATAAGTGATCAGGTCCGAATGGAATCCCAATTTGGTTTTGCAAAGAGCATTCTACAGCATTTGTCCCTTAGCTAGCTTGCATTTACCGTACATCACTCGACCTGCACAAAGTTCCAATTGGCTAGAAAAGAAGATAGGTGACCCCTGTATATAAGAAGGGTAAAAGAACGGACACTTCGATTTACAGCAGAATCCTTGAACATACTCTCAGTTCGACCATAATAAATATTTATAAACGTAGGCATCTGCAGGCATTGTCACAGTCAACAATACTTTTCTGGGGTGCTGCCTTTCCTCGACCTGGAAGTTTGCAGAAAGCCTGATGTTAAACTGAGCCATAGGGTACATAGGAAGCCAATCAGTACTGACAGGTACCTGGATGCCTCCTCCCATCACCATCCTACGCAGAAGAAATGCGCCCTGCACACTTTAACCAAGAGGAATCAGAGGATCAGCGACAGTGAACACCTGAAGGATTAACTACAAAACGTCAAGTCCATTTTTGGCACCAATGGTTATGGGATGAGACTAACAGCTAAAAGAATATGGCGACAAATAATGGAGGCAATGGAGGTGAGCAGAAAGAAGCATAAAATATCGCTCTACTATCATATGTTCAAGGTGTCACTGAACGGGTGGGCAAAATGCTCCGCCGACCAAGCATCAAGCCGATTTTCCGAAGCAGCAACACAATAGAAGATGTTTTTCGCACAAGGAAAGATGCATTTGACGAAGTACGTGCTGCTGGAGCTTACGAAATGAGATTAAAAGCGGTGGCTCGTTTTTCTTTATTTTACAGGTTTCTATTCCTTGCTGTAGGGGCTGTGATTTTTGATATTTTTTGTCTAAACCAGCAAGGCAAAAAAGAGGACACTACTTCCACCACATCAAGTGTATTTAGTGCTCACGTACTTACACTGATCCGTGAACATTTCCTAGTTTGTCAGTGGGGAATAGTTGCATATGATTACTGCTGTTATCGGTGCCATGGGTGCAATGGTCGTGCCAGGCACGCGATATTGAACCTTCATACTATCATTAGTGGTGCGAGACCTGCACGACCTTATAGCAACCGTTATAGTTCTGCATTATTCTGTTGCACTAGGGGTGAGTTCACGTAATGAAAGAGAGAGAATGCAAGATTAACGGACTCATCTATTAAACAGTTGAGAATCGAACAATAATACAACCAAATGGGGGTCGGGGGAAGGAGGATTCGATTTCAGCAGCCTGCCCCAACGTGCGTTCGTAACAAGCCACGATAGCAGGAGGAAAGGAATTTTAGTAACGATCGCAGTATTATAAAATAGGATCTAATGTAGTAAAGGAAGGGGTTGAGGGTGTGCAACGACCACCACCAGGAATTATCCAAAGACTAAGAAGATGCTACTGTGCGTGAATCGCTAGGTAGCCTCCCGTACTAAAGCAATGAAACCCGCAAGGCGCGAAACTATTCACAATGACCTATCAGGTTCCCTCTGGCCCGCAGGGCGCGAATCCACAGTGCACGTTGGCGCTCATGCTTACCGAACCTCATCTCCTGACAGCGGCATCTCCGGCCTCCGGCACGGTCACACTAGGACAGAGCTGCTGCCCCTTTGTCCACCACCCATCCGCGGGCGCGCACCTGTGCTGGCCAATCATAGGGCCGGAACTTCACAGGGAGGCGACCTCGCGACGTTAAAATTGAGCAGAAATAGCGGTTACAAGGTTGGTAATGCAGGTTGGGGAACTGAGGAGAAACTTTGGCCATTACTGAATGTTCAAACGACACCACGTGCTACCCTGGCGATTGGAAAAGGGATGGGAAACGGGAAGCCATCATGGCTGCCAGGAAGACTGCTGCCCTTGCCCATAAATAAAGAAAATTTCTAGCGCCAAGCTCCTCTCACAGATCAGTGTGAGACAAGCTGTAAAAATCGTCAAATAAATCAGGCAACCCATAGGAATATAGAAAATTAGAAATATATAAAACGAGCACTGAATGGTGGATGAAGTACACGTCTTTCAAGGTGCGAATGTGGATTAGTGTATGAAGGCAAGACGGGGTGACGCATCAGCACACAGATATCTGAACGCGAAAGACATATCAGACTAAGACGATACACCAAGTCAGTCGTGGTAGAACATCAGGCAGAGAGCGGCAAACAGATTGACTTTGGTGAAGCTCGCGTACTGGCGGAACAGCCTCTTACTTTCAGGAGGAAGATTAGTGGCGACCCGGCAACATGAACAGAGGATACGGGTACTGACTTCCGACGTCTTGGCTGCCAATAATAACAGCGTTAGGGGACGACAACTCACTTGAATGAGGGCACACAGGGAGACTGCAATGGCCGCAGGTACACAGTGTGTTGGCCGGCGCTTGAAAGCAGGAAAACAACGGCCCGTCACAGCTGTCACCTGGTTATCCATTCGCCGATTACCACCAGTCACAAGCAGCAATGGAAACACTAATCATAAGGTCTAGTTTCCACCGATGAAAAGAAATAATAAAAACACAAATAAAGGACTTCTAACCCCCCACCCCCCGCTCTTCATGCTTAACACCTATCAGATTTAGATAAGAGCCACGTATGCAGTTTTATAAGAAACAAAGGTTTCTCATTCAGCCGTAAACTAAATCAACCTGGAGATAATCACTTGCAACAGTGACCGAAATGTCGGTAGTCGTACATATTGACAATGCGGTACCAAACCCAAAATAATTTATTGACTATAATAAATATTCTTGAGACTGAGAAGCTTATGTCCACGAGTCGCAGTGAGTTTAGAAAGCACAGCTCGTGCGAAACTCAGCTTGCACTTTTCTCGCTCGACATACTGAGAACAACAGATGAAGGGCAACAGCCAGGTTCCATATTTCTAGATTTAGGGAAAGCATTTGACACAGTGCACTGCAGGCTCTTAACAAAGGTACAAGCATTTGGAATAAGTCCACAGATACGTGAGTGACTCGCAGACTTCTTGAGTAATAGAACCTACTATGTTGTCCTCGACGGCGAGTGTTCATGAGAGACAAGAGTATCGTCAGGAGTGTCTCAGGGCAGAACGACAGGACAGCTGTTTTTCTCTACATACATAAACGATTTGGCGGACAGGATGGGCAGCAATTTGCGGTTGTTTGCTGATGATGCCGAACTGTACGGCAAGGTATCGAAGTTGAGTGACTCTATGAAGATACAAGATGAGTTAGACAAAATTTCTAGTTCGTATGACGAATGGCAACTAGCTCTAAATGTAGGAAAATGTAAATTGATGCGACTAGCACGAAAAACAAAACTGTAATGTTCGGATACAGCATTTGGTGTATTGCTTAATAAAGGCACGTCGTTTACATGTATGAACGTAACGTTGCAAAGCAACATGAAATGGGACGACCGTGTGAGGACTGTTGTAGTGAAGGCGAATGGTAGATTTCGGTTTATTGGGCGAATTTTAGTATAGTGTGGTTCATTTGTAAAGGAGACCGTATACAGGGCGCTAGTGCGACCTATTCTTCAATACTCCTCGAGTGTTTGGGATCCGTACCTGGTCACACTGAAGGAGGACACCGAAGCGATACACAGACGAGCTGCTAGATTTGTTACCGGTGGGATCGAACAATACGTGTTATGGAGATGTTTTAGGAACTCAAATGAGAAACCCTGGAGGATAGGCGAAAAAATGGTTCAAATGGCTCTGAGCACTATGGGACTTAACATCTGTGGTCATCAGTCCCCTAGAACTTAGAACTACTGAAACCTAACTAACCTAAGGACGTCACACACATCCATGCCCGAGGCAGGATTTGAACCTGCGACCGTAGCAGTCTTGCGGTTCCGGTCTGCAGCGCCTACAACCGCACGGCCACCGCAGCCGACAGGGTAGGCGACGTTCGTTCCTAGTTCATCTGCTGCTAGTCTCTGAAATATGAGTGAAGGATGTCACAGAATTCTGTGGAGAATTCTTTATTCATTCTCAGTTGGCAGGTGTAGACGTGAAAGAGTTGAGATATACTCGATTCACAATACAGCGGCCGGCTGGAGTGGCCGAGCGGTTCTTGGCGCTGCAGTCTGGAACCGCGCGATCGCTACGGTAGCAGGTTCGAATCCTGCCTCGGGCATGGATGTGTGTGATGTCCTTAGGTTAGTTAGGTTTAAGTAGTTCTAAGTTCTAGGGGACTGATGATGACCTCAGAAGTTGAGTCCCGTAGTGCTCAGAGCCATTTGAACCAAAATACAGCGACACTCCCTCGTGTTGATCACAAACGTGGTAGACCGAAAGCTTGACGACGTGTATAGCTGGGCTCTCGATCCATGCAGTTTGACATCGGCCACTATCTGATATGGGCGCTTAACAGACCTGGATATCACACCATTAGACCAGCCGGCCAAACGGAGACCAGCAATTAGCTCCCACTGAAACTCTATCGAGTACTGATAACGTCGTTTCGCATGAATACGTGGAATGTGCGTGCCGTTGACAGTGTTCACAACATCTAACGTGGTTCACATTCCTTATGTACCCTAACTGGCCATACAAAAACAAGAATCACGAACAATCCTCGTGAATACTGATGGCCGTTTTATCCGTCACGGAAATTTGTAATTGTAATCGTTTACATATCCACGATGGAGAGTTCGTGTATGAAGTTAGATTGACATTAGACAGTGCCTTCTGGGTGCTTCGCTTTCATTGTCAGACACCCTATTAGCACACAATTATTCAGTACTGTCTGCTCTAAATGTTATCAACGTATTTCGATTTAGTGTATCATCATCGTAAGCAACAGGTCTTCTCGTTACCAACTGTATATTGTGAAGCCAGTCACAGGTCGTTGTCCTTCTTTCGAATTGCGGTATACATTTTGGTAGTCTTACTTCCTCCGTTCTTCTAACACGTGCGAAATACTACAATTTTCTTTTATCTACTCAGTGACATATTCTTCCTTTTCTTATCAATTCTCTCTAACACTTCATTGTTCCTTACATTATTTCTTTTCTTAACATTCCTGTTGATGTCCTCCAAAATCTATAATACCTTCGACCTCTTAACATACACTCCTGGAAATGGAAAAAAGAACACATTGACACCGGTGTGTCTTGCTCCGGACACTGCGAGAGGGCTGTACAAGCAATGATCACACGCACGGCACAGCGGACACACCAGGAACCGCGGTGTTGGCCGTCGAATGGCGCTAGCTGCGCAGCATTTGTGCACCGCCGCCGTCAGTGTCAGCCAGTTTGCCGTGGCATACGGAGCTCCATCGCAGTCTTTAACACTGGTAGCATGCCGCGACAGCGTGGACGTGAACCGTATGTGCAGTTGACGGACTTTGAGCGAGGGCGTATAGTGGGCATGCGGGAGGCCGGGTGGACGTACCGCCGAATTGCTCAACACGTGGGGCGTGAGGTCTCCACAGTACATCGATGTTGTCGCCAGTGGTCGGCGGAAGGTGCACGTGCCCGTCGACCTGGGACCGGACCGCAGCGACGCACGGATGCACGCCAAGACCGTAGGATCCTACGCAGTGCCGTAGGGGACCGCACCGCCACTTCCCAGCAAATTAGGGACACTGTTGCTCCTGGGGTATCGGCGAGGACCATTCGCAACCGTCTCCATGAAGCTGGGCTACAGTCCCGCACACCGTTAGGCCGTCTTCCGCTCACGCCCCAACATCGTGCAGCCCGCCTCCAGTGGTGTCGCGACAGGCGTGAATGGAGGGACGAATGGAGACGTGTCGTCTTCAGCGATGAGAGTCGCTTCTGCCTTGGTGCCAATGATGGTCGAGGGAACACTGAATAGTGCACGGTACATCCAAACCGTCATCGAACCCATCGTTCTACCATTCCTAGACCGGCAAGGGAACTTGCTGTTCCAACAGGACAATGCACGTCCGCATGTATCCCGTGCCACCCAACGTGCTCTAGAAGGTGTAAGTCAACTACCCTGGCCAACAAGATCTCCGGATCTGTCCCCCATTGAGCATGTTTGGGACTGGATGAAGCGTCGTCTCACGCGGTCTGCACGTCCAGCACGAACGCTGGTCCAACTGAGGCGCCAGGTGGAAATGGCATGGCAAGCCGTTCCACAGGACTACATCCAGCATCTCTACGATCGTCTCCATGGGAGAATAGCAGCCTGCATTGCTGCGAAAGGTGGATATACACTGTACTAGTGCCGACATTGTGCATGCTCTGTTGCCTGTGTCTATGTGCCTGTGGTTCTGTCAGTGTGATCATGTGATGTATCTGACCCCAGGAATGTGTCAATAAAGTTTCCCCTTCCTGGGACAATGAATTCACGGTGTTCTTATTTCATTTTCCAGGAGTGTATTTCTGATTATTTGTACATGTCTTTGTTCCATAGAAGATTATCTGATATCGAAACTGCTGAATTTTCTGATTGCAACCGAACAATGGTTTAATTCTGATGTCATGTGACAGCTTCTACGGATAGCGTAGTTGCGCCTACGTGTGTTATGGTGTTTCTATAGCAGAAGAATAGGTAATACTTGCTTGTTTTAGCGGTAACTGCGACTACATGTCTAATTTCCTCGAAATTTTATTAAAGTTGTTTTTTAATTTATTTGGCCTCTCGGTACGCAGGCCGCGTTGGCCGAGCGTTTCTAGGCGCTTCAGTCCGGAACCGCGCCACTGCTACGGTCGCAAGTTCGAATCCTGCCTCGGGCATGGATGTGTGTGATGTCCTTAGGTTATTTAGGTTTAAAAACTTGTAAGTTCTAGGGGACTGATGACCTCAGATGTTAAGTCCCATAGTGCTCAGAGCCATTTTTGAACCTCTCGGTGCATCCAACCATACTAATGGTTGTACGATGAGGATTCTTTAGTATCAGGGAATCGAAAATGGTAAGAGAGTCTCTCGCAACAGACGAAACGTTAGATCCTTAAAGATGCGTTTGAAGTCGAGCTCGTACTCATAAATTCAATACACCCAAGTCTCCACAGGTGTGTATTGCTTTTATAAGACGTAAAGTGTTGTGGTTAGCAAGGACCTAAATATTCATTTCCAACCACACTTCCGTTACGCAAAATAGTCATTTTAATATTCTGAAACATCTGTACAATTTCTATCCTAAACTTCTGTCTCACTCTATATGCACACAACAGAGCAGTATCAGCACACTTTTTTGTACTACATATTAAACTAACAGTTCGAAACCGAGGTCATACGGAAATACAAGCTACGTGTAATACAGTTAAGAGAAGCGTGCCACACCACAGACGTTCATGGACGTTCACACAAATCCTATAGTCATAAATTTCATGCCATAGATATGACTTTATCCAATATTGCGACTGGGAACCAAAAGTACACTGTACTACGGTGAGACCGTATTTTATTCATTTCATCTTTCTATTCTGTGGCTACGTCAGTTGGAGTCCGAAACTGAATATGCATTAGCTTTATGCTACCAAGTTCATATGCGTGTAGTGGTCTTTCCAAATCTGACAATGAATAATTGATCGCCAAGCGGCATAAAACACTCTTAGCGGAGGCGGTATTTCTGCTATAACGTCAGCTGTAATCATTCATATTTCATCGGGCAATAAAAATTTTAATGCATCCATTTGCGCGTTGGCACGGCGTTCCAGGGATGCACTCCCGACCGGAGGGTGGAAGAGGAAATAACGACTGGGAGGCAGGAAGCGCGGAAGGAACGGGCTGCCAATAAGGGAAGCGGGAGCGCTGCTCCATTCCGGATCAATTGTCCTGGATCGACGGCTCGTCGGGAAGCGTGCTTCAATAACAGCCACAGCCTCTAATAATGGTACGTCACCGGTGCACGATTTTTGAGAGTCATATCTTACTATATTGCAATACAGACGTAATGTCACGGAAGTGATTGTCAGTTCAGGGGCTTTTGAATGATTTTCTCGGTATGAAAAAAAGTCACTCAGGAGTGATATTTTTAAATTCGTCAGTCCCTGGGTTTTCGTAGTGAAATACTGTGGATTCGAGAGTCACTTCAAATGTTACTCACAGAAAACGCTCTAAATAGGAAGCTATCAAAAGGCAAAAGAAGAGCTGTTCGGACTACCACGTGTATTAACAACTGCTGCACAGGTTCCCTTGTGATTAACCGATCTGATATGAAATCAAAAACAGAACATGAGTTGATGACGAGAGTTATCACACAGAAAATATTGCAGCTGCTATCTTGGAACTCACAGTGTGGTGAAAAGAAGACGATTTAACGTTTTTAAAGCCAACATATTTTTTGATGAAACTAAATCTATTAACATTTTGACACTGTAGGGCAATGTTTCCTCAACCAGTGATGAAGACGATACACGGCGATAATGTCATGCCAAAGAGGTGGATGTCTTCATGACCCTGGCTCATATTTCATTTTCACTCACCCTTACCGAATGTGACGTAACAAGTTCAAACACTTTAAAGTTAACTGCGTAATACGTAAACGCAGTCAGATGACTGTTCGTAAAATGTGAAAGTGGTTTAGCATTACAGGGCGTGTTGATTGGTGTGATCCATTGAATCCAAAATTTGAACCTAGATTAAACCAAGGAAAAACGAAGATATTGAGGAGCAGCGGTAATGATAAGGCCTCCAAAAGTGTAAAAAATTGCGCAACCTTTGAAGCAAAATAAGGTATGACGGAAGAATGGGGGATATGACAAGGAGACCAGCGCACACAAAAAAATGGTTCCAATGGCTCTGAAAACTATGGGACTTAACATCAGAGGTCTTCAGTCACCTAGAACTACCTAAATCCAACCAACCCAAGGACACCACACACATCCACGCCCGAGGCAGGATTCGAACATGCGACCGCAGCGGCCGCGCGGCTCCAGACTGAAGCGCCTAGAACCGCTTGGCCACATTAGCCGGCCCAGCGCACACAAAGGAGAGTTTTCTTCACCAAACGAAGTCTGCTAACATTAAAAATTGACCTTAACTTGAAAACGAAACTTCTAAGGCTGTATATCAAGTGGACACAGTATTAAATGAAAGCAATCGGAAAACCAGTTAGGGAAACAACCAGTGTGGAAATGCACCCATCATAGCACAAAAAAGGCAAATATGCTCTAGTTTGAAAGATTCCGACTGAAAAATGGGGGTACCAGCTGCCGTGCTCTATCTTCCACAGAGACTTTATAAATTTTCGAAAAGATTGTGTGGTATGCTAACATATCGCTTTCTTTTTAATAATCCGCCTCACACCCCCACAATCATCCCTAACTGTAGCTCACTTACGCCAACTAGTCCGTCGCTATAAGTCGCTCACACCCATCCAGTCCCACCTGCCCACTCTCATTCACTTATTCAGCCCAACTCATTGTCAATGTGTTTTTGTGTCTCTCTGTCACTGTCTACTGTCTCACTCCCACAGTTTCCTTCGTTCCGTCCTACTACTGCTGCTTTCTCTCACTATCACTGTCTCCCTCTTGCTCTCTATCTTTCTTAGTGCTACTATCTCATTCATTCCTTATATATCCTCTTGACTCTTTTGTCTGTCACTATCACCCTCCTCCTCGCTGTCATTGTCATAGAATCTGTCTCTCATCATCACTGGTTCTCACCGCCTTCCACTCCTCCATCCCTTTAGTCCTCTCACACTGCCACCGTCTCCTCCACTACTTTCCTAGCACCTTTCCGTCACTGTTAACTATGTTCCACGGTCACTGTGACCCTACCTTTCTCTCACACTGCCATTGACTCCTTCGCTGTTCCTATGGCACAACCACTGTCTACTATTTTCCAGTACTTATTGCTTTAGCGCCTCTTTCCCACTGCCACTGCCTTCTTCCCTCAGCAGAAAAAGGAGTGAATACGTGCGCATGTCACATTTGTTGGGAAAATTTTGGAAAGTAGAATGAGGCAACTGGTAACCCACTTTTGAGTCACAGTCCCTTAAACAGGAATTAAGTAGCCTTTTTTGTGCACATATAGAAACATTTTCCACTTAATTCTTTTACCTGCGACAGGAAGACATGACACTGTTACGAAAAGAACACTACTGATCTCAAAAATTTTGGTAGTTTACTCATGTGAAACAGGAATCGCGTAAAACTAATATTACTCGTCCGACCGTATTTCATGTGCAAGAATTTTGTATGTGTTTCAGTATTAGTAGATTGGGTTTACATCGTTTTTCCCCGTCTACCTAGCTTTGTAACGGCGTTTACGATTCACACCGGATTTTACGTGCGTATTTACGTCTATAAGTAGAGTAACTTCGAACCTCTGTACCTAGGAAACGGGTAAAGTCATCAAAATTTTTCAAGGTTGTTCGAGATATGGATCAGGATACTTTGCATAGCCGTCTCGGTTTTGGTACAGAAAAATTGTGAAAACTTTCTTTTTTTTTTTCGTTTTTGGGCGTTCTAAGAAACCATCCATGAACTAATGTTGTTTCAATAAGCATCTTTAGGTCCACCGTAGACCACATCAAATGCAAAAAGAATAGGACAATTTTCTACAGCAGGGGGAACTGTACAATTTTCATATTATGACCGTGTAGGATATTACAACATTCAGCACTATCGTCAGTTGTAGTTTCATTATCAGTTTGTTGGCAACCTGCTTAGACTGTACACAACGTCATTTTCAGGTCCTAAAATCAATGTAGAAGCAGCAGAATTTGGAAGAGCGTGATATCAAAAGCAAAACTGCACTTAGAATTAAAAAAAGTAATACACATTTATTACGTTTTTTTAATAAAATGATTTACATACAACCTTACAACTTTAGTAAGTTGATTGTACAGTATTGTAATAAAACACACACACACACACACACACACACACACACACACACACAGAGAGAGAGAGAGAGAGGGAGACAGTGTATCTTGACAATAGAAATGAGTACCTATGTACAATTAAGACCCATTACAGAAACAATCATGCACGTACTTGCAAGGCTAAAACTAATATACGTCGTAATAAAAGATTCAATTAAAAATACGTCAGTGTTTAATGACATCTCGCAAATAAATAACCACTGATCTCCGGCATGATCGTGCGTTAAAAAAATGAGCCGGTGGTATGAGGATAAAAATGAAAATGCATATCTGTACACAGTATAAGAGCCAAAAAATACGCCTAACCTACAAATAGATGAGACAAAATCAATCGTAGGCCTATGGACGATTGCATGAACAAAACATAGGGAGAAGAGGACCAACTATTGAAATTAAGAACCATTCATTATAACTGTTACTGTTTGGGGTATTGGACTTGAGTGAATCATGTAGGAATGAGCTTATAACTAAAGTGACAAGTGTATTTTAATATAGTAACGTATAAACTGCACAATGTGGCAGTCCACGTTAATATACATTAATTGGAAGAGTTAAAGGAAAATTGAGGGTGTGTTAGACGACCATCAGTTTAGCTTTAGGAAGACTAAAGTCAATAGAGAGGCAATTCTGACGTTGCCGGTGATAATAGAAGCAAAATGAAAGAGAAATCATGACACATTCATAGGGTTTGTCGATCTGGAAAAAGCGTTCGACGATGTACACTCCTGGAAATTGAAATAAGAACACCGTGAATTCATTGTCCCAGGAAGGGGAAACTTTATTGACACATTCCTGGGGTCAGATACATCACATGATCACACTGACAGAACCACACGCACATAGACACAGGCAACAGAGCATGCACAATGTCGGCACTAGTACAGTGTATATCCACCTTTCGCAGCAATGTAGGCTGCTATTCTCCCATGGAGACGATCGTAGAGATGCTGGATGTAGTTCTGTGGAACGGCTTGCCATGGCATTTCCACCTGGCGCCTCAGTTGGACCAGCATTCGTGCTGGACGTGCAGACCGCGTGAGACGACGCTTCATCCAGTCCCAAACATGCTTAATGGGGGACAGATCCGGAGATCTTGCTGGCCAGGGTAGTTGACTTACACCTTCTAGAGCACGTTGGGTGGCACGGGATACATGCGGACGTGCATTGTCCTGTTGGAACAGCAAGTTCCCTTGCCGGTCTAGGAATGGTAGAACGATGGGTTCGATGACGGTTTGGATGTACCGTGCACTATTCAGTGTCCCCTCGACGATCACCAGTGGTGTACGGCCAGTGTAGGAGATCGCTCCCCACACCATGATGCCGGGTGTTGGCCCTGTGTGCCTCGGTCGTATGCAGTCCTGATTGTGCCGCTCACCTGCACGGCGCCAAACACGCATACGACCATCATTGGCACCAAGGCAGAAGCGACTCTCATCGCTGAAGACGACACGTCTCCATTCGTCCCTCCAATCACGCCTGTCGCGACACCACTGGAGGCGGGCTGCACGATGTTGGGGCGTGAGCGGAAGACGGCCTAACGGTGTGCGGGACCGTAGCCCAGCTTCATGGAGACGGTTGCGAATGGTCCACGCCGATACCCCAGGAGCAACAGTGTCCCTAATTTGCTGGGAAGTGGCGGTGCGGTCCCCTACGGCACTGCCTAGGATCCTACGGTCTTGGCGTGCATCCGTGCGTCGCTGCGGTCCGGTCCCAGGTCGACGGGCACGTGCACCTTCCGCCGACCACTGGCGACAACATCGATGTACTGTGGAGACCTCACGCCCCACGTGTTGAGCAATTCGGCGGTACGTCCACCCGGCCTCCCGCATGCCCACTATACGCCCTCGCTCAAAGTCCGTCAACTGCACATATGGTCCACGTCCACGCTGTCGCGGCATGCTACCAGTGTTAAAGACTGCGATGGAGCTCCGTATGCCACGGCAAACTGGCTGACACTGACGGCGGCGGTGCACAAATGCTGCGCAGCTAGCGCCATTCGACGGCCAACACCGTGGTTTCTGGTGTGTCCGCTGTGCCGTGCGTGTGATCATTGCTTGTACAGCCCTCTCGCAGTGTCCGGAGCAAGTATGGTGGGTCTGACACACCGGTGTCAATGTGTTCTTTTTTCCATTTCCAGGAGTGTATAATGGTGCAAGATGTACGACATTCTGCGAAAAATGGGGGCAAGCCATAGGTTGAGACGGGTAATACGAGAGGTGGGTAATATACAATAAGCAGAAGAGCCGGACGACCAAGAACGAAGTGTTAGGATTAAAAAGGGTGTAAGACACGAATGTAGTCTTTCGTCAATGTTGTTCTATTTGTACATCGAAGAAGCAATGACGGAAATAAAAAAGATTCAGCAGTGGAATTAAAAATCAAGGTTGAAGGATATCAATGATACGATTCGCTTATGACATTGGTATTCTGAGTGAAAGTGTAGAAGAATTACATGATCTGTTGAAAGGAATGGACTGTATAATGGTTTGAGAGTAAGTCGAAGAAAGACGAATGTAACGAGAAGTAGGAGAAATGAGTACAGCGAGGAACTTAACATCAGGATTGATGGTCACGAAATGAAGTTAAGTAATTCTGCTACCTCGGCAGCAAAATAACTAATGACGGACGGATCGAGGAGGACATCAGAAACCCAAAACTGGCAAAAAGGGCATTCCTGACCAAGAGAAGTCTACCGGATCAAACATAGGCCTTAATATCAGGAAGAAATTTCTGAGGATGCACATTTGGAGCACAGCATTGTATGATAGTCAAACATGGACTGTGGGGAAACTGGGAGAGAAGAGAATGGAAGCATTTGAGATGTGGTGCTACAGACAAATGTTGAAAATTAGGTGGACTGATAAGGTAAGGAATGAGGAGATTCTGGCAGAATCGGGAAGGACAGAAATATGTGGGAAACATTGACAGGGACCAGGGACAGTATGCTAGGACAGCTGTTACGACATGAGGGGAAAGAATTTTCATGGCCCTAGAAGAAGCTGGTGAGGGCAAAAACTGTAGAGAAAGACGGAGATTGGAATACATGCAGCAAATAACTGAGGACGTAGGCTGGAAGTGGTGCTCTGAGATGAAGAGGTTGGCAAAGGAGAGGAATTCGTGGCCGGTCGCATCAGACCAGCTAGAAGTCTGATGATTCAAATAAAAGGAAATAGCATTAATGAAACAAGTCGCAAAATGGTATGGGGTGTGATCAGGTGATTGAAAAACACATATGAGTATACGAAATATACAAGTCACAAATTGGTATAGGGTCTGACCAAGTATTGTAAGAAAAAGAGGGTGATTGAGTATTATGTTACGCATAAAGTGTTAACAAGTCATGTAGCGTCATAAGACTCACAAAAAATATATCAAGATAAAACGGCTATATAGTGGCATCCCACATGTGTATGCTGACATGTATCACAGTAGTGGACTAATTACTCCAAGCAATATTACCGAGTAAAGTGGACCATATATCACAGTTCATTGCCAACAGTCTAGAATACCTGAAGAACAAAAGCATGATATAAAACTACCGTAATATACCAGCTACTTGATATATTTTTGATGAGTAAAGCAGGCAGCACGGGCGTGGCTGGTGGTACCGTACTGCCATGGATCGCGCCGGTCAGCTCGCGGGAGCGGGCGAGCAGCGTGTTGGCTGAGCACGGGGCGAATGAGATCTACGGGCTCTGTAGCGTGCAGTACACCATATGATACTACAGTGCTTACCAGTGGCAATGACCATCTCCAGCAGAGAGTGAATTGCTGTTTCATATCACTTTAATACTTATATATCCATCCTTGTGATTGGAGATCGGAGGGACTTCGGTCGTTAATTACTATAAGAAAATTAACACCTACTTCGGTCCGACATTTATTATATGGCTACAATTTCGGTGCTTCAGTGCACTATCTTCAGGCCTATATGCATAAACAGTAACGATAGCATCATCAGATTATCACCATGCAATACAAAGATAAATTAAAAACAGAATAAGAAACAAGAACAATACCTTGCAAGTGAATATATAGTAAGCATTTGATAAAACTGATAGATACATCCATTGTTACGTACCTGAAGTATACCATAACAGATTTCCACACTATACATAGTACAAATATACTATTAAATAATTAATTATTCAATGACTTATTTGCCGGTACAGCCTTTAAATAACCTACTGAACGATAAAAGTACCTGTAGACAATGATAAATGTATAAAAGAATCAACTAACTGAGAAATAAGTAAGGAGAAGAAATATGTATCAAAGTTACAAATGCTAAAATGAAAACCGAATATAGGCATATCTATATCATATGTATAAAATAAATGTCGAAAAACATGTCAAGAGACCAGGTGTGGAGAATCGCATATGTCATACAATGAAGCGCCGAAGAAACTAGTATAGGCACCCATATTCAAATAAAGAGATATGTAAACAGCCAGAACACGGCGCCGGCCGGAGTGGCCGAGCGGTTCTAGGCGCTACAGTCTGGAACCGCGCCACCGCTACGGTCGCAGTTTCGAATCCTGCCTCGGGCATGGATGTGTGTGATGTCCTTAGGTCGGTTAGGTTTAAGTAGTTCTTAGTTCTAGGGTACTGATGACCTCAGAAATTAAGTTCCATAGTGCTCAGTGCCATTTGAACCAACCAGAACACGGCGCTGCTATCGGCAACGCCTATATAAGACAACAAGTGTCTGACGTGGTTGTTAGATCGGTTACTGCTGCCCAATGGCAGGTTGTCAGAATTTAAATGAGTCTGAACGTATGTTATAGTCGGGACACAGTACCTCTGAGGTTGCGAATTTCCCGTACGACCACGTTACGAGTGTATCCTGAATATCAGCAATACGATAAAACATCAAATTTCCGATATCACTGCGGCCGTAAAGAAAATCCTGCATGAACGGGACCAACGACTACAGAAGAGAATCGTTCAACGTGACAGAAATTCAACCCTTCCACAAATTGCAGCACTTTTCAATGCTGGGCCATCAACAAGTGTCAGTAAAGAAACAACACAACGAAATATCATCGATATGGGCTTCCGGAGCCGAGGGCCCTCTCAAGTACCCGGCCCGTGGGAGTATTAGCCGAGTCACATTAGTTGGCGTGACCGACATGTGTGACGAAAACCCGTAAACACCGGGGCTAGGTGGGAAATCAGTTTGTTAATGAAAAGGTACCCAATAACGTCCTTAGTTTTGTCATGTATTATCCAGAGAGTGAATCTGATTAACTCACAGCCACGAAGTGTTAAATTAATAAAATAAAACACCTACGGCAGTCCTTCTTATGTCATTTACTGCATTTACGCTCAGTTACAATCTGCTGGACACGACTTGTGGTACTGTCAGTGTTTTTGTTGTAATAGTGTGTGTGTTGTCAACTTATAGACTGCTGTCACGTGTTAGCCAAATGCTGCTGCATACAGCTCCTGCGAGTCAATGGCCTAAGACCGCATCTTAAGACTGCACTCGGGGCAGGCGTTCATCAGTTATGCTCGGAATGCATGAAGTCTTCTTCTCCTTTTTCTTCTCTTCAAGTATTAGGCGAGACTGCCTGTTACGGGACCCTTCGTCGTCGGGGTCTTCTTCTATTTCTTCTTCATTGGCACTTATAAGCAATCACACAGTTTTATTATCTAGACAAAAAGTTTCTGTTCGTCTCTAATATCTTGATTTCTTGATTCCTTAGTCTCTCTCCTATTGTGCATTCTTTAATTCCTCTCAGGAATTTAATTTCTCGCGGCTGAAATAGGATTTTTTGCTTTTTGCTAATCACCCACGTCCCTCTACCGTAGAGCAGTGTGGGTACTGCAACTGTTTTGTAGAATATGTAAGCAGGCTGTATAGGTTTTTTTTTTATTGGTAACGCCACGTAGCGCTCTGTATAAAATTCACTGGCTGTGATGTGTGCAGTCTGTGGCTGGTTTGCATTGTATTTGTCTATTGTAGTGTTGGGCAGTTGTCTGTTAACAGCGCGTAGCGTTGCGCAGTTGGAGGTGAGTCGCCAGCAGTGGTGGATGTGGGGAAGTGAGATGGTGGATTTTTGAGAGCAGATGATTTGGACGTGTGTCCATCAGAAACAGTACATTTGTAAGAATGGATGTCATGAACTGCTATATATACATATATATTATGACTTTTGAACACTATTAAGGTAAATACATTGTTTGTTCTCTATCAAAATCTTTCAATCGCAAACTATGCCTATCAGTAGTTCGTGCCTTCAGTAGTTTGAATCTTTTATTTAGCTGGCAGTGCTGGCGCTCGCTGTATTGCAGTAGTTCGAGTAACGAAGATTTTTGTGAGGTAAGTGATTTGTGAAACGTGTAGGTTAATGTTAGTCAGGGCCATTCTTTTAGGGATTATTGAAAGTCAGATTGCGTTGCGCTAAAAAATATTGTGTGTCAGTTTAAGCACAGTCATGTATAATTTTTCTAAGGGGACGTTTCATATGTCGACCTTTAGCCGAGGATACCTCACTCGAATCTTCTGATTTTTTTTCTTGTAGTTTGTGTAGTTAGTGTAGCTATTGTTTATTGCTAGCGCGTAATCATAGAGAGAATTTCCTTTGTAGTTGTAGTTTTTCCATTGTTGTACAGTAAAACATTTGTGGCATGCATGTAGATTTGCACCAAGTATGTCGCAGCTGCGCTTGCAATTAACTAGATATTATTTTCAGTGTTATGTTAATGTGTTTTCTTATTTTCCTCTTCAAATTGTGCTTTTCTGTGTTATCGTGTGAAATATTGTGACAATAATGGTGTGTGAAAAACGTAACACTAGGCTCCAAAGGAAACTGAGAAATAATAGTGACGATGAGCGTAGCTTATGAGCACCACTGTGTAATGAATTAACACACATTCAAAGTGGTAATTTGGTAATTGTGCATAGGGAAATGGAGCGGGCGGCACTTAATGTCGTAGACAGTGAAACAATTAGTGAACAGGGAAGCATTATCGATCGATCGGTCGGCAACAGCTCGCCTCAGGAATCCGAAATGACAGGACACAATCTCGCAAATACTGTAGATTCAGGTTTTGGGTCCTCACCGTTTTCTCAAATAAGTCAAGACACATTTTCTACTTCTCAAAATGTGAATGTTGGCGGTGAAAATTCACTGCCGAAAAGCACTGAGGAACATGTTTCAGACATCAGTGCATTGTTATTATAATTAATACAATTGGGACAAACACAGCAAAAGCTTCAAAAGTAAAAGACAGAATAGAACAAAATCTTCGAAAGTTAGACGCAGTGGAACAAAACCTTCAAAGGTTAGACACCACGCTTGAACAAACACGTCAGGATTTAACTACTGAGTTACATAAAATCGAATCGAAATGTCAAAAAGTCTGTAATGACGTAAAAACACAAATTTGTCAGCATTTCCAACCTATTTTTTCGCGGCATGAAAATACATTACAGAATCACGAAGCAGCCACAAAAGAAGTGCAAACTATAGTTCATGAGAATCATGAGACCTTGCAAGCTAAGACTGAATCAGTTGCATCTACCGATTCGGTTACACAACTTTCAAACACTCAGGAAAACTTAAAGGACACAGTACATACGATTTCAACACAAATGGACACTCTGAAACTTGGTTCAGATAAAACGCACTATCGGAGAAAGCAGCCGAACTTTCGGATCAGTTCACTAACTTATCTACAAAGGTGGATGATGATCTGAATGACAGAAGACCTGTAGCCTTCACTGACACAGAAGAGTACGAACAAATTAGTAAATTCAAAGTCAGAATCAAATTAATACGCAACACCAAAGAGAAATCCGGGAAGTACAATATCAGTTGACAGAGGTAATACAAGAATTACATATTTCAGAGGACACTCGCGCTCCAATATGGGAAGAGGGACATAGAAGTACGGAGCAGCCACAAAATAATAACACAGGGCACTTCGGAAATTATGAAAGAAATTGGCGAGGTGCACCGAATTTTGAGATGGAACCGCCGAAAAGACGTAACAATGACCGACATGCGACTCGCCGACATGGTGATTTTAACTATAAGCTGTTTATTACTACACGTAAATTCAAAACATTTAAGAATTCACTTAGAGCATGAATCAGCTGTAAGAATGCGATCGGTCATTCACGAGCCGGCCGAAGTGGCCGTGCAGTTCTAGGCGTTGCAGTCTGGAACCGCGAGACCGCTACGGTCGCAGGTTCGAATCCTGCCTCGGGCATGGATGTGTGTGATGTCCTTAGGTTAGTTAGGTTTAACTAGTTCTAAGTTCTAGGGGACTAATGACCACAGAAGTTGAGTCCCATAGTGCTCAGAGCCAATTTGGTCATTCACGAGTGTCACAGTGAAGGAGAATTTTATCCTGCCTTCCTCTCAGCATACTGGTCTCAAGCCACACAAGACCGAGTAAAACATAGCATCATAATGATGAAACATTTCGAACAATCTGAATTTTACAGTCTTGTGAAATATTTTGAAGACATGTTGCACAAGAATCAGTACCTGTCAAACCCATACAGCCCCTCAGAACTCATCCGCATTTGCTTAATCAAATTGCCTGAACATTTACGACATATTATTTTGGCAAGACGTTGCAAAGACGACATTGAAGCGTTTCAGGTACTGTTACAATAATTAGAAACTGACACTGACAACCGTGGGACGCGAAAACAGGAACAAAACAATTACAGGTCACATCCGTCACAATTCCGTGACGACAGAAACAAATTAATGGGCACGACAAGGCTATTTTTACAACGCAAATCGTGACGAAAACAGACACCACCCGTATGACAACCGTTGGCAGAATAATAGTTACAGAGAAAGATCGCATCTCCGTAATAATGAATATGACACAGATAACCACAGAAACAGACAATTTGGGAACCAAAACAGTTATTATCAAGGGAGACAGAATAATTTCAGACGCAACAGTTCAGCGCGCAGTTACGATTCAGGTAGAAATTCTCCACCACGTGACCAACAAGAAAGAAACTGTGGAATTTACCGACATGACGACAGACGATATAATCATAACGACAGACCTGAATTTCATCAGAAGTGGCGGGATTCAAACAGGGCAGGGCCCTCTCGACAAGGTGAATTTGTAGAAGTTAGGTCTCCTAATCCCAATAACGACGCACGCCAACAAAGAGACAGACAATGATTCGCACCGCAGGCAGCCACGTGCGCTGGCTGGCTCAGACAAAAATAACATAGACGGTAACCTTGAGAAAAATTTCAGCATTCCTTACCGACGTATACAACATGCTAACTGCTTTGAAGTTGAAACTCTGCGTACTAGGAAGAGTAAAGGTTTACACCATATTTCGCATGTAAAACCGTTTATTGAGAGATAATCGGCTTTTTAACTTAGTCTTTGCTACAAAATTTTTCACTTTGCATTACTAGTACGCTTTGTCAGACTTAGAATCTGTTAACATGCAACAATGTTTGAAGTTAAATATCCAGTCAAGAACCAAGAGAACTTATTGAAACAGAAATTACGAATGCATTGTTATAGTGAACCGAGGACACGGTGTTATTGTGTGTGTACATTCTTGCTTGTTAATTGCACGATTACGCAACGACTATAAGGCTTACATATTTAGAACATATACTGCTAATGAGATTTTAATGCTACATTTTGGTTTAATTGAAAAGATATTCTTTATTTGAAGTACTTTCTGTGAGATTAAAGATGACTTAGTATTTGATTTCTTTGACAACTAATCGATTATATCACGACGCTACTAATGTGTGACACAATTTACATTGTTGCTTTTGCGGTGTATCTGTTTTATATCTGCACAGTTTTTATGTATTATTCTGGGAAGTAAAACATGTTTTAGTAGTAACTTTTTTGGTATAGCTACAATGAGACAGCCTTTTCCGTAGCACAACACGTTACAGTACAGCACTTTCTTCATCACGGCAATAAACATAATAACTACGATATCTATACGCAAAGCATTTCACTTTTGTTTATGATGAGGTGAGTACATTGACTTCAGCAGAACTTTGCTTACAGAGGACGATAACTACGACACTTCCAGAGAATTATCTTACAGCAAGACGCACTTTTAGCGCTACAGGACACGCATTTCAGTGATTAATTTTGTACTTAAAACATTTATTTTAAAGATTTTTGAATTACAAAGTAAGTTTTCCGTGATACATTTCATTCCATTGCTGTAATCTGTAGCACCTGAGGGTATAATTACATTAATCATCAGGGGGGTACACGCTTGCTTTGTGTACGCTGTGTTTGGCAAGCACAAGGAGCCCTAGCTAATATGGTATTTGCTTATAAAACTTTACACATCGGTACCATATTTCTCTAAAACAGAATTACACAGCTATCTGATCATTTAACTGAGAGAGACAAACATTTATTTTACTACATCAGTGACAGATGTTTACGCAATTACACAGTTGGATACCTGAACACTTATGAAATTGTATTTTGTCTGTACTTTGTGAACTGTTCATATTTTTTGGAACCATTGTGATACTATGAGAGCTTTGAATGTTGCATTTGGTATGGGACCATGATTTTAAAGTACGTTTGACGTAGATGACGCTATTGAAATGAGCAGAGAATATTTTTTAGGGTTTGAAAATATTGCAGAAAGCTACGACGTTTTTGAGATTTGGCTGAGTTTTTATGATATTATTACGATGACGATGTGTATTATGCTGTTGAGGTATGTTTATGATAAATAAGATGATGCTATATGAGGAATCTGATTATGCTATGTATTTATTATGATGAAATATTGAAGTGTCGACGCAAGATTGACGTGTCGACGAATATGTATCTGTGTAATAAGGTAAGGACTAATGAGGAGTGGTTAGGGACTCTGATTTGTGAAAAACGATGTTGGAAACCAAGAATCTTACTTTAAGAGTTATGAAATGTGTGTATATGCGTGAATGTATCACAATGCCAGCCAAAATTTTTTGGACACTCTTATAGTTACAGGATTTTGTTTCTACACATTTGTAACGCAAATTCTCGACTTGTGAAATTTTTTATATGGGACTGTCACTGTAGCGCAAACTGCTGTCATAAATGTGACCCATGTGGCGCCCAGGTGTCCCAGTCGCCTGGAGAAAAAGCCATTAGGTGGAGAAAAAAGAGGCCATTAACCTCGCTATTGACATTCCTTCGTAGAAAGCATCGCAAATATGACACGCTATTACTTGGAAACATGACTATACTGTGAAGCACGTACTTTGTGCTACTTACTGAAATGCTTATGAATTGATGGGAAATATTCTTACATCTGCACACCTGATTATGACAAGTGTCTTTCTACGAGAATTGAGAGAATTTCTACTAACTTATGTAATGCCACATGACTATTGAATGATATTTTATGCTTTGTGCATAGTTGCTTATTTCATTTGATATCGGTTTTCCAGCTGTGTTGCAGCATTGGTTTTATCAAATAAAATTAAATACATTTGCTAATGTGAAAACTTTCTGTCAACAGATCTATTAAATAATAATTTTATGATCCACATTCTTCGAAAAAGGAGCGCTTGGAAAGGAAAGAACAATAAGAAGGGACTAATAATAGTAACTGCATACACAATTTTCTTTTCACGTACTTGGTAATTTCTTTTGTAGAATAAGTTTTTGTGGTGTACCACTTTAATTACATAGACATTAAGATGTGAATATACATTTCCCTTATCTGCATTGTTGTCTTTAGTGTACTATTTTTTCTGCTTGTGGGTTTGTCATGTTTAGATATAAGTTATTACATTTGCTGCTGGTGTGTGCCAGGCATAGTGCTACTGAATTTCACTTTGTATTACTCTGTTAAGCCAGTTTTACTACTGATTTATTTTTCTTGTTGCTGCACATTGGCTCATATTAGTTGTAATGTTGCATTTGCTCTGCTAATTTTTATTTATTGCTGCTAACTTCGCCAATTTGCATTTTTTTTTCATTCCTGTTTGTGTTAATTTGTTGCATGTTGCTGCATTGCCTCGTCCCTTAGTTTAGCATCTGAGCTCAGTAGATTTAACTTAGCTTAAGATGGGGTAGGCTATATGTGAGAACGAGTTGTGATGAATTGGATGAAATGCATTGAGAAGCTATAAGAAAATAGTTTGGCCAAAAAAGGATTTTGAAAGAGGATATGAACAAATATTAAGGTTTAGGGACAACAGGTTTAGGTAAGATTTTCTTGGAAATAAATGAGGTAAGATCATGGATAATAAATAATGAGGTAAGAAATATGTGAACATATAAACACAGAAAGCATGCTTGGACAGGATTTTTTTGGTGGAAACAAATGTTGAAATAAGACGAAAGATCTATGGAATGAAGTTTTGGGTTGGACTGCAGTACCGAATGTTACACTGAAAACAAACCCTGTCCTTTCCTCCTGTGTTATTCTGCTATGTGTTTGTGTACTCTTGTGTATTTGTGTTTTTCCTGTCTTTATGTGTTTAGCTAATACGATTTATGATCTAGAATTTTTCTAGTACTAAGCTACATTCACTATGAGGAGGGATACTGTTATCCTCAAATATAATTTGCATTAATAATGTTATTTTCTTTGTAAAGATGTTTATAGACATTATTAATTCTGTTCTGTTTCAATTCTCATGTGTGAAATTAATGTTTCGAAAACTATTCTCATGATTTTATATATTTACTTATGTCATAATTCCTGTAACACTGATGTATATGTCTATTTCTATTCTTTTGCAAAGCCCATACTATTACAAATGTTATCTGTACTATTATGTTCTTTAATGATGTATTTTGTACCATTGTAATTGTATTATTACGTTGTATATTTATAATTGTATAGACACCAGTTCATCAAATTAAGTAACTTGTAAGCATTCATTTCACTGCACACATTTCTGTTGGTCATAGTATATGCACAATATGTGAAAAAAGAGGACTGTTAGTGCTCGCACATGTGTTGATAATTCAGCAAGGGACAGGTTAACAGCATTGCTGGTTCTAAGGACAATTCCAAAAACCTTGTGAGTGCACAAGTGGTGGTTTATGGACTTGCTATATTGTCCACAAGACTCTTCAATGGTGATTGTGCACCTGCACAGTTGCAACAGATGGCTGCTGGCCGTCTCTACAAGGACTACAGTGGGTGTGCATCTTTGATGGCCCACCAATACCATTATTTCTACAAGGACTACAGTGGGTCTGCACCTCTGGTGGCCCACGAATGCCGTAATCTCTACCAGGACTACAGTGGGTCTGTTCTGCGATGACCTACCTACTAATATTCTTCAAAACTTCGACTGACTCTGTGGTGGGTTTGCTCTGTTGTGGCCCATTACCTGCATGCATGTCAAGAGTCGGCACTGTCTTTCCGTTGGAAGGACAATAATACTTCTTCAAGACTGCATGGAAATCCACTACTTACGTGTGCATTTTCTATTACTGTTCATACTTTGAGAAAAACACTGCAATTTTACTATGATGGATGATCAGGACTGTCTTTATGGACTGTGAGATAATTTTAGCTTTTGACCAACATTTTATCAATAAGTGTGTGCATTTGATATCTTTGTTATTGTAATTATGAAATTTTATTTCAAATTGGTATTGGCCATGGCCCAAAACAATTTGTAAAATTTTTTGTGGGTAGCATGGGGGCTATGTAAGTAGGCTGTATATTTTTATTTATGGGTAACGCCACGTAGCGCTCTGTATGAAAATCACTGGCTGTGCTTTGTGCAGTCTGTGGCTGGTTTGCATTGTTGTTGGCTATTGTAGTGTTGGGCAGTCGGCTGTTAACAGCGCGTAGCTTTGCGCAGTTGGAGGTGAGTCGCCAGCAGTGGTGGATGTGGGGAAGTGAGACGGCGGATTTTTGAGAGCAGATGATCTGGACGTGTGTCCATCAGAAACAGTACATTTGTAGGAATGGATGTCATGAACTGCTATATATATTATGACTTTTGAACACTATTAAGGTAAAAACATTGTTTGTTCTCTATCAAAATCTTTCATTTGCTAACTATGCCTATCAGTAGTTCGTGCCTTCAGTAGTTTGAATCTTTTATTTAGCTGGCAGTAGTGGCGCTCGCCGTATTGCAGTAGTTCGAGTAACGAAGATTTTTGTGAGATAAGTGATTTGTGATAGGTATAGGTTAATGTTAGTCAGGGCCATTCTTTTGTAGGGATTATTGAAAGTCTGATTGCGTTGCGCTAAAAAATATTGTGTGTCAGTTTAAGCGCAGTAATGTATAATTTTTCTAAGGGGACGTTTCAAATATAATTCGACAATTTTTCCCCTACTTGTTTTTAAGGTTTCTGTTAGCTATGCCACATACCGGACTAAATTTACTAAGCTTAATTTCTACAGGGTGAACATTAATGAAACCGACAAACTGCAGCGATCGATTTCTGACTGGAAATGGAGGAAAAAAGGTCCTACGAAAATGTGTCTAGAAATGCATCATTCCCACGGTAGATACCGCTGACGAAAGACAGTTTCTCTGTACAAGTGCCATGTATTCCTAGTGTGTTGCAGGCCGTGTAATTGACGCAGCGTGATGTAGGCGGCAGAATTGTACGGTATTCATGTCGGGAACAAGCCGAGATTGTGTTTGTGTACGGCCAAGTAGATGGAAAATGCCGGAAGGCAGCACGGTTGTATCAGTAGAAATACCCTCACAAACACCAATCCCATCAAACAACATTTGAAACCCTTATTGGGCCTTTGTGTGATCATAGGTCCTTTCAGACAGTCGAACATACAGGAAAGTGGTGGACTGTTCGTGCACCAGATTTGGAGGACTGACCCATGTTGAGACGACCCCTGGTACAAGCTCCAGGCAAATGGCCTGCCTACATGATTTAAGCCAAAGTACCGTTATGTCTATCCTGCATGGCAACCGTTACTATCCGTATCACCTCCAGTCTCATGGAGACAACTTTCAACATGTGTTATGTTGTTAAGCGATGCAAGTCCGTACTGCGTTCCGGGACGATTTCCTGTCGCTGGACGCACAACGTCCATTTGGGGATACTTGTTCACAGAATCTTTTTCTTCCATTTTCAATCACAAATTCGTCCCTGTATATCTTTACTGTTGCGATATGTCACCTCGCGTCTTAGGTAATTGAAACTTGTACTTGTTCTGAAATCTTTTGATCCAACTCTATTCTTGTCCTAATGTAGTTTTTCTGTTGAGACCTCCCTGTCAAATTTCGCAGATGACTACCTGAAGTCATACAGAGAAACACGGTCGCATTCTATCAGGGGAGAGAGGTTGGCAACATCGGAGTCTGCCATAGGAACGAAGGCGGCTGGTAGCAGTTGTTCCCATCACAAAGGCAACCAAGAACCTCCATACAGGAAATGCTACTCCACAGAAGATTGAAGTCAACTAGACGATCAGAGGATCGACCCACGAAGGCCTCTCATCTCGATAGGATGGGAGCAAACTGAAAAGAACTCTAGCAGTAGTAGTATTTATGCAGGCCAAGCTAGTATATTCTAATACGAGGAGGCAGTAATGCCATCATTCTTTCTGGGTCTCCCATTTGGTCGACTCTCTTGGTTTTTCAGCTTGGTTTTTCGCAGCTTCACCTTGTACATACTTTTTACAGCTACGGAAGAAACAAAATACCTGCGGAAAAGAATGAAAGGATCACTTGCTTACACGTGATTCCCTCCAATTGCGACGTCTAAGTTTGACGTAATGGTGGAAAACCGTGGCGCCCTGAGAAGTCACCTTCGGGATCGTCGGCGCTTCAAACAATAAAGCAACGTTACATACGAAAAAAGGCCACAGCTTAGAAGTTCATGCGACGTATAGGTTGGGTTAATGAGACACAATGGCAGTAGACTTCACCTAAAATGGCTGCCCGACACTACTTTCCATGTCTCACATGATGGGAAGGTAGCAGTCCCCCTTATACCAAATTTCACCCTTCTTTTGACGGCTCTAAGATGGAGGTCAGAACCGCGTCACTCAGGATTGAATTCACGAGGTTCTCTTATGAATAGCCGAAGGAGCCATTCCAAACTCACCACTGCTGGGAATCGGCATGAAAATGTATTGGGTGTGGCACAGAGAGACAACGAAACCACCGGTTTACTTGGGCGTTGTTCCCACACATTTTACCGTCCAAAACGATAGTTCACCATGCGATGAACAACAGGAAATCGTCCATGACAAATTTTTACACTGATGACAGCGTCAGACATTGTGGGGATGTATAGCGATTTAACGTGATCGCACCAATTTGGAGCGCAGTGCGACGGAAACTTTTGCTGTCGTGTAGGCGTTGGCACCACTGGGGACTGTTCAATACCATCCGACGACATTTAACGTGATCCGAAGAAGCAATGGGTGCTCATATTCTTTCATCCCACTTACTTCACCCCGTGCTGTGACGTGATCACGCAGGGGTGAGGCCTTGGCACATGCGTAAATAAAGCGGCAAAGTGTCCTTTTAAGAATCCCCACCCCACCGCTCAGTTCCACAAAACCCTCGGTCCCACCCACCTTCCTTTGTTGAGCACTTTAAATATACTGCTGTACAGACAGAACTCGTGACGAGACTATCAGGCACCGGCAGACAGTCAACGCTGCTGCTCTCTCACCACTACACCAATGCTCTTGCTTCTGACAGAAAGCCATCCGAAATCGGAGAGGCCGAACGGGTTTCAGCCTGCAAGTACTGAGGACTTCGCCAGGGATGTCTGTACAGGTATATTTTTAAAATCCTCAATAAAGTTGGACGGGTAGAATCAATGGTTGTGCCGAACTGGCATGTGACACGGCACACATTTCACATTCCAGTCATAAAACTGACCTAGTGTTGGAATGTACAATATGTGAAGAGTTAGATTCTGTAACGACATTATACGATTTGAAGATTCGAAGCGGGTAATATCATTCTATAAACTCCTTATTATTTTATAAACTAGCGATTAGATTTAAATTAAGATAAGCGTGGCACATTCTTGACCATGTAAATCCACATAAAATTTTATTTTCTCTTTACTTCTCCCATCTTCAGTTATTTTTATGGCGGAATTGGAAAATTCGTGTACTAATTTCAATGTCTCACTTTGTAACCTTATTCCCCTAGTTCCGCCTGATTACCTTTGCTTTTGTTGATGACCATCTTTGTGCAGTCCTAGGTGAATGATCTTTATTGTGGCTGGTAAAGCTATCCCAGAGGTCTACGGACACTGATGATTTGATATTGCCTCCTGTTATGACTGCAAACGAGATTGGATTCCTCCACATTTTTATGTTGCCGAAGGGCAAGAAGATGGGACACCAAAAGTGGTTGAGTAAATAATTTAAATGCGAAATAGACGATGGCACGTGTTTTCATTTCAGATCTGAAGCGTTTGTCAACAAGGTCATCGATACAAAGGTCAAATCTTGCGTATGACAGGCATGTTAAGCAGTATCGAAGTACAAAAGGAACTCGCGAGCCATACATGTAGAGCAATGCAAGGACGTAGATTACGTTATACTGTAATTTAGAATCGAATAGCGTGACAGCAGGTGTAAGGCAGCGACTCCTCGTCAGTTCGGAAAAACATATCGGTGACCAACTCGAAGTGAACTGCCGAGGGCCTTGCTTTAAAAGTGGCACTAACAGTGAGGCACTCACAAATTACAAAAACGTAATCTAAAACTTGATTTGTTAGGTACAAAGTTGATGAACAACCAACAGTAATATTGGCAAATACAAAAATGTCCGTTTGGATACCTCTATTACTGAAAACAAACGGTATTCGTAATCAAAGGTATGCGACGTACGTAAGATCCAGCACGGCTGACGAAGATTACGGGTACACCTGACCTTTCGAGCCTATTCCAATGGAACCACCGGCGTCGTACAGGGCGTCCTGTATGGTCCCCGTTAACTGATCGATTCCTCACGCGCGTGATAGGGGATCCCCACCAATGCGAACAGCAATATCTTATTACGATAAACCAGTCCCTACGAGCCACCTTCCTGCAGCTATTAAATCCCGATATGTGATTGTAGATGTTCCTCGCTTTTCCAAGAGATGTAACTCCATCTCACCAAGTACTAACATTCACTCTCGTTTCAGAATAGAACGCAGATATGACGACAAGCAAAGGTCAGTGGAGATTAATGCGTTTGTGAAAAGACCTATGCCTGAAACATGCAACAACTACCACCGTCAAACCTTAGCAAAAGATCTGGTAGAGAACCACAGAAAATTATGGTCGCTATACGTATCTAAGGCTTCCATTCAGTCCCTTGTTGGCCATTACGGTGTCGCATTTGAAGTCAGCAAAACGAAAACTTAATTTTTGAATTTCGCGTTCAAGAAATCGTTCAGGTAGAAGAACCGTGCAAACATCCCGTCATTTGACGATCGGACAGACTCACGAATCGAGGACACAGTAATTAGCATCCCTGGCGTAGAGAAAGAACTGAAAGACTTGATAGCAAATAAGCCACCATGTCCGTATGGAATCCCAGTTCGGTTTTACGAAGAGTACTCTATGGCATTGGCCTCTTACCTGGTTTGCATTTATTACGAATTTCTCACCCAGCGAAAAGTCCCAAACGACTGAAAACAAAATCGCAGGTGACTCCAGTATATAAGAAGGGTAAGAGAACAGATCGCAAAACTAAAGAGCAAAATCTCTAATTTCGGATTGCTGCAGAATCCTTGAACATGTTATCAGTTGGAGTATATCAAATTTTCTTGAGAGTGATAAGCTTGTGCCGACGAATCAGAATTGTTTTAGAAATTATTGCTCGTGAGAAACTCAGGTTGCCCTTTTCTCACATGATATTCTACGATTTATGGGTGGAGGGCAACAGGCAGATTCCATTTTCTAGATTTACTGTAAGCATTTGACAGAATACCCCTTCGCAGACTGTTGATGAAGGTCCGAGAATACGGTTTAGGTTCCCAAGTATGTGACATACTGAGAAGAATGGATGAAGGGCAACAGGCAGATTCAACATATCTAGAATTTCGGAAGACATTCGACACGGCAACACCATTGCAGACTGTTAACGAAGATACGACCGTATGGAATCACAGAGTGGTTCGAAGACCTCGTAAGTAATGCAACTCAGTATATTGTCCACTATGGCGAATATTCGTTAGAGACAAGGGTATCGTCTGGTGCTCCACACGGAAGTGTAATAGGACAGCTGTTGTTCCCTATATACATAAATGATTTAGCAGACGGGGTGGGGAGGAACCTGCGGCTGTATGCTGATGATGCTGTGGCGTGCGGTAATTTGTTGAAATTGAGTGACTGTAGGAAGATGAAAGATGACTTACACAAAATTTCTACTTGGTGTCATGAATGGCAGCCAGCCCTAAATGTGGGAAAATGTAAGTTAATGCGGATGAATAGGGAAAAAAAAATTGTAATGATCGGATACACCATTAATAGTTCACTGCTTGATACGGTCACGTCGTTTAAATATCTGGGCGTAACGTTGCAATGATATGTGAAATAGAACGGGCATGTGAGGACAGTGGTAGGGAAATTGAATTCTGCATTTCGGTTTTTCATTGGAAAATTTTATGAAAGTGTGGTTTATCTGTCAGGGAGACCGCATAGAAGGTGCTGTCACGATCTATTTTTGAATACTGCTCGAGTGTTTGTGATAAGTGCCAGGTGACAATGAAGAGTTACATCGAAGCAATTCAGAGTCGGGGCCGCTCGATTTGTTACCATTAGGTTCGAATAACACCTAAGTGCTGCGAAGATCCTTTGGGAACTCAAATGGGTATCCCCTTTCGAAGAACACTGATGTGAAAATTTAGAGAATCGGTATCTGAAATTGATTGCCGAATGAATCTACTGCCGCCAACATACGTCGCGCGTAACGACGAAGAGCTCACGCGGGCGTATATAGATGTCGTTTTTCCTTCGTTCTATTTGCAAGAGGAACAGGGAAAGAAATGAGAAGTAGACGTACAGGATACCCTCCACCACCCACGTACGGTGGCTTGCGCAGTGTCTATATAGATGTAGAAATCCTATTTCTGGCTGGGAAACTCGCTACGTAATGTTTCCATATACAGGGTGAATATTTTATGTTGACCTCTCCAGAACGCCAGACTAGTTCTTGTCAAGAAGTAAAATTAAAAAGAGAACCGTATCGAGTGACATTAATCCGTGCAATTGATTTTCTCGTAACTTAGTTCGTTACGAAGATCAGCAGTCCATCTTTTGAAATAACACCCTAAATTTTTTTATTCGGTAAACCAGTTTCGCTCCTCAATATCTGTTCAAAAGAGCATCACAGTTTACCCATTAAGTAATTAGCACTTTACTGCAAACAAAACACAAAACCTAGTCTTTTCTCCTGTACTAACACACAGTACCGGTACCGTAGCTCGTCCGTATCCTAGAGAGATGAGAGTGAACAAATGGAAACAAGGGCAATGCGCTCTGGCCAATCAGCGAACTGTCTTCTGTGGAACATCTGTGTGCGCACTATGCATACCAGCGAAGAGAACGTGAGTTAGCTGCAATGTTTCCTGTTTACAGTAACGGTAAATGTTTTACAGCCGTGTTTCGTTTTTAAACGGTTATTGCACACACTAAAGAGAGCCCGTGGCTAGAAACTGCCAGAGCATTATCAGTGTTTTATTAAAATGTTTTTTATCACACATGGCACCTAAGTGACGTTTTTTGAATGTCCTCTAGTGAAAATAGTGTGCACTGAATGTTTCATATGAGTGTTGCAATTCAGTTATGATTTATAACATGGTATCTTACGTACGAACGGTAGCAACATGATCTAAATCGTTCCTCAGTTTTAAATTAATGGGCTTATATCTTTTAGACATTATCCGTATTACATTTCAATACGGCGAAGTATCAGTGATTTTCCTTTCCCATCCTGTTTTCGTCCCACTCTTTTCCATTACCCATGACGTGTTCGTTGTACGATGCAAAATTTGTTTAGTAAAATGTTGACATGGAATATTTTCACGGTTGCACTGTACTGCCGTTCCTTTTATGTTACTGCCTGGAATATTCTCAATGTTGTTGGGTGCTGTTATGTTACAGTTTATGACTGTGTTCTTTTGAAAGGAATTTCGACTTCTCATGACTCGTCGTTTATCAATCTGCACCATCTGCATATCCAGTTAAAATTTTAAGAATTTTCAGTGTTGTTACTTACAGAACGAATTGTTTATTTCATTTTGCTTTCAGATCTGAAGATAATCATTAAATGTAATCGAAACTAACTACAACTGAGACTATTATTATAAGCATTAAAAATAACGTTGAGTGCTTTATGCTACTACAGCAGGGTCATATTTTGTGATACGTTTTTAATAACGTCATCTTTTGGTGACTAGTAAATTGTATCACGTTTTTGAACATATCTTGGAGAGAAAAACTGGTTTACGAAATAATATTATAGGGTGCTCCAGAGTGAACTTTCACTCTTCAGTGAATTGTGCGCAGATATGAAACTTCCTGAAAAATTACAAGTGTGCATCGAACCGTTACTCTAACCTGAGGTCTTCCCCATTTGCGGGCCAGTGTTCTATCGACTGAGATAGACAGGCGCGACACACGACCAGCCCTCACAGTCTTTCTTCCGCCAGTACCACATCGCCTATCCAGAAGTTGTCCCGCATACCTTGTGGCAGTAGCTATACTGGGAGAAGGGTACAAGGTTCGAGTTCCTGTCGAGGATACAGTTTTAAGCTGGCAGCAAGTTTAAATATAGGTCGTTGCAGGTAAGCTGCACCTGGTACACAAACAACATTTGCTTGTTACGTTATTATTTTTCTTCTGGAGAAAAAGGTAGAATGGTGGATTTATTAATTCCGTTGCTATCTGTAACTCAATACTTTCGTTATAATAGTTGAATATGTTAGGTACAATGGCTTGATTTCATTCTGTTTCTATAGGAGGCACATACACACAATAATCTCTATCAATTTTATTTTATCCCCTCGATTTATTTCTACAAAATGAGTTGTTATTTACATTTCATCGCGTTCTTAAGGAACCGAGAGGAAGTGCTTATGTCATCTGAACTGTTTTTTCTTCTGAACTATGATTGTTGATCCCCGAACAAACACTGAATATTAATTTTAGGACATAATACCGACAGGTTTTAGTGTTTGTAGATACACAGCTATACCGGAGTCCACTTTTGCTGTTTCATTCTTGGTCAGTCGTCCACGTAACTTAATCTTCGCTTTCCATCGTGTAGGCATTGAGAGAATTAACTTGTTAATGAATCCCTCATTCAGTTCATGAAACCGCACGCTTCCTCTCTATTACATGGCCTCCTTGTTGTGGCAGTATATCCAATAATCGTCCCACAGTTCACAATAGGATTGACATCGGGGCTATTTCCAGGCAATTCTAACGTTTCAATTCCATTCTGTCTAAGGAAAATTTGTACCTGAAACATAAACACGCGTAACAACTAAGTTTCAACAATATGTTATTCATACCTTATACATACATTGATCACAGGACTTACCTTCAAAACTCGATGGCAAGGAGCAGAATCATTTTGGAAAACGCAACTTGAGAATCTCACCTGATCTCTTATTGAGGCCCGACATTTCTTTAAAGGATGTTGATGTATTCTCTGGGATTGTCTGTGCTGTTTATGATGTCCAAACGACCTACTCAGAGGGAGGAATGTATTCCCAGACAGTCTGTCCTCCTAGACGTTTGCTGTGTTAAACAAGAAGCCACAAATTCTTCACTTCCTCTGTGGCTCACGAATATTTTGCAGCAGGAGCCATGTAGTGAATTTACAATCATCCGAAAAAATTGCTCTGTTCCATACTTCTAGCTGCCAATCACATGTGCTTTCGCCCGTTTTAGACGCTTTTGCCACAAGCCTTCTTCCTAGGTAGGCGGGCAACGAGTCCACCTTCCATCAGTCTGTTTCCGACAGAGAAATTTCTTCCCAGTCTGTCTTTAGGTAGGCTGATTATAGGTGACGGTCCTTGAGAGAAAGCCTGTATAGTGTGGATATCTTGTTTATGAGTAGGCGCCCTTTTTCTACCTCTTTCTTTCTCAAAGTCAACATGCCCTCTCTTTCTCTATATTTTCAGTAACTTCGAAATTGCAGACCGATTAAAACCTACCTCAGAGGGTACCTTTCCTGTACTGAGACCAACCAACGCATAATAAACTATAGCAGCTTTTTCTTTGGCGTTAATTCCATTCAACTGCCCCCGCTTCCCAATGCAGCGTCTCGCCACAAAATGACTGTCTGAACACTGCTTCATTGTGGTGACATCAGTAGCAGTAAGGAGTTAGATATTGTTGAAAAAATATGATAGGAAGTGAAACAATTATGGCAAGAATATACACTGACGTGACAAAAGTCAGAGGATACCTTGTAATATCTTGTCGGACCTCCTTTTGGCCGGGGTAATGCAGCATCTCTACGTGGCATGGATTCAACAAGTCGTTGGAGGACGCCTGGAGAAATATTGAGCCATGCTGCCTCTATAGCCGTCCATAATTGGGAAAGTCTCACCGTTGCAGGATTTTGTGCACGAACTGATCTCTAGATTATGTCCCATGAATGTTCGATAGGATTGGGGCGATCTGGGTGGCCAAATCATTCGCTCAAATTGTCCAGAATGTTCTTCAGACCAATTGCCAACACTTGTGGGCCGGTGACCCACGCAGCGTCATCCATGAATAATTCCCTCGTTGTCTGGAAACATGAAGTCCATGAATGGCTGCAAATGGTCTCCAAGTAGCCGAATATTACGGTTTCCAGTCATTGATAGCTTCAGATGGAGCAGAGAAACCAGTCCGTGGCTCGTAAACATAGCCCACACAATTACGCGGCGACCACCAGCTTGCACAGTGTCTTGTTGACAACTTAGGTCCGTGCTTTCGTAGAATCTGCACCTCATTCGAATACTACCATCAGCTCATACCAACAGAAATTGTAACTCATTAGAACGGGCCACCGTTTTCCAGTCGTCTAGGTTTCCGATCGATAATCTCACGAGCCAGGAAGAGACGCTACAGGTGACCACATATTAGCAAAGGCACTCGCTTTGATCGTCTGCTGTCATAGCCCATTACCGCCAAATTTCACTGCACTGTATTAACGGATACGTTCGTCGTTCGTCACATTTTGATTTCTGCGGTTATTTCACACAGTGTTGCTTATCTGCTGTCATTTACAAGACTACGCAGACGCCGCTGCTCTCGGTCGTTAAGCGAAGGCCGTCAGCCACTGCGTTGTCCATGGTGAGAGGTAAGCCTAAAATTTGGCATTCTCGGCTCACTCTTGACACTTTGGATCCTGTAATATCGAATTTCTTAACGATTTCCGAAATAAAATGTCCATCCAGCCTAGCTCCAACTACCATTCTGTGTTTACAGTTTCTTAATTCCCGTCGTACGCCCATAATCATGTCGGAAACCTTTTCAGATAAATCACCTCAGTACAAATGACAGCCGCGCGGGATTAGCAGAGCGGTCTAATGCGCTGCAGTCATGGACTGTGCGGCTGGTCCCGGTGGAGGTTCGAGTCCTCCCTCGGGCATAGGTGTCTGTGTGTTTGTCTTGAGGATAATTTAGTGTGTAAGCTTAGGGACCGATGACCTTAGCAGTTAAGTCCCTTAAGATTTCACACACAGTACAAATGACAGCTCCGCCATTGTGCTGCACCTGCATACGTTGTGTATGCGATATTATCACCATCGGCATGGGTGCATATTGCTATCCCATGACTTTTGTCACGTCAGTGTATAACTGACGATTTAACAGCAATGGGCGGGTAATAACTGAGGCAAAGAGCCACGAAATATAAAATTATGAAATCGTAATTGATGGTGCGATAAATAATTCCATCGCTGTATCTGAAGTGGTCGAGAGAAATGAGGTAGCCTATAAACTCAGATAAGTGCTCGTCAGTTAGCGTCCTACCCTCAGTAAAAATCTTATTATCGTATCTTCCACAGTGTAAGGTATATTGCGGGTGTCGTCTTAGGCGGAATGCCCCACCTAATTGTGTCTCCCAAAGCCGAATGTATTGCGTGGCCCGCTTGGAAGAGCCCGCTATCCCGTTTCCTATTTGCTTTCAGACGGAGTAGGTACCCAGCTAGGGGACAGAATAGCCGTTGCGCCGCGTTGCGCCACGGTCCAGCGCGCGACCTGTTTGCTCCCGGCTCGAACCGGACTGCGCTTTCTTCGCAGCTTAGTCGCGAACTGATGGCGCCGTTAGTCGTCCCGCGGGGGTGCGCGAGTGCCCCCCCGTATCTCGGCCGTTATCGAACCTCCGCAATACTTCACGGCGCAGACATCCACGTGTGTGTGTGTGTGTGTGTGTGTGTGTGTGTGTGTGTGTGTGTGTGCGCGCTCGCCTCTGGTTCTCTCCCAGAATTACGGCCGCTCGTCTCTCCGCTCGTTATTGCCTCAGCAGGAATGCCGGAAGTTGCCCGTACTTTCTGTTTCATATCTCTCGTTGTATTGTTTCAGCTGCGGAGCGGGGATAAGGGAAACTGCGCGAAAGCATTTTTTGTTGAAAGATATTTAAGGCGAAACTAAGAGCGAGACGCCAAGAACAATCTGGTCTGATTAGAAAGGGTACAAAACACAGATATATTCTTTCATCCGTATCGTTCAGTCTGTACACCGAAGAAGCAATCACAGAACTAAAAGAAAAGTTGAGGAGTGAGAAGCTTTGAGATGAAATAAGGCGGAAGGGGTGGATGACGTCCCATCGGTGTTTCTGAAGTCATTGCGAGAAGTGGCAAGCCCACCACTACTAATGTTGGTTTTTAGATTCTATGAGGCTGATGACGTACCATCAGAGTGTTGGAAAAACATAATCCACAAATGTGGGTATAGCAAGGGCAGAAAAAGTGCGACAATTATCGCAGTATCAGCTTAACAGCTGATACATCCAAGTTGCTGACAAGAAAAATATACATATGAATGGAAACGTTAAATGTCGATCTGTTACATGACGATCAATTTGACTTCAGGGAAGTTGAAGACACCAGAGAGGAAATTCTGGTGTTGCGATTGATGATGGAAGCAATAAATAAATCAAGACAAACCTAGAAAAAGCGTTCGAGGATACAAAGTGATGCAAGACGTTAGACATTGTGACAAAAATAGGCGTTAGCTCTAGGGAAAGCTGGTTATAAACAATATATGCAAGAACCAAGAGAGAAGACTAAGACTGGAAAACCAACAATGAAGTGTTCTGATTAAAACGGTTGTAAGATAGGAATAGTCTTTGGGCCCTCCTGTTCGCTCTATACATCGAACAAGCAAGGACGAAAATGTAAGAAGTTTCAAGATTGGCATTAATATTCAGATTGAAAGCGAATCAGTGATACGATTCGCCGATGTATACGATTCGAAGATGACACAGCTACCATAAATGAAAGTGAGGAAGACTTGCAGGACCTGTTAAATGGAATTAACTATATATTCCGCTCAGAATATTAACAGAACAAATCGAAGACAGATGAACATAATGGGAAGTAGCGTAAGTGAGATTAGTGTTAAAATTAACATTAAAATATAGATCTACCAAGTAGATGAACAAATTTTGCTACCTTGGAAGCAAAACAACGCCTGACGGACGAAACAAGATCAGACATAGCTGGATAGCACAGGCAAAGAAGACACTCCTGCGGAAAACAAATCTAATGTTATCAGTTTCTCCAACAAATTTTTTGCGCTTGTGCAACAGGAGCATAGAATAGTATGGTAGTGAATCATGTGTTACAAGTGACCTGAAAAGAATGGAATTCAGGCGTTTAAGTCGTGCTGTTGTAGGAGGATGATCCAAGTCAGATAGGAAATGAGGAGGCTCTTCGCAGAATCGCGAGGAAACAAATACGTGAAAAACACTGACAAAAACAACGTGCAGGATAATAAGACATGTTAAGACATCAGAAAACAATTTCCAAGGCACTAGGTGGAGTTGTAGGTAAAAACTGCAGAAGAAGACAGAGATTCGAAAACGCCAGAAAGTTGAGGATAATAATTCACTACTTTAGGACTGCTTAAAATATACTGGGTGAGTCAGGAGAAAAAATACGTGCTTCGAGGGGTGATAGGGAATCTGAACAAAAAATTTCAGGTGTACATACGCCCTATTCGAAATGGTTTCGGAGGAAGAACACATTTAATGTACATTGTTATTTATTTTCTGTATTATTCCAACAATGAAATTGTTTGGTACGTACTACAGTAGTACACACGAATGTGAGAGGAAGAGTTTTGTACAGGGCACTTCTGGCTTATCAAGTCGGGAAACTACCTTATGCTGACCTAGGAAAACTATCGAATCTTCAAAAAATTGTCGTCGTGCTAGATTCTCAATCTCTCACGCTCTCACGCTAGGAAGTTTAATGTAGTGTAGTTTTGTACTTAGACTGGTTTTCCATGCAGGTTATTGTTCTCAACTTATTGAAGAAAAAGGGACAAAAGTGATATTAAATGTGTTCTATTTTAGAAAGTATTCCGAATACGGCATGTGTACATATGAAGTATTTTGTTAAGAGTCACTAATACTATGAACGCTTAAGACAGGTATTTTTCCTTGTGATTTACTGAGTATAATATTCACATTAACGGTTTCAGCGCCGTTTTACCTTTTTCAGAGGTGATTACTCCACTAAAAAGTATCGTCATATATAACAGTTAGGCACTTTGAAAATCGTGATGTCTAAAGTACCCCAATGACACTTCGTCAAATTGTGACGATATGGTGTGTACTGACTGACCGATTTTAGACACCATGATGTTCTGACAGTATAACTATAATTGTTACGTATCTTCACGATGTTTTTAGAAGACTAATTAAATCTGAAGTTGGGGCCGAAACAGGTAGTGTGAAAATTGTATGTTTTTAAGCGACTGTGGCGTAATATATTAGTAAAACATTTATGAACATCGCATATTTCTCTTTGCCAATATGACAATTTTAGATTTGTAGAGGACATTGCGCGCCAGCTCTTTCTACTCCGTTCTGCTCATGACAGACTGCAGCAAACTAGTGGCAGGACTGATGTACGCCCCCCCCCCCCCCCCCCAATGCATGATTTATAGTGAAAATATTCACTCAACAAATATCTTACGCATATGAACGAAGTCAGCAGTTACTGTTGGTTTAACGAAAAGTAAGAACGACTATTAGAAGACAACAAAGCACTCCTATGGCAGTATGTGAGCACCGTTGGATCCTCGACTTACAGTTTTGTTTAACATACATCCTATCTTCGTGCTCCACATGGTGGTCTCTGTGTGCATCATGTCAAAATATGTCCCAGTTCAACAGCTGAGACAAACGTCTGCACCTTCTAGAAGGAAATATGAGGTCGCCTTTTATATAAAGCGTGTTCGCCTTTGGACGGGAGAGCGATGGAGTGCATCGCAGAATGTACCAGGGGAAAAAAAATGTGTGTCTTTACAGTTTATAATCTGTTTGTTACTTACACTGTATAACACTGCCTCTGGAAGAGGTTTACTTCCCTGAAGCTTGTTCCCATGAAGGGAAGACAAGTGGTGACGCCAAACTGACACCACCTGCTGACAGCAGGAGCAAATGACACAATTTAGAATTATGTGTCACCGAATGTACTGCCCGGCCTGATACAGAGCGAAGAGCTCCGCTGTGAATACTGAGCAGTGTTCCAGAAGCCGATAGCGAAAATAGTCGGTGCCAGTGACAAAGATCTGCGAAGTGGGCATCTCTCGGACAGGTTCTGGAAGGACCCCAAAGAGGATGGTGCACTTTAAAGTCACCCAGCAGCAGAAAGGGGTGAGGGAGTTGCCCAATAAGCTGGAGGGAGTCTACCTGGTTGGTGACACCAAATGATTGACGGATGTAAACGGTGCAAAGGAAAAAGGAGAAGTGCGGAAGGAAAAAAACGATTGGCAGTGCACACCAGCGATACGGAGGCCGGAAAGGTGAAAATATCAAGTGGCCGGACCGTTGAATAGGATCTACAAGTCGGGGAAGGAGAAGACTGTTTGTCTCTTTTGATTTCTTGAAGCCTCTGTAGGGGGCAGATGACGATTCAGATATTTTTTGGCTGGAGGAACGCAAAAGGTCTTGGTGGGAGTATTCCTTCTGTCCTTTCTGTCCTGCCAGTTGTGTCGCAGGTAAGGGGAAAGTCTGGTGGCTTGTTGCACAACTGGAGGAGGAGGAGTCAAGGATCCTTCTGTGACACTTTGCGATTTTACAATCGCGGTGCTGAATTTGATGTCGCATGTCTGTGTGGCCATGTCCTGATGATATAGCAAGAAGAGTACTGTAAGTGCCAGACGATAAAATACTGGGTTCCTAACTAGTCAACAACCTGAGAACAACAGGGTAAGGCAGCTATCTTGCCCTTCACCCAGATCTCCTAGATGGCCCATTCATCGAGATACTGGCGACGATCTCAGAAGGAGGCTGCATGGTCGCCATTTCAGTTGATGCATTGGGGACAAGGTGGCGAACCATCGCCATCGTGAGCATCCCTACCACAGGCTACACATTTAGAGGGGTGTCGACAGGACACTCGAGTGTGATTGTAACGATGACACTGTGACACTGGTAGCAGCGCAGTGGGTTCAGAGTGTGTGGTCACATTGTGATAACTTCATAGCCTGCCTTGATCTTGGATAGAAGCACTAGTCTATCAAATGTCAGAAGAAGAGTGTGTGTGGCCATTAAGGATGCATCTACCTTTTTCATTACCCAGTTCACTGCCATGACTCTCAGATCAGAGAGCTACTTTTGGATTTCTGCCTAGGTCAGACCATCGAGCACCACGAGCATAACACCACGTGAAAAGTTCGGCATGTTACGGGACTCGACACGAATAGAATAGCCGTGGAGGAGTGAGCTGTGAGCAGTTGTTGTGATTGAGAGTCAGAAGTATTCTCCAGAAGCAAAGTGCCATTGCGTAAACTAGAGCAGGTTTTCACAGGGCCAGCAACTGCATCAACACCTTTCTGAATAATAAACGGATTTACCGTAGCAAAGGAATGACCGTTTTCTGTACGTGAAACCACGAGGAACCTAGGTGCAGCTGGAAGGGTCTTTGATTCGTTAGCCTCATTTCATTTCTATTTAAAAGACGTTGACTGTGAAGAAGATGATTGGCTGATTGCGAGACGCTCCGCCATGATTGCCAGCGTCTCTGATGGCGCACTCCTTCCAACTGCCCCCCTCCCCCCCCCCCCCCCTCAACCCCACTAAGGAGCACACCTACCTTAGGTGATTGTTCACACCTGAAGTCACACATTCTGAACGTCTGACAGAGGGACTAATACGCCTAACAGAGAAAGGACTTGGCAATTTGCGAAGGTAGCAGGTCAGGCAAACACCCCTCCCTGTGGCTGGCCGGTACTGAAAAGTACATGCGAATCCTACCTGTCGACACGGGGCTGGGAATTATGCATTACTCAATCACGTGTTATGCGTCGTACGTGTGAGCCGGCCTTCAGGAGCACACAGAGAGGAAGAAGAAAATGAGGAACCTCAAACGATGAAGCGGAGGAATAATAGGAGAAGGGGAACGAAGAAGGAAAACAGGAACGAAAAACAGTGGAGAGACTGTTCTGATATCAGGCTACTGAAAAAGCGGAACCCGTTCCCAAAAACATCACAGACATGTTCCCCAAGTGAGGGGAAAAAGAATAGCAAGAGGAGAGACATGCTGCATGGAAGGCAAAAGATGCAGACAATAACAAAGGCTTTATTAAATCTCTGTACATGGTTCATCGTGGCTCCACGATGCAAAACGTACCTCACTGTGTCGACGCTTGCCGGCGATGATACGAGGGCTGTGGCTTCCGATCTAGTGAGTGGATGCTGTGCAGGCACTCTGCGTTTCCGGCGGTAGGCCAGTGGGCCGCTTGCGGCCTCTGTAGGCACGGTCGTGACGTCAGCGGCGTGCTACACACCTGTCGGCGATGGCGCTTGGACCGGCCTCTAGGCTCCGCACGCACTACTGCGGCGGCTTAACGACTGTGCACCGGACTTGATTTGCTGCTCTGTGGCAGGAATCTGACGGCAGCTCGACAGCTGGTGCTGTGGCAGTAAGTGATGCGGGACGGAGGGGGGGGGGGGGGGGGGGGGAGGCGGAAAGGGATAGTGGACTCAGTGCTGATGACAGCAGGTGAGGCAGACCGGCATGTTGACAGTGCTGTGGCACTAAATTCCATGAGGAACTCACTGCTGGCGACAACAGACGCAGACCAGTCTCTAAACACGGGCTACTGCTGCCGACGCCCAGCTATTTCGGCGTCTGGCATGGACCTGGTATCAGGTGGTGAGGCTGGACTCGACGGCGAGAATACTTCTGCCTCAAAACTCAGGCATATTTATGCCCATACGAGGCGCATTTGTTTCAATCAACCGTGACACCTAGTCACATTGCCCACAACAAGAGGGACGCTGCTGTGATGACATCGATACACCTGCTGCCGTTATTACCGCTGTATGGTGCAATTTGTCACTGAATGGGGCCAGCCTCGTCTTGGAATTCCCTTACTTCACTGCAGCTTTTACCTACTTATTACTTTTGCTACAAGACTGGGTAGCAACACTGCAGATATATAGAACGCTCACAAGTTGTGTAGTCTCTATTAATAGTAGAATTGTTTATAGTCATGAAAAGTAGTAATGTGTTAGCTGTAACGGAGCATTTTGTGTGTTTTTGTATGACTGTTTATAGTAGTAATGAGCGATCTTGGAAATACAGCTTGTGTTTAAATTAGAGGTAACAGGCTACTACGTAATAAGTAATTGAATAACTCATTACTCCATTGGACATCTCTCCCAATTCTTTGACAAAAAAATTATGGATTTATATAAGCATACACGATCGTCACTGTGTTTTTTCACGTGATGAGGAATATTTCAACCAGGCATATGTCATTTTGAGAAATCCATTTTCCCAACTGTAGCAAACTTGTTGAGGCGTACTTTGAGCATATAGTCTTGGACGCATCTCCTATACAGCCTTGGTGATTTAACTCTACGTTGACGACGCATTCGTTGCCTAACTACATGCAGATGAGAGCTGGGAGACATTAACATCACTGACTAAAAGTTCACGATGGAAGTAGAGACGGACGGACCTTGAAGTTTCCTGACATCCTTCTCCACTGAAAACCAGACGGCTGTTTCAGTCACTGTTAAACTGAAAACCAACACTTACGCACAGATATTTAAGCACTATCAGCTCCAATACCCAACACAGACACGGACTGTTCTGATGACGTTCGTCCGTCTAGTGCAATCCGTTTCGGTCACTTAAAAGTACTGGCACCTACTGAGCCACGTACTGATAGTGTTAAAGGCAAAGGACTACAACAAGTAGAAACACGTTAAGTTTAACGAGTACGTGAAGAGTAACGAAGAAGCCTGTGTTTTTTTTCCCATTCTGTGTCTCAGCGATTGGTAATACTGGCTGCTTCCTGAAGAGGCATAAAATCGATTCAGCAATCAATCATTCAATACCTCATAACTGTGGAAGATGATGATTGTCTCAGAACGGTGCTGTGTACAACAAGAGTCGTTTTTTACTTCAGGCAGATCTTCATAATGATTTCGATGTGGTGCGAACATTGACAACTTATTTTAAACGTAAAACTACACACTTCATAAAATGCAGAAACATTGTACCCTATGAATACATTATCATTGAGACACAATTGAAACCAGTCAACACATTCATATACACACATCAAAAAGAGTGTTTCATCGCCCTGGTTCCCAGAACTCCTGAAGATAAATGTTGACTGTGGATATTGTATCACAGACACAGTCCCTTTGTCTGTTCAGAGATATCACTAAACACGACCAAAGATGTAAACAACCATGCATGAGCAGCGCCTATTATACGGGCGGGGGGGGGGGGGGGGGGTGTCCGGTAGCCGATCAGTTCCGATCATTGCACTAAGAAGGAGGTATACGGCTCGTGTTGTGTGTAGTTCAACCATGCCTGGACCGTCAATACCGTGGTTCGATCACGTCCGCATTGTTACTTTGTGCCAGTAAGGGCTCTCAAGAGGGGAAGTGGCCAGGCGTCTCAGAGTGAACGAAAGCAATGTTGTACGGACATGAAGGAATTACAGAGAGACAGGAACTGTCAATGACCTGACTCGCTCAGGCAGCCCAAGACCTACTACTGCAGTGGATGACCGCTACCTTCGAATTATGGCTCGGAGGATCCCTGACAGCGACGCCACAAGTTGAATAATGCATTTCGTGCTGCACAGGACGTCGTGTTACGACTCTAACAATACGCTGGATGATGCGCAACTTCAATCCCGACGTCCGTGGCTAGGTCCATCTTTGCAACCACGACACCATGCAGCGAGGTACATATGGGCTCAACAACATGCCGAATGGACCGCTCAGGATCGTCATCACGTTCTCTTCACTGATGAGTGACGCATATGCATTTAGCCAGACAATCGTTGGAGACTTGTTTGGTGGCAACCCGGTCAGGCTGAACGCCTTAGACACATTGTCCAACGAGTGCAGCAAGGTGGAGGTTCCCTGCTGTTTTGGGGTGGCGTTATGTGGGGCTGACGTAGTCCGCTGGTGGTCATGGGAGGTGCCGTAACGGTTGTACGATATGTGAATTCCATCCTCCGACCGATAGTGCAAACATATCGGTAGCATATTGACGAGGCATTCGTCTTCATGGACGACAATTCGCTCCTCCATCGTGCACATAGTGTGAATGACTTCCTTCAGGATATAATCGCTCGACTAGAGTGGCCAGAATGTTCTCCAGACATGAACCCTATCGAACATACCTGGATAGACTGAAAACGGGTGTTTATGGACGACATGACCCACCAACCACTGTGAGGGATTTACGCCGAATCGCCGTTGAGGAATGGGAAAATCTGTAGCAGCAGTACCTTGATGAACTTGTGGATAGTATGCCACGACGAATACAGGCTTTCGTCAATGCAAGAGGATGTGCTACTGGGTATTAGAGGTACCGATTGGTACAGCAATCTTGCCCACCACCCATAAAGGTCTCGCGGTATGACAGTACAAGATGCAATTTGTGGTTTTCATGAGCAATAAAAACCGCAGGAATGATGTTTATGTTGATCTCCGTTCCAATTTTCTGTACAGGTTCCGGAACTCTCGGAACCGAGGTGATGCAAAACTTTTTTTGATGTGTGTATCTGACTGATACGATTGTGGATATACGAAAAGGAATAATCATATCGTAAGTAAAACAGTAGGTACACAGGTTCATTTCTAGGATACCCGGAAAGTGTAGACAGTCTACAAGGAGACGGCACTCGCGCGCGTGCGCGTATCAGGGAGGGAGAGAGTGTGCGTTTGTGTTAGGTGTGAGAATACGCACATTCACAGCTGCGCTAGATACATATTCCGAAATTCCTGAAAGTTTAAACCTTTCTGATGAAGGAGACCTCGAACCAGAAACAATTCTCTTGAAGGTAGAGTTATCTATCGTTCTAATAGCTCAGCCGATAAGAACTTTGATCATGAAAGGTCAGGGCTCGGCTTTTGACACATATCTTTAGTTAATAACCAAGTTTCTTCTTTGTACATACTTCGCTGGGGACTGAAGGTTTCATTAAGGAAATATTATTGTAACTACATGTTCCACAAACTGTCACGCCCTTTAAGTTCTGAACATGTACTGCACACAGTCAATTCATAAGGGAATTAAATATGGAAGCATACTACGAGGGGGAAGTGGAGAAACCTTATGTGAAACACACCTGAAGAGAAATACACTCTGTTCAAAATACGTAAGCCACGACCTGTTGGAATAGTTCCAGAGGTTTTCAGTTAACTTGTGAGAATGAGAGTAGCGAATGACAATATAGAAGATAATGTACGCTACTAACGTTAAAGGTATGGTGGCAGAACAAAGAAAAAAATCAGCTAGGGCCACAAAATTAACTAGTCAGTGGTTTGAAAATTGTGGCAGCGATCTGATCGATGTAACTTTTTGTGTATACTGACAACATAAGCATCAGAAAGTGTGATTAAAAACAGGAATCCCGATAATACTGATAAATATCTCTTTTGTGTTCTTTCAATCCTTCTATTACCTGAGGACATCTTCCAGTGTAAAATCAAACCTTTTGAATAAATAAAGTCAGGTACTTTTCACATACGAGTAGTAGGTGAATGCTATCTGCTGCGGAAATTCTAGGCGTTTTGTTTAAAAACGAATATTAACCTGAAACATACTTTCCCCAAATTAGAGAAAATAATAATTAAAAGGCAATTCAAGCAAAAGTTCCTGCTTGCTGTGAAATAATTACGCTTCCCACTGAGCTTCGTGTCTGCTCAAAGCTGTCTGGAGTTAATGAAAAACGTGGTCACGGTCTGTTCAAACTTATTTCACAGGTGGCGCTCTCCAAATTCAGAGCAAAAGCTGAATCATAAAGCTAAGTATAATTACATAGGAATCTCTTTGTTTATTTGCGTAGCGCTTAGGTTTATGTTATGCCCATGGCATTTCAGCGAGGCGTGAGCATTTTCACTCTCCTAACTGTGTGTGCCTGTGTAAGTCCGTGTAGAGACTAACTTATTAAAGACCGAAATGGTATTATACTCACATTCCCGTTGATCTGTATAGCTATTCAATCGCATTTCAGAAGATGACCCCAAACCGTCGTTAATATACGATAAACGACAGTTTTTATGCTTATATGATAAAGCACTGTGAGGAAAATGGGAGTCAACGATTAAATGACATCCGTATACAGCAGCTGTTGGTTTCTATCACTATTCTCACATTTTGGAGTATCGTATTGTTAAACGTGTCTTGTAAGCAGAATGGAGTTCGGGCATAGGGGCATGTGTAGGGTTCAGGCTCTACCGGCGAATGTCGATGAAGAGCAAAAGTACGTTTCATGTTATAAGTTATCTGGAGCAAACTGCGTGTAAATCGAAGAACATTGTACATGAGGACCACCTGAAGGACCTAGTGCAGCTGTTAAGACATTTATATTTGGCATGATGGAGATTACTTCGTCCAGCCACTCCAATTTTGATTTCCCGTCATTTTCTTATAACATTTCAGACAAATTTCGGCTTGGTTCCTTCATCAAGTTCACTTCTGTCTACCACCACTACCCTCAAAAAATCACCAACATAAAATCTGTGTATTTGTTAATGTTTGAGCTCTTTGCTTTCATTGTGTTGTAATGATAAATCCTATATCATTTTTAGATGATTCTTGGATGTGTAACTAAATAAATTAACAGTAACTAAATTAGTATGTATATGTCGTATTGTCGGATGTTCAATTCTCAGGTGGTCCTAGGAATCTTTTCTTTAACCTTAAACTTCTTCTGTCTCTGTAACCGATTTTTTACCACGAAGAACACAAACCTATTTGGTGATTTGAAGTCCACATTCATCTGTAGGATAAGTAAATTCATGGGTTGCTTGAACGGAAAGACATATCACCTCCTGTAGTGCGATTCTTAGTAAAGAACTGCAGTTTACGATCGGACCTTAAGACTGATAGCAGCATTACATTGTTATTGTCAGAATGTCTGACATGGCAAAGCGATGAGCTCCCAGTACAGTTCCTGTTGTGCACTATTAGAAGTTCACCCGGCACCAGAGCTCTGGAAACTTTAGAGGGAAAGTTTCTTTTGATCAGAGAAATCACGGGCTTGTAAACCACAGATACATGTTCAAACATTTACCTCTACATGACCACGCTGCAACTCACACTTAAGTGGCAGGCAGCGAGTTCATCGAATCACCTACCACCTCTTTCCGTACCGTTTCATTCTCGAACAAAGCCCGAGGAGAATGAACACTTAAATCTCACCGCGCGGGCTGTGATTTCTCTTATTTTATAACAATGATAAATTTTCTCTCCACAAGTGTGGCTCACAAAATATTTTTGCATTCATATGAGAATGTTGGAGACTGAAATGTCGTGAGAGGATATCGCCCCATCGAATAATGTATTTGTTTTAATGATTGCCACCTCTAACTCAAGTATCCGCGCGACTGGTACGGTCGCAGGTTCGAATCCTGCCTCGGGCATGGATGTGTGTGATGTCCTTAGGTTAGTTAGGTTTAAGTAGTTCTAAGTTCTAGGGGACTGATGACCACAGTAGTTAAGTCGCATAGTGCTCAGAGCCATCTAACTCATGTATCATATCCGCGACATTCTATAGCCTATTCCTCAATAGCACAAAATGAGCTGCCCTTTTTTCCATATCCTCCGTGAATACTATTTGGTGACGATTCCATGCCGCACAGCGATACTCTAGCAGAGGACGGATAAGCGTACTTTCGGCGTCTCTTTAGTAGATTTGTTACATCTTCTATTTGTTTCCCCTTCCGCACAACATTATCTACGTGATCGTTCCGTATTATGTTGTTTGTAGTTTTTATACATACGTTCAAATGGCTCTGAGCACTATGGGACTTAGCATCTGAGGTCATCAGTCCCCTAGAACTTGGAACTACTTTAACCTTACTAACCTAAGGACATCAGACACGTCCATGCCTGAGGCAGGATTCCAATCTGCGACCGTGGCGGTCGCGCTGTTCCAGACTGAAGCGCCTAGAACTGCTCGGCCACACCAGCCGGCTTATACATAGGTACTTGAATTTACAGTCTTAAGATTTGTGTGATTTATCGGGCAGACGTAGTTCAACGGATTCCTTTTAGATGTTATGTGGCTGACAACACACTTTTGATTATTTAGAGTCAATGGGCATTTTTCATGTCTTTTAGATATCTTATGTAAAGCACTTTGCAATTGGCTTTGATCCTCTGGTGCCTTCGCCAGACGGCTAATGACAGGAACATCTGCCAATAGTCTAAGAGTGCGGCCCAGAATGTCTCCTACATTATTTATATAGATTAGGAACAGCAGGTGTGGGCACTGGTATATATATCAAATTACGGACATTCACCGCCATATACGGCCATAGGATGATCAGAAACAGTCGACTGTTTGCCGATGCCTCTACAGTGTGTGTGTGGTCGTTATGTGACTATTGGATGATACAGGGTGATTGGATAGAATTTATATTTAGTGTGATGACTGTCAGCTGGCTCTAAACACGAAAAACTAAGGTAATGTACAGCAGGATAATGGAGCCTCTGGTGGTGAATGCCGATAAAGTATCTAGTAGTAACATTGCCAAGCGACATCATAAGAAACGAGCACGGAAGATTGTTTGTAGAGAAGGCTAATGCTCTACTTTGGTTTATTGCGAGAATTCTTCTATAGAACAGTCCGCGTACAGAAAACTTGCGTGACCCATCCTTGAGTACTGCTCGAGTCTTTGTGATCCCCGCGACATCGGATTAAATGTAGAAACTGAAGTAATTCAGAGGTCGTGATGGCAAATTTGTCACCGGTAGCTTCGATCAGCACGCGAGTATTACGAAATGCTTCGTAAACTCATGGGAATCCCTTAAGGAGGAGGTGTTCATTTCGTGAAATGCTGTTGAGTGAGTTTAGAGAACCGGAACCGGTGACCCACTGGAGACTTACGCTATTGTGTAGGGAGGGACGACCTGATAAGAGAAAACAGGGCTCGCATTGAAGCATATAGAGTATCGTCTTTCTCTCGCTCCATTTTCGAATGCAGCAGGAAATTAAATGATTGAGTGGTGTCATACGCAGTACGTATGTAAATCTATATGTAGACAGTGGGGGCCATCATCAGTGTCCATATTCAGACCTAGAAGTGTGCGTGACTGTCTGGCTGGCAACGTCTTTGCTAGTGTCATCTCTTTGAGGTTCTATACTCTCTGCTATCATGTTTTATCGTATTTCCAGTTGCGACACACGGCAAATTCTGTTTTGGGAAACATGACTGACATTTTTTAGTGCAGATTTCATTTCTTTTGTTCCAGATAACCCATTTATGATTGTTGTAAGTCCTTCGATCACCTATATCATGTTTGTTAACGACATTGTAGCGTTTAGACTCATCGATCTAGGCACGTCTATTATATGCAGATGTAGTTTAAGAGGTAAATGAACTTAACGGTTGGCAGACAAGACGTAGAGGAAGGTTGCCTATCTTGGACAATAGTTTTATTTTCGTACCACTTGTCTTTATTATGTATCTAAATGAAACTTACTGTACGAAAAGCTAAATGTTGCATGCTTTCATCAGGTGGCATTATATTTCAAACAAACACATAGCATAAATGCATGTCATTTAAAATTTAGAAATGTGTAAATGGTCCGAATTAGGAAAGCGGTTGCATAATTTGGAACTACAGTTGCTTAAGTCGGACCTAGTTGGGATGGAAGTCATTAAAGGAAAGACGTTTTTCGTCGCAGCGAGATCTATTTACGAAATTTCAGTCACCAACTTTCTCTTCCGAATGCGAAAATATTTTGTTGAGCCCAAACTACATAGGTAGGAATGATCATCAAAATAAAATAAGAGAAGTCAGAGCTCGAACAGAAATTTTGTGTGTTCGTTTTTCCCGCGCGCTGTTCGGGAGTGGAATGGTAGGGATATAGTATGATTGTGGTTCGATGAACCCTCTGCCAAGCACTTAAATGTGAATTGCAGAGTAATCATGTAGATGTAGATGTAAAAACAATGAGTAAATACGAAATAAGTACTATAATATTTTAAATAAAGCTTCAGTTCAACATACTTCAACAAACATTATATAGGCTCTTATGATATACTATACAAAATAGAGTTTTGAAATATGCATCATCATTAACAGGTTTATATTAAGAAATTAATGAATTAATTTTCGTACTCATAGCTACAATCTCTTCAAATCAAAACAGAGAGTAACCTAGGAAACTTGTTGCAAAATAAAACATTAGAAAAGTTGATGTACTGATATATACTAATCATTTCTATTAACTGGGATTAAGAATGGCAAGTTACATTGAAGTCCAGTTGCAGTCTGAACAGAAAAACTTCTTTATGCTGGGCTTCACATTGGCACATCGTGTGTGGACCCATTATTTACAGATCATGCAGTGTATCATGTCATCTTCGTTAATCTTCTTACACAAAACGAAGAACTACTTGAAATTCTAACAGTGCCGTTCGTCTTCTGTTCTTTGGAAAAGCAAGTGCCTTGGCAGCTTTTTGTTTCTTTGCTTGACCGTTCGACTGCTGTAATTGTTGCTTACAGGGGCTGCTAGGGATTACAGTGGCATTGTGTGTTTTCCTCTACCTCAAATAACAGGCGTTTTGCATGAATTTGTATGGGGCGACCCCTTGCTCACAAACATCTTGAATTTCTCTATGGGTGTCGTGGGCCTACATTAGTCGTCACTTGAAATATTTCCTAAAGAAGATACGTCTCTAATGTACTAAGAACATTTATAACATTTGGATGTAAGACAACAAATATTTAATCGTATAACTCGTATCGAAACGTATGACTGTAATCTCTCAGCCATGTGATATTAAAAGAACAAACTCAGATATACACATATTCAGTGACACAGGAAAGACGAAAACTGAGAGAAGGTGGTTAATATTAAAACTCTAGACATTGACACAAATCCAGAATGATATATTCACTCTGCAGCGGAGTGCGAGCTGATATGAAACTTCCTGGCAGATTAAAACTGTGTGCCCGACCGAGACTCGAACTCGGGACCTTTGCCTTTCGCGGGCAAGTTCTCTACCATCTGAGCTACCGAAGCACGACTCACGTCCGGTACTCACAGCCTTACTTCTGCCAGTATCTCGTCTCCTACCTTCCAAACTTTACAGAAGCTCTCCTGCGAAACTTGCAGAACTAGCACTCCTGATAGAAAGGATACTGCGGAGACATGGCTTAGCCACAGCCTGGGGGATGCTTCCAGAATGAGATATTCACTCTGCAGCGGAGTGTGCGCTGATATGAAACTTCCTGCAAGTTTCGCAGGAGAGCTTCTACTTTAGCGTAACTGGCGCACTAAATCTTTCACATTCTCAGAAAATTACAGCAGCGTATACATGGCATGTACATCAGCTACCATGTTCACATTGAAACCCTTACATTTCAATACAGCATGATAGTCCTTCGCAGCACTCAAACACGTTATTACAGACATAAAAACGCAACCCGCACTAATTTCGACGAACGTAATGGAACTTGACATGACATTAAACTAATATACACAATTTAACAAGACACTACTCACGGGGAATAGGCAACACCAACCCAGTTTCATAAATGACACGAACATGACACAAAAGAGAGGTAAAACGCCAAAACAGTAACAATGCTGGCCGAAGCAAAGTGATCGACGTAACAGGGTCGCGCACTCACGTGTTGACCTACATTAGTTTCTGCTGAGGGGCATGCTCATGTCCCAGGGCGCCGTGCTCCAGAGACACACAGCAGCGAGAAAATGAGAAGTCGACAACTTATACCAGATGTCGGGGAGTCCATAGAGTCCAGCGGGGGGCGGTATTCACTACACGGCGTCGAGGTAACGACGGAACGACAGACCGACGGCCAGTAACTGACACCTGTTGGTCCACATCATCGATGGACCCCCGGTCCACCGTCCATCAGACTGACATGTGGCAAATGGACAGCCCGCACTCGCTACGCACACCTCAGGAACGCCCCACACGCTCTGCGGTCGCATTCACAACAACAATACACTGCCCGGCCGTTACCCAGGCATTGCAGCGCACCATGTGTTCCCTTCGTCGTTCATAGGCAGAGGCGTCAGCAAGCCAGCGCGCCAGCCGATGCTCCTGACTTCCACCTCAGCCACAGTTCACCAGCACCATAGTGTACTCACGGCAGATCTCTCTGACACAGACTGCCAGAGACGTTTTGCCACGGCTCAAAAACAGTCAATATAAAATACGAAGAGTCTTTATCGGTCAGAGAAACAGCTCTGTTGCAACAAAATGCTAACAAATACTTGCAGAATATGCTAAGCAGAAACTCATGATTACGTTCAAAGCTCCACCTCTGATTTTAATGCACTTCCGAGTTCTCTTGGTAAAATCACGTGTAACTTTTCTGAGGCGGTCTTGGCGTTCTTTTGTGAAGGAGGCGCCGAACGGTTCTAGGCGATTATGGCTGCTACGGTCGCAGGTTCGAATCCTGCTTCGGGCATGGATGTGCGTGATGTCCTTAGGTTAGTTAGATTAGGTAGTTCTGAGTCTAGGGGACTGATTACCTCAGATGTTAAGTCCCGTAGTGCTTAGAGCAATTTGAACCATTTTTGTGAAGGCGGCATTAAACAGAACCCTGTCAAATGGTTCTAAGCACTATGGGACTTAACATATGAGCTCATCAGTCCCCTAGACTTAGAACTACAAAAACCAGACTAACCTAAGGACATCACACATATCCATTCCCGAGGCAGGATTCTAACCTGTGCCGTAGCAGCAGCGCGATTCCGGACTGACAGCGCGGTTCCGTACTGAAGCGCCTAGAACCTCTCGGCCACAGCGGCCGACCATAGAACCATATCAGTTCGTTTCTTGTGACTACACATTTCTTTGCTGACATTGTCTCTCAACCAACCCCACAGGAGGTAAGATGGGCCATCTTTGTTGCTATGAAATGTGATTATTTCCCTTGGGCCATTTTCCAGGAAATGCTAAATTTGATGGTGTGTCATCTGACTAGAATGTACAGAGGCGCCGTCGTGCTGGAAGAAACATAGCCATCCTTGTACCCAAAGATGTCTCTTGCAATAATACTAGAAACTCGTTTCCAAGAAAGTCTAATTCAGGATATTCTATAAGACGATGCGGTACTACAACGGGAGCAATCGCCTAATGGGCTTTTGTACCACGCCACTCATTGATTGTACGGAAGCATCTCAAAAGTGCCTCTCCACAAACGTTTTATGGTTTCCGTTGGACCATCGACATGAATAAAGAGTATTTTTGGCATCGCGTCTTCATCAGTAAACAGTATCAATAGAATTACTTGGTGATTTGCAGTTAGCCAGCCTTTCTCTCGTTACAGAAAACCACCAATGTTGGTATGAAGTAGACGGTGCCATTCACTGCACAATGACTTTTGAACTGAATATGTCGCACTTGATAGCTTTCCGGATAGCTTTCCTTTGACACTTGGATCGGCTCTTAGGACTGTTCATAGCTCTATAATTGTAGATTTAAACTGATGATGAATAGAAATGTTAATTTTGCATGAAATATTGAAATTCACGGGAATACTGTGTGGTTTCCTATATTCACGACCGAGTTAGTGTCGCATCCCTGAACTGCACCAATATTGTTCGCCCTAGCAACTATGACTTCGTAAATTAAAAAGCAGACAGGTTCTGAATCATTACTACAATTCGTAGCGATCCCAATGAGACAATTATAATGGTGGATAAACAGTCATATGGCAAGCCGATTGCCGGCCGGAGTGGCCGAGCGTTTCTAGGCGTTGCAGTCTGGAAACGCGCGGCCGCTACGGTCGCAGATTCAAATCCTGCCTCGGGCATGGATGTGTGTGATGTCCTTAGGTTAGTTAGGTTTGAGTAGTTCTAAGTTCTAGGGTACTAATGAGTTCAGAAGTTAAGTCCCATAGTGCTCAGAGCCATTTTTTTTTTTTTTTACAATCCGATTATTTGCCCTCATAAAGCAGACTCACCCTCATTTCCGCTGTAAAATCTGTCAGTAACGTGCCAATGATATTAGCGGTACTAACTGAAATGATATGATACCAGGTTCACTCAAAAATGAGTATTATTCTCATTGAAAGAATCTTCCATTGCTACATGCGTCTTAACAGGTCGCCGCTAGGAGGAAGAAAGGTGAAGAAGAAGGAGAAAAGTGAAGTATCTCAGTCAGAAGATGGATATTGTTGTACAACGATATCATCATCTGAAGTGTTTACTTCGGATTTCACACATTATGACTGCATGTCTCCTACACAGCTTCCGAATCTGTACGGCTAATGCGTGTGGTCCGCGGACATATGTGGCAATTCAAAAAGAGTAGTGTCACTGTGGAGCACCATAATACTAGCGAATGGTAGTTTGAAGAGCTGCTGTACAAAACGAGCTTCGCTGTGACTAAATACACTTTCGTTCAGAAAAAAAACAGAATATCATAAACTACTAGAGATAGGACGTTCATATTCACAGAACAAGTACACTAGTATGTTCTGCATAAATGATTAGAATTTGAACCATGTCAGCATGCGTGTTCAAGGTCAACACCTATGTAGCGGTGCAACTCCACCTACGGGTAAAATGTGTCTGTAGCTCTCGTTGTAGCTTTAAACCGAAGGTATTGGATCAGTGTGACTACAGCAGACGTGTAGGATGCCTCACAGATGTATGCGCGAGCCGAACCGTCAAGTCAGTGAGTCTGAAGGAGGTCGCATTATTGGCATGAGTGGACGTGATGAATCCGTCTGGGGAAATGCTGTTTGAGTGGGACGAAGTGTTTCGGCAGGTCAACGGGTGTGAGGAGAAAGCCGTAGAGCACGAAGAGATGGGTCAGGTCGTACTAGCTAGGACAGTCTGTGACCGCTTCTGCTCGGTGCAACCGTTTAAAATTGTAACCCATCCCACACTATCAAGAGTGACAGTTCATCGCCGATTATTACGGCATGGTTTACATGCGCGTCGTCCACTTGTCCGTCTACCAAAAACATGCTAGACAACAATGGTGTATGGAACGACATCACGGGGGACAAGAATGGCTCAGATAGCGTTTTCGGACGAATCCAGGTTCTGTTTGTTTGAAAATGATGGCCGCATTTTGGTTCGCCGCAGACAGGGGGAGCGGCACTACAGTAACTGCAGTCGCACAACACATACGGCGCCAACTGAAGGCATTATGTTATGGGTGATATTGTATACAACTGCATATCACAGTTGGCAAATGTCCCGGACACTGTGACTGTTGTGACCTATGTGAATGACATCTTGCGACCTGTAGCCATACCATTTCTGCGCAATACCCCAGACACTATTTTTCAGCTATACAATGCACGACCACATGTTGCTGCACGAACACGCGCCTTCTTGGTGTCACGGGACGTTACCCTTAGGGGACTGATGACCTCAGATGTTAAGTCCCATAGTGCTTAGAGCCATTTGAACCATTTGAACGTTAGCCTCTTGCCATAGCCGGCCAGATCACCAGATTTCCCACCAACCGAAAATGTGTGGCATATGGTGAAAAGATGGGTGCTGCGCTGTGACCTAATGCCAACCTCCACAGATGAACTTTGGAATCAGGCGAATGCAGCATGAATGGCTCTACCACAATAAGCCATTCGCGCCTTACACGCATTTCTGCGGACCATATTAATGCACATGTTCTGTGAATATGAATTTCGTATCTCTAGTCGTTGAAGGCGCTCTGTTTCGTCTGAACATGAGTGTAGATTTTGAACAGCACTATAAATAAAAGCTTGCATGCTTTATTGGAGCAAAGCCACCCTAAAAATGAAGTACATTTTTCAGCTTTTGAGAATATGTCCCTGTACATGTGATATAACGTAATGAACTGTCATATATTTAATTTGAAAATTCTATAGTCGACCCATAAATGTTACCTTTCTGGCATTTCAGTATCAAATCACGCAATTAAAGTCAATAGAAACGAATCATATGTCATACCACTCGACAAATACCCTTGACAGGCTGTAGACTTTCGCCGGCAGACTCTGTGCAAACCGTGAAATTTTCTCTCATTTGTTTGTGGATAGGGGAGATTGTACGATCGTATCATCCCACTGATAAGTGTAGAATCCACACCAGATACGCGATACTGTCAACCAATACCTCTGCAACTCCTGCTGATGCATGCGGCAGGAAAATAAATGGTTTTGTTGCTAATGTAGCGGAACTGTGAATGACCATTTATATCGCTTCGGGTACCGTAAATTAACAACCGATACGTTACTCGTAGCAACACGTGAAATTAATAACGCTTTTTTCTATTTTTTCATTTAAGCAGGAATATTTTTTTAATGTCATGTTGATTAATGTCACGAAGGCGCCCTGACATTACTCTGAAAGGTCGGGCCATATATGACACAGATAGGGAAACCAGTGTCCCCTGCTCTTTCTGCGTCGTATGTGACGTGCGTTGCCGGAGTGTGAAGTTCTGTTGAACGAGGATGTTCTGTATTTCTGCAACTGCATTTGCGACTAAGAACGTCTTCAGCTTATTTCACTAGACATACCGGATATTATAACTCACAGTAAGCTCAGATTAAGAAAAATTGATGTGGCAACCATGAGTGGAATTGATAAAATTATTTCAGGACGTTGGGTGTAAGTGCTACTCCGCCAAGGAGAGACTGGCTCAAATATCAGCCCAAGTACTTAACAATAGTTGATCTAGGTGTAGCGTTTCCAATGAAATCAATTGTAGTTGCACGTATTCGTCACAGACGGGGAAGAAAATGCTCAGACTGTAATTTTGATGATCATTCACTAGACACGTCGATTTTGGTTACATGGCCCATAGATCGTTTGTAAGATACACGTTTAGAGAGTAGGAAGTTTCAATCGATTAAGGGTTACATATGTTGTAAACTTAAACAATAATATGCTAGTATTGTACGTGGTGAGTAAATTACTATGTTTCCGTTCCGGTCTGATCAATATTATTATAATAATATAGGATGAGAAGTCCCGTTGCGGTTTACAAGTTTACATGCGGAGCAGTAGCTTTGACAAGGTATTGATAGTGAAAAAATTCACATATCACCCAGTTTTCTAGCCGCGCGGGGTAGCCGCATGGTCCAGGGCATATTCTCACGGTTCGCACGGTTCCCCCTGTCGGAGGTTCGAGTCCTGCTTCGGGCATGATTTTTGTGTGTGTGTGTGTGTGTGTGTGTGTGTGTGTGTGTGTGTGTGTCCTTAGTGTAAGTTAGCTTAAAGTTAGATTTAATGGTGTGTAAGCTTAGGGACCGATAACCTCACCAGTTTGGTCCCATGAGACCTTACAACAAATTTCCAATTTTCACTCCTGTCATCCACTAGCAGCTAACGAAATTGATTGAATTTCCTGGCAAAACATGTCGAAAGAAAATTCCAATTTCATCTGCCGTCATTTCTCCACTTTAACTAGGATCGACGTTGATATAGAAAGTATAGGTACATTTTATTTGATCCATTACGAATGGCAGGTGTACATCGGAAGAAATTCACATCTTCACTTTCCAGCTTTTCATTTAGTATTTTATTTTCATATTTTTTGTAATGTAAGTGTATCTAAATTTCTCCCAAAACATCTATTTTACAACCTCTATTTGGTCGATGGAGTATGTTGGCATTTTTCTCTACTTTTCCAGATGAGTTTCTTGTATTGTGTATGTTTGCGGTGCTTGTTAATAGGTGTCTTCTGTATGTGGTTCTCAATGTGCTCTGTATACCTAGTAATGAAGTCCTGGCCTGTTGGTTCTTGGTAGAACGCGAAGCATTTTGCAAATTCCGTAATCTGTTGACGAAATGTAAAAACATCTTTGTATATCTTTGTTTATGTACATTTTTCTATTTTCATAGTGTCCAGTGCACAAAAAATTATGTGAAACGTTTAATATACGAGTGTTTCTGCATAGAGACCACAAGATAAGCGTAAGTACAAGGTTCCACTTCTTATCTTTTCCTTTTTGAAATTCCGCTCCAACGCTATAAAAATATCGATGAGTTATTAAGAACAGCGCGTTTTTTTCTGTGTTACAGTAAAGACATGTCAACAATGTAGCTCCTCACACATCGGGAACATGAAGGGTACTTGGCACAGCACAAGGAAAACGCACTTGAGAAAGGAAATAAATTCCAAAAATGTGCGCGCAAAATATAAATAAAAAGAAAATCCTGCATGGTAGCACAATAGTTATTTCATAAGCTAACCGATTATAGTGGCCTTTTCTGTCTCACTGTTTAACGTACACTCCCGTATAAAAATTAGTACACCTCGATAGACGACGTCGATTTTGATACAATGACGGCATATGACTCCTGGGAAACAGTAGATGTACTGATAATCGTTCCAACGTCGTCCGCCAACAGTTATTTCCGTGGAATATCTACTAGAGAGCCATCTATGATTACACTTTAATAGGAAATGCTCACAGGCAGAAGGCTAAATGTGGTGCAAACGTGTGAAGCAAGCACACAACAATGCCGCAAAGACGCACTCGTACTTCCTACAGTCAACTAAGCGAATTTGAAAGGGGCCGTTTCAGAGAACTGACACACAATTTGGACGTGCTGCGACAGTTGTGCAACGATGCTGTTATCAATGGTCAAGTGAACATTCTCACACCCTTTCTTACACGCAGCACGCAGCGCAGACGCCCGCCAATATCATCGTATTCTAAGAGCAGCAGCAGCAGCAGATCCTTCAGCTACCACAGCACAGATAAAAGGGGTTGTGAGCCCAGGCGTGTCAACAGGACTGTTGCGAACCGGTAATTAGCAGAGGGACTACACGCACACATGTAGCCCATCTTCCACTCACGCCACAGCATCAATTTACGTCCACGGCTCGACTGGTGGCATCAGAGCATCATTTGGAAGATGGAAAGGCGCGCAGTGGTCTTCAGAGATGGAAGCAGGCCTTGCTACACGCAAGTGACGGTCGTTTGCGCTTATGGCGTAGACGGGGTGAGCGCTGTCTCGTAGAATGCATTCCTCTAAGACACATTGGCCCTCCACTCCACTCTGTACCCACACGATTATTGGTGTAAACATGTGTGACATACTTGCAGTTGTGTGCACTCTGTGCTCCTGATTGGTTGCTGCATTAAGCGTCCAACGTCGGATCCCACAGCTACCAGTAACCTACCCTCTGCAAATGCCCAGACCTTGCGTGCCGGAAGGTTTCCTGTGGAACACGGCTCAGGGACCTGTTCGTCAGACAAATCGGGGAGGCCCTCCGATCGGCCCCTCGGAAAGCTATCATTACATTGTTAAACATCGTACTCAGCAACAATATCAAAGAGCCTCCATGTTAACGCAACTACTTCGTCAGTTGCTATTTCAGCAGACACGGTATAGCTATATTGGACCACAGACTGATAAAAACGTGTCGATTGATCTGATGAGTCACGTTACTTTTTAACAAAGGTCGATGGTCATGTCCAGATGCACCACCATCTAGGCGAACTGCTGCACGAAACATGCACCCACGAACACAGGCTGATGGGCGCAGTATTGTGGTTCACGGGGCTTTCACCTGCGAACTGAAGGTAGTAAATGAAAACACAATGACAGCTCACTAACTGAACATTGTTGAGGATCACCTGCCTCTGTTCAGGCATGATACATTAACCAACAGTGTTGGCACATTCAGCAGGATAGCTGACAGTGTCACAAGACCAGAATTTTGCTACAGCGGATCTAGGAGGACGATACTTTATATCTTGGTCACCAAATTCTGCTGACCTGAATCCGACGGAACACGTCTGGACGACATTGGACCCCAGTTGCACATTCACAAGCTAGTTCACAAGAATAGCGTCACCTGTTTTCAGACATCTGGTGGCACAAAAGACCTACCAATGACTTTTCAAATCCATGCCACTCATAATCGCTGCTGTAGTGCAGTCCAAAATTAGACCAACAGGCTGTAAAGCAGATGGTTATCCAGTTTTGGCTCATTGTGTACATACGTTTTTTTTTTACTGACTAGTTTCAAAAAGGACGTTGTACTGTGATCAGGAGTTTGATTATTTCTTAAAGCTTGCGTATCAGCCTCAAGGCCGTTCTCATAGATGTCACTGCGTTCGACGGTTTCACAAAATGAAGCGAATTTACATCCTAGACACAGGGAGCAAACGACTTTTGAGTTCTGAATATTTGGTCCCAGGCAAATACATTCTCTTGTCCTTCGAAATATTTTCCCACAAGGCCAGTATACCTCATAAAAGTAAAACCACTCTGGAGGGGGAGGGGAAGGAGGAATATTACACGTGCGATCCCTGGAGGCGGACAGCGCAACCCAGTTAACTCGGGAGCACGCAGCCAACGAGGTTGGATGGCGCAGTGTGTGCTGTTATTTCCTGCGGGACTACACGTGAAAGTCAGCGGACGGGTACACGTGTATCATTAGTCAAGCACCGACCCGAGGGGAGCCTGAATAACGCTGTTCGCCCTACCGAGTCACGGGCTGGCTTCGCTCGTTAAGCGAGAAATTCTGTGCTGCCACTAGTCCATTTCACGACGGAACGAAATTTGAATCAGCAGCGTGGAAAGCAGCGGTTCCTATGTTCGACCGACACCCGTTCGGGTCAATATAATACCATGTGCAGAGTAGCTTAGTGCATTTCACATAGCAATGAACACAATGGCTGTGCACAGCTGCAATGCAAATAATGTGGTCTGGTAGCGCTCTCGTGTTAATTCGGTGCGTCAGTGTGCAGCAGATGCCTTATTTAGAGCACTGTTACTTGCAGTGAACAACTGGATGCAACGATTAAATTTCCGTGTGCATGGCGTTTCTAAATTACCGTTCCGTATTCCACGTTTTATAGCTGGGACGAAAACCGTTACAGTTTCTATCAGAATGTATCCCGAAAAGTAGTGTTTCACTGTTGCGAAAAAAATATGTAAGTTAATTTTCGTGCTATTCCTTATCTGTGGGATTATTGTGCTACTTGACCAGTGCTATGATTTTCGTGGTTTTCGGTCTAAAGAGGGGTTTAATGCAGCTTTCTGCGCTGGTGTACCCGCAGGAATTCATTAGTGCATAGCTACTGCAAGCTGCATACCTCGCAAACTTCCTTTACTAGTGAAGCCTGCACATACCTCTACAAAGTTTACGCTCCACACATCACGCCATGACAGGATATTTCTTGATGCATCAATACGCGAACAATCACCTGACACCCAGCTTTCGGGAAAGATGTGCTGTAACGCAACTAGCTTTAGGCAAAAATATGGAAACGCCAGAAGAAACTCGTGCATTATGTTGGAGCTAAGTGAATTCTAACGTAGGTAAATTGTTATTGCTCGTACGGCGGGAGCTTCCGTAACAAAGGTAGCCGGTCTGTTAGGTGTTTCAAGAAGCACCTTATTGAAAGTATACTGGGCATACAGGGAAAGCGGTGAAAAGCCATCCGCTAAGTCACAACACGGACGTAAGTATGTGTTGAGTGATCACGACAGACGGTCATTGAAGATTGGGACGAAAAGACTGAACGACAGATGAAAAATCATTGTAGAACTGAATGTATCACTCACGAACCCTGTCAATGCCAAAAAACACTAAGGGAGGTGCATAACCACGGAACTACAGGGTGAGCTGGAATTTCACAACCACGCATCAGTAGTGCAAATGCAGTAACAGGAAAACGTGCTGGTGCAGAAGCCCGTATTTGTCCATTACGAGACAACAGGAATCTGTCTCGACGCCAATGGTTTTTTTGGACCATGTTAGGTAAGTTAAAAAGTTTGGCATGTGGTGTTTCCATTTTTTTCTCTACCGCCTGTATTTCACGTCAGTTAGATGAAGTATCAAATTAGTTACTCGATCCACACTACATTTCAAAGGCGTCTTTTCTCCTTTTGCCTGTCCTGTCTTTCGGGCAGACAAATAATTTCAGAAAAGACTATCTAACGCTTAAGTTGTAGTGACTATTACCAAAATTCTGATTTTCAGAAACATGTTTTCTCCGGTCGTCCGTTATTTTCTGCTGATATAATAAAACCAGTCTACGACTTTTAGCGTCCAGTTTGCTAATCCAATCCCTTCAGAAACACCGGATTTAATTAGTTTGCACTCCATTATCCTAAATTTACTATGGTTATGTCCGTGTAATGCCTTCTTTCCTAAACCATTTGCGGTCTATATGAGAAAAAGTACCACTACAGCTGTATCTTGAGACTGTCTTTATTCTATCACACGACTAGTTTCGGCGGAACACTACTGCCAGCCTCAGGGCCCACCACTGCCAAAAGAGTATTTGATTTCCTTGGCGCATTTACTGTGGGTTCCTTGTTACTAGTACAAGTGGATTAGCTTCCACTGGGAGTCTATACACGACACCGTGTAATCTCCAATTGGATACCATGCGATTAAAGCTAGCCCACGGGTTCTAGTTACAAGGATCCCACAGTAATGCGCCAAGGAAATCGAATACTCTTTTGGCAGAAGTGGGCCCTGAGGATGGCGGTAGTGTGCCGCCGAAACTAGTCGTGTGAAAGGATGCAGACATTCTCAAGATATAGCTGTGGTCGTACATTCTCACATATATATTATCAGCTGAAGTTCCTCGTCCATGCAATAAGATGGACATCCATAATCAATGCGGTCTGTTCAACTCCTCTTGCGAGTCCTTCGCCGCCTACAACAAAATTGCAATGTCGTCGTCAAAACTAATAGCTTTTATTTCTTTTGTAAGCAAATTGCTACCGAATTGAAGCTGCAGTAGTACTACGAGATTTGAATAACATGTACAGAATAGACATAGTGTAGACGATGAAGAACGTGTGAACAACACATCTGTTTCAGCAACATGTACAGAATAGACATAGTGTAGACGATGAAGAACGTGTGAACAACACATCTGTTTCAGCATCGGCATTGCTACCGCAACCTTCAGTTTGTTATTACTGTAGTAACAATCAGAATCACAGGAAATTCGTATGTGTCTCTTACCCAGTGCCTACAGGTGGTGCCCGAAGATATTTTTAACATATTAAATATTGCTAAGACTTTAAGTCCTTGCATTTCACGATGACCCTAAAATTTCCCAGTATGAAAATCCTGATTACGCTTATTATCTTCAACCGCATAAAGTAATCGGTATACATTTTCGGCCGGCAGTGTATGCTACACACTGAGGTGACAAAAGTCATGGGATACATCGTAATATCGTGTCGGACGTCCTTTTGCGCTGTGCAGTGCAGCAGCTCCATTTGGCATGGACTCAAGTCGTCGCAAGTCCTCTGCGAATATACTGAACGATGCTGCGTCTATAGAGTCCACATTCGCAAAAGTGTTGGTAGCGCAGGATTTTGTGCACGTACTGATCTCTCGATTATGTCCCTTAAATGGTCAATGGGTCGCCAAATCATTCGCACAAATTATCAAGAATGTTCTTCCAGCTAATCGCTAACAGTTGTGGCCTGGTGACATGCCGCATTGTCGTCCATAACAACTCCTTCGTTGTTTGGGAACATGAAATCCATGCACGGCTGCAAATGGTCTCGAAGTAGCCAAACATAATCATTTCCGATCAATGATTGGTTAAGTTGCACCAGAGGACCCAGTCCATTCCATGTAACACAGTCCGCAATATTATGGAGCCACCACAAGCTTTTACTGTGCCTTTTTGACAACTTAGGACCACCGATTCGTGGGGTCTGAGTCACACCCGAACTCTACTGCCAGCTCTTAGGAAGTGAAATCGGAACTAATCAGATCGGGCAACGGTTTTCCCGTCGTCTCGGTTCCAACCGATGTGATCACGAGGCCAAGAGAGACGCTGCAGGCGATGTCGTTCAGTTAGCAAAGGCGCTCGCGTCGCTCGTCTGCTGCCATAGCCAATTAACCCAAAATTTCACCTCACCATCCTAACGGATACGTTCGTTGTATGTCCCACATTTATTTCTTCGGTTATTACAGGCAGTGTTCCTTGCAGACAGACAAACAACGACAACTATGCAACACCGCTGCTCTCGGTCGTTACGTGAAGGCCGTCGGCTACTACGTTGTCCGTGGTGTGAGTAATGCCTGAAATTTTGTATTCTCGGCACTGTCAATCTCGGAATAATGAATTTCTGTACGCTTCCCGAAATGAAATGTCGCATGTGTCTGCTTCCAACAACCATTCCGCGTTCAAAGTCTGTTAATTCGTCTCCTGCGGCCATTAACACGCCGCAAATTGTTTACATGAATCACCCGAGAACAAACGGCAGCTCCGTCAACAAGTTATCCTCTTGTACCCTGCTTACACGATACTATCGTCATCTGTATATATTCGTATCGCTATCTCATGGCTTTCGTCAACTCAGTGCACATCTCTCCCAAGATGAGAACACAATATTTTCGTATTTCTTTGGTACCTCTCATCCGTGTTCTGTGCCCTGTGCTTCCATTATTCAATTTAGCCCTAGTGTAACAACATGTGATAAAAAATTACCCCAGTCCATATATTTTTTTATCCTACGTCAGTACTACTGGCTTCTCGGGCGGGAATCATTGTTTATCTTTCCATTCAGTGTTGTCATTCAAGTTGAGGATCCTACAATCTCAGGGTTTTACTCCATCATCCTTTAACTGGTAAATAGTGAAATTTATCCGTCGGTTTGGAAAATCAGCCCGCCTTGTTATTTGCGTTAAAACTTTTGGTTCATAAAATAGGTAATACATTCTTTTGCAGACATAGAAAATGACTTCTGAGAAAATATTAAGAACTCAAGAGGAAATAATATGAGAATTTGAGCATCAAGAAGCTGAAAACTTATATTACAGTGACTCAGACGAAGATCTGTGTGAACCCGAAGACGATCATATCACAGGCGACAAGAGGGATGACGAATTCGATGTAACGCGATTTGAGGTTTCATCAGATGAAGGTGATCGCTAAGTGAGGAAAATTTTATGTTGCACAAATGGCTATTGTTGGAACGTACACCCCTTTCATAAAAAGGGTCGAGTCTGCCAGCAAAGTATATGCTGTTGCAAGTACCCGCTGCAATGGGCGACGCAACAAACCAAACGTCTCCTCAGAACTTATTTGAACTGTTGTTTATTAATGACATGGTTTCACTGAAAGTTATGTACACAAGCCAAAACGTTGCTGATTCAAGGACAAAATTGACATCACCGCAATAGTATGTTGGAGATATCAACGAAAACGAAATAAAAGCATTAATTGGTACAATTTTTGTGAGCGGAGCACTAAAAAATGCGCTCGTCAATTGTAATGATGCGAGGTCTGTTCTTTTTTTCATTGTTCTGAGGAGTTATGACGAAAAACCGATTCTACATTTTAATCAATAATATAAGATTTGTTGACCTACATACTATATTGCAAATAAGAACGGCAGACAAGTTCGCTGCATTCCGTGATTTATGATGTAAGTTGTCCAAGCATACTGAAAAACTGTACACTCTTCATCTGTATTCGCTTTCAGCAGCGCAACGGGAAATGGTCTCAAAAAAAAAAAAAATTGATGATTATTTCTTTGCAGTCGAAAAGAAGACCAGAAAAATTCCTTTGACTGCTGAGTCTGTTCCAAACAAGTGTGCAAAGTTTCCATTACAGATTAGTTTCATAATATTTTATATATTCAAAATTTCATCAGATTTTGAAATTAATTTGTAAAATCTATATTTCCTTTTATATGAGAAACTATTTCTTCTTACCAATTTACATGTTATTTGACATATTATGCTAAACAATTCCTTCAATGATTATTGCGCTTTATGATATGTTGTGTTTTGAAGCGTTATAACAAAAAGAGTAACTGAATACAATAGATAAGTACACTCTCATATTTCCATATATGACAACCATAAAATAAGAAAATACATAGATATTAAAATAAATATTTTCTTTGTCACATTGTGAAACATTACTATTTGATTATTACTTTATAAAACTCAAGAAACTTTTTTTAACGGTGATAATTTAGAAAAACATGGGGTAAATTTTTAACCTACATTGTTATTTATATCTTGGGATTCGCACAACGTTACTCTAGGGTTCAAGGAGCGAGGGGCGTAATATGAACTTTTATTCCAAAACTCATTACAGCCATATTTATTAACGCACAGATCCAAAGTTTTCCACGTGTAAAGGAAAAGAGGTGTATTTAATGGAAAAAAATGATAAAGAACTCAGATTAATATTTTGGCAGAAATTTGAATTTCTTAGTTCTTAATTGTCTTTGTTTTATAACTAGCGGTAACTCAAATTCTAATCATGCAATGAGTCTGTAAATGTCATTATAGTGTTCTAAGACGGTTATAAGATCACTGAGCAATAATCATCAATTTATTACACAAATTGTATTATTAATTAAGTTTTGAATTTTACACACCCAAAATTAAGTTTTTTTCTACATATGGTAATCACTGATCCTCGTATTCTTTTGTTCCATTGAGACAGAAACATGTTTCGAATAACTAATGAAAATTTCGTGTATTTGTGCATATAATCTTGTGAAAAGGCTTCTAATAATGCAAGAAATTTAATATGGATAAAATTGGGATCAACGATTTTCTTATCGTACTTACCTCAGTTTTAAAATCACCCATACTGATACGCCTCATCCTCCAGATTTCTCTTCTCTCCCCTTGAAATCTACTTGTTCTGTATTTGTGGGTAAGATAGCGATCTGTCAGCTTTCTGTACCCTGCTCTCATCGATGGTGTAAAATGTTTTTCCTGTAAACTCATCTAGACCTGTACCAGCTCTCTTCAGCACTGCCATTATTTTCGTCATTAAAATATAAAACTGTAACATAGGCATCTATTGTGAGCACTTCAGGTGCACAGAATGACTTTTTTGAGAGCCTAATCCAAATTAAATTAATGAGGCTTTCATTTGTATTCTCTGTCTTCCCATTAACACACTTCCTCAGTAAAATTGGGTTCCAATACACCTGAATGTGAGCGCAATTCCATTCATAACAGTTTCTGGTAATGATTATTTATGCAAATACGTCTCATTTCTTCTGTTTTACTTACGCCAGTCGTCTTTCGGACACTGATTATGCATTGGAAAACAAAATTGCCGACACAGCATGCTGCATGGCATCTAAGTTGCTTGTGTTTTTCTGATAGCTCTAGCATAGAATAACTGAAGACGGGCAGTTTCTATCAGAGTAGGCCTGTCACTTCCTTCTAGTAGCTTTCCATTCTCATACACTTCATCATTCTTCTCCTTCAGCAAGCGACGGAGCCTACAACTAAGCCTCCTTTGGGATGTGGTCAATACATTAAAACTTTTCTATTGTACAGTTTTGAAAGACAAGAAATTCCCATCACCAAAGTATTTAGTATATGTAACACCATACTCGTCATTAGATTTTGAGGAAATCTTCACAACTGCAGAGGCTTCAAAGCCCTTAAAGGCCTTTATAAGTCCGCTAGTACGACAAACTTCACACAGAACGTCTATTAAACTCCGTACATGAAGAAAATATGTTTGAAAAATCGATTTTTTGTACCAAAATTCATTACACCCCCCCTTAATAACTACTGTAACTCTTCTTTTCACAAAGGCTAAGAATACAAAGGCATTTTCTAAATGGTAAATTTTTTCTAGCTTGTTGATTATTATAGACTATTTTGGTTTTATTTATTTAAGGTCATATACAGAAAATAGAAACACATTTTAAAATAAATTTCCTGTCGGTAATAATAGAATGTTTATTGAAGCCAGTCAGTGTTTATGTAAGATGAACGCGAGAAGTGCACAGAGACCACTGCCGCTAGCAGTATTGTTCCCTGCATTCCTCAGCAATAAGCGAAAAAAGTACAAACACAGCGATTCAGAGGAAAAGGAAACAATGGTCATATATATCGGGCTTCTACGATGCGTGTGTAGTGTACATTTATCGAAAGAATCTGTAGAAAACAGTTACAAATAAATTTATGTCTCTTAATCATTGTTTCCTTCTAACCATACTGGGATTAAGTTTGAGTTTTCCGTACAAAAATCCATGAAACCCACCGTGACTACTGTTGCTGAATCAGAGCTGCCGTTATTTCAGGATTAAAAGTCATAATAATGAGCGAAAATTTCAATACCAAAAGGAGGTGCACGTTCTGATAGACTCTAGTAACAAAGTTTTGTAAACATCTGTTCATAGTCAGTGCTGAAAGCTGGGATTAAATTTGATGCTCAGCTCCCAAACTGATTAATGACGAAGATTTTAAGGAGAGAAAATGTTAATACTATCTGAGTCACAACGACGATTTCTTGGTTATGAACGATTCCCATTATATTTTGATTCCTGTCTTATCATTGTTCAACTATCTGCCCTGAATTTACTAACAGCCACAAAATTTAAATGCCAATTTTTCTTAAGAACACGAAATAATGGATTTAAGTGCTTGTAATTTTTGATCACAGCGTATAAAATCATTTTCCACATATTTTTGAGGTGTCTCCGGAAAACGAAATGAATCCTAGGAAACAGATCACGTGTGTACCACTCCTTTGCAAAAGGCAAGCAAAGTGATGCACGCCAAAACAACGAAGGTAAATTCACCGAATAAAATGCAATTCTCACGCGTGTAAAAATTGTATTCATAAAGCACCGTTAATATAATGTTTCAAACGTTCCAGAATGAGTTCCCAATCTGTAGCACATTGTGCGCTGATTTGAACTTACTGGCAGATTAAAACTGTGTGCCAGACCAAGACACGAACCAGTGACCTTGTCCTAGTTTCTGCTTAACCTTTTTACCACTACGATCGTGTTAAAATTATCGCACGCAAGTGGACTTGAATCCCGGCCACTTAGGTTTAAAGCCCAACGTTCTATGTAACCGATAATTTTTTTTCAAAAGGGTCTGCTTCCACCTCTTCAGCCTTTGTGCCTTCTCAACGTGGCTACAGATGCCACTAAAAGGACTTTTTTCTTAGTCAGGAAAGTGAATTCGTTTCGAATTGATTGTTAGGTAGAACAATTACAATTAACAGACATGCTTCTTATTACAAACGTATTTGGTTCTTCAAAAGAAATAACATTTCGTCTCTCAGTTAACTGCATGCAATAATTAAAATAAATTCGTCCTCTCAAAATAATTTCATCTCCATGAAAACGAACTTTTTTCGCTTGTTATACTCAGAAAAACATGGGAAAGAAACATAATGTATTGGGTACTCCATAAATAATCTTGCCCTTCAGAGAAAAATAAATCAATTAGATAATCTCTTGATGTCCTTCTTACGTGCTGTTGAAGTCATGTGAAATAATCGAGTATCAGATCACCTAAATGAAGTATTGAAAACAGGTGTAAATAGAAAGTAAGTCATCCAGACCACACAGTTCACACGGATTGTGGTAACATTCCTTACACAGATGGCAAACAACGAATCAAGTATGTAGAAGTACTCTGCACCTATGTTTAACATTTTTTGTTGCGCAATGTATGATCCGATTTGCTGCCATTATGATTTGTTACATGTAGTCTTTGATTATGAAATATTATTTTCATCATATTGCCAAAACTTGTCTTACGATCTTTTCTGTTATTACATTTACTGAATTTCATTTCGGTATAGGATTTGTATCATTCAGTTGAATTTGATTCTGTTTTATTGATCACACAAATGACAGAGTCACTAACAGCCAATTTTCAAACGTCGTAAAAGCCTGGAATCTTGAGATGTATGATAGTTACCTCCTGTGATCCAGCAGTATCGGTGTCAAAATTGTACAGGAATTCTTTTAAAGCAGTTATTATATGTTGACATCGAATACAGTTGATATTTAGCGTCACTGCGTTGTACGTCTTTTCCCGCTCTCGAATATTATTTGATACATAGACAATATTTCTTAATAGGCTTTCTGCCATTTCGTGAAATAAGGTCACATACAACTGATTTTCCCACTGTTTACCCCCGTGATTCAGGATTGATTATGTGAAAGTTGTTGTTTTTGGATGTTGGTGCCTTTTCCTTCATCATCGGCTTCAGTTTGACTGTTAGTACTGCAGTAAATTGTACCGTAGGATAGATATCTATTGCAAGGTAGCCATTTACATTTAACCTCGACGGAAAATGTTTCAGTAAATCTGTCTGAACCTTTCTAAATCCATTGACAACAAACACGAGAAATCCGTTACCCCACCTCTCTTCGTGAACAGAATCTCCTCGTCCACATTCATTCTAGACTTGACTTACATGTTCACGTCGGATTTAAATGGGAAGCTCAAATGGTCTTCCACTGCGCAGACCTAAGACAGCATATATTGTCTGAGCTTAAATTATTCTTTCGTTAGCGTGTGTAAATTTCGTAGTGCCTACTCTCTCTTCATTTACTTCATAGCAATACGCGAATCTTTAACTTTCACGTACATAACAGAACAGCGTATTGCGAAAGTTGTTCACCATCAATATCATCCAATTCTGTTAATCTTATCAAAAGTAGAACTATGAAACTCGAATCAAATAGACTTAAAAAATAGACTTAAAACAAGCTCTATCACAACTAAACTTCAAAGTATCTCTTCTCGAAAACAACGAAATCTTCTATTAATGAATATTATAAAAAAGATTAACAGCAACAAAGTCGATTCATAGTCGACAACATTAAACCAGCAAACTGTCTAGTAGCCATATACCTAAGAATGACCGACATTGCTCAGCGTCAACACTTCCACTCGCTACGAGGCTTCAGACCAGTCTGACTTCGGAGCTATCCAAACACGACTCACAAAGTACCCTTACAGATGTGCTCCCACCAGCAATTCCTCCCCGATCTTTTAGACTGCAGAATCTCTGGTACATACCTTAGAGGAATGGAACTCCTTAAGGAAACATTATACAGATAAATGGCTTAGCCATACCCATGAGTTGTGGCTAAGCCATTTCCCTGCAACATCCTTTCTTCCCAGACTGATATTCCGCAAGGTATAGAGTAATTTCTGTGGAGTTGAGAAGGTGAGAGACTAGGTACCGGCCGATGTAAAGCTATGATGTTACATCTACATCTCCATGTACATAGGTACTCCGCAAGCCACAGTCTGATGTATGGCGGAGGGTGCCCTGTACCCTGTATCCTGTACCACTAGTAGACATTTCGCAAGCCACCGTACGGTACGTGGCAGACGGTGCCCTGTACCACTACTAATCATTTTCTTTGCTGTTCCACTCGCAAATAGAGCGTAAGGGAAAAACCACTATCTATATGCCTCCTTATGACTCCTGATCTTTCGTATCTTATCTTCGTGTTCTTTAAGTGCGATCTATTTAGGCGGCAGTGGAATCATTCGGCAATCATTTTCAAATGCCGGTTATCAAAATTTTCTCAATACCGGTAGTGTTTCTCTAAAAGAACGCCGCCTTCCCTCCTGGTATTCCCATTTGTGTTCCGGAAGCATCTCCGAACACTTACGTGTTGTTCCAACCTATCGGTAACAAACCTAGCAGCCCGCCTCTGAATTGCTTCGACGCTTTCCTTCAATCCGACCTGGTATGGATCTCAAAAACTTGAGCAGTACTCAAGAACAGGTCGCACCAGCACCCCACATGCGGTCCCTTTCCTAAGATTCTCCCAATAAATCGAATTAGACCATTCGCCTTCACTATCACAGTTCTCATATGCTCTTTACATCTCATATCAATTTGCAACTGTACGCCCAGGTATTTAAACGACTTGACTGTGTGAAGCATGGCACGAGTAATACTGTATCCGAACATTACGGGTTTGATCTTCCTACGCATAAGCATTAAGTTACAATTTTCCACATTAAGGGCTAAACGTCATTCATCGCACCATCTGGAAATTTTGCCTAAGTCGTCTTTTATCTTCCTACAGTCGCTCAACTTAGACACCTTACCGTACACCACAGCATTATCAGCAGACAACCACACATTATAGTGCTACACGTATAGTGACAATACCTATGTATATAAAGAAGAAAGTCAATTTGCTTGTTTGTAATTCACACTAATCTTCAGTTTTATTCTGATCTTGATGAATTTTTTGCACACTTTAGCTTCAGGCCAAGAGGAAGATCACTTTCTACACAAAATTTCGTAACCTAACTTGTAATACATATGTATGTAGTATATGTGTAGTATGTATGTAGTATATGTGAATGAGTGTGTGTGTTTGTGTGTGAACAGGAAAATCTGTATTACCAACTCCTCGTAAAGTACTTGCCTATCTACTTCAGCGTTCCTCGCCGATTTACTTCAAAGTTCTGCACTCAAATGAAACAATGAAGAAAATTACTGAAAAAATAAATGCAAAGTAATAAATCGTGGTTGAAATAAAAGAAGTACCCGTGGTCTATGAGTAGCGTCGTTGATTGATAATCGAAACGTCCTCGGTCGCGGGTTCGAAACCTGCCACTGCTTAAATACTGATTAAAGGTCAGCATTAGCTGCCGAAAACCTCCACCATAAGAAGTCACCCTCGTTCTGCTAACGGCCTTGTCAAAGAGGGCGGAGGAGCGGATAGCGGTTTAGGGCACTCTTCTGTCAATGGGGTAGGAAACTGCCCCTAAAGGCGGAATAATCTGCAAAGATCAAAGGCATGAGGATGCAGAAGGCAATCGAAACCACTGCATTACATATACATGTGTATCCACACGGCATGTGTCCTTTAATTGGAAGAGTATCAGGATGATCTCGCCATTGCCGATTGAATCCAAAATAGTCCCCCATTCGGATCACCTGGAGGGTATTGCAAAGTTGGAGGTGATCATGAGATAAAGTCTGACTAAACAACGAAAGAATAACTTTCTACGAGTCGGGGAGTGGAGCATCAGAAGCTTGATCGTGGTAGAGAAGCTATAAAATCTGAATAGGGAAATAAAAAAGGTTCAGGCAGGATATAGTAGGAGTCAGTGAAGTGAACTAGAACGAAGACAGGTATTTCAGGTAAGATGAGTATGTGATATTATCAAAAACAGAAGGAGATCGTATTACGGGAGTAGGATTCGTTATGAATACGAAGGGTTGATCTTATCAGAATCGACAGCAAACAATCACCAACAACGATAGTTCAGGCACACATGCCGACATTGTAAGTTGAAGATGAGGAGATAGGGAAAGTATATGAGCATACTGAAACGAGATGAACATCTAATAGTCATGGGGGACTGAAATGCAGTTGTAGGAGGAGTAGAGGAAAATGTTACAGGTGAACATGGGCTTGGGAAAAGGAATGAGAGAGGAGAAAGATTAATTGAGTTCTGTAATAAATTTCACCGAGTAATAGCAAATACTCGGCTCAAGAATTACAAGAGCAAGAGAGAGAGAGAGAGAGAGAGAGAGAGAGAGAGAGAGAGAGAGAGAGAGAGAGAGAGAGAGAGAGAGCGGATGGGTGGAAAGAGTACATTGAAGGCCTCTATGAGGGGGAAGTTTTGTCTGAGCTAATGGAAGAACAAACAGAAGTCGATTTAGAAGAGATAGAGCTTCCAATATTAGAATCAGAATGTAAGAGAGCTTTGGAGGGACTTATGACAAACAAGGCAGAAGCGACAGATAACATCCCATTAGAATGTCTAAAATCGATGGGGAGCTTTCAACAAAACGACGAAGTCTATGAATTTAGCGAAAAACCATCTTACTTTCGGAAAAACATCAGCCACACTATTCTGAAGACTGCAAGAGCTATCAAGTGCGATAATTACCGCACAATCAGCTTTACAGCTCATCCAAGTTGCTGAGAAGAATATTATTCATAATGAAGGAAAATAAAATTGAGGATGTATTAGATGACGATCAGTTACGCGTTAGTAAAGGTAAGGGCACCAGAAGGGAAATTCTGAGTTGCGGTCGATAGTGGAGGCAAGACAAAAGAAAAATCAAGACACATTCATAGAATCTGTCCATCTGGAAAAAGCGTTCGACAATCTAAAAAGGAGCAAGATGTTCGAAAGTGTGAGAAACATAGGGTTAAGCTATAGGGACAGACATGTAATGTACAACGTTGACAAAAGCTAAGAAGGAATAATAAGAGTAGATGACCAAGAACTAAGCGCGGATTAGAATGGGTGCGAAACAGGGATGTAGTCTTTCGCCCCTACTGTTGAATCTATGTATCGATGAACCAATGGAGAAAATAATGGTAACAGAAGAACGGTTCAGGAGTGCTTCTCCAGTCTGGTACAGGTCATCTCATGCCAGACAAGTAGACATTGCTCTCAAAGAAACCTGCAGGTTGATCACAGGTTGCTTAAGACCTACCCCAACTGATAAGCTCTACTGCCTGGCTGGAATAGCGCCACCATGGGTACGCAGAACAGTGGCTGCCAACAAGGAGAGACTGAAAGTGGAACAGGACAGTGCCCATCCACTGCACGGACATAATCCACCACAACAACGGCTGAGATCGCGAAAGTGCTTCCAGAAAACATCCGTGACGCTCACCATTTCACCAGAGAAGGCAAGGCTGGAGTTATGGAAGAAGTCGACGCCTCACCTGCAGACGCCAGAAGCTGAAGAACTACCACCTGGACACAAAGAGAGCTGGCTGGTGTGGAAATCTTTAAACACATTACGGTCAGGAGTTGGACGATCCAGAGACAACCTGACGAGATGGGGCTTCATAACAGAAGATACGTCCTGTGATTGTGGACAAGAACAAACCAGAAGCCACAAGCTCCAGTGCCCTAAATCCTGCACGAAGTTGCAAAGTACTGGGCACATGTCATATAAATACAATTACACTCCTGGAAATTGAAATAAGAACACCGTGAATTCATTGTCCCAGGAAGGGGAAACTTTGACACATTCCTGGGGTCAGATACATCACATGATCACACTGACAGAACCACAGGCACATAGACACAGGCAACAGAGCATGCACAATGTCGGCACTAGTACAGTGTATATCCACCTTTCGCAGCAATGCAGGCTGCTATTCTCCCATGGAGACGATCGTAGAGATGCTGGATGTAGTCCTGTGGAACGGCTTGCCATGGCATTTCCACCTGGCGCCTCAGTTGGACCAGCGTTCGTGCTGGACGTGCAGACCGCGTGAGACGACGCTTCATCCAGTCCCAAACATGCTCAATGGGGGACAGATCCGGAGATCTTGCTGGCCAGGGTAGTTGACTTACACCTTCTAGAGCACGTTGGGTGGCACGGGATACATGCGGACGTGCATTGTCCTGTTGGAACAGCAAGTTCCCTTGCCGGTCTAGGAATGGTAGAACGATGGGTTCGATGACGGTTTGGATGTACCGTGCACTATTCAGTGTCCCCTCGACGATCACCAATGGTGTACGGCCAGTGTAGGAGATCGCTCCCCACACCATGATGCCGGGTGTTGGCCCTGTGTGCCTCGGTCGTATGCAGTCCTGATTGTGCCGCTCACCTGCACGGCGCCAAACACGCATACGACCATCATTGGCACCAAGGCAGAAGCGACTCTCATCGCTGAAGACGACACGTCTCCATTCGTCCCTCCATTCACGCCTGTCGCGACACCATTGGAGGCGGGCTGCACGATGTTGGGGCGTGAGCGGAAGACGGCCTAACGGTGTGCGGGACCGTAGCCCAGCTTCATGGAGACGGTTGCGAATGGTCCTCGCCGATACCCCAGGAGCAACAGTGACCCTAATTTGCTGGGAAGTGGCGGTGCGGTCCCCTACGGCACTGCGTAGGATCCTACGGTCTTGGCGTGCATCCGTGCATCGCTGCGGTCCGGTCCCAGGTCGACGGGCACGTGCACCTTCCGCCGACCACTGGCGACAACATCGATGTACTGTGGAGACCTCACGCCCCACGTGTTGAGCAATTCGGCGGTACGTCCACCCGGCCTCCCGCATGCCCACTATACGCCCTCGCTCAAAGTCCGTCAACTGCACATACGGTTCACGTCCACGCTGTCGCGGCATGCTACCAGTGTTAAAGACTGCGATGGAGCTCCGTATGCCACGGCAAACTGGCTGACACTGACGGCGGCGGTGCACAAATGCTGCGCAGCTAGCGCCATTCGACGGCCAACACCGCGGTTCCTTGTGTGTCCGCTGTGCCGTGCGTGTGATCGTTGCTTGTACAGCCCTCTCGCAGTGTCCGGAGCAAGTATGGTGGGTCTGACACACCGGTGTCAATGTGTTCTTTTTTCCATTTCCAGGAGTATATATATATATGTATATATATATGTGTGTGTGTGTGTGTGTGTGTGTGTGTGTGTGTGTGTGTGGCTCCTGTAAATTTGTATGTTTCTGACTCGAGAATAAAATAATGATACGGTTCACTGATGACGTTGCTATCAGCTGTGAAAATGAAGAAGAATTACGTGATCTGCTGAGTGGAATGAACAGTCACACTAAAGTGAAGAGAAATAGCAAAAATGAGAACAGTGAGGTACTGAACATCAGCATTGATGAACTCCAGGTAGCTACCTAGGCACCAAAATAACCTATGACTGGCGGAGGAAGGAGGACATCAAAAGCAGAATAGAACTGGCAAAGACGGCATTTCTGGCGAAGATAAGTCTACAGCCATACGGATAAGACGGCTGTCATCTCGACTGCTACTGATACGGTGCCTTCGGTATCCAGCACGGCATTCCGTATTACCCTCCTGAACCCACCGATTCCATATTCTGCTAACAGTCACTGGACCTCGACAAACGCGAGCAGTAATGTCGCGATACCATAAACGGCAATCGCGATAGGCTACAATCCGACCTTTATCAAAGTCGGAAACGTGGTTGTACGCATGCCTCCTCCGTACACGAGGCATCACAACAACGTTTCACCAGGCAACGCCGGTCAACTGCTGTTTGTGTAAGCGAAATCGGTTGGAAACTTTCCTCATGTCAGCACGTTGTAGGTGTCGCCACCGGCGCCAACCTTGTGTAAATGCTCTGAAAAGCAAATCATTTGCATATCACAGCATCTTCTTCCTGTCGGTTAAATTTCGCGTCTGTAGCAAGTCATCTTCGTGGTGTAGCAATTTTAATACCAGTAGTGCATAATACCATCAGATGCCACTAGACCGCCGGATGAGCGAAAGCTGTAGAGTTTGACAAAACATGATTGGTAACTCTTACTGATTCACTAATTGCCGTTGTTACATACGAAGTGAAACCTAGACAAAAATTTACTCCGAGCTTCACAGTTGGTTTAAATATCAAAATCCTCAGTGCCGTATAAGCGCTAAATCTGGTCGTGGATATAGTGCCAACGAAAGTCATCAGATCGCAGGACGATCAAAGAATCGAACAGAACCAGACATTACCCAAACTGTTACGTAAACTTCTCGAACAGTTGTAATTGTGCTCAAAAGCCGTCCAATTTTAAACTGTGAAAAGTGGGCTGAAACAACAGAAAAATTCCCCTAAAACACAATGAGCTACTTATCGCAAAATGTAACAATATATCATGCAACTAATCATCTTTTCCATACAGATGGTTGGTTCAAATGGCTCTGAGCACTATGGGACTTAACATCTATGGTCGTCAGTCCCCTAGAACTTAGAACTACTTAAACCCAACTAACCTAAGGACATCACACAACACCCAGTCATCACGAGGCCATACAGGTGGAGGCGTATCCATTCGTCACATTCCGTTGACACCCAACGATTCAGACATGCCCTTCGATTTAAAGCTATTGCAGTTTTCCATGCGGCTTGCATTCGGTATATCAACAAGGCTCTGAGCCAATCACTCTGTATGACAGATATTAAACATTCCGATCAACGCCAGTCACTGGAAGTAGTTGTAGATAAAGTAAGTGGTATTTTTGAGCTACAAATGAAGAAAACTGCGATATGCGTTTCGCTTCGATCATTACGACAGTGAGGCGATGACCTTCCTCCCGTCAGACCTTACTGTTGATTTGCCCGCAGCTCAGCATCTTTTGACCTTAAGGGTAGTGATAGACTGCCGCGAAACCTCGCTACACAGCAAGGTCCGTATTGGTCTGTATTTTTTCGCTGCAGTTGAAATTAAAAGTTATATATGTTCGATTACTGACAGTATAAACAGACAAATCCCGCCCGACCAAACTTTTCGTCTCGCTAGTACTGGTCCGCTTACTGATAAAGATGAAACTTCCCTATCCTGATCTACAATCTGGGAGACATTAAATTTTGGAACCCCATACTCATCTATTAAGACTGTTTCGTAAGAACATGTTACTCACTGCTATGGTTACACCTTTATTATTGTATTTCTGCAGTGGTTTAAGCGTTCAGTCTTTGCCTGTGGTGATCATCTGACATGGACGGTGACGTGTTAACCGCCAACACGGGAGCTCGGAAAGCCAGTAATTGAGTTAATTCACTGCCGTTTGTCTCCACTGTTAAACACGGCAACAAGATTGGTAATGGCTGCTTCCCGCCCATAAATTCCATTACGGCGACAACAGTAGGGAGTGCAACATACAACCTCTTTACATTAGGCAGTTAGATTGGAATAATTTTTAATTAAACTGAACGTTCACAGTAAAATAGGAAATGTGGATGTAATGCAATTGAGTGGGACTAATTCGAAAATGGCGCATACAAATGAGGAATAGACTAATGTAGTTACTCTCGTGTTTACACACTGTTCCTGCTACTTTAGCTCTACTACACACACAGCCAAATGTAAATGCATTCAGTTGAGAGGCAGTTTTTACATAAAGGTGAGCAAGAAAGGACTCGCAACAATGACAGTTAGGGACCATTAAAATATGTTACTATTCTAAGACAGAAACGAGTAAATACTAGATTCAAAAGAAAACAGGGAAGATGATGTAAATTATCAGTTTAAGAATGACACAATGAGACCACACAGCAATCCTATTTTTATGATTTTTTTATATTTATGGTACGTGAAGTTCAGAACTCAAATAACAATCCTTCAAAGCCGTTCGATCCAACTCTCAATCATTCTCGAGAAAATCGACTGAAGCTTTCCGAGGTTCTATAATGCCCTGAGGTAATGTTTAATTTTGGACTGCAGCGTGGCTCTATAGCAGAACGCTTGCATGCTGCGTGGGCAGTACGGATTCGAATTTGAGCTCAACATTTTAAGCAGATTTGTATATTCCGTAAAGAGTAGAACACGTAAAGATGCAAAAGAGGTGTAGCTCTCGAGACTGGTAATCGCTGCTTCGAGTCCCATTCTGGTCATGATTTTTTCGCTTCTTTCGTACCTACCTGATTTAAATTGAAAATTCATCAAATATATGACAATTAACAGACATTTAATTATTATTCGTATAAAAAATGAACGAGTTGTTATTTCTAATACCATATCTCATACCAGTTTTCATTGCGTTTATGGTTTCATAATTACTGAACTCTTGTAAAAAATCGTTAATAAAGTTTTATTAACTTTAAACAATTACACATTAGATTTTTTCCTTAATATATATTTTACGCTTCACTGAAATGGTCGAAGAGCATGCACCTTTTTTCGAAAAATCCAACAACCAGGTATGAAACTCAGGCCGCCCACAGGCAAGCATTCAGCCACAGAGCCTCTCAGCAAGGTGGAGAAAGGATCCTTACGACAGGGGAGTAATGACGTTGGAAAAACTTCATGGTAGAATTTTTCAGAGTTGCATCGAACTGCTTTGAGCGACTGATATTTGAGTTCTCAACTTCGCGGATCATATAAACAGAAATCTTATTGCTGTGTGGTCTCCTTGTGAGTTCAGTTTGTATCACAAGCTCTATATGCCAATGGTAGCAAGGAAAGGTAAAATAAGAAAAAAATCACACTGCAGTTAAAGGACGATACGAAGATGTAGTCTCCCAATATTAAGACAATGACTTACTCAGTTAACGACACAGAGACCGATAGTGACAATCTCTGTCCTACGTAATAGTAATGTTCCAGTTTCGACAGTCAACTACTAGGTGTAGAAAGACCTTGCTAAATTACTACGAGATACGTATAATTTTAGTATTTTTGTCTCGATTGTGAAAGATTCCATTTTTTTTATTAGTTCCAACCTTCTTCAAACGAATGTTTGAGTGTGCTACCAATAAGAGGTAACAGAAATTAATACAATGATTCAAAATAGATATTTGATTATAAATGTGGTGGACGATGGGTAGAGATACCAAACTTGAGTTGGGTGATACACATAGCCGCGCGGGATTAGCCGAGCGGTCTAGGGCGCTGCAGTCATGGATTGTGCGGCTAGTTCAGGCGGAGGTTAGAGTCCTCCCTCGGGCATGGGTGTGTGTTTGTCCTTAGGATAATTTAGGTTAAGTAGTATGTAAGCTTAGGGATGATGACCTTAGTAGTTAAGTCCCCTAAGATTTCACACACATTTGAATTTTTTTGGTGATATACATAAGCGTTCTCCATGGAGTAAAAATCATATAGTAAGTATAACAGATCAACATGAAACTGCCTAATTTACGATTTCTTGGTCCTTCAATACCTATCCATTCAACCAATTCCTTCCTTTAAGAAGGTTGCACCATGTATTTATTTTCTCCCAAGTTTTGCTCGGTAACTCTCCATTAGTTATCTGATCTACCAATCTTGTTCTCAACATTCTCCTGGTACAACATTTCAGACTCTAATATCAGTCTCTTTGCTGTGCTGTTTATCGTCCACATTTCACTTCTATCCAAGGCTACATTCCATACAAATAGTTTCAGAAAAGACTTCCCACCCTTTAAATCAGTATTCAAAATTAACAAATTTCCCTTTTTAGAAGCCATTTTCTTGAAAGTGTCAATCTGTGTTTCATATCCTACCTACTTCGAGCGTCGGCAGTTATTTTACTGCAAGAGTAACAAAACTCATCCGCTACTTTCAGTGTGTAATTTCCTGTTTCATTCGAGAAGACCCCATTACGTTTCTTTTAATGTCGTTGACATTCATGTACTCACCCTCCAATTCAAGACGTTATCCATTCTATTCAAGTGATCTTCCAAGATTTTGGCTGCCCCTGACAGGACTGAACCGGTTCCAGTCAGATCACCGACGTTAAGCGCTGTTGGGCGTAGCCGTCACTTGAATGGGTGACCTCCATGCGATTTTTCCATTTTCTGGGTGCACTCGGTCTCGTGTTGCCAATTGAGGAGCTACTCGACGTAATAGTAGCGGCTCCGGTCACAGGAAACCATCATAATGACCGGGAGAGTGGTGTGCCGACCACACGACCCTCCTATCCGCAAACTCAGCTGAGGATAACACGGTGGTCGGATGGTCCCGATGGGCCACTTGTGGCCTGAAGACGGAGTGAGTGCTGATAGGACTGAAGTATCATCGACCAAAAACATTTATTTTAAATTTTTAGTGAGCTTTAACTCTCTCTTCAAACCTCTCTCTCATTTTTTTTCCTGATTTGTATAAGCATAGATTGATAATATATGGAATTGTCTGTAGTCCTTTCTCACTCACTATTCAATTAATGCCTCCTTTTCATGTTCTTCAACTCTTACCACTTTTGAAATAGTGCGTGCATCAGTAATAAAATTCACAAATAATGCTTTCTATTTATTTAAATATATCGCGTTTTAAATATTTAGTAAAAAATTGTCAGTGTTATGGTTATTTTCTTATTCCTTTAGGATTCAGCACGCTAAAAGCCAACAGAAACAACCAATTTCATTACAGTTTTTAACCTTAATTATGATTATGCTCTGAGTCATGGCCAATGGAGGAAAGGTTGTGCATTACGTTACAGTACGGTCTCTATTCCTGTAACGACGAAGAGTGTTCAGTAAGTGTAAAGGCTTCCTATGAAAGAGCACGAAATGTAGCACGATTTCCTGACAGCTTTACGCTGATATGTAATCTATCTAACGGAAGGAGTTTGAAGCCGAGGAGCGAACAGTGTACCTCTGTGTGCAAGTGGTCGTCACTGCTACGCCATGAAGCTGGGATAATGAGGCGTGAATACTGCTTGCGTCACGCCGTGGGAGAATCAACAGCCCTGCCCCCTGCCCGTGCATCGCGGTGCTGCCTAGCTGCAGGCGGTGGATCGTCATGAACGGTCCTACCCCTGCTGCAACAACACAGCGTTAGCTCCGTCGGCTATGTAACGAACACAATCTAGGCTGCCGCAAAAGCACAACGGACAGACAATTAGTCACTCTGTGACCAAAATGGTACTGAAACAGAGGATGACAGACTAAAGGCCGAAATACTAAATGTCTTTTTCCAAAGTTGTTTCACAGAGGAAGATTGCACTGTAGTTCCTTCTCTAGATTGTCGCACAGATGACAAAATGGTAGATATCGAAATAGACGACAGAGGGATAGAGAAACAATTAAAACCGCTCAAAAGAGGAAAGGCCTCTGGACCTGATGGGATACCAGTTCAATTTTACACAGAGTACGCGAAGGAACTTGCCCCCCTTCTTGCAGCGGTGTACCGTAGGTCTCTAGACAAGCGGAGCGTTCCAAAGGATTGGAAAAGGGCACAGGTCATCCCCGTTTTCAAGAAGGGACGCCGAGCAGATGTGCAGAACTATAGACCTATACCTCTAACGTCGATCAGTTGTAGAATTTTGGAACACGTATTGTGTTCGAGTATAATGACTTTTCTGGGGACAAGAAATCTACTCTGTAGAAATCAGTATGGGTTTCGAAAAAGACGGTCATGTGAAACCCAGCTCGCGCTATTCGTCCACGAGAATCAGAGGGCCATAGACACGGGTTCACAGGTAGATGCCGTGTTTCTTGACTTCCGCAAGGCGTTCGATACAGTTCCCCACAGTCGTTTAATGAACAAAGTAAGAGCATATGGACTATCAGACCAATTGTGTGATTGTATTGAGGAGTTCCTAGATAACAGGACGCAGCATGTCATTCTCAATGGAGAGAAGTCTTCCGAAGTAAGAGTGATTTCAGGTGTGCCGCAGGGGAGTGTCATAGGACCGTTGCTATTCACAATATACATAAATGACATTGTGGATGACATCGGAAGTTCACTGAGGCTTTTTGCGGATGATGCTGTGGTGTATCGAGAGGTTGTAACATTGGAAAATTGTACTGAAATGCAGGAGAATCTGCAGCGAATTGACGCATGGTGCAGGGAATGGCAATTTAATCTCAATGTAGACAAGTGTAATGTGCTGCGAATACACAGAAAGATAGATCCTTCATCATTTAGCTACAAAATAGCAGGTCAGCCACTGGAAGCAGTTAATACCATAAATTATCTGGGAGTTCGCATTAGGAGTGATTTAAAACGGAATGATCATATAATGTTCATCGTCGGTAAAGCAGATGCCAGACTGAGATTCATTGGAAGAATCCTAAGGAAATGCAATCCGAAAACAAAGGAAGTAGGTTACAGTACGCTTGTTCGCCCACTGCTTGAATACTGCTCAGCAGTGTGGGATCCGTACCAGATAGGGTTGATAGAAGATATAGGGAAGATCTAACGGAGAGCAGCGCGCTTCGTTACAGGATCATTTGGTAATCGCGAAAGCGTTACTGAGATGATAGATAAACTCCAGTGGAAGACTCTGCAAGAGAGACGCTCAGTAGCTCGGTACGGGCTTTTGTTGAAGTTTCGAGAACATACCTTCACCGAAGAGTCAAGCAGTATATTGCTCCCTCCTACGTATATCTCGAGAAGAGACCATGAGGATAAAATCAGAGAGAATAGAGCCCACACAGAGGCATACCGACAATCCATCTTTCCACGAACAATACGAGACTGGAATAGAAGGGAGAACCGATAGAGGTACTCAAGGTACCCTCCGCCACACACCGTCAGGTGGCTTGCGGAGTATGGATGTAGATGTAGATGTAGAAGACAACAGACTGAAATGAAATGATTGTGTGACGTATTGCAGCTGGTAGATCCCATGAGGGGTTTTTCGGCCGTATAGTGCAAGTCTCTTTATTTGACGCGACTTCGGCGACTTGCGTATCGATGATGATGAATTTATATTGAGGACAACACAACAATCAGTCCCCGAGTGGATAAAATCTCCGACACTGCCGGGAATCGATATTATGTCGCGTGCATAAAAGTCAGCTACGCTGACAATTCATCACCGCCTCTAACATTGATGAAGGTCTCAGTTCGGTAAGGAAGACTCAGTGATAATCAGGTGCCGTAGGGCTGTTAAATAGAAGGGATGTTGTTTCTTATGTTTAACCTTCTGCTACAAACTTTAAGGTGTTAAAAAATAAGTATGACATATTTCGAGACCAAAACAAGAACAGAATATTCAGTAAATTTAGAATCTAAAATGCATTTCTTAAAAGCTATGAGCAGTTGTTCTTTGCTACTATGAAACAGGTCCACTGCACGCTGTTTTCTGTTATGAACTACCTACTGACTATAGTAAAGAAATAAGAAAAATCTCTGAAAAACTCCAGTGTGGTCACGAATGCACTGGCAGTCAATGACGACACGCTCCTGTAGTGTACGTTAACAATGGGACTTACACATACGTCAAAGATTTCAAGTGTCCTCACATCCAAAAGTCGGAGGTATTAAGACCGTGGGAGCTGGCCAACGAGCTGACTTCTCCTACAGTTCAATTGCCCAATGAAGAACGCAAAAACCCAAAGAGAGGCGAAGTTTTACAGAAGCTTGAAATTTAATCCTAACTTCAATGCAAGATGCTTTTAATAGTTTCTGCAACGTAGCTCTGTCTCCAGATCTGGCAGAAAGCGCAAAGTGACTTCGATCGTGAGTTAAGTACACCAGTGGCAAGACGCAATCCATACCTCCAGTGTGCGACAAGAATTGTGAAGATTTTGGTGACAGGACCACTATAGCGGAGTTTCGAAACTCGGTTTTCTGAAATTAATTCACAAAATGATTAGTAAATATTCCAAAATTAGATTCAAGAACAACTGCCAACGTGAGTAAGAAGTTGATATCGTCTGTGTAGCGAAACAGGTGAAAACAAATTACACGATAGTTACACGATAAATCACACAAAACAGGCTGTAAATTCAACTAAATACTGAGGGACTACAATTGCGAATAACGTACTATGATAATGTTGTGAGGAAAGCGAACCGCCGCGCGAAGTGGCCGCGTGGTTAGAAGCGCTATGTCACGGATTGCGCGGCCCCTCCCGCCAGAGATTCGAGTCCTCCTTTGGACGTGTGTGTGTGTGTGTGTGTGTGTGTGTGTGTGTGTGTGTGTGTGTGTGTGTGTGTGTGTGTCCACTAAACAGATTGCTTACACTACGCTTGCCCGCCCTCTTCTGGTGCATCAGTGTGGGATGTGACATCCACACCAGATAACTTTAACGGACAAGATCGAGAAAGTTCAAAAGGGGACAGTTAGTTTAGTATTGTCGCGAAATAAAGGAGAGAGTGCCACTTACATGAAGCACAAATTTAAGTGTTAATCATTAAAACAAAGACTTTTTCGTTTCGACATGATCTTCCCATTGAATTTGAATTACCAGCGTCCTTCTCAGAGCGGGGAAATATGTTTATATGTTTTTAGCGCCCATCTACAAAAGTAGGAATGGTCATCATAATAAAACAAGGAAGTCAGAGCTCACACGGAAAAAATATTCGTTTTTCCCATGAGCTGTTCGAGAGTGGAATAGTACAGAAGTAGCTTGGAGCTGGTTTGATTAACCCTCTGCCACGCACTTAATTGTGAATTTCAGAGTAAACATGTAGATACCGTAAACTTACCAAGTATAAGGGATGCTGATTTCTATCCTGAGCATTCTATTCCAAATATATTGGTTCTTAAAATATTAGTATTATGTGTTTTGAGACGTGATAATATGGATCAAAACAAGAAAATAATGCCCAGTAAATTTGGGTTCTAAAATGAATACCATAAGAGCGATGTGCGATTGTTCTTCGCTACTGTGAATCACATCTACGACAACCGCTTTTCTGTTAAGAATGAGCTACATAATGCTGGAAATTATGAACAAACAAACGAGAATATATTACTCCGGTACTCTGAAACAGCGCAGCTTCTAATTTAATATCCTTGCTGTTACATACGACATGCACTTGTCAGCCGTTGCTAAAGGAGGTGCTCAACGTAATGTCCATTCATTGTAAGACACGTTTCTGTCCAACAGCTTAGCGAATCCCATACTCCCCGAAAAACTTCAGGTACGTCACGTATGCACTGGCAGGCATTGACGACCCATTCCTGCAGATTATTGACTGGTCTTGGATACACACTAAAAATATGATGTGTACCTGCATCTAAAAATCCAAGGCATTCAGATCAAGGAACAAGCTGATCAACGTAGTGTACCTCTCCAAACTGCCCATTGCCCATAAATATCCGTGTGAGATGCACTTACGCGGGACTGTTGCTCAATTATGCATTAACCACTTCTCCATCCGTTGTTGTAGCTATGGAGCCATAGTCCACTAATCCATGTGAAAGACGATTGAATAATTGTACAGTTTGTACCGTTCCTTTTGTATATCTTTCAGCGTATACGACACGGGCTCAACGGTCTCTTCCTTTCTCCCAGACCATAACAGAATTACGCTAATAAGAGCAAGGATAAAACTACAATGTAAAACAATTCCACAAACTTTTCCAAACACAAACTACACTGACCCATAACTGTGAGTAATGTATCCATGGATAATATCATAGCAATTGGATCTCATTTGTTTATTGCATTCTGTACGTTGTAAAAGCAAAGAGAATTCACTAGAAGTGAGTGTTCCACAATAGTGAAGATGAACTAGTGCTCATATCTATTAAGGTATGGCTTGTATATCTCATGTTTACAGGACGTTTTTTGGCCATCCTTTGGTCCGTACTACCACCTCCCAAAGTATGAAATACTTATTAACACTCTGTATAACGACATTTCCGATGACACTATGAACAAGTGGTTTATTTGGCCTCTTCAGATGTGATGCAGCGTGGAATTTTTATAAAACCAGGAATGTATGCTTATAGCCCTGTGAACGACGTCATCGTCTTAGAACACATGCGTGCACAACATTCTCATCATGAAGATGCACATGAAATGGAAGCTGGTCATCGAGAATGTAGAAAAACAGTATCGAGCGTCATGTTTACCGTATCGTAAAGGAATGAGCCCGAAGTTTTTGTATGAAAAACCTCTTAACCCTCCTAGTACCATTGGGATCAATATTACCCCATATGCGCAGCGGAAATAAAATATCTCCCTTGTTCTGAAAACTATTATTTTAAAAATATACGGCTTTCATCCTCTGTTTCAATTTTATCCAGTCATATTTCGTTCATTTTTATATTTACAACACATTAAATTTTATTCATTGCTTTTTCACTGACCACCACTGGTGTCAGTATCACCCTGATTTAAATTGATTGTTTGTTTTTGGAATGTAAGATTTGTGAAAGCAGAATGATGAATGTGACACAGAGCTAACGAAAGTAACGGGATCTTCTTCTTTATTCCTTTGCTGATGCCTTTGTCCCGCAGTTTTCGCAGGGTCGGCATGGTTAGTGTGAAGCAGTGGATGGATGCTCTTCCTGCCGCCACCCCGTACCCCCCCCCCCCCCCCCCCCCCCGGGACGGATCAGTGCGTCCCAGCTCTCTGCGTCTATTGTAAATCATGGAACAGTGCGAACGTGTTGCAAATGTCTGCGAATCGTGTAGCTGAGGCGGGACTTAGGGACTAGCCAGGTATCCACCTAGCGGGATGTGGAAAAACCCCTAAAAACCACATCCAGGATGGCCGGAACTACGGCCCTCGTCGTTAATCCGCCGGGCGGATTCGATCCGAGGCCGGCGCGCCTACACGAGTCCAGGAAGCAGAGCATTAGCGCTGTCCGCCAACCTGCCGGGTAACGGAAGTAATGGGATATCTCCATACGTAGGAGCAAATATCTACTCGGGTTACAATGTTGTACTGATGAAGAGTAGGCTGAAGGTTAAGAAATTAATTCGGAAGAATCAATATGCCCACAAATGGAATACAGAAGTACTAAGGAATGACGAGATAGGCTTGAAGTACTATAAGGCTACAGACACAGCAATAAGGAACAGCTCTGTAGGCAGTATTGTTGACGAGGAATGGAGGAATCTGAAAAGGGAAATCACAGAAGTTGTAAAGAAAAACACAGGTAGAAAGAGGATAGCTGCGAGGAAATCTGGGCTAACAGAACAACAACTTCAGCCGATGGGTGAAAGAAAGTAGTACATAAATGTCCAGAAAATTCGGGAATACAAAAATACAAGTCGCTGAGGAATTAAATAAATAAAAGTGCAGTGAACCTAAGACAAGATGGCTGAATGAAGGATGTGGAAAAAATCTAAAAAGAAATGATTGTCGGAAGAACTAAATCAGCACATATGAAAATGGAGATAACCTTCAGTGAACTTAAAAGCGAGGGTGGTAACATTAAGAGCGCAGCGGGAATTCTACTGTTATGTGCAGAGGAGAGAGCGGATGGGTCCAAACAGTGTACTGAAGGGCTCTATGAGAGAATATTTGTCTGATGTGATAGCAGAAGAAACAGGATTCCATTTAGAAGACATGGGGAATCGAGTATTAGAATCGTAGTTCAAGAGAGCATTGGAGGACTTAAGAGCAAATAAGGCAGAAGGGGTAGTTAACATTCCAACAGAATTTCTAAAACCATTAGTGAAAGCAGCAACCAAACAACTATTCCTGTTGGTGTGTAGAATGTATGAATCTGGTGACATGCCATCTGACTTTCAGAAAAATATCATCGACACAGTTCCGAAGACTGCAAGGGCTAACAAGTGTGAAAATTATCGCACAATCAACTTAACATTATTGGATCCAAGTTGCTGACAAGAATAATATACAGAAGAATGGAAAAGCTAGCTGAGGATGTGTTAGATGAAGATCAGTTTGGCTTTAGGAGGGAAAAGAAACAAGAGAGGCAATTCCGACGTTGCTGTTAATAATTGAACCAAGCCTAAAGAAAAATCGAGATACGTTCCTAGTATTTGTCGACCTGGAAAAATGGTTCGACAATGTAAAATTGTGCATGATGTTCAAAATCGTGAAAAAAATTGAGTAAGCTATGGAGATAAACGGGTAATATACAATCCACAAGGTCCAAGAGGGAACAGTAACGGTGGACACCAAGAACGAAGTGTTCGTATTAACAAGGGTGTGAGACAGGGATGTAGTCTTTCGCTAGTACTGTTCAATCTGTACATCGAAGATGCAATGATGGTAACAAAAGAACGGTTCAAGAGTGGAATTAAAATTCAAATTGGAAGGATATCAATGATACGATTCACTGATGACATTGCTATGCTCTGTGAAAGTGAAGGAGAATTACATGATCTTCTGAATGGAATCAACAGCCTAAAGAGTACAGCATGTGGACTGCGAGTAAAGAGAAGAACGACGAAAGTAACGAGAAGTAGCAGAAATGCGAACAGCGAGAAACTCAACATCAGAATTGATGATAATGAAGTAGATGAAGTTAAGGAATTCTTACCTAGGCAGCAAAATAACCAACGACAGTCAGAGTAAGGAGGATATCAAATGCAGACAAGCACTAGAGAAGTGGGCTTTCCTAGACAATAGATGTCTGCTGTTATGAAACATAGGCTTAATTTGAGAAAGAAATTTGTGAGAATGTACGTTTGGAGCACAGCATTGTATAGTAGTGAAAATGGACTGTAGGAAAATGGAAATTGAAGAGTATCGAACGATTTGAGACGTAGTGCCACAGACGAAAGTGGAAAATTACGTGGACTGATAAGATAAGGAATGGGGAGGGTCCTCGCAGAATTGGAGAGGAAAGGAATATGTGGGAAACACTGACAAGGAGAAGAGAAAGATGATGGGACATCTTTTAAGGCATCAGGGAATCAGTTCCATAGTACTAGTGGGAACTGTGGAGGGTAATAACTGTAGAGGAAGACATAAATTGGAATATGTCCGGCAAATAATCGAGGACGTAGATTGCAAGTGCTACTCTGATATGAAGAGGTTGACACACGAGAGGATTTCGTGGCGGACCGCATCAAACCAGTCTTAAGACCGATGATTTGAGTGTATAAAATCGTCGAGTAGCAGTTGGATTGTTCGAAGTTGGTCGAAGTTTCACTACAGCGGCTACAGTAATGGGTGTGTCCAGAAGTATCATACAGTGACTAAAAACGTCGCTGAAGGTGGAACTGCCTTGAGAAAGCATGCTGGTGGTCGTAGAAGGACTAACACATAGCAAGAGGATAAATACGTAGCCCTAGTAGACATCTAACTCGTAAGAAAATCCCTACAGACCTTGTACATCTGTGCCAGAAGCATACCATGGCGATTAAATCGGGCTGGTTTGTATACACTATAGGCTGATAAATGCATCGAACTTCAACTAAGCCACCGTAGAGAAGGATGCCTTTGGTGTAACGATCTTATTTGTTGGGGTCAACAACAGTGGTCCAGGATGGTGTTTTTCAACGAATTTAGTCTCGCTGTGGCCAATGATTCTGGTCACCAGTTAGCATACAGATTGTTCACGAATGTCTTTGGTACGTCATAGCCGTTTGGTGTCGCCAGCCATTATGAACAAACAACAACGCTGCATTTCTTTGCCGAGATACCGTTGCAGCACAACGGTATTGCAGGGAGATTATTTTGGATAATGTCCTATTGCTCAGGGGTGCGGTACGTACTGGCTTACTTTTATCGACTACAGTGCCCGTCCGCACAGCACAGCTGAGGCGTCGGACATACTGTAAAGTGAAGGTATTGGACATATGAAATTGCCTGCATACTCCTCAGACATAACCTAACCCCTATAGAGCATACGTGGGGCACTCTTTGACGGATGCACTTCTCAATCAACACCTGCCCCCCATCCCCTCCCCGTCCCCAACCACGAACTGTGGAAGAGCTGACGACCACTGTGGTGTCACCGCCAGACACCACACTTGCTAGGTGGTAGCCTTTAAATCGGCCGCGGTCCATTAGTATACGCCGGACCCGCGTGTCGCCACTGTCAGTGATAGCAGACCGAGCGCCACCACACGGCCGGTCTAGAGAGACTTACTGGCACTCTCCCCAGTTGTACAGCCGACTTAGCCAGGGATGGATCACTGACAAATACGCTCTCATTTGCCGAGACGATAGTTAGCTTAGCCTTCAGCTACGTCATTTGCTACGACCTAGCAAGGCGCCGTATTCAATTGATAATTAATATTATGAAGCATGTACCGTCAAGAGAGATGTTCTACAATTGTGGATTAAAGTTAAGTATTACATCAACTACGTACTTTAATTGCTACTATTAATTCCCTTAACTGTTCCAGACCTCGCGCCAGCCTGCGTGAGCTTAAGCGCGTGCCTTTCGGCTTCCTCTCACTGTGACTTGGCTGTCTTGCCAAGTCACAACAACCACCTTTAGAGAGGATTGGGACAATACCCCAAAAGGACTCGCCAACAATTCGGTAGCCAGCATGAATAAGAGATGAAAAATATGCATAGTTGGCCGAGGAGAGCATATTCCTTACCAAGAGTCCGATAAGTTGGGAGTCTGACTCACTTCAAACACGAACGTTGCTTATGGCTGTTATCCTACTTTCCCCTGTGGTGAAATCTGTACCAGTTGTCGTTATAAAAATACCACTTCACCTCTATTACGTATACACAAGTGTTTCACGTCGTCCATCAATGCATGTGATTATTTCTGGTAAACTGTGTCTGTGTTCCTTAGCACCTGCCATTCAGTGTACTTATCCCTGTACTGCACTAACTCATTCCGGAATCCAACCGCTATCTGTGGCGTCTCCACACTCGTCTTCGGCCTGGAATCTCATTGATTGGAGTATAAATGTCTTCATTCATAAGTCCTGCACGAAGCGAGCCCCGATGACTAGCGAATACGGGCCTGGAGAAGCCCCGCACAGCTGTAGGATACCACTTTGAGTTTCGCCCGCCATACGACCCGACAATCACGAGATGCCATTTCATTTCATAGCACGACCTCTTTTGTAACCTCCCGCCGCACTCTTACAGCACAGCGGTACGTCGACGATATTCCATGCCCCATTTTCTTGTCCCTCATGGCAAGCCATCCTGGGCTTAGAGAGCAGTGAGATAGTGCTCGCCCGCACACGGCGAGACCTTGTATTGCTTGCCGAGCCGTATCTTGGCCAGCACGGTAGCCAGATCTCTCCCCATTTGAGAACTTTGGAACATTATGGACGTGGCCTTCCTAACAGCTCGGGATTTTGACGATATAACGTGCCAGTTGGACAAAATTTGGCACGAAATCCCTCAGAAGGACGTCAACAGCTCTGCCGATCAAAGCCAAACTGAACACCTTCTTGCGTAAGTGCCCCAAGTACGATAACCCATTATTGTTTTGCTCTATTTGTGGAGCTCATTCTTAAATACATCTTCAGATTTTACTGAAATTGTAACCACTTATTTGTTATTTGTCTGTACATGTTACATCTAACGATTTCCCTTCCATTCAGCCATTCGGAAAATTCCCAGAAAGTTCGTGGTATTTTATTCCTGGCGCACAGTAACTTCGGTGACATCACGTACTGACAATAGTAAAGAAATGGCGTTTATTCGACCTGTCAGTTGTGAGTAGTTAGTGTTCAGCAGTGCACGGGCAACTGTTGTGTTGGAAATTATAATGGAGCAATATCTCTAAATCGAGTGCTAAAAAACTCCTCCAGAATGTTTTGGAGAGGAAAATGTGTGTGTACGTGGTTTGTGCGGGAGACCTTAACTCCAAAACAAAAACAGTGACGCATAAGCGTCTGCCTCGACTTGACTGAAATGAAGTTCTTTCACGGAAAAAAAACATCATTGGTAACAAGGTTCGATGTTATCAATACGAATCTGCCAAAAAGCGATAAAATGCCGGAATTCACATGAGAGGTCAACTCTTTGACTGCATAACCGACATTCAAGCCAATATTACGCGTGACTGCAACAGATTTCCAAAGAATAACTTTTCTGATAGTTTCACATGATTGTACGAACGTTCTTTACATTGTACTCAAGTGACGGGAGACTATGTGGAGCATTAAAATCACCATCTCAATACTTCTCCAACTACATCTCGAAATTTTTTGGACTGACAAAGTTGTGACTATATAGCCAGTCTTTACCGTCAATCGGTAAAGTGAAGGAGCTATGAAGCAAAGCGAATACAGTAATTATGGAAATACAATGACTGGGATAAATAAACAACGGCATGGTTCAACCTCCAAGAAATGCTAACAACACAACCTGTTTCAGTATCCAGATCAGCATCAAGTACTTAAATGCCATTTGCAACAGATTACAAAAGAATATTAAAACTCTGGCTCAAATGACATTTGATACATTCTACGACACTGCTGTAAAACAGTAAGAAACATTACTCTGTCAATTATGAAATGTACCAAGTACTACTAATCTTCATCTCTAAATTAGAGACGCATTACAGTATATCGTATGCAGACAATCTACCTACTGGCGAGTATGTAGCTGATATATGTTTACATTTAGGGTGCCATCACACAAACTGTTGAGGCCCGACGGTAATATGCAGATGAAGATTACAGTGTTCGGTACAGTTTGTTATTGACAATGTAATTTATTTTACAATTCTATAGTAGTGACGGCCGAAATAAAGCGCTGTCGCGCTGCGCTAGCACTTACGTGGGTGACCATCCAGTCTGCCGAGCTGTTGGCAAACGGGGTGCACTCAGCCCTTGTGAGGTAAACTGAGGATCTACTTGACCGAGAAGTAGCGGCTCCGGTCTCGTAAACTCACATACGGCCGGGAGAGCAGTGTGTTGTTCACATGCCCCTCCACATCCGTGTCTAGTCGCACCTGTGGGCTAAGGATAACATGGTGGCCGGTCGGTAGCGTTGGGCCTTCATGCTCTGTTCGGGTGGAGTTTAGTTTTCTAGAAGTAGTAACGGAGAATGGATCTTATGTTGTTTGGCGCCATCGTTTTGACATTACCATAAAACTGTCATAAATCACTAGAATACCTGATGACCTGAGTACCGAAACTGGTTACGAATAAAGAAGCTTTTATTAAGAGCTCTAGGTGGTTCATCTAAGACCTCTTAAATTACTTTGGAGCTGTAAGAAACTACCTTCACAAAATATCTTGAATACAGCAGTTAATGTAATTGTGTGACTGGTATTAAGTTTTACGCACTTCGGAAATTCGTACCATTAGTTTTTAAGATATTAGATGGACACACATAGCTGAGCCTGAAGGTACTTCAGGGTCTACACTCAATGTCAACGTTCAGAGGATTCGCATATTCCAATGTGTGACTTCCAACTCACCAACTAAGGCCGTCACTATAGTATAAAAGCTAAGAGTGTGAAGTTGATAGGTGAGAATGAGGAACCTCTAACATAGGAAACCAACCCCAGATGAAAATGTTGTCATCGTGATTGTGAAAGGCTGTGTTATTTAGTAATTAACTACCTTTTCATTTTTCACTGTGAGAGCGAGATTGAAAGGTCAGTGGAATACTAATGTACACCGGAGAAATATTGTTATAATAGTGAAAATGTTTTCCAATCCCTAATTTCTTTATGCGTAGTAGCTGGCAAGGAACTCATGGACGCACATATTTTTAATAGAGTGGATATTTGAACAGAGTTATATCGTATCCCTCAGTTAACTCATTACCAAAGAAATTTTGTACATCGTTCGGACGAAAAACTTTTATCCCCACTGCTCACCATAGGTTGTGTCACGTATTTATTTGTTCAGATCATTCAGAAAGAAAACTTTCGGAATATTCGCAATTAGATGGTTTCTCCACTGTAAAGTAAGAAATATATTTTCATCCATGGAAACGCTGGCATAATATTCTCAACAGGTAGTATGCACTAAACTGTCTTTTTCTTTTGCCCTTTGCTGCTTGTTTTTCCCTTAATGCAAGGATTTGGAAAAATCTAGCATGGAATCATGTTTTTCCAACAGTGAAAAATTCATCTGAATTGTGATTGAAACGCCTAGATTAGTGTTTATATTTCCTTTTACCGTCATAGTACAAGTGCGGCATCTATAATGGACTAATCATTCTGTTCGCCCGGGTTCCCGGGTTCGATTCCCGGCTTGGTCAGGGATTTTCTCTGCCTCGTGATGACTGGGTGTTGTGTGATGTCCTTAGGTTAGTTAGGTTTAAGTAGTTCTAAGTTCTAGGGGACTGATGACCGTAGATGTTAAGTCCCATAGTGCTCAGAGCCATTTGAACCATCATTCTGTTAGTGCTCTTCATAATAATGGTACTGCATTGTGTGATATATCAGCTTATTCAGATACAGTTAATTTATGAGCTAGTATTGTTTTGTACGATGTTTGTATAAAAGTCACTTTCTAGAAACGTAGGTAACTCATTTCTAACTGATTTAAATGAAAAGAGAACTCTTTATAATCATTAGCCAAATTGGAATATATTTCCGATAGCACTGAAGAGGGATGTATACCACTTATTTCTGAACATAATGAACCACACTGTAGCGGCAATTTCTTTACGTAATACGAAAATATCAAGAAATGTCCTATACCTTTCCGTTTCTCGATTGTAACTGGCAATCTGAGAACACCGTTTTGAAAATTATTTGTTTTACAGTTCGTGCTAAAGGATAACTCTTGCTGCACGCGATTAATTGCAAAATGAATTGTACTTAATTGATACTCGCTTTAGGCTACAGTCATGTCTGATAGGACACGTTAAACCTAGTCAATTATGTGTAATTGAGGTTAATTTTGGAACGCGTCAGCACCAATAGTTCCCACTTAGTACATTTAAATCATATAATGAAACCGTTTGGCATATGGAAGAGACCGACTGATTTAGTTTGCCTATCAAATCACGTTCGGTTCGCGAGTTTTAATGTGTTCACTTATGACGCAACATCAACGCCAAATAGCCGCGCGGGATTAGCCGAGCGGTCTCAGGCGCTATAGTCATGGACTGTGCAGCTGGTCCCGGCGGAGGTTCGAGTCCTCCCTCGGGTATGGATGTGTGTGTTTGTCCTTAGGATAATTTAGGTTAAGTAGTGCGTAAGCTTGGGGACTGATAACTACTAAGGTCAAGTCCCATAAGATTTCACACACATTCAACGCCAAATAACCTGCTCTCTAACTGGAAGTGGTATTCACATCTAGGGCTACCGGAAGGCAATGTCACCAGACACTCGTCGAACAATCCCAAAGATAATATTATGTTGTTAACAATGCGGTCATATGTCGCTATGTTCGTGGTCATGTGAAAAATAGCCTTCAACCATGAGTTAATGTCAGCTGTGGTACTTTCGTTGATCACCGTTTTCATCGTTTGTGTGGCAAAATTTAGTGCACGTTTAACGCAAGTAAGATGGATGGGTAGACGTCAGAATTGCTTAGTGCTTTGAAGTTCAAAGGTCTTGTGTTTTTGCCCTCATGACCGGGGTGGACTTAAATTTAGGATGGTATAACACACGCCGGAGTTATTTATTTATGCGTGACATATGTGACAGCGCTGTACGGTATACACAACTCTAATGAGAGAGAGAGAGAGAGAGAGAGAGAGAGAGAGAGAGAGAGAGAGAGAGAGGAGTGATTTTGGTAATAGTGAGGACTACTTTTCATTACAAGAACAACGAGTGATCCATTATTTTCTCCATTTGCATGGTATGACATCCTTTCAAATACATCATCTGCTCAGTGAGAAGTTTGATGTTGCTGTTATCATAATTAATAAAGCACATTCGTGGGTGCCTCAGTTCAAAGGAGTCGAACGCCGCCAACTAACTGAGACAATAGTAGGCTTACCCCAGATGATCTGACAACATGGTCACAATAGTGGAGGCCGTTGATTTGAAGGAACGATACTGGATCTGAAAGTTATGGATTCCGATGCTGGCACATCTGCGAGATATTTGCACACTTTCCTGCATGTTTATGTGAAAACACAGTCTGTGACCTTCAGGTGGATGACACGAACGGTGAAATACGACCTCACGGCTGCGTACGTATCTTACCAGGCGAGGCGGAGGTGGTGTGGAAGAGACTTTCGTTTCAACGACTGTGACAACAGATAAGACGCGTAACTGCCAGTCAGGCGAGCGCACACGACGACCAAACACCATTTCGTGTAGGTGTCAGTGCTGAAAAAATTGTAGTGGACATGTTTTTTGGATCCTAATCCTGACTCATTGTCTTCGAAAGGGCAGTTCGATGACAGCGATCTACCACGATCATTTTAAGAACAACCTCCTTCCACCTTCGTGAGAAAATCGACCAGAAGAGCTGCACATGTGCGCTTTATCAAGGAAATTAAATAGTGAATCAGAGAAAGGTGTCTCTTCGTTAAATAATGGAATCATGGCACCGACTTCGTGAGATGTACGTATGTCGCCAGGAAGATTACGATCATAAATTATAGATGATTTAAACCTTTTTTGGGTCAATTCTGTGAAAAACAAAAGTGCAGTCGTTATATATCTTGCTCTTCGTATATCGATTGGAGATGCTTGCTTTCTGTGCTTACAAGAAGTGGAAGTAGAAGAGCCCGTTTCGTTACAGGTTGATTTAGTAAGCACGAAATCGTAAGGGAGATACTCAGCCAAATACAGTGGCAGACGCTGCAAGAGAGGCATCACGGTAAGCGCTACTGATAAATTCCGAGACATTGTTGCCCCTATGTACTACTCGCGAAAGGACTTTGAAGATAAAGTTGGAGAGCTTCGTGCCCACATAGGGGCTTACCAGCGAACTTTCTTATCGCGAACCATTCCCGACAGAAACATAAAGATGGATAAGTGATGTCCGTGCAAAAAGTATCCTCTGCCATTATAAGGTACTCTAAGCCACCATAAGATGGCTTACAGAGTATAGACGTGGATGAAAATGGAGATGCAAAGAACTTCCTCTTAGACTGCCCACATTGCTACAGAATATCATTACAGCAGTTATTTTTTAAACTTTATGACAGCCTTGTAGCAAAATAACTTCGTCGAAGGAAATCAGAGTCAGTTTAGAAAACGTCGACCATGCGAAACTCAACTCACACACAAAGTAACAAGGAGGACCTCAGGTCGATGTGCAGTTTGTTTACCTTCGAAAACTTGTTGATTCAGTAGCAGATCGAGGCTTTCTAGGGAAACTACTTCCCTCTGGAATATGTAAATGGATTTATGAATGTATCTGAAATGGTCTGACAGACAACATGCAGCAGCGCTTTGTCCTTGATACAGAAACATTCAAAGACGTTGAAGTTATGTCTTGGGTATCCCATGGACGGTAAAAGGACCAGAGCTTTCCACACCATACATCAATGACCCGTGAACTGCAGTCTGAAGCTGTTCGCCGCTGACACCAACGACGACCAACTTTTTAGTACCCGCTTGTCAGATTAGGCCTGAGATTAATCAGTAACTCACGACTCGTTAAATAACTTGGCTGACCGAGGTAAGTTGATTATAGATGCTCTTCAGTTTAATGTAAATGGATAATTCCTCGGCAAAAGTAACCACTTTACTCAAGTTATTACGTATACGTAGCACCTAGTTTAAGGGAAACCTTTAGATCCTAGTAGCAGGGCTGATATGTAGAATTGGAATCCTTGACTGATTGCTGAGCTGTAATATGAGTAGGAGTAGCAACGCAACATCTGTTAAGTTGGCCACACATGGAAGTGAATATTTGTACACAGGAAGCCAGGAAAAATGGATATAATCTGAAGCAATGTAATATGAACCAGTTATGTCCACCTTGGTACCTGCGCTGAAAGAGTTGTGGATTGCTAACTGAAGGCGTCTCAGTTCGATTCTCGGGCAGGTCGGGGATTTTCTCCGGTCTGGGACTAGGTGTTGTGTGGTCCTTCCGTTCGTATTACCACAACTGACATTTCACAACTGAGGTGGCTGAATGGGCACGTCCCGAAAGGTAACTAAGAAAAACATCTGTGATGAGAGAAACGAGGAGAATTCCGTCTAATGTGGGCGATGTAAAAGGTGCAACTGCGCCAGTATTTTGCTATGTATGACCTGTTTAACTGCAAAGCGAAAAGTGATTTCGGAGGTGACAGGGAACTTCAGTGCGTTAACCAAGAGTTGTGCGCGCTCGTTTGTCGACGATATGTCAGCAACAACGTATGAAACTTTCTCGAATCGTCTTGGAAACATCATTAGATATTGTTACTGCTAACTTGGATCACCTTTCAAGGAGAGGTTCATCTTTCGCGAATGCTGTAGTATGGTTTATGTGCTAACACAGCTTGTTCAGAAGTTCTGTTATACCACCGCGGAAGTCATTGTCCTTTTTTCGGTGGTTGGCGTCAGTGCGTCTCTCGTATTCGTCTCTTCCAATGTGGCCAAGGCAGTTGGTATCTGTAAGACAGATTCTATCGACTCTAAAGTCAGAAAAACTCATCAGCTTTAGGTATCTTGATAACAACGATTTCTGCATGAGACGTGTGACTAACTTAATCTACGTCCGCTTACCGAGTTGGGACGCCTTCGCTATCACTTTCTGTCGCAAAAGGCTGTCGTTGCACAAAGTCGTCCCAGCACCTAACCAGATGCCATTAAGTCACTGAACATTCACATTCTGTTGTTATTTTATCTGTATTGCTTATATCATTTATTGATTTCAAGTTTAGCTATAGACACTTTATACAGCATCATTGGAGCACATTTAGTTTTGTAGTGACGAGTATTCTTGTCATTTCAGATTTTGTGTGGTAAAAATTGCAGAAATATCCAGTTACCTGACGACAAATTATCATCCCGATGCAAATACATTACTGGCCATTAAAATTGCTACACCAAGAAGAAATGCAGATAATAAACGGGTATTCATTGGACAAATATATTATACTAAAACTAGCATGTGATTACATTTTCACGCAATTTGGGTGCATAGATCCTGAGAAATAAGTACCCAGAACAACCACCTCTGGCCATAATAACGGCCTTGATACGCCAGGCCATTGAGTCAAACAGAGCTTGGATGGCGTGTACAGGTATAGCTGCCCATGCAGCTTCAACACGATACCACAGTTCATCAAGAGTAGTGACTGGCGTATTGTGGCGAGCCAGTAGCTCGGCCACCATTGACCAGACTTTTTCAGTTGGTGAGAGATCTGGAAAATGTGCTGGCGAGGGCAGCAGTCGAACATTTTCTGTATCCAGAAAGGCCCGTACAGAACCTGCAACATGCGGTCGTGCATTATCCTGCTGAAATGACGTGTTTCGCAGGGATCGAATGAAGGGTAGAGCCACGGGTCGTAACACATCTGAAATGTAACGGCCACTGTTCAAAGTGCCGTCAATGCGAACAAGAGGTAACGGAGACGTGTAACCAGTGGCACCCCATGCCATCACGCCGGGTGAGACTCCAGTATGGCGATGACGAATACACGCTTCCAATGTGCGTTCACCGCGATGTCGACGAACACGGATGCGACCATCACGATGCTGTAAACAGAACCTCGATTCATCCGAAAATATGACGTTTTGCCATTCGTGCACCCAGGTTCGTCGTTGAGTACACCATCGCAGGCGCTCCTGTCTGTGATGCAGCGTCAAGGGTAACCGCAGCCATGGTCTCAGAGCTTATAGTCATTGCTCTGAACACTATGGGACCTAACTTCTGAGGTCATCAGTCCCCTAGAACTTAGAACTACTTAAACCTAACTAACCTAAGGACATCACACACATCCATGCCCGAGGCAGGATTCGAACCTGCGATCTTAGCGGTAGCGCCGTTCCAGACTGTAGCGCCTAAAACCGCTCGGCCACTCTGGCCGGCTCTGTTGACTCAGTGATCGAGACGCGGCTGCACCGTCCGTTAGAGTCATGCCGATATGATAACTGTCATCTCGACTGCTAGTGATAAGAGGCAGTTGGGATCCAGCACGGCCTCCCGTATTACCCTCTTGAACCCACCGATTCCATATTCTGCTAACAGTCACTGGATCTCGACGAACGCTAGCAGCAATGTCGCTATACGATAACCCGCAATCGCGATAGGCTACAGTCCGACCTTTATCAAAGTCGGAAACGTGATGGTACGCATTTCTCCTCCTCACACGAAGCATCACAACAACATTGCACCATGCAACGCTGGCCAACTGCTGTTTGTGTATGAGAAATCCGTTGGAAACTTTCCTCATGTCAGCACGTAGTAGGTGTCGCCACCGGCGCCAACCTTATGTGAGTGCTCTGAAAAGCTAATCTTTTCATATCACAGCATCTTCGTATTGTCGGTTAAATTTCGCGTCTGTAGCACGTCATCGTCGTGGTGTAGCAATTTTTATGGCCAGTAGTGTATTAATAAGTAGTTACTTACGTACAGAAATGTTACGTTGTTCTTTTCACGGACATGTAAAAGCTTATTATATTAGGCCCATGATTAGTGAATAACTACTACAGTGATAGTCATAAAATACTGTTCTTACTGTAACACAGCGTAGATGTGCTTGGTGTAACAACTACCTGGGCTCAATTGTAGATAAAGAAAATGATACGGTACTTTACACTCTAACCTGCAAATGAGAATGACATAAAGCTTCCACTGGCACGGCCATTGCTTGAATACTGCTGAAGTGTGTGGCATCAATATCAAGTATGACTAACAGACATCCAACTTAAGGACAGTGGAAAAGGGGCAGGCGTGTGTGACTGGCGAGAGAGTGTGGCAGAAATGTTGTAAAGTATAATCTCGCCTGAACTCCAGAAACAAACAGAACACATTAGAAAAACCCGCATAGACAAATTGGTTGGAAACACACTTTCACGCCATAATTAGCGAATATTTCTCAGACTCCATGGTACCTATCCAGGAAAGATCGTTCAGACAAAATTAGTAAAATATCAGGTCGCAAAGAGGCATACAAGCAGTTATTTTTCACAGTGATCCGCACAGTAGAGAGGTAGATGTAATTAACCTAACGTGTGAATAAATATTATAATTTCATTCTCAACTGCACGTACCATTTCAAAGATTGTCAACTCTCTGTGACACTTCCGCCTAAGCAGCTGAAAACGCGCTAAACACAACACTGTCCTCTAGTTAACTTTAATGCGTCCTTACCTAGTTGCCTTGGAGTGCACTTGCAGTACTGACGTTACAATATTTTTCATAATGTACAAAAATATAAATCACGACTTAATTATCATTGCTACCCTTTTTTAAACAACATAATATTAAAAATCTATTTAATAAGACGAAAACGAGTAAAATGGAGAAATTATGCAGTCAGGAAAGAAAAGCGATTTTGTTCAAGTATTGCACCAAAATGTGAGAACAAAATTGAAGTAAAGGCTAGACATTAAACAAAAAAATCCTAAACATTAAATACAGACTTTCATGACAGCTTGATATTTTGTTTTATCTACTTCAGTAAAACACATCCAGGTACCATGACTTGTTTGAAAAGCTCTGGCAAGGAAAATACCCCGCAAAAAAAATTGTGAGTTGCCTATGACTCACTTCGTGACGTTTATCAGCGTAACAGAATCAAAATTTCATTGTTATCGTCAAGGTTTGTGAGGCAGAATGAGTTGGTCTCGCATCGTTTGTGTGTATTAGGGGCATTGTTGAACACACTACGCGTTTTAATTATAAACTGAGGAGAAAAATGTTTCTGAGCCTTACACTTTGCAATAATACACCGAGAGATAAATATTTCCCTACGTGTATCCTCATTTGTGAAGAATACACGATACTATTGAGTAAATGTGATAAACCTTCTCCTTGGGTCGAATACGGCCACGAGAGTTCCACGTAAGCAAATACTGCAAGAAGTTTCTCTTTCCAATCAGATTCTTCTTCCTGTCTTCCCAGTATTATTTCTTTGCCGCTCTCAGAGGTTGTTTTTCGTTTCTGGGTGACGATCCTCCCACATTTCCGCTGTTTTTATCGGAAACCCTAGAAGTTTTTTTATTCTGGTATCTATTTTTCTGTCATTTAGACGTTTTCTTAAGTTGTATTTATCTCTTCTATGACTTTTTGAGTATTTTTGATTCATTGACTTATGTCCCTTTTGTAACTGAAATGCTGAAAGTTTCTTGTAGTTAATCTATTGTTTTTCGAACTTTTAACATGTCCAGAGAGACTGACTGGGCTCTTTGGATTAAGTCTGAAAGCTTGGAGTTTCTTAGGAAGGAAAGATCGGCACAGGTCGTAATGTCATCTGCTTTTTTCTAAAATTGTATTGTAGGTCTAGATTTAGATCTGCAAAGCAAATAAAAGAAGGCAGATGATTTACGACCGATGTCCACCTTCTTTCTATCCTAGATTACATGACGGTCATAGGACGCTCTCATTCACCTGGAATCGAACATGTTGAAGGATTTTGGTACAGTTATTTGTTGCTTCCTAATTTGTAGTTGTTATTCTCGTGTAGGTTACGTCACATAATTTTTTAAACGATCTCCGCTTTTTTCTCAGTTGTTTCCGTTTCTTCCACTTCAAGTGTGGTGCCTGAGCTTTGATTACAGGTAATCATTGACAAATATTATCGTCAAAGTAATAAGTCAAGACATGCGCAATGAGGTTGTATTTAGGAATCCCCAAATTAATTTTTGGTTGCCGTTACTATTTAACTTTACGTGAAAGACGCAATGATTAACTGAAAACGTCGCAGCAGCTTTCTTATTTTTTCGTGATAGATGTACTACACAATAATATGCTCTGTCATTAACATCAATTTATGTTAAACTGTAGTTTAATATTTCAGTGGAGAAAATACCTACCCATTCTCATGGTAGCCGTAGCAGCTATTCTTGCCAAAAATGAGACAGTAGCGGCTTTTGCTTCTCCTACGATAAATAAGAATCCCGTCCGATAAACAGTAGCTGGACTTTTTCCAATGTCTATACTGTAGACTCACTCCAACTTCATTCTTTACCGCTTTTTATTTGCATGCGATGGAAGCCGCGTTGCATTCCTGTGATATCTACAAAGCCTGCCCCTCGGAATAGACTGACAGCTGGAATCCAAACAATAACGACATGAAGGAAAAGAAAATTTTACACTCCTGGACAGCAGAGGCAGACATTTCAGCAAATTATAGCACGAAAATTCATTGTAAGTAGTATTGTACAACAGGTGGCAAATGAATGTAGCGCTGAACCACTGCAGGATCACTCGAACTCGTAAAGATGTGTCTTTAGAGGTCAGATCCAATTGAATTCACGGCAGCAACTTTCTAAAGCCGTTCCCACCACGAGAAGGGCTGAACTTGGCTCGTTATGTCGGAACCTCGAACCACTACTTGGCTGTAATACGTAGTGATGAAATTTGAGCGCAGAGTAGGAGGTGGTACTAACTACACTTTATGATCAACTCAATAGCGTTAGGCGGTATAACACTGTCCGTACAGAATGGCAGTTAGTTTTACACTGTATAAAGCTAATGGATCATCCAAAGTTCCAGCACAGTGCTACAATTTCACGCTGAAGGGGCCGTCTGTTCCTTCATCGAAAGTCTGTCATGAGGAGAAAAACTGGTTAAACTTAACAGGCTTGTTGATGTGGACATTTTCCACAGCAACGATATACATATTTCTCTTATAAACTGAAACGACTGTTTCTTGCTGCAATTTATATTTACCTATATTCCAGACGCTTTCGATCTTTTGTATTAACCTATCTTCAGGGTATTTAATCTAGAATAATGCAGTTTTCTTCACGTTTCACGAGAGGGTACTATTTCCAAAAGATCACGAGCCGTGGCTGATGGCGGCCTAGAGTCGATTCCGCTTCTGGAGATTATATGGTCTCGACATTTTTCTGGTCATTACCACTGTCGTTCTTCCATTGTTACCTGTAACGCACGTTCCCTGCACCACGGCAATGCAGTATTCATTTACCTTAAGTCTTTTTGTTTCTTGTTGTAACTACTGTCATGTTTGTGAATTTTTTTTGGCTTCCCACAAGAAGCGAGAGTGGTATACCTTGACTGTACCACACTTTCGTAATCATATCAAATTCCTGGAGGATGTTACCATCTCTAGATGAACTACTTCTTGACTGAGTGATAACTTCATTGTTTAGTCCTGTAACACCAAATCAACAAAGCAACAAACATTTCTATTTCCGCCACGATCTTCCTCCCCCAAAAAAAGCGTATCGTAATCGCTAAATCACTTCAATGAATTCCAAGAAGAAAATTACGTCTTGAGCACTATTTGAGGTACACTGCCTGACAAAAATGTCAACCAACTAGTGTACATGGACAGAAGTCAATCTAAGTTCGTGCACTTACACACGAAAGACAGCTATGTAATGAAGAATCACAGTTACTTTTGTGATGAGTAGAACAGCCACCAGAATGCGTTACTCTGTGGGGCCTGATAGGTTATATGAAGGGCGTGGACAGCATCAGATATTGAGAGCTCATTGTGAAGGACAGAGAGAAATTGCAGATGTTTGAGAAAGCGTTCTCAGCACCTGGAAACGTGTAGGAGGGGCATCAATACAAGTCTCCATTTGACCAACTGGACAAGTAGTGCAAAATCTCAATTCGTGTGACAGTAGCCCGATTTTGGACTGTATGGAAACTTGAGGGCAAGCAGGCTCGTTGTGAAGGTTCCAGTCGATCACTTCTCACAAGATAGCGGCACCGGACTGTACATCAAGCACATTGCAGCCTTTCATATCTACGACTCCCATTTTCAAACAAGTAATTGAGTCCAGAGTGAAATTTTCGCTCTGCAGCGGAATGTGCGCTGATATGAAACTTCCTGGCAGATTAAAACTGTGTGCCAGACCCAGACTCGAACTCGAGACCTTTGCCTTTCACGGGCAAGTGCTCTACCAACTGAACTACCCAAACACGACTCACGACCCGTCCTCACAGGTTCAGCTCTGCCAGTACCTCGTTTCCCACCTTCCAAACTTCACAGAAGCTCTCCTGCGAACCTTGCAGTACTAGCACTTGCCCGTGAAAGGCAAAGGTCCCGAGTTCGAGGCTCGGTCCGGCTCACAGTTTTTATCTGCCAGGAAGTTTCAAGAAATTAAGTCTTCGCAGCATTGTCGTCCTTCATCATTGGTTAGTCTGGCAGCTGCCGGACTACGTAATTCTATCCCATGCATAGAGTGCTTAGGCTGCATTTGGAGAGGTGACGTGACTGGGAATCATAGATCCCTGATGAACGCTGTCTCATTGTGTTCAGTAATGAATCATTGTTCTGCACAATCCCAGATGATCATCGTCATCGAATATGGCGGTGATCATTCTGTCTTTGATTCGGACGGGCACAAATACCCCGAGCGTCACTGTGTGGGGAGCCATCGAATATGACTTCAGGCCATGACGTAGTGATAGAGTTATGGAAGCACAAAGGTACGTTGCAAATACCCGACGCCCTCATATGTTACCTCTTATGTGATGGCATCGTGGTGCCATTTTTCAGCAAGACAATGCTCGTCCATACAGGGTACCTGCCTTTTTAAACTGTTCGTGTGATGTTGAGACACCCATGTAGCCAGTAAAATCATCCGTCTGTCCCCGGTAGAAGATAGGGGGCAACTGGATTACCAGGATATCAAGGATCAGATACAAGAGTTGCAGGCTACCTTGTCACAGGATAGGATAGAACGTCCGTATGTAAACCTTCCCAAGTGAATCAGTACATGCATCGAGGTCAGAGGGAGTGCTCATACCGTCTGCGACTTTGTAAATTTGATTTTATTTGGTAACAACTTAAATAACATAACACAATCTCTCAACCGATGAAAATTCAATTCGTTACCTCCTCCCCTTCTATGTGCTTCACATTTTGTTAGACAGTGTATTATCCAGTGATGATTATGTAAAAATCATATATATATATATATATATATATATATATCAAAAATTTCTCTCCTCATCTGTTAATTACGTAACAGATAATTTTCACTTCTTTCGGAATGAATATCAGATGTCAACTTCATCTATTTGGCTCTTCTTCAAGAATACACCATTTAGTGAATTATTTTGAAAGATGGCATTTCATACATACTCCTCTCTACCCTATTTCTTAACTTTCTTCATTAGCTACAGTTTTATTTCATATGAGACGTTACACCTAGCCAGTTATGTGTAATTGAAGTTAAACTCGTCAGCGCCAGTAGTTCCCACTTGGTGCACTTCAGTCACATAATTAAACCCTTTGGCATGTGGAAGAGACCGACTGTGATTTAGTTTGCATAGCAAATCGCGTTCGGTTAGGGTGTTTTAATGTATTCACATACGACGAAGCATCAGCGCCAAATAATCTACTCTGCAGTTGGAAGTGGCATTCACGTCTATCACTTCCGGAAAGCAATGTCTCCAAACGCTCCTCGAACACTCCCAGAGATAATATTTTGTTGCTAACGTTGCGGTCATAAGTCGCTCTGTTTGTGGTCATGCGAGAAACAGTGTTCAGCCGTGATTTATTGTAGGCTGTGTTACCTTCGTTGATCATCTTTTACATTGTTCGTGTAACAAAATTTAGTGTATCTTTAAGTAGATTTTGTTAGTTTTTCCTTAACGAATTTATCTCTACTTTATTTTCTTACTAATTTAAGTATGAATTAGATGAATCGGTAGACGTGAGAATTACGACGCGTGTTCAAGTTCAAAGGTTCTTGGTTCTTCCGCTGATGAGTAGGGCTAATTTAAATGTGGGATGCTTTAATACACGTCAGAGTCATTTATTTATCTATGTGGCAGCGCTGTACAGTATACGAGAGAGAGAGAGAGAGAGGAGTGACTTTGGTGCTAGAGAAGGCTACATTTTCATCACACAATAACTAGTGATCACTTATTTTCTCCTTTCGCTTGATATGACATCTTTTTAAATACATGAACAGTTCAGTGAGACGTTTGGTGACGGTGTTACAATGAAGAAAGCGCATCCTTGGGCGCGGCAGTTCAAAGGGGTCGAACGCTGTCAACGAACTGAAATAATAGTAGGCTCACACCAGATGATCTGACAACATGGTCACGATAGTGGAGACCGTTGATTTGAAGGCACGCTGTTGAGTCTCAAAGATATCGCTTCAGCCTCTGGCTATCCTTGGGGTACTTGCACACATTCCTGCATGATGATGTGAAAGTGCAGTTTATGATCTTCAGTTAGGTGACACGAACGCAGAAACTCGACCTCACGGCTTCTCACGTATCTTGCCAGGCGATGTGGAGATGGTATGAAAGTGACTTTCGTTTCAACAACTGTAACAACAGATGAGATGCGGATGCTGTTTTTCAGTTCTCAAGCTAACTGCCAGTCAGGTCAGTGGACATGACGACCAAAAAACATTTCATGTAATTGCCAGCGCTGAAAAAATTATAGTGGATATGTTTTTGGATACTAATTTTTACTCATTGTCTACCAAACGGCAGTGCGGCGACAGGTGCGATCTATCAAGATCTTTTTAACAGGCTCCTTCCACCTTCGCAACGGCCAGAAGAGCTGCACAAGTGCTCCTTCATCAAGAAAATTCACTAGTGAATCGGCGAAAGAAGTTTTGATGGAATCATGGCACCGACTTTTTGAGATCTAAATATGTCTGCAGGCACAATAAGATGGCTTGCAGAATATAGATGTGGATGAAAATTGAGATCCAAAGAACTCCTTCTTAGGCTGCCCACATTGATATAGAATGTCATTACAGCAGTTATTCTTTAAACTTTATGGCAACTTCGTAACAAAATAACTTCGCCGAAGGAAATCAAGGACCAGACAAAACAGTTGTGGCCAGCTTGTCTGCTGACACGATCGAGAGTAGCTATGTAACACTTCCCGAGTGAATCAGTACGTGTATCGACGCCAGAGGGGATGCACATTCTGTCTAATTCTTTGTAAATTTGTTTTGATTTTGTAATCAGTCAAATAACGTCACATATTCTCTCAACCCGTGAAGAATCGATTCCTTTCCTCCTCCCCTTCTGTGGGCTTCACATTTTTTTTCAGACAGCGTATTATCCAGTGATGGTTATCTAATAGTCATCTATATCGGAGGTTTCTCACATTACCTTAAATTACGTAATAGATAAATTTCATTTCTCTCGGAAGAAGTATCATATGTCAACTTATCTGTCTTGCTCCTCTTCAAGAACGCACCATTTACTGAATTATTTAGAAGAATGGTGTTTCATACATGCACCACTTTACGCTATTTCTTAAATATCTTAATTAACTGATACCCAGCATGTATAAGTTGAAGCACAAGTACTAACATTATGTATTTATAAGGTAATTTGAAATTTGTTTTTGTGCAAGCTGCTGCTCTGTCATAAATGTCTAACATGTTACCAAAATAAGACAATGGCGTCTCCATGTTGGATTCGCAGTATATTTCGCATAATAAGATTTCTTTAGAGATAGATATCATATGTCAGCAGTCTATTCCCTCTTGTTCGGCTTGTATGTTTAAAAATCAAACAGATGACATTCTGTATGTCTAATTGGTACTAAATCCATGTGACGATTGTACATACTTGGAAGTACACTTCTGACAAAACTCGTGGGACACTTTCCAGTATTGTGGTGGGACTCCTTTTGATCTGCGTAGTACAGTAACTCGATTTGGCATGGGCTCCACTAATTGTTGGAAGTCCCCTGTAGAAATATAGAGCCATACTGCCATACTGCCCCTATAGCCGTCCAAAATTGCAAAAATGTTGCCGATACGGGATTTTGTGCATAACTGACCTATAGATTATGTCCCATAAATGTTCGATGTATGGCCAAATCAGTAGCTCGAAGTGTCTAGAATGTTCTTCGGACTAATCATGAAGAGTTGTGATCGCGTGATAGGACGCATTGCCATCCATAAATTTTCCAACATTCCTTGGAAACATAAAGTACATGAAAGGCTGAAAATGGTCTCCAAGTAGTTGAAGATATAACCATTTCATTCAATGATCGCTTCAGTTGGACAAGAGGACCCAGTCCATCCCATGTAAACACAGCCGACACAATTAGGGATACACTACCAGCTTGCACAGTGCCTTGTTGATAACTGTGGTCGATGGCTTCGTGGCATCTGCGCCACACTCGAAGAGTACGATGAGCTCTTAACAACTGAAATAGGGATTCATCTGACCAGCCCATGGTTTTTCGGTGTCTAGGGTCCAACGGATATGTTCGTGAGTTCAGGAGAGGTACTGAGGGCGATGTCGCAGTGTTAGAAAAGCACTCGTGTCGGTGGTCCGCCGATGTAGACATTATCGTCAAATTCCGCCACGCTGTCCTAACGGATACGGTCATCGTACGTTCCACATTGCTCTGTGCGGTTAGTTTAAGCAGTGTTGCTTGTCAGTTAGCACTTACAACTCTACGCAAACGCCTCTGCTCTCGATCGTTACGTGAAGGCCGTCGGCCACTGCGTTGTCCGCTATGAGAGGTAAGGGCTGAAATGTGGTATTCTCGGCACACGCTCTTGCACTGTGGGTCTTGGGATACTGGATTCCCTAACGATTCCGAAATGGAATGCTCCATGCGTTTAGCTGCAAATACCATTCCGCGCTCGAATTCTATTCCCGAAGTGCAGTCATAACCACGTCGAAAACCTTTTTACTTGAATCACCTGAGTGCACATGAGAGCTCCTCCAATGCACTGCCGTTTTGTACCACGTTTACATGATATTGGCGGCATCTGAATAAGTGCGTGTCGCCATATGATGATTTTTGTCACCTCGGTGTATGTTGATATTGCCGTACTGAGCAGATTAGTTAAAGGCCGGGGAGCGGGGCAGGGGTGATGGGTTTCGTCTGTTGCAGACCAGTCAATATCTGTAGTGTAGCACAGGAAAGTGTAATATAAAAGCCTTTTCGTCACGCAGGATAGCGAATATCGTGTCGTTGTTGTTACACATTTCTGTTGAAAAAATGACGTTCTGCCAACAATTCAGATGCTGTTTAGTCTACTTAATGTCAGAATCTATAGTTGTGAAACGGGTGTAATAAGAAAACTGTTCAAGCTCTATATGTTTTCAGAGATAATTGCGGAACACTAAAAGAGAATTACGTACGTACACCAATGGTATCGTATGGAACGAGTTCGTTTGAAGCTGAATTAAGTTGCAGAAAGGGGCTAGAGAAAAATGTAAGCGAAGTGACGTAAAACGGAAAATGAAGACAGACAGCAGTACGGCGACAGAAACAGAAAATAATACGAGCCGCATGCAGCAAAGCTGAATGTTTCATTTCCTTGAACTGACGGCCAGATATGAGCAGACACAAATGGGAGGCAACGAGCAGCGTTTCATTTCGTTGCCGGAGGTGTTCATTCCACAACTGCAGCCATTCTTCATTACAGAATCGCGTATAGCCCTTAGCAAAGAGGAGAATACAATAATGCATAGTGAGTTTTAGTGTTGTAACTGCTATCAAAGTAGTACAACATCTGAAGTGAAATAATATTCTTATAGGATTCTGTGTGACAGTTCAGTACTTACAAAGTCGCAGGTATTATCAGTTTATTCAATATATACATTATAAGGGAGAACTGTTCCATTTCTTTGTCTTTGATCACCTACACTGACACTCACTTTATTGACCTGGTAGCTCCCTTTTCTCGAAATATTGTTTCAGGAATCCAGTTAACACGAAAGGGGTTAACATGAAGAATCTATTAGCATAAAACAATATTGCGATCCCGACAAAATATTGCGTACTTCCGTATTTTGCTTTGACTTAACACACACAAAAAAATTAATATATTTCCATTCTGTGACGAAGAAATAGAACTGCTTTTTGCTGTTGTGACATGATCCCGAATTATTGGATAATTTTCTTTCGTTAGACCGAACAAAATAAGCAATATGTTTTGCTGTTGCTATGTTAACGATTGGCTTCAGGTACTGCCATTTTCGAAATCAGTTAGGTGAGAGACATGCCGAAGTTAAATAATGTTGAAATCAATTCATTTTGTGGTAACATCTTTTCGTGTTTTTTGTATTTAAATGTTAGGTAAATTCATTTTGTTTGAGCGTTGGGCATGAATTAAAGATAAAGCTTCTTAAGGCAGCTGGCCAAAAATGGACAAGGAAACCTGAAATTTGTGAATAGTTTGACACTGCTAATTCTACGATTGTAAAAATGGAGATAAATTTTCGGCATTTCGGGAACGTAATACGAGCCAGACATGAAATGTTTGAGAACGCCGGTGGAAAGTTTCAAAACAAAATTATGAGTTACCATTCAAAATGTTTGTAGTGAACATAACTCACCTTCACCAGTTACGATTAAACACCAGTGACAAACTACGCTGCGTTCTGTACTTGAAGAATATGACAAGGAAGAGGTCTTCAACGTCAAAGAAATTGATTTATTATAGTGGTGATTTATTACTCAAACTCCATCGTCTGACAGTCGTGTTCAGGGCACAAAATTTCTAATAATTGTAATATTGTTGTGATCCAGTTCACATGGATCTGGAAAGTATACATGACTTCCGACGAAATTTTAAATACATTGTTAAGGAAATGTAATAATTTTACCATCTGTATGTGCTACCACCAACAAATGACAGGTCGAAGCCACGTTTTCCCAAGCTCAGTTCGGATTTTCAGTACATTTTAACTGATTTACCCCCATTTAAAAATATTAATGTATCTTATTACATATTTTCCTTGCATAGTATGTTCTTAAACAATGTAATCTCAGTAGTAAAATTCAACGAGATCGAAAATGTGGAACTGAAGCTTTTTTTCATGTACGTCTTTTGTCAATAAAAAATGTTTGGGTCCCTTCAGTTTACTGGTAAAAGTATTTCATTGAAGTCGGTTCTCTGTCTGTTTATTATTAGTTTTAATCAAGTAAGAGACCACTCCAAGTCAATGACTCTCAACCAAAAAAACGAAAGCAAACACTGAAGCGCTGTAATCAAAATATGTCTTACATCTCTGAAGTTAAATTGAAAGTCTTTTGAATATCAAACAGACCAGATGTGTGACATAACAGCAATCCATTTTGGAACACTTTTACTTTACAATCTATGAGCCTATACTGACGTATGAATCTTTATTGAGAAAATTGAATCATAATGACCGATTACTTCCCCTTCTCGTAATTTTAGAGAAAGTGGGCATAACGTCCAATACATGTTGCTCGTAGTGGAATGATGAAAATAACGCGGCTAAGGAGGAACTCTGTATGATTTTCATACATCAACAATATAGCAGTGGCAAACTGCTTCGAATATCAGAATGCGTTAGTGCACCGCTTCTGGGATTACGGGAAGCGACCCTGCCCCCAAGTCGAATCCGCCTCGCTGTCTGAGAAACTATCAAGCCTGAGTGTGAATCTTAGACAGTTTCCCACACTCACCTAGGTAAACACCGAGCTGGTATACACGTCATGTCTCGAACTTCGAAAATCGTTCCCACATTAAATTTGCTCTAGACGCAGACAGGTGAGGTACACAAATTTTGGTCGGGAGGGGGTGGCGAGGGGGTGGGGGGAGGGCGTTAATGGAACCAGGAAGGGAGTGCAGCCCTCAACTGTCAATGACACTGGGAAAGCTCATATGACTATGGCGACCGAATAGAGAAACAGGATTGCAAATAAGAAGATGAAGATGAAGAAGCGGAAGAAGGGCAGAAACAATGTGGCAGTGGCACCACACGCTGCATCCTATAAAACTACACTCTTAAGGAAGAAACGCACACGAAGGCATTATCCGAATGGGACGTTAGTCTGTAGAATGAGCATGCTGCTGCCTCTACACAGGGTTATCAAGCAACATGACGTCAGAACTTCCAGCCCCCACGCGCCAGCACAGCGCCAGCGCGCCTTATCAGTCCCGATTGCGCAACCTGAAGCCGAGTTCTTCAGCAACACGGGCCTAGTAATATTAGGGCCCGTGTTGCCCGGCAGCCTCGCGCAGCGGCTAAGTCCCTCTCAAGGTCACCCGCCATAGACAGTATATGCACACAGCCATTGAAAACACCCACCCACCTCCCCAGGGGTCGTAACCCCTGCAACCCACAGAACATTTACTGATAAACCATTCTCTTTGTATACAAGGAACAGGAGACGTGTTAATTCTAATGAGAGAGTTAACATTTGGGCTAAGATTGAAGGTGTATTTACAAATTATATTAAAGTACAATGTGACATTACTCCGTCCGAATGGGACGTTAGTCTGTAGATGTTTTGTACATGCACTGAAAAATATATGATTAAAATTTGAGAAAAAATATGGATGACTTATCCAAGAGAAGAAGCTCCACAAATTCCACAGGTCAGTAAGGTGTCGGTACACTTGTGGTGGCTATGTAAGCAGTTATTCCGCTTGCCATTGAATGGTAAAGTCTTTCAATGTCCTCCAGGAAGAAATCGTACGATATTCTGTCCAATAGGTGCGTTATATAGTCAAAATGTCGAGTTGGTTGGAGACCCCTGTCCATAATGCTTCATACATTTTCGATTGGGGAAAAATCCGTTGACGTTGCTAACCAAGGTACAGTTTGATAAGCACGGAGACAAGCTCTAAAAGCTCTCACCGTACGTGGACGGACACTATCTTGCTGAAATGTACGCCCAGGATGGCTTCTCATTAAGGGTAATAAAACGTGGCGTAGGGTATCGTCGACATACCACTGTGCCGTAAAGATGCCGACCAAAGTGGTCCTGTTATGAAATGAAATAGCATCCCCAGACTATCACTCCCGGAATTCGTGCAGTACGGCATGCGACACGGGTTGCCATCTCACCTTCTCTGGTGCGTCTCCAGACACGCCTTCGGGCTGGGATCCCGTTGACTGAAGAGAAATTGCCATTCGAAGAGACCCGCTTCGAACTTATCCCCGGTGACCAGGCAGCGATAGAATACAACCTGACTGTCACCCGCCATACCGCCCCCGTACCAGGAGTGATGGTCTGGGGTGCCATTTGTTGTCATAGTGGCACCCTTGTGGTGCGGCACCCTTACATCACAGAAGGTCATCGACGATAATCTATGCTCTGGTTTGCTTCCCATAGTGCCAAGCCATCCTGGCTTACATTTCAGAAAACTAAAGCCCACCTGCACAAGACGAGAGTCTCTACCGCTTACGTTCGCGCTTGTCAATCCGTACCTAAGCCAGCAAGGTCGCGAGATCAGTCCCCAGTTATTCTTGTAGAAAAAGTATCCTAACGTAAAAGCTTAAGCAGAACCGCTTAACGCTTTTTTCAGTTTAGGTCTTCATCGGTTTGCACACTTCTCTTGCCAGTTTATTATTTATTGTTCGTGTAGGCTGTAGTAGGTGACAGATTAATAGAAATTGGGATAGTTGTGACACTACACAATTGGGAAGACTACCTCCCTCGCCCATCAATGTTTAAGCTAGCCCATTTGCACCAAACCATTCAGTAATTTTCACTATTTCTATATTGATGCTACTTTGCTCTGATTCCCAATAATGCTTCTGTCATTTGCAAATAGGACTGTACCTCCCGACCGATGGAGGTGACGCAGTGTTTACTGGATTCGCATTCGGTAGAACGCCGTTTCGAACGCTTGTCAAGTCATCCAGATTTAAGTTTTCCATGATTTCCCTAAATCGCTCCAACCAAGTGCCCGTATGGTTTCTTTGAACGGTCACGGCCGATTTCCTTCTTCGTTCTTGACACAATCCGAGCTTGTATCCCTTCTCTCATCACCTCGACGGTGACGAGACGTTGAACCCAATCTTCCTTCCTTATATATCCTGAGTCCATAAAATGACACGTCATTAACGTAAATCAAGAACTGGAGCGACCAGTGATCGCACCCGGTGGAGCGCATAGTGATTTTTGCTTATTGTTACCATGGGATCATCATTACAGGCAGAATTCCTTCTGGAAAAACTGTCACAGGAGCGTATCATCGCCAAATCATTCTACAGCTGAACAGTAGAATGAAGAAAACCTTACCTCATCCGTCGCGATTGGGTCGCTCATTCTCCAGAACCACGCTCGGCAGCACAACGCCAACATATGTAAAGGAAAGGCTACGCGGATGTGGTTAGGATCTGATTAGTTCATGTGTGAATACACCAAGCTTTGACTTATTCCCACAGTTTAAGCAAACTATGCGAGCACGTTGTCATTCACCTATGGAAGAGCTTTCTGCCGCCTTTAGCGAGGTCATTCGTTTGCTGAACAAAAATGACGTGTTAATGTGCGTTTGGACCTTTGTGACTTTCCGTGCGTACTAGACGCATGCGGCCGCTGCAAGCAGAGGCAAGGAGGCGCTTGCACCAATGTAAAGTCACGCAGACCTCCGAACTGTGCGCACTGGTGCGCATACCAGGAGAGGACACACTTGCCCCTACTTGAGAATGGGCGCACACGTGTAAACGCTCATTTAGATGAGAATGTACAACTAAGCCCACTTTCGGAAGCGGTTTTTGAGAGTATATTGAAGGATTGTTGAAAGAGAATATTAAAAGGATAAATATTGAGACTAAAAAATATGGGCGTTATTTACGATATTACTCTCACAGAACAGAATGCTTCATGATGTGTAACACCTGATCACATTTAAATAGTCATAATATGCAGTGTCGTACAGTCCAATAGAACTCGGTTCTCTGTCTGTTTCTAATCAATTTTAATCAAATAAGACACCATTCCAAGTCAATGACACTCAACCAAGAAAAAGAAAGCAAACACTGCCGTGCTGTAATCAAAATATGTCTTACAGCTCTGAAGTGAACCTGAATGTCTTTTGAATATCAAACAGACCAGATGTATTATATAACAGAACCAAATTTTTGACACGGATGAATTTATATATATATACAATGTACGAAAGTAATAAGTAGCAGATCTGGGATTAGCTTTCAAAGTTAAGTCAAAACTGGGGAGCACCTAGTAGGCAAAGTGAAAGGAAAGTACGACAGTCTTGAAGATCTATAACTATAGGTTTCAATTTGGAGAAGAAACTTCCCATAATGAACATCTGGAACACTGGACTTACAAGCCAGAAAATGTGGAGGATCTCTACGGAACAGTCAAGGAAAGGAAATGGTGGAATATACAACTAGAAGCAGGAACTAATTGCTAGGACATAAGAAATGAGGTAATACCTCTCGTGGTACCAGAGAAATCCGCAGAGCGCAAAACTTGTACAAGACTATAGAGACTAGAACACATCCAACAATATTGGGAGACTTTGAGTATATATGCTACTCTGACAGAAGGAGGTTGGGAATGGAACAGGCATTGTCCAAGGAATATGCTCCGCCACACACTTTGAGACAGCTTACAGACACCCCATCTAAATCTAGAAACGCAGGATCTGGTACCGTTCCATACTGGGCGCCTGGTACAGCAACTGGCTATACATTTCTTGAAACAAGGCAGTCTTGTTGGCAAATTGTTTGTGTAGCCGGCTGCGAGGTCGGACTTACCTTGAGTTCTCGACCGCATTATACTGTATTTACATTTCGTCCGCTGTATGCAACGTTCCATGCTTTGTAATCCAGAACGCGGTTGGCTTCGTATTATGTCCCTTATGCTTTTATTTGCCTTCTGACGATTCGACGATATTTCCTTGTAGTTTAATGTTGACACACCACGTAACTTCTTACATTAATCTCTAGATGTCCCACAAGAGCGAAACACGTCATGGAATAAAAATAGATAAAAGCAATTTATAACCAAGGCTGTCTTGTTTGAAGGAACGTAAGATCTGTTTGAAGTTGATTTCGTACTGCTAGAGGCTGAACGTTGCAGTTATTTGAGTACCTACCGTAAACATAGCCTGTGAACGACCGGAAGCTTCAGCTGACACTCTGCCGTTTTTGGCTAGTTTCCAATAAATAAATGATCCACGCAACTTCCGATTTGGCCATTACCAGAATGCTAATCGTATAAGCGTGAAACACGATGGAAATGGTGTTGACGTTATCGGAAGCATGCAGTTACAATAACAGGACGGTATTGCGTCTCAGCAAACAAAGTTACGTGACATATTTCAGCAATACCATGACGTGAATTTCGACACGCTTACGTACGAGTAGAATCAATACCGTATCTAGGACGTACCAGAAAATGAAGAGTTCTCGCTCAAACTAATATCGTCCTTTCCTAGTGACAATTAATGACGGAAAACCACACTAATAAGAAATTAAATGGTAATTCCACGATTCTATCGGTATGGCAGCCATTGTCCGCAGGTATAACTCGTATTTGTCGTCGTTGAGAAATTCGTTGGATACATCTTTCTTTCAGTTTCTCGTAGAATGGAGGGAGTTCGAATACAACTATGTAAATTTCTGATAATATTTGCCTAGAAATAATTTTTATTCGATTGGCTAAGAAAAAATGTGAATTTGTCGCTGCAAATTTTGCACAGAAATGATCATTCAGATGAAGTTTGGCGAACAGGAGTATAGTTCCTTAAATGATGACTTGGCCGATTTTTTCATCCCTTTCTAGATTCTAATGATATCAATAATATTTTATTCGAAGAACAAAGAGTGAATGGACACGTTGAATAAATGCAATTGTGAATTATTAAGGGAAGAACGAACTTCGGCTCATCGAAGTACAGGTGTGAAACTGTACTGTGAAACTGACTCTGAATTTGCAACCTGAGACAAAGGTGAAGCTGATGACATTATGTGCGACAGTGACGGATGCAATTTTAAAGATAGTAGTGATAATGAGGTTCGTCAATTTTCTGACGGTGAATATGATGATATATGGCAAATTTGGTATTCATGTAATACCTTCCTCAGTTAGTTACATTTTAGTGAAAGAAGGTCTACAGGTACACACAGAGCAATACACGATGCGAGACACCAAGTGAAATGAGAGTACACACTTTTCCGTTGAACAAATCTAACTTACTTTCATTCCCGAGGCTGTGCTCAGCTGCTGCTTTCCAGAACACGATTTTTAATTTTCCATTAGTGTGTAACCATCCTCACATTCCAATATACCTACGTATCGTACTTTACCTGATCATTTAACGTCAAACAAGCTCATATAGTACATTATTTCAGATACACAGAAATATTTTATTTCGGTAACAATAAAAAATGGTTCAAATGGCTCTGAGCACTATGGGAATTAACTTCTGAGGTCATCAGTCCCCTAGAACTTAGAACTACTTAAACCTAACTAACCTAAGGACAACACACACACATCCATGCCCGAGGCAGGATTCGAACCTGCGACCGTAGCAGTCACGCGTCTAGAACCGCCCGACCATAACGGCCCGCTCGGTAACAATACTTCTACTGTAGTCAATAAGCGTAACTTTGTTAGGATCCCATCAAGACTCTTTCAACCGATACAGTAGCTTTTCTCATATTTCGGCCAGCTTCACATATTTCGATGCATTCCAGTTGCGAGCTACACATTCACGTTTTAGCATTGGAAACGTTTTGGGAACAGAACCTCACATTCGTTATTCTTGAGGAGGAGAGGAGCGGGAAGTCAGTCTCCATAGAGGGATGTAATTAATTTAATAAACATAAATACATCTGTTGAAAAACATCTGATCTGTCTTGGGTGTGGCAGACATGGTCTTCATGGATAGATGTCTGCCAGCCCGCTATCAGAAATATAGAGGTCTCTGATTTTGGTACAGACATGGTGCCGTGTTGTGCATGGGCCTCCGTGACTTCGCATCCCATCAGAGGGGGAATGAACAACCGGTGTCCGAAACGTTCACCCAGAGCCCCAAAACCTCAACACGCAAGGCAGCCTGCGAAAATGGTCTAACGCAGTACGTGATCCGTTATATTATTAAAATTCTCTCTCTCCGTCCCAATAAGCCTTAGAAAGCACTACAGTACCGACCGACCGCCGTGTCATTCCTGGCTTAGGTGTCAATGGCTCCGGATATGGATGGGCATGTAGTCAGCACACCACTCTCGCGGCAGTTGTCAGCTTTCGTGATCAAGCTGCTATTTATAAGTCATGTAACTCCTCAATTTACCTCTCAAGGGGTGAGTCCATCCCGCTTGAAAACCGTACTCTGCAGACCCAGACGGTAGCCTATTCAAGTGTTTGCCAGGCCCGACAGCATTAAACTCCGGTGATCTGAGAGGAACCTACGTTACCACGGCGGCAAGGCCGTTTGCCAAGTCATTAAAAAGGAGTAGGAATTTGGTTCGTGGAAGCGTCACTATCACCGGAGCTGTCTGAAGACGACTCTGGCCGTCGGATGGAGTATGGGGAAAACGTTCAAGTCTGGTTACAGAGGCTTATCCGAGTTGTTTCCATTTCGAAAATATATTGAGTGATGAGCCCGTGTGTCACTCTAGAGCATTTGTAAACAGCGGTAATTCTCATTGTTAGATAAAAGAGTCTTCACGCATCATCTTTACCCCAACGTAACCGTTTCGTCCGGTAAGGCGACAAACCTTTCCTTATCCGGAAAAGATGAACACAAACTCGTACCTAGCCGTGTCGGGAAATCAAGTTTGGGGCAATTATATAAACGTATGACAGTATCAATGGCAATAACGCACTAAGACAAAGAAAAAAAGACACCACGAAGAAATTATTCTAATGGGACGGAAATCGGTAATTGTGACGTTTTTGTACACAAAAGCAAATAATTACAACATCAGAAATGTTGGATGACGTTGCAAGTTGAAGATGAAGAGCTAAAGAAAATATTCGAGGGTATGGAAAGGGTAATACAGTACGAGAAGGGAGATGAAAATCTTATAGTCATGGGGGACTGGAATGCAGTTGTCGGGGAAGTAATAGAAGAAAAGGTTAGAGGAGAATACAGACTTGTGACAAGGAATGGGAGAGGAGAAAGAGTAAGTGATATCTGTAATGCATTTCAGCTAGTGATAGCGAATACCCTGTTCAAGGATCACAAGAGGAGGAAATACACACCGAGCGAAGTGGCTAGCACACTGGACTCGCATTCGGGAGGACGACGGTTCAATCCCGCGTCCGGCCATCCTGATTTAGGTTTTCCGTGATTTCCCTAAATCGGCAAATACCGGGATGGTTCCTTTGAAAGGGAACGGCCGGCTTCCATCCCCGTCCTTCCCTAATCCGATGAGACCAATGACCTTGCTGTCTGGTCTCCTCCCCCAAAACAATCCAAAAAGGAGGAGATACTCTTGGAAAAATTCGGGTGATGCGGGAAGATTTCAGTTAGATTACATCATGGTCATACAGATTCCGAAGTCAGATACTGGATTGTAAGGCATACGCAGGAGCAGATATAGACACGTATCACAACTTAGTAGTGATGGAGAGTTCACTGAAGGTGTCAGGAAGAATCAATATGCAAAGAAGTGGGATACAGAAGTACTAAGGAATAACAAGATAAGCATAAAGTTCTCTGAGGCTACAGATACATCTATAAGGAATAGCTCAGTGAGTAGATGAAGAGAAATGGACATCCCTATAAAGGACAATCATAGCAGTTGGAAAAAAACATAGGTAAAAAGAAGGTAACTGCCAAGAAACCATGGGTAACAAAAGAAATATTCCAGTTGATCGATGAAAGAAGGAAGTACAAAAATATTCAGGGAAATTCAGAGACACAGAAGTACAAGCTACTGAGGAACGAAATAAAAAGGAAAGGCAGAAAAAGAAAGACGAAACGTCTGCATGAAAAATCTTAGGAAATGGAAAAAGAAAGGATTATTTGAAGGACTGTCAAATGCAGGGGAGAAAGTGGAGAGGTTGAAATAGAAGATTAAAGTGCTCTATGAAGGAGAAAATTTATCTGATGTGATAGAAGAAGAGACGGGAATTGAGTTAGAAGAGACGGGGGATCCAGTGCTAGAATCAGAATTAAAGAGGACTTTGTAGGACCTGAGATCAAATTAGGCAGAATGGATAGATAACATTCCATCAGAATTTCTAAAATCACTTGTCAAAGTGACTACGAAACGATTATTCACGTATGTGTGTATGATGTATAAGTCTGCCTACATACCATCTGTCTTTCGGAAACGTATCATCCACACGTTCATAGGATATGTCCGACCTGGAAAAAGCGTTCGACAATGTGAAATGGTAAATTCTGAAAAAAATAGGTGTAAGCCATAGGCCCGTAATATACAATATGTACAAGAGCCAAGAGGGAATAATAAGAGTGGACGATGAAGAACGAAGTGCTCGTATTAAAAAGAGTGTAAGGCAGGGAATAGTCTTTCACTCCTATAGTTCAATCTGCACATTGAAGAAGCAATGATGACAATAAGAAAGGTACAGGAGTGGAATTAAAATTGAAAGTGAAATGATATCAATGATACGATTCGCTGATGACATTGCCACCCTGAGTGAAAGAGAAGAAGAATTACAGGATCTGCTGAATGGAGCGAACAGTCTAATGAGGGCAGAATGTAGATTGAGAGTAAATCTAAAAATTATGAAAGTAATGAGAAGTACCAGAAATGAAAACAGATAGAAACTTAACACGAGTGTGGTTAAGTAGATGAAATTAAGGAATTCTACTACAAGGCAGTAAGATAACCAATGACGGTCGGAGCAAGGAGGACGCCAAAAGCAGACTATCACTGGCAAAAAGGGTATTTCCTGGCCAAAAGTAGTCACTTGCTTCAAGATAGGCTCTAATTTGAGGCAGAAATTTCTGAGAATGTACGTATGGAGCGCAGCATTGCATGATGATGAAACATGGACTGTGGGAAAACCGCAACTGAAGATAATCGAAGCATCTGAGATACGACGCTACAAACGCATGATGAAAATTAAATGGACTGATAAGGTAAGGAATGAGGAGGTTCTGCCCAGTAACGGAGAGGAATGGAATATGTGGAAAACACTGATAGGGACAAGGGACAAGTTGGAGGACATCTGTTAAGACATCAGGGAGTGGCTTCCATGGTACTATAGGGGGCTGTAAAGGGTAAAAACTGTAGAGGAAGACAGAGATTTGAACACATCCAGACAATAATTGAGGACGCAAGTTGCAAGTGCTATTTTGAGATGAAGAGATTGGCACAGGAGAGGAATTAGTGACGGGTCGCATCAAACTAGTGAGAAGACTGATGACTAAAAAAAATCAAGAAGAAGATCATCACAAATTGAGCCAGTCAGCGATGAACTGCTCCAATGCTGGCTCTTATGAAAGCAGTCAGTGGGCTTGGCATTGATTGATAAGAGTTGTTACAGGTTCTTCTGAGTGACATCGTGCCGAATTCTCTTAAGTTGGCTTGTTTGATGGTCAGCATACAGAGATGGCTGCAGAGCAGTGCCCATAATGCTCCAAACGTTCTGAATTGGGAGAAGATCAGCGACCCATCTGGCCTAGATAGGGTTTGGAAAGTACGAAAAAAAGCACTAGAAACTCTCGTCGCTCGCGGACGGACATTACCTTTCTGTAATTTAAGCCCAGGACGACCTGAGATGTAGGGCAACAAAACGGGACTTAGAATGTCATCGATGTACCGCTGTGCAGTAAGGATGGCTCGAATGATAACCAAACGGGTTCTGCTGCGAAAACACCTGGCATCCCAGAACATCAATCACGGTTGTCGGGCCGTATGGCGGTCAACAGTCAAGTTGATATCCCTCAACCGTCTAGTGCGTCTCCAGACATGTTTTCATCCTATAATTTCAATGAGTGGAATATAATTGCTTTCAGTGATGAGTCCCGCTTCGAACTGAGCGCCCACAACCATCAAAGACGAGTGTGGAGACGTCCCAGACAGCGGGGGGATAACAGCCTTCGCCTGCCGCACTGCTTTGAAGCCTGGAGTGATCGTCTGGGGCGTCATTTATTTCACAGTAGGACCTCTAAAAATCTAAAAGCAAAGTGGTACGTTGACGATATTCTATTCTTCGTTTTGGTGCCCTTCATGGCAAGCCATCGTGGGCTTTCATTTCAGCAGGATAATAGCAGCCCATACACGATGAGAGTTCCTACTGCTAGTCTTCGTGCTTGCCAAACCCTACCTTGGCCAGATGGGTCACTGGTCTACTTCCAATTGCGAATGTTTGCAGCAATATGGGCAGGGCCCTCCAACCATGTTTTGAAAGTCTAACGCATCTATTGGACGGAATTTGGCACCATATCCCTCACGAAGACGTCCAACAACTCCATCGGTCATTGCCAAGCCGGATAAATGCTTGAATATGGGCTCCAGGTGGGCCAAGGCGTTACTGACTTGCTGAACTTGTGAAGCTCTTTCTCATGATTGAATTCATCCCATTTTTATGGAATTGTAATCATGTTTTGGCCTATATGTGTACAACAGATACACCATTTTCTGTCCCACTGGGATACTTCCTTCGTTGTGCGCCTTTATTTATTTATTTTTGTTTTTTTCTTTTTTCGTTTTGTAATCAGTGTTTGCAAACGGTTTGATGATCATTTTCTGGGACGTCGGTGCTTTACACATGAGTCGTCAGCATGCAACTTTGATGTTATAGAGTGCGAATTCCAGTTCTGGCGATGTGCGAAAGAAGAGGTTTATCTCACCAAAGCCACGTGCAATGGATGATTTGAAAGCTCGAATATGGCATATTCTCTCAAATGTGCCGTAACATCTCCTGTTGAAATCAACTGAAAACATTCCCAAACCTTTGGAGAAATTGGTGAAAGATGCTGGAGTCATGTGTAATAGCACCTTAAATAAAATAAACCAGTTATTTTGGGAAAGATAAGCCATTTCCAACACGCACTTAGTTTCTGACCACCCTTCAAATTGAGGCACTGCAGGGAAACTGTGAGCAACCGCGGCCGTCTTTCCTTCAACAGAATACATTTCTCTTCAGATGTACGTGCACTTATTTAAAATAAAAGATAATGCTGCCCAACCTTTGCTTGGTGACCGCTACCGAGGCTCGCAGATTTTCTAGATCTCCTGTACAACAACAACCAAGCACCAAGAACTATATTTTCGACCAAATCACAAACACATATTCGTATCCAGTGTTTATTCGGATTCGCGTTCAGTTGTAAGGAAAAATTACATACTCTCAATTCCAATAGAAAATTAACGCTACTTTTTTCGCGGAATATCTGTGACGTTTCAGCGACAGGCCAAACAGATCTTCCGAGAACTAGAGGAAAAAGAAATTCGACTAATGAATATGATGAAACGAAACAGACGATTAGAAAAGTGTGTTATGTCAGAGGTGCTGACATAACAAGCGCCTCTTGTATAAAAATCAGAAAAATACACTGTCCCCACGCTTTGGAGACCATCGTATATTGGGTGCCAGCCACACTGAAAAAATATTGGTTTTTCCAACGGCTACTCTCTCGTTTACTTTCTCAGAATTCAGATTGTTTTGTAGAAGATTGAAACTAGAAGGCCATTTAACCGACATGTGATGATCGAAGGGATCGCTGTGTTAAAATGAAATCTACGGATACCTGCCACTGAATGCTGGCCCCAGTTTTGACTGGACAATACGTGGGATCCGTCCACCACGTCGGCCAGGAGGCCCGAAGATGACATAATGTAGCGCTAAAACTGGTTGCTGAAATAGAATAACAACTGGAAAATTAGACGACTGAATGTTTGTGATTCGGCATTTTACCTTGAACAGCCGAGGTCCCGCGACCATCTGTATAAAGATAGACTTACAGAATGAACATCATGTCTCGGTCTGGGTAACAAACATTGGCAAAGACTTCTGTCACATCGGCAAGTACCAACATTGCCGAAAATGTGAAACAGCATTTCCTAGAGGATAAAAATGTTCTGAGCTTAATGACGCTTTCCCATAGACAATGGCTATTCATCTGCTTCAAAACAGACGTGCAGCACACTTGAAGTATATGGTAGAACATCCATACACCACTATTGAAATCGTAATAGTGAAATCTATTTAACCAAGTATGTCAGAAAACATATGTAATAGAATCATGTCAGGTTGAAACTCAAATTGCTGCACGTCTGAACCAGATTTCGTGTTAGCGAACATTCCACATGTAAGTCTCTCTATTCAAAGTTAGCGAAGTTATCTGAAGATCCATTATTATGACAAGGTGATTACGTGATGTTACAAACTTCCAGGGATTATGCTGCAGGGTAAACGTATCAACCTGAAGTAAGGCACCCTGATCTGGAAACGACCAAGTCGAAAATTATAAAGAAAATCGTTGTAATATTTTTGTGACAGAATTACGCATCCACTGGTATTGTTGTGGTTACGATAGCGTGGCAGTCAGTCCCGATTAGGTGTGGAAGTTGGGATGATAGCCTAACTGAGCTAATCGAGTGCAGCTGGCATGAGAAATCTTTGTGTACAATGTCTGTACTGTGGCATACTGCAGGTTGTGTTTACAAGTTGAATTTATTACAATCTAATGTAGTAACGTCGGTCACGCCAACAAAGTGGAATTGTCCCCGGTGACTCAATTTGCAGGTATTATTTTCTTGCATGGGCAAGCAACCGGATAAGCAGAGCAGCGAGAAAGTTGTACAGGACAAATACCCACGTAGAAGACACCCGGATCACATCACATCAGGTTTCCAAGACTGTTCCAGTCATTAAGTGAAACAGTGAAATTGATAGCACAGTATAACAACCTAGGAGCATGAGGAACCACAGGACTCCCGACTTAGAAGATACACAATTTACTCAGGATGAGGCACCTGCAATTAGCACTCGACGAGTTGCACGCGAAATGAATGTGTAGCGAAATATTGTGGGAAATGCAGCTACACCTCTACCATCCTGTCAGCAAACACATGCTTTGATGCTGCTGACTTCAGATATCGTTTCGTGCTCAGTCAGTGGTTCTTGCAGCGTTTTGCAGTCGATCCTCACTTTCCTGTGTATGTTCTTTTCACGATTGAAGCCTGTTTCACCAGTGAGTGAAAGCTAAATTGTCACTACAGCAAGAAAGAGGTGTAGTCTTTCCCGCCACTGTTCACTGTTGTAAAAGTAGCAACTTGGCAGGTAAATGTAATTCGTAATACCTGTAGCGTTGACGATGGATTTTCGGTGTTTCTGATATAAAGGTACACGTGTCGTTACTAGTTCATCAATACAGGGAATTATATGAGGGTACTGGAGAGTATACAGTGGGAATTCTCCACGTTATGATCCGTATTAGGAAACTGAGGTCCTAAGTTTGAGCTTTGCCTTAGACTAAGATGGAACATGAATAGATTTTCGCTTACAGTTTATACTTGGTCGTTTCCGCACTAGGGTTGCTCAACTCAAATTGATACAATTACCCTTCTCCTTCTGGTAAGAAGCAGGTAAATTGAGCTGTAAGGGGCTGGGTGCATTACACCCACAAAACATAATTCAACACCCTTTATTAATACATTAACTAGGGTATACTTGACGGAAAATGCCGCAGAATTAATTAAGACAGAAAATTTGTTGCCTGTATCAGTGTTGAAATCTTGGAAGTAATTATTTTATAACTCACTAGACAAAATGTTGATTACAGTGTTGTGCACACGTTGAAGAAACAACGCTGACGGTGTAACAATTCTGCCTGTAGATTCATTCACCTGTGATGCGTTGTTAACACTTCACAACCTTTGAAAAGAAAGGAACACAATGTTGTGCGAACAAGTCAGGAGGAGGAAAACGTACCTTAGTGAAGCTTGCAATGGCAACACATTTAATAATAATAATAATAATAATAATAATAATAATAATCCCCGTGGAGGCCCGGGAAAAGAATAGGCCTCCGGTATGTTCTGCCAGTCGTAAAAGGCGACGAAAAGAACAAACCACTAATAGGGCTAACCCCCCTTTTAGTGTGATTAGTTGCTTCAGGACAGAACTAAAGAAGCCTCGGACAAGCGCCGTCATGGTCGGGGACGACGCTTGAACCCTATGTCCGCCCACAATGGTAACGACACTGCTAGCCAACTGGAAAATGATTTAAATCCAAATAGAAGTGTTTTGCAGGATATGCTTCCTGCAACCACCCTAGAAGGAAAACAAAGACAGAGGATGAGATGGTCAGATGAAGTTAATCGACACCTCATGTTCTGTTATTACCAAGCAACAAACCTAGGAACCAACACAACTGGATACAGATCACAAGTATACACAACATTTATTACCAGATACACGGAATTAAAATTTTTTACAGAACAACAACTAGCTGATCATATCCGTGTAATAATAAAAAATAACAGGATACCCCAGTCAGAATTAGAAAACATCAAACAACAAGTACAACAAATACTGGAACAAATTAATGTGCAATCAGAAGAAGAAGAAAATACAGTAATGGACTCAAACATCCCAGAGCAAACAAACAAAGAACAACACGCACCAATTAAACAATCAGAGGAAAACGAAATCTTAAGACAGCCACCAGAACAAGCACAAATAGAACACGAAGTGACACAGATGTTAGATATAGAAGAAAAATTTCAGCTAACATATATAGAATACAAAGACACAAATACAGATATTAGACCATTCTTGCATAGACCACCAAATAACCCACAAGTCGAAACAACAATAAAAACTATCAACACAATCATACACAACAAAATAAATGAAAACACAACTATGGAAGAGTTACAACTACTGGTTTATATAGGAGCACTCACTACACTAAATTTACACACTAGTCAGAGATCAGAACCAACCAACACACAGAATAAACCCACAAAACCAGCATGGCAACACAGGCTACAGATCAAAATAGAAAAACTGAGAAAAGACATCGGATAGCTAACACAATTTATAAGAAATGAAATCTCGGAAAAAAAACGAAAAAGGTTAGCTAAAATCTCACAACAAGAAGCGACAGAGCAATTAGACGAAAAGAAGCAGAAATTACAAGCATTAGCCAAACGACTCAGAAGATACAAAAAAGTGAAAATAGAAGGAAACAAAACCAAACATTCAACGCAAACCAAAAGAAATTTTACCAGACAATAGATAACACACACATTAAAATAAACAATCCACCAAACATAACAGACATAGAACACTTCTGGAGCAACATACGGTCAAACCCGGTACAACATAACAGGCATCCACGATGGATACAAGCAGAAACAGACACATACAAGATGATACCACAAATGCCTGAATTGATAATTTTGCAACATGAAGTCACCCAAGCAATTAATTCTACTCACAACTGGAAAGCCCCTGGAAATGATAAAATAGCAAATTTCTGGTTAAAGAAGTTCACCTCAACACATTCACATCTAACTACATTATTTAACAGTTACATTGGAGACCCATACACATTCCCTGATACACTTACACACGGAATAACATATCTGAAACCTAAAGATCAAGCAGACACAGCGAACCCAGCTAAATATCACCCCATAACATGCCTACCAACAATATACAAAATATTAACTTCAGTCATTACACAGAAATTACACATATAACACAGAACAAAATTATAAATGAAGAACAAAAAGGCTGCTGCAAAGGAGCACAAGTATATAAAGAGCAACTGATAATAGATGCAGAGGTGACATATCAAGCTAAAACTAAACAAAGGTCGCTACACTATGCATACATTGATTACCAAGAAGCTTTTGATAGTGTACCCCACTCATGGTTACTACAAATATTGGAAATATACAAAGTAGATCCTAAATTGATACAGTTCCTAAACATAGTAATGAAAAATTGGAAAACCACACTTAATATCCAAACAAATTCAAATAATATCACATCACAGCCAATACAGATTAAGCGTGGAACATACCAAGGAGGTTCATTAAGTCCTTTCTGGTTCTGCCTTGCTCTGAACCCACTATCCAACATGCTAAATAATACAAATTATGGATACAATATTACTGGAACATACCCACACAAAATCACACATTTGCTATACATGGATGATCTAAAACTACTGGCAGCAACAAATTAACAACTCAACCAATTACTAAAGATAACAGAAGTATTCAGCAATGATATAAGTATGGCTTTTGGAACAGACAAATGTAAGAAAAATAGCATAGTCAAGGGAAAACACACTAAACAAGAAGATTACATATTGGATAACCACAGCGACTGCATAGAAGCGATGGAAAAAACGGATGCCTTTAAATATCTAGGATACAGAGAAAGAATAGGAATAGATAATACAAATATTAAAGAAGAACAAAAAGAAAAATATAGACAAAGGCTAACAAAAATACTGAAAACAGAATTGACAGCAAGAAACAAGACAAAAGCTATAAATACTTATGCCATACCAATATTGACCTACTCATTTGGAGTAGTGAAATGGAGTAACACAGACCTAGAAGCACTCAATACACTCACACGATCACAATGCCACAAATACAGAATACATCACATACATTCAGCAACAGAAAGATTCACATTAAGCAGAAAGGAAGGAGCAAGGGGATTTATCGACATAAAAAACCTACATTATGGACAGGTAGACAATTTAAGAAAATTCTTTCTAGAACGAGCAGAAACTAGCAAAATACACAAGGCAATCACTCATATAAATTCATCGGTTACACCACTGCAATTTCATAACCACTTCTACAACCCTTTAGATCACATAACATCAACAGATACGAAGAAAGTAAATTGGAAAAAGAAAACACTTCATGGCAAGCACCCGTATCATCTAACACAGCCACACATCGATCAAGACGCATCCAACACGTGGCTAAGAAAAGGCAATATATACAGTGAGACAGAAGGATTCATGATTGCAATACAGGATCAAATAATAAACACCAGGTATTACAGCAAGCATATTATTAAAGATCCCAATACCACAACGGATAAATGCAGAATTTTTGTAAACAACAAATAGAAATAGTAGATCACATCACAAGCGGATGTACAATACTAGCAAATACAGAATACCCCAGAAGACATGACAATGTCGCAAAAATAATACATCAACAGCTTGCCTTACAACATAAACTTTTAAAACAACACGTTCCTACATACAAGTATACACCACAAAATGTACTGGAGAATGATGAATACAAATCATACTGGAACAGAACCATTATAACAGATAAAACAACGCCACATAACAAACCTGACATCATACTCACCAATAAAAAGAAGAAATTAACACAACTAATCGAAATATCCATACCCAATACAACAAATATACAAAAGAAAACAGGAGAAAAAATTGAAAAATACATCCAACTGGCTAAGGAAGTCAAAGACAAGTGGCATCAGGATAAAGTTGACATCATACCAATTATACTATCAACTACAGGAGTCATACCACACAATATCCACCATTACATCAATGCAATACAGCTACATCCAAACATATCTATACAACTATAGAAATCCGTAATTATTGATACATGTTCAATTACCCGAAAGTTCCTAAATGCAATATAACACACACCGTACAGTTAAAAGGAAGTGACGCTTGATCAAGGTCCGCGTCACGTCCCATTTTTAACCAGACTTAACGTCTGAGAAAGTAAAGAAATAATAATAAAAGTACAGCACATACACATGAAAACACAGTCCCTGAGTTTAGTGACGTAAATTAGCTTGCAATTTACCTTAAAATCCAAGTATGGACTACCAGAAAATAAATAAGAGTAAGTAACAGTAAATGCTACAAAAAGGTTCAATTTTGAGATAGCGGCAACGGCAACAGGAAAAAGATGGCAAACGGACAGTTAGCAAATGGCTCAAATGGCTCTGAGCACTATGGGTCTTAACATCTGAGGTCATCAGTCCCCTAAAACTTCGAATTACTTAAACCTAACTAACCTAAGGACATCACACACATCCATGACCGAGGCAGGATTTGAACCTGCGACCGTAGTAATCGCGCGGTTCCGGACTGAAGCGCCTAGAACCGCTCGGCCACCGTGTCCGGTTCTGACAATTAGCAAGTCCACTCATTAGACATCGTCTAAATCTACGAGTCTATCATTCACCAGAAAGTGCAGTGCAGTCGTCAACGAATCCACTGTGCGTCCGCTCAACGAACCTTACTTGAAACCAGAGAGCCTCAACAGACAGTGTAGTTTCCAGTCTCGAACGCCGCCTTCGACTGTGCTCAGCCGAACGTATAAAGATCCCATGCCACGGTCTTGCTCTCGCGGTCAAGCGCCACCTCAGACGTTTACCTTAACATCTCCGGTCCAGCTCCAGCAATCCTTACTCGAACCGCGCATTCAAACATAAAATCTCCTTTCTCCGCCAAATGTTCTGACCTCTCGCGGTCGGCCATCCGCCACAGATATTCCAGCCTGCGGCTATATCGCCAAGACATCCAAAGGCATCGACAAAGCTGGCGCAGAGCATACCATCATCCCTAACAATTTTTAACCGCATCACCGAGACACCCTGTAAATAAAACACTCCTGACATATTTGACATTGGAATTTGACGTTATATAAATAAATATAGCAAAATTTATTGATTTGTAGCGCCCCTTAACACAAATCTATTACAGATCATTCGTATTTGTATGTTGTTGTTATGGTCTTCAGTCGAGAGACTGGTTTGATGCACCTCTGCATGCAACTCTATCCTGTGCAAGCTTCTTCATCTCCGACTAACTACGGCAAGCTACATCCTTCTGTATCTGCTTAGTGTATTCATCTCTTGGTCTCCCTCTACGATTTTTACCCTCTACGCTTTTCTCCAATAATAAATTTTTGATCCCCTGATGCTTCAGAATGTGTCCTACCAACCGATCCCATCTTCTGGTTAAATTGTGCTACAAATTCTTCTTCTCCTCAGTTCTATTCAGCACCTCCTCATTAGTTACGTAATCTACCCATTTAATGTTCAGCATTGTTCTGTGGTACCACATTTCGAAAGCTTCTATTCGCTTCTTGTCTAAACTATTTATCGTCCATGTTTCACCTTCATACACATGCTTTCAGAAAAGACTTACGGAAACTAAAATCTATACTAGATGTTCACTAACTTCTCTTTTCTTCAGAAACGCTTTTTTTGCCATAAAGAGTCTACATTTTATATCCTCTTTACTTGGACCGTCAACAGCTATTTTGCCCCTCAAATAGCAAAACTCCTCTACTATTTAGGTGTATCATTTCTTAATCTAATTCCCTCAGCATCACCTGATTTAATTCATGCTATTATCCTCGTTTCGCTTTTGTTGACGTTCATCTTACATCCTCCTTTCAAGACATTGTCCATTTCGTTAATTGCTTTTCCACGTCATTTGCCGTCTCTGACAGAATTACAGAGTCGTCAGCAAACCTCAAAGCTTTAATTCTTCTCCATAGATTTTAATTCCTATTCCAAATTTTTCTTTAGTTTCCTTTACTGCTTGCTGAATATACAGACTGAATAACATCTGGGATAGGCTACAACCCTGTCTCACTCGCTTCTCAACCACTGCTTCCTTTTCATGCACCTCGACTCTTACCATCCGGTTTCTGTACAAATTGTAAATAGCCTTTCGCTCCCTGTATTTTGCCCCTGCCACCTTCAGAATTTGAAAGAGAGTATTCAAGTTCAAGTCAACATGGTTAAAAGAAGTCTACAAATGGTGGAAACGTAGGTTTGACTTTCCTTAATCTATCTTCTAAGATAAGTCGTAGGGTCGGCGTTGCTATGTGTATTCCGTAATTTATACGAAATCGAAACGAATCTTCCCCGAGGTCGGCTTCCACCACCTTTTCCAATCGTCTGTAACGAATTCGTGTTAATGTTTTGTGGCCGTGACTTGTTAAAGTGACAGTTCGATAATTTGCAAGCCTGTCAACACCTGCTTTCTTTCGCCGGCCGGTGTGGCCGTGCGGTTCTAGGCGACTCAGTCTGGAACCGCGTGACCGCTACGGTCGCAGGTTCGAATCCTGCCTCGGGCATGGATGTGTGTGATGTCCTTAGGTTAGTTAGATTTAAGTAGTTCTAAGTTCTAGGGGACTGATGACCTAAGAAGTTAAGTCCCATAGTGCTCAGAGCCATTTTTGAACCTGCTTTCTTTGAGATTGGAATTAGTATGGTATTCTTGAAGTCTAAGGGTATTTCGCCTGTATCATACATCTTGCTCACTATATTATTTGTATATTTCGGCTAGAATAAATGATACGCGCTGATAAACAAAGACGTTACGGCGACTTTCTTAAGAATGGGTTGGTCCACATCTGAAACCTGATTTCGACAAGTCGTTGGTATTTCTGAAAGTATGTGGCACCAGATGTCGCGCCTAATGTATTCCATGGCAAACAGTTCAAGCCAATTTTGTGAGCAAAAAATCAGTATGAGTTTGCTTTCACGCTCTTCAAACGGCATTAGCACGATTCTTGGCTTTTGACACGGACAGTTATGCAGCTGGAAGATTTGTTAGCATCAGGGATGACGTCAAGTAAGGAAGGACGCAGCTGATGCGCTATAGTGTTCACATACTCTACTGCAGGGATGGTGCCGACGGTTATTACCACGGGTCCCATGGAAACCCAGGAGAATGTCCCCATCGGACTGCATCCATAGTGTGGTGAATGTTTCGAGCAGCAGTTCGCTTATTGACGACGTGATTCCTCCCACCAGGTGAGATGTTTCTATTGATCCCATCTCGGTGATCCAGTGTCAACCGCTATCGTAATTTACAATGTCGTTGAGTCGTCTGCTGCAGAGCCCGAAGTTCAAAAACGTGTGATGGACGATATACTTCGAGACACCTCTCCCTGCATCAGTCCTATACTCTATCGTCAGATTTGCAACAGGTCGCTTCCTATATTGTAGTACAGAGCGGGAAAACCGCAGACCTCCGTGTTATGTCACGACGTTTGGACGTCCAACACATTTTGTCCTACTTGGAGTTTCACCGCCTAGATGTCTACGACAACACCGTGTGACCAGACGACTAGCTTCGCCGTTTCCGATATGCCCTTTGTTGGAGTAATTCCTCATTCGTCTGTATGTCGCTTACATCCTTTCCTCACCGTGGCGCGTGCCGAGCTCGCCATCAAGCATTCAGTTTTGCGATGGGATATGATCGTAATTTAAAATGATGAAAACCGCATCAGCTAATCCAAATGATACACACTGTAAATCGCGACCAGCATCAAGACGTTATAGACACATCTTCAAGGAACATATCGTCGACCTTTTAATACCTAACGTCCTTAAAATCTTCGTAAGAGTAAAAAATAGAAGTCCCCTATCTCCCAGCATAATATTAGCGTCACTTAGCACGCAACCGTTATGAGTAAAATAACCAGTGGAACTAAATAAAGTTCAACAGCTTATCACCTGAAAATGAGACTATAATATCATGAAACCAGTCGTGGTTAACAGATCATTTTGATGCAGCTGTTGCGGTTTTCATCATTTGACGTGTATCATCATAGCAGTTTCCCCTCGTACCAAATGGTTTGTAAGTAGTCGTGAAGGGTTTGTTCATCGGATTGCATCGAACGTGCAATACACTACACTTGGAGAATATGCTCTATAAATAAACTCAATAAATGACATAAGTGTAAAAGGTAATTCAATCTGAATTTTTCTGAATCGAAACAATGAATGTTATTAACATGCTGTTATGTTACATCCTATGTAAAAACAAGAAGACAGTTAGCCTGAAATGTCATACGTCAGTAGAAAAATAGATAGAAAAGAATCTTATCATAAGCCATGGCAAAAATAATAAAGCTGAAAAGTATAAAAGTGAAGGCTCTGAGCACTATGGGACTAAACATCTGAGATCATCAGTCCCCTAGAACATCACACACATATCCATGCCCAAGGCAGGATTCGAGCCTACGACCGTAGCGGTCAGACTGAAGTGCCTAGAACCGCTCGGCTACACCGGCCGGCTATAAAAGTAAAGAATCATCATGAGTATCTCACATACATTCTGCATCATCCATGTCACACCTCACGAGTCCCGAATTTCATCTTCACTTCCAAAATTTCACAAACATCTAACCTGATGGACAATATTGTTATGACATTGTTTCATATATATGTAAAGTTTACCTGTTTGACAAGGAAAAGTGAGATTAGCTCCACAGGAATCAGTAGAAGTTAAAACTCCCGTGCATATCGCTAAAGACAAATCAAAAATACGATACAAATCAGTATAAACAAGAAAATAGACACTACCACAAAGACAAATCATAAAAAGTTCAGTGTGGTACCATTCGCTAAAAGAGTGTGTCACAGTACAGAGTAGCAATCAGTGTTCAGCCAGATCCTTGTAAAACATTTTTCGTGCTCAGATGGAGACAAAAATGTACGCTGCTCGAATTACTGTAAAATTTGAATAATATTACGTGTTGTGTTGTTTTGATGAAAAAAAACGATATTGTATGTTTAGTAAAAGCTTCAATAATTTGCATCAGATAATCATAAACTTCACATCCAAGAAATAACTTTGTATTCTCAAGTCACGTTACGTACATTCGCTGTTGTCACCTATCCACATCTTTTAAAAAGCTTAGCCGGCCGCTGTAACCGAGCGGTTGTAGGTGCTTCAGACCGGAACCGCGCTGCCGCTACGGTTTCAGGTTCGAATCCTGCCTCGTGCATGGATGTGTGTGATGGCCTTAGGTTAGTCAGATTTAGGTAGTGCTAAGTCTAGGGGACTGATGATCTCAGATGTTAAGTCCCATAGTGCTTAGAGCCATTTGAACCATTTTTGAAAAACTTACCTTTCGCGTGTATAAATGAGAAATTCGTTCACATGGTACAAAAATTGACTATAACCATTACCCATTTACTCTTTCTTTTCATTAATCTTCACAATCATTTCCTCATTCTGTCACAGTGTCCATCATCAATCTCATAATTATCTCGTATATTTAATAAACATAAATCTCATTATCTGATTGCAACAATAGCCGTTTTCACTGACTTTGTGTCAATATATAGTTCAAAGAATAATTCCCTGCTCTGCTCTAGCCCACTTATTTTCACATAAAAGACCCCTTATGGCTATAATTGTAACTATTTCACTGCAATGAACACAACTTCGCTGCCTCACAATAGATTCTGTAAGACTCCTCTTTCGAGACAATACCATTACCACAATTTCCATCCTAACAGTGAATATACATCATCAAAAGTGGTACGAAATGGTTGTGCCTCTCTGTATTATCATCATTGTATGTAGCCGATAACTATTTCTCGAGTGAACAACACATGCTTGATAACTCGTGTATGCTCTCAGAACTGTCAAAAATACTGTCAATGTTTATTTTATTAGAAATTACTTGTTCTTATTCAGATTATAGCTGCAGTTTAGAAGTTCACATCAGTTTGTTTAGCGTGCGCGTCGTGGAACAAAACCTCTCGATTTGTTGCAGGATAAATGAAGCTTGTTGCGCGACAAGTGTCTCTCGATTCTTGTCAAAAGTTGCCCGGCGCGCGACATGAGTTGCTCTGGCATGCGATGGAATTGCATTGTTTATCGCTAAACGTTGCTGTGCGATGTAACATTTTAGAATTAGGTAACATTTTGTTGTATCCTGTGGGTGCAGCCTTACTAAATAGAATCAAAACGCACAAATTTCAAAGTTTCGGCAGTGGCGTGTTTTGTGTGATCCAAATTATTGTTTTCAGCCGGAGTCGAGAGTCATTGTACTGTAGTGCTTTCTTGACGTTGACTATCTCGTTAATTTTGTGATCGGACTTCAATTATTTCTCTCTGTTGCGTTGGACTTGTCCATTGCAGAATTTCGCCAATGTGAATTATGGTGTTGATTACTGTTACTGTGTTCGCTGCTGTTTGCATAACTGTTGTTGTGCCTGTATTTTTTGGATTTGATATAGCTGAATTGTTCCCATGAGAATATCCATGATTATCATGGCACCGATAGAGGTACTAAAAGTACCCTCCGCCACACACCGTAGGGTGGCTTGCGGAGTGTGGATGTAGATGTAGATCATGTGAGCTAAAGTAATGTCTGTGATTATTTTGATTGTTGTGATAATTATGATTACGCCTGTCCTCATTACCGTAATTCTTATAACGTGTGTTATGTTCGTAGTCAGAGCCATGGAAATTACTTCGGTCACAATAGTCATTAGTCAACTGCGAGATTTGTACGTCATACGGACTTTGTAGGTAATTCCATCTGTAATTGTTTCTGTGGTTGTGCTTCTTATATGGGTTCGCAAAGTTTTTGTTTTCACACGTTGCAAATGCATCTTGCGTGTCATACTTCCTGTTGCAATTGTTACCATGTTTACTCGTTAAGCTGTTGTCACTCCAATACCCAATCCCTGAGGTAATGTTTGAAATGCTTCTAAATCATCTTTACATCTGCCGGTCAAAATTACTTCTCTCAAATGTGTAGTCAAATTCCTTAAACAAATGTAAATTAGCTCCGACGGACTTACAAAAATCAAAATAATATGCCCACCTTACAGTCCGTTAAAGTCATGACCATCAATTTCGATTTTAAGTTTTTCGCAATTGTCATTCTACTACCACAGATTATTTTTGTCTTTCTCTCGTCGACCCACAATCCATATTCTGTAATCTTTAGGCTGTTCATTCCATTCAACAGATTTGGAATTTTTTCACTTTCACTAAAGACATAGATATCATCAGCGAATTTGATCATTGATATCCGTTCAGTCTGAATTTCAGTTCTCCTTTTGAACCTTTCTTTTATTTTCGTCATTGCTTCTTCGATGTATAGATTGAACAGTACGGGTGAAAGACTGCATCCATGTGTTACAGCCTTCATGCTCCTCCATTATTATTGTTTCCTGTTAGTCCTTGTGCATATTGTATATCACCCGTCTAGCCCTTTGGCGTACTCCTATTCTTATTGGAATCTTGTCTACGGACGGACGTGTTCAATAAATAATATGCTACTACCTACGGCCTTTATTTTCACTACTGGTATCTGAGTTGGCGATAGCTAATCAGACCTCTCTCTTCTCGGTTACAGAGGCGAAAATTGTGTTTCGACTATTATACAGCAGCAGTGACATTTAATTTTCCTACTGTCCAGTATATTTGTCACCAATTTTTAGCCTATGATTTCTAGACGTTTAAATAATTAAACTTGCTCGTTAAGCGCAGATTAGGATTCTTTCTTTGTTTCTTACGGATAGCAAAAGTCATTGCGGTAGGACAGATTCTTCGTGTATAAGAAAAAAAGGTAAATTCCTGTCAACATTTCGTCCTAGAAAAGTGTCGAATTTACTTCCCTGTGTATCAAAACCAATGGTCGCCAGCCCCACAAGTCGATGAGATTTCGCGAAAACAGATGCAAATTTTCCTCCCTTTCAACAAACTTTGCAGAAACTTCCCTTCTGTCTCTGGAGTACAGGTAGCCGTTCTTTCTGCAGAAGTAATTGTAAATGTAAATGACAGACCGCCCTTATACGACGACACTTTCGCGACTTTCCTCCAGTTCTGAAGGAAATTTTGCCACTTGGATAAGTTAACGCTTCACACAGAGCGGCATCTTCCCTGGAACTGGGATGCAGCCAAGCATGGTGTAGGAGCTTTGCACTACAAATTGCGATGATAGCGTCTCTATTACGGTTTAGAGAGACTTTCACGCGCGTGATCTGAATGCGTAACAAAATTACACTTTCCATTTGAGAGACTGAGAACTCACGCATCGTATCCAGGCACTGTCGATCTACACAGAAAGTCACCTTAGTTGATATTCAGGTCCAGCTCTGACATTTCTCTTTCAGGCTACAAAGAGCCTCACAACTCTCTTGTCGGCACGTGCCTGCCGGACACACAGCCCCAAGTCGCTGCAGTACTTACTCCATCTGCTGAGATTTTACCCTCTAACTATAAGTTCTTTTTCTGACGGATTCTAGAACAGTTTCCCTCGGTTACTCGTAGGATACCACTTATGGGTTTCTTCAATTTGGTTCATTATTTTTCACCACCTATTTCATTTCACTTCTATTCGTTTCCTCCTTCCGATTTTACCTGCAGTTTTTGAAACTGTTCCTATAGAAATGTGGAGACTGCTGTGAACTGCTCTGAAAGTTCACCACGTGTGCTACCACCTGTCTGCGTCAACTGACCACATAGAGGGCACAATCTGACTATTTACTACCTCGATGTCTCCTTCTGGTAGTTGCAAAAGTATATTAGGCCACTTCGGCTGTAGGTCATCTCTGTCGTCGTTTCTGAAGTGTCATCTGCGCGAATGACTCCCTGACCAGGAAGGAAAATGATAATCCTCTTTGTCTCTGGGATCCTCTCCTCAGAAATAGACAGACCATTGACCCAACCTCACGCATTGGCTGAAGGGGCTATGGAGAATTGGTCCCAGAGCCGTCCGCTCCTCTTTGCATCCTATACTCACAGTGCCGGAACATTTACAAGATTTTCGACTGCCACAAGTAAAGAAAGTGAAAAAAGAAAAATTTTCATGAGAAAGACACTCCGTTGGCCCCAGAGGCACCAGAACACCCTCACTCCTATGTCATCAGACTATCTGATTTAATGTTGTTACACCCCCACCAGTAACAGTGATGCTGGGGTGTGACCATTCTTCCAAGCTTGTTCACGCCCAACTACGCCACCCTTATCGTGGTAAGTCTGTGGAACAGCAGTGGATATTACTATCATCCGGCAGAACAACAACACGTTTCCTCCGATTTGCGATCTTTGCTGCTCTCCAAGAAATGCGTTTCATTGATGACCGCTCTCCACCTCTTCGAAATTACCATACATTCTATTCGAACTGGACTGGCCCAGACACAGAATATTGAAGAGTCTGCGCATTGGTTTGCGTAGATGTCATCAGTGGGTGTACTCTGGAGGACAAACTGCTACGTTAGTACGCCATGTGTGCGCAACATCTTTGACGCTCAGTAATCGATTTTGTCTGCCTTGTCTATATCTCTTCTCCGTTGCTGGGATATTGGACGACGCTTTCTTACAAGAAGAGCAGCGGTTGACGGCGATATTGGGGTATACTCGGTAAGCAAGACATAAGTGACTAGATAGTAGTTGTAGTGTCGGCAGACTTGCCAACACTACGCACACTAATTGAAAGAGGCGGCCAAGATGCACGCGCTAACTCACGCAGGATGGCGTGAGGTCTGAAACAGGATACGTAATGAATGCTGTAAAGAAAAGTACGTAGCTGCTGGAATACTTAACTTTAATCCATAATTTGTTTACAGCGTTCTTGATGATACAAGTGAGACTCTCTCTAGATAAATGCAATATAATGCTAATGGCGCCTTGCTAGGTCGTAGCCATGGACTTAGCTGAAGGCTATTCTAACTATCTCTCGGCAAATGAGAGAAAGGCTTCGTCAGTGTAGTCGCTAGCAAAGTCGTCCGTACAACTGGGGCGAGTGCTAGTCCGTATCTCGAGACCTGCCTTGTGGTGGCGCTCGGTCTGCGATCACTGACAGTGGCGACACGCGGGTCCGACATGTACTAATGGGCCGCGGCCGATTTAAAGCTACCACCTAGCAAGTGTGGTGTCTGGCGGTGACACCACAGTAGTGATGTGGACAGTTGGAGTTCCAGGTATACTTAGGGTGCGTGAACACTCTGTTGGGATGAACATGACTGAATGTTGACGGTCTGGCGCGTTGAATGTTACTGGTAGTACCACGCCGGTTGGAGATAAATTGTGAGCTACTCAAGTGTTTGAGCAAGTGAATATGTTCGAGGAGCAGTTGGGGACTCAGAGCACAATTAATAATGATGAATGGTAGATTAAAGTTTAAGGGAATCGTCTGGACGAATCAGTGTGGAAAGAAGTGGGCTACTGAAGTACTGAGGAATGATGAGGTACGTTTGGAGGTCTCTTTGGCTGTGATAATGAATACTACAGTATGTTGTTCAGCTGAAGAAGAATGTGCATCTCTAAAGAAGGCAATCATAGAAGACGGGCAGAAAAACATTAGGTCAAGGTAAGTACCTGTGAAGACACCTTGGGTAACAAAAGAAATACTTAAGCTGATCGAGGACGGAAGGTAATACAAAGAGGTTCTGCGAAAGACTGTGGTACGGCAATATGTCACCAAGGACTGAAATGAAACGGATGTACAGGAAAGTTGATGCGAAGTTACTGCGGCATAATGCGACGAAATTGAAATACAAATGGTCATCGGAAACACTGATTTGGCATATAGAATATTCAGAACAGCTGTCGCTAGAATTAAAAGCAAGTGAACCAGTATTCAGAGCTCAACGAGATTCGTACTTTTAAACGCTAGGGAGAGAGCGGACAGAGTATCATGAATCTCTCTATGAAGTGCAGGATTTGCGTGATTTCAAAGAAGAAGAAATGAGAATCGATATGGAAGACACATGGAATCTAGAATTAGATTCAGATTTCAGTTGTGCTTTGGAAGAAGTAAGATTATCTAAGGCTGAAGGGATACATATCATTTCCTTCTACTTTTTGAAATCACTGGGAGAAATGGCTACCGAACGAATAATCAAGACACGTTCGTATCATTTGTAGACGAAGAAAAAGCGTTCTGCAACGTAAAATTGTCAAGAAGTTCGAAATTCCGAGGAAACAGGAGTAAGGTCTAGGGAATGAATGGTAGTAGGCAACATGTTCAAAAACCAAACTTTGAACAATAAGGACTCGAATTAAAAATGGTGTAGGGTCGGAAATAGTCTTTGCTCGCATGATTCAGTCTATACATCGAAGAAATGATGGAAACAAAAGAGAGGCTCAAGACTGTAATTAAGATTATAAGTGAAATAAATTACTGTAAACAGTCGCTGATTCATACTTACAGGCTGTGAATGAGAAAAAGAATTACAGGACCTGTTTAATGGAATAAACAGTGAAATGAGTATGTATTAGGTTGATGGATAAGTTCCTAATGTTTTTCTATAACTTTAATAAACACATAATTAACGCATAACGTTGACTTTGGTCGCCAATAGTATATTGTCCTTCACTTCTTACAACGGTCTACCCTGGAGTAACTTCCCGATTCCACGATTGTTGAAATCACGTAGCTCTGAGCACTATGGGACTTAACATCTGAGTTCATCAGTCCCCTAGAACTTAGAACTACTTAAACCTAACTAACCTAAGGACATCACACACATCCATGCCCGAGGCAGGATTCGAACCTGCGTCCGTAGCGGTCGCGCGGTTCCGGACTGAAGCGCCTAGAACCGCTCGGCCACAACGGCCGGCATGGCTTCTCAACCAAATCTCTGTATAGTGTTTTTTGCATGTATAGTAGAATGCGGGTAGGCATTATTGTGGAGTAGCATCACTTCACGCAGTCTTCCTGGTCGTTGTTCTTCGATTGCGTCTGCAAGAAATCTCAGTTACTGACAATAAATTTCAGCAGTGATGGCTACACCTCGGGAAGCGATTCGTAGTATAGCACACTGTCTCTTTTCCACCACAGGCATAAAATGATGTTTTGTGGATGTGGGCAGATTTTTTGTATATGGAGCTGCTGCTTTGTTTGGGATCAACTATTTCTTTTCTTAACTTATGTTAGCGTAAAGATACTATTTTTAGTCTCCAGTAGCGATACAGGGTAGGAAACGTCGGTGTTTTTCGCGAGGTATTTCATGACGATCAAGCAAATAATCACATATGGGCACCCGCTGAGCTTTTTGAGTTTGGCTTATAGCACGCGGTACCCAAACAGCCGACATTTCAACCTTCCCCATTACATGCAAATGTCGCACGATGGTGGAACGATCACAGTTCGTCACAATTGCCGGTTCTCGAATACTGTTAGGTGGATCGTTGTGGAATAATGTGTTTAAATGGTCTTCATTAAACCCCGACGGTCTTCCGGAACGTGGTGAGTCACTAACGTCAAAAATATCCTTCTGAAAATTAGAAAACGATTTTCTTGTCGTGATCTGTCCAATTACATTATCCCCACATATGGCGCAGATGTGTCTGGCTGTCCCTGCTGGTGTCATTCGTCCACTGAACTCAGAAGACTACGTAGGAAATGTTCCGATTTCTCCACTTGCCTCTCCATTTTCTAGATGTCAAAATGAGAGTATGTTAACTCAAATATCACCAGTCAACTACAAATAAGAAATGAGAATCTATAAATAAACCCATACCAACCATGATACCAACATGTAGAACAAATACGATATGAACTTATGTACCAACCTAAAAGTATGGATTGAGAGAAAATGTCAAGAAAGACGAATATAATGTGGATTATAAGAAATGTGATTAGCGATGACTTAACTTCATAAACGGTAACTAAGAAGTATACGATGTTAAGCAATTCCGCTATCTTGGAGAAAATAACGTATGACGGACGAAATTAGGATAATCAGGAATGGAAAGATCCTCCAAAGACTCTGCGAGAAAAGGGAGACACGGAAAACATTGGCAAGAAAAGGGACTGGATAATAGGACATCTCTTAAGACGTGAGGTACCAGATGGAGAGTAAAAGAGATAGAGAGTAAATGCTGCAGAAGAAGACAGATATTGGAACATACAAAACAAAAAGACCAGGACCCAGAATTCAAGTGCGATTATGAGATAAAGAGTTCGGCACATAGTGGTATTTTCGTTGGGCCGCATCAAATCCGTCAGAAGACTGACACCTCAAAAATTAAATAAATAGAAATGAAAAAAAAGCTCCTTTCTCTCATGCAGTCATGTATTCTGTCATCTTTACCTCCATCCAACAGCACTATATGATAACTATGTGTTCGCTTTGCACTTTTATTCCACTTTCTATTTTTTTTTATTTTCTGTTGTTTTATTGCTTCTTGTTACACACCCAGCGTCATACACGGCAGGTCGGCACTACACTCTGCTTACCACGAACTTAATTTTCTGGAGCCTTCACGTTTATTACTACCACTTAGGTTCTGTAGACGTAGTTGAACAAAGATACGACAGATCATTAGCCCCAAACTTGTAAAAGTGACGAACATCTTATTCCTCATTACACTGTATGAGGATTCTTTTACCCGGCCGCGGTGGCCAAGTGGTTCTAGGCGCTACAATCTGGAACCGCGCCACCGCTACGGTCGCAGGTTCGAATCCTGCCTCGGACATGGGAGTGTGTGATGTACTTAGGTTAGTTAGATTTAAGTAAATATAAGTTCTAGAGGACTGATGATCTCAGAATTTAAGTCCCATAGTGGCAGAGCCATTTGAACCATTTGTTTCTTTTAGTTCCACAAATACTGGAACGTTAACTTGATATTTCTTCAGTCATCATTCAGTTACTAAGTGAAGTGGAGATGATTACGGTCTCTTAATTTAGCCAGGAAGGAAAACCGGGAAGTGCTGGAGCAATGGTGATTTTACACACTTCATTCACTGCCAGAACAAATTTATTGTACACAGTTTCAATTGCATAGCGTCCAATAAAGCTTTTATTTATTTCCTTTAAATTGATTAACAGACTAAGTAATGAGAAAGTCAATTAAAATTCAGTGCCAATACAAAAAATTTACAGCAAATGTAAAGTTGACTTTAACTCAAGATGATTTAATACTTCTTACGGCAAGACGCGTCCTATACGTGGCATAGAATGTAATAACGCTACAGCCGTAATAAAGCCCGACGTAAATCTAGGAAACAGAAAAGATAAGAACGGAATTTATTACAAAATGGTGAGAACATGATTTAAACTTGTCTAATTTAAAAAAAAAGAACGAAAACCATTCTTAAAATAACGAGAAACAATTTGACATTAATATCTAAGTAAGATAATTGTAAATCCTGATAAACACCTCAATTGAAACTTCCTGGCAGATTAAAACTGTGTCGGACCGAGACTCGAACTCTGGAGCTTTGCCTTTCGCGGGCAAGTGCGCTACCAACTGAGCTACCCAAGCACGACTCTCGCCCCGTCCTCACCGCTGTACTTCTGCCAGTACCTCGTCTCCTACCTTCCAAACTTTACAGAAGCTCTTCTGCGAAACTTGCAGAACTAGCACTCCTGAAAGAAAGGATATTGCGGAGACATGGGTTAGCCACAGCCTGGGGGATGTTTCCAGAATGAGATTTTCACTCTGCAGTAAGGCGGTGAGGACGGGGTGGGAGTCGTGCTTCTGTAGCTCAGTTGGTAGAGCACTTGCCCGCGAAAGGCAAAGGTCCCGAGTTCTAGACTCGTTTCGGCACATAGTTTTAATCTGCCAGGAAGTTTCATATCAGCGCACACACCGCCGCAGAGTGAAAATCTCCTTCTGGAAACATCCCCCAGGCTGTGGCTAACCCATGTCTCCGCAATATCCTTTCTTTGAGGAGTGCTAGTTCTGCAAGTTTCGCAGAAGTGCTTCTGTAAAATTTGGAAGGTAGGAGACGAGGTGCTGGCAGAAGTAAAGCGGTGAGGACGGGACGTGAGTCGTGCTTGGGTAGCTCAGTTGGTAGAGCACTTGCCCGCGAAAGGCAAAGGTCCCGAGTTCGAGTCTCGGTGCGGCACACAGTTTTAATCTGCCAGGAAGTTTCAATTGAGGTGTTTATCAGGATTTACAATTATCTTGCTTAGATATTAATGTCAAATTGTTCTCGTTACCCTATGTCGGTTTTTGCTGTAATCATATATATAAAATCATGTTTGTTGTTGACCCACTCCATTTTCGTTAAGCCTGTTTGCACCGTCTCTCAATTCATTCCCAAGAAACCAACACAGCTGTATCCTTTCTTTCTGAGCCATCTGTCTTCTGACTGGTTCGCAAACCGCCACGAATACCTCTCCTGTACCAGCCGGCACACGGCAGCACTTGCAACATACATCCTTAATCGTTTGCTGAATGTGTTCCAATATCTGTCTTCCTCTACATTTTGTACCCTCTTTCGCACCCTCTGGTACCCCTTTTTCTTGTCATTGTTAACCATATATTCCTCTCCTCGCAGATTCTCCTCAGAATCTCCTAATTCATTTATTTATCAATCTACCTAATTTTCAACTCCGCTCTGTAGCACGACATCTCAAATGTTTCGACTCTCTTATTTCCTGGTTTCCCCACAGTCCCTGTCTCACTACCACACAATGTAGTGTTGAAAAATGTTCAAATTTGTGTGAAATCTTATGGGACTTAATTGCTGAGGTCATCAGTCCCTAAGCTTACACACTACTTAACGTAAAATATCCTAAGAACAAACACACACATACACACCCATGCCCTAGGGAGGACTCGACCGTCCGCCGGGACCAGCCGCGCATATCCATGACTGCAGCGCCTGTGACCGCTCGGCTAATCCCGCGCGGCACGCAATGTTGTGCTCCAAACGTAACTCGTGAGGAATTTTCCCTCAAATTAAGGCTAATGGTTGACACTGGCAGACTTCTCTTCTCTAGAAATGCCCTTTTTGCAAGTGCTACTCTGCTTTGTTGCTCCGTTTGTCATGATTTATTTTGCTGCCTGAATAGCAGAATTTCTGAACTTAATCTACTTCGTGATCACCACCCATGATATGTTTTTCGCTGTTCTTATTTCTGCTACGTCTTATTATTTTCGTCTTTCTTCGAATTACTGTCATTACTATTCTGTGCTCATTCTACTGTTCATTCCATTTAGCAGATCTTGATTCTTCTTCAATTTCACTGATGATAGCAATGTCATCGGCGAATCCTATCACTGATATCTTTTCACCTTGAATTTTAATCATGAACATTGAACCCTTGTTTTATTTCCGTCATCGCCTCTTTGATGTATAGGTTGAACGGTACCGACAAAAGACTACAATCCTCCCCACACCATTTCCATTTCGAACACTTCGTTCTTCGTCTCCCACTGCTATTGTTCCCTCTTTTTTCTTATATATATATATATATATATATTTTATATTATGGGCTTTTTCCCTATTGTTTACCCGTATTTTTCTCAGGATTTCGAATGTTTTGCAAGATTTGAAATTGAAGAAAGCTCTTTCCAGTTACCAAAATCCTTCATTAGGTCTTCGTTTTCCCTTAGTCTTGCTTTTATTATCAACCGGAAAGTCTGAATTGCCTCTCTGGTGCCTTTACCTATCCTGAAGCCAGACTGATCCTCGTCTAACAAATCCTCAATTTTCTTTTCGGTTTTCCTGATTTTTATTCTTGCCAGTGGCTTAGACGCATGAGGTGTTAAGCTCATCGTACGATAATACTCGCACTTCTCAGCTATCTCCGGATTTGTGGATCGTGTGTTTCCAAAAGTCTGATGGTATATCAATAGACTAATACTTGCTATACACCAACGTGAATAGTCTTTCTGTTGTCACTTCCCCCAATGGAATATCATCTGCACTTTCTACATTATTCGAGCTTAAGCCTTTCAAAGCTCTTTTAAATTCTGATTCTAATACTGGATCCCCTATCTATTATATCGACTCTTGTCTCTTCCTCTATCACGTCAAGAGACAAGTTTTCCCCATCATAGAGGTCTTCAATATACCCTTGCCACAAATTACCTCTCCCTTTTGGATTTAACAGTGGAATTCCCATTCCACTTTTAATGTTACCAGCCTTATTTTCACCGAAGACGGTTTTGACTTTTCTGTATGCTGAGACAGTTCTTCCACCAATTACTTTTTTGCGATTTCTTCACAGTTTTCATGCAGCCATTTCGTCTTAGCATCCCTGCACTTTCTATTATTTCATTCTTAAGTGACTCGTATTTCTGTATTCCTGAGTTTCCATGATTATTTTTGTACTTATATGAAGATACTAACCGTTCTCGAAAGAACAGACACCATAGATGACCGTGCAGCGTCTGCCATGTAAGCAGGAAATCCCGGCTTCGAGTCCCAGTCGGGGCACACATTTTCAGCTGTCCCCATCGAGGTATATCAACAACACCTGTCGACAGCTTAGGGTTTCAATTAATTATCATTTTTGTACTTTCTTCTTTCATCGATCAACTGGACTATTTATTCTTTTAGAAATGGTATTTCTCAATTACATTCTTTTTGCCTATGTGTTTCTTTCCAACGTCTGTGATCACCCCCATTAAAGATGTCCATTCCCCTTCAACTGACCTACCGACTGAGCTATTCATTATCGCAGTATCTATAGCCTCAGAAGGCTTCAAGCATATCTTTTACACCATTAATACCTCTGTGTCCTACTTCTTTGCTGATAGATTCTCCATGAATGGTCTTTTAAACGACAGCTTGCTCTTCATCACTACTAGATTGGATCTGAGTCTGTATCTGATTCTGATTTCTCAATCCTTGCCTGATCATGATGTAATCTAACTGAAAATTTACCGTATCTTCCATACTTGTCCAAGTGTACCTCCTACTCTTCTGATTCTTGAACAGAGTATTCGCTATTAATAGTTGAAATTTACTGCACAGCTCAATTAGTCTTTCTCGTCTCTCATTCCTATTACCAAGCCCATACTCTCCCATAAACTTTTCTTTTATTCCTTCCCCTACAATAGCATTCCAATACACCATTATTATTAGATTTTCATCTCCTTTTGCGTACTGAATTATGTACTTTCTCCATCCCTTTATTTTCTGCTTGCAACGTCGGCATGTGTACCTCAACTATCGTTCTCGGTGTCGGTTTGCTGTCGATTCTGACGCAAACAATTCTATCACTGAATCGCTCACAGTAACTCATTCTTGGCCCCATCTTCCTGTTCGTAATGAATCATACCCCCGTTATATCATTTTCTGATGCTGTTGATATTACCCTGTAGTCATCCGACCAGAAGTCCTTGTCTTGTTTCCATTTCACTTCACTGTCCCCCACTATATCTAGACTGTACCTTTGCATTTTCCTTTTTAGATTTTCTAGCTTCTCTACCACGTTCAATCCTCTGCCCTTCCAAGCCCCGACTTGTAGAACTTTAGCCTTTCGTTAGTTATTGAATCTATTTCTCATGACCACCTCTCGGCAGTTCTCTCCCAGAGATCCAAATGGGGGACTATTACAGAATCTTTTGCTGATGGAGAGATCTTTATGGCAGTTTTTCAAATACAGGCCACATTCCTTGTGGATACACTTTATATGTCTTTAGCCCAGTGGTCTCCATTGTCTTCTGTATCCTCATGCCATTTATCATTGTTTATTCTTCCGCATGGAGGAATTGTTTCCCACCCCAAGGGCATGAAAATGTTTTGTTGTAAGTTCCTATGGGAGCAAATTGCTGAGGTCATCGGTCATTAAGCTTACACGCTACTTAATCTATCTTCAACTAACCTACGCTAAGGCCAACACACACAGCCATGCCCGAGGGAGGACTCGAACCTCCGGCGGGGTGAGCCGCACGAACCATGGCAAGGCGCCCTCAGACCACGTGACCACCCCGCGCGGCCCATGGGAAAGAGAGTGCCCTGAAACTCTTTATGCTCTTCTGCCTTCCTATCTGATTCTAAAGATTCTTGTACGTTCTTCTTACCAATAAGCTCGTGTATTTTCTGAGTTATCCATGGATTCATTTTCTGCTTTGCTATACCTGCGGCATTCTGTGTTACATTTACTTTTTTTCTCCAATATTACGCTCTTGTCTTCTTTTACTGAATTTATCCGTAATGTGCATTGCCTGCAAAAAATTTTCCCTTCAACTCACTCCATCCTAAATTTTTATTTCATTTCATATTTCTTTTCTTAATCTTCTTGTTTATCACAGACCAATGTAGTTGTCTTCGATATGTGTTATGCATATCTTTAGAAAGAAATGACTGTTGATTATTACATATCAAAATATTACAGCGGGTACTGCGGTTCCAGCTTGAAGGGAAATCTTGATTTACACTCTTTGCTCAGCTGCCTATTTTCCACATTCCCCTGTTATTGGTCTATAGCATAAAATACGTGTTTTACGTAAATAACGTGTTTTATTGAAAATTACTACACTAAAACTTTTGCAGCTGCTCTGATTTGGAATCGTATGTGAAAAAAATATAATAATTAATTCGTGTTGTATATCGCTAACTTCTGCCACCCCTGAATATTATGAAATGAATTATCACCTTACAGGATTTACTGAACTACATTTTCCAGGTGAACTTTCACTTTCTTCGCCAAGGAAGAACACAATTTATTGTATATGACACTTTAAAGCTTTATTTCTTGTGGTAACCCTTTGTCCTGCTGGATTTTAATCTGAAATGTACAGCGTCAGACAGACACAGAATGGATTACTGAACAGTAGTAGGAATGAAAATTAGCTAGAGAAAACAGGTCATAAGCTACTATCTTTTATTTTGTTATTACCATAAAATGCCTGTAATTGTCTTTGGTTGGTAACTGTATTTTCGGTACATTAAATACTGATAGAAAAATATTGCAGTGTGTAAATTTCTAAATTACAACACATGTTTCTAATATCTCTCATGCTGGTGAGTTACGGAATTTATATTTGTAATATAATACTAACGGAGAGGTGTTATACCACATAAATATTAGCTTGGAGATTTAAATCACAGCTCACAAGTCTAGTGGCCGTGTATTCACATTGTTTCAACCTTATAGCAAAGTGCCCCGTACAGTAGTTACGTGACCATATTGGTACTTGATCCCTATTAGACGCCAGTCTAGTATTTCAGAATCTATGGCATATTGTATTCTAAAATAATATGCTCCTGCAGGACACGATATGTGAGAATAATAAGTTAGCGTTGTTTCCTCTTGCAGGTCCTTAAACAAATCCTGTATTTCCATATATGTGTTTTTACACGTTTCCTGGTACTTCTTAATGTGAAAGGAGTTTACTACAACAATAATGGTATAATCTTTTATTATGTCGGACATGTAGCATTAGTCCTTACACTGTTGAGAATGATTTCGATCATTAGTAGTTACAAATTTGACGACTGAAGTTGCCACGTAATTTTTATTCATCATACTAATAGTCTACCTATAATCACGGTCTTCTACAGCCATAGCTCATATTATTGTAGTGTAAGTATGGACCATTTATAAAACGTTTCCTATAGTGATGGGTGTTCGAAATAGGTTGTTCGAAGAAGTAAAAACTGAAACTCACTGGTTACAGAGTGTTATTGTTCCACTAATTTATACTACACAGTCATTGAAATATCCATCATTTTCATCAGATTAATATCAACTGGCTACAGTGTAGGTCAGTAAAGAACAACTGACAAACTGTTTGTGAAGTTTCCCAAGTTCATTTGTGTGGGTAGATCCAGCTATAGTGTAAATTTAAGTGCTTCTAATTTACTTGTCTCGTATTTTTTAATTAACGTGTTATAACTTTTTTAGTTTAAGTATAATTTTCACAATATTTTAAGACGTGGATTTCGACCCTGTGATTCAATAGTACCTTTTCATGGCATATGTGTTTCAGTTGTGCATAATAGTCAGCATTTGTTATGCTTAAAATTTTGCAGTCAGTTAGAAGGAACATCTGTTTCGTTATCCACCAAATTCTGTGGCAGAAATTAAGATTCTGGCTTCTCCGCCCTCTCTCTCATCCCCTAATTCCATTTTTAGCCGGAAATTGTTATCTGGGAAGTGGAATTTGCCGCAGCAGAAATTAACTCTTGTTTAAAAGCACGTACAGAGATGAGGTTAACCCAGATTAAGTTTTAGTTTATCCGAGAATTAGCTCACGCGGCACAAATGAAGAGTTGTACGACGCGCAGTTTTCACTGAAAAATCGCGCTCTGGTGAACATCCGGATGGATGATACAGAGCGAAATACATATCTGGTAAAAAGTCGGGAGGCAAAAAAAAAGAAAGTACTGTTTCTTGTAGGAAACTATGTATAATCATCCTGTTGCTTCCGGAATATTTACAGAACGTAAAAGAATAGGGTTCATTGATGTGATCTCTGAGATTCTCTCGGTGCAGTTGATTAATAGTTTGCCTCCGTCTGTTCTGCCGAATTACTGTGTCCAAATTACACACAATATTTGAACGACCGACTCATTCGTTTTCTTCAGTCTTGCAGTGAGTCAAATTACAACAAACCTACAACCACCTAAAGAAGATGGCTTCGGCCAAATATTGTGCATAAATTGGAAAGAGTAACGTGGCAAAACGCCAAGAACGACACGACTAGAATGGATTGATCTTGTGCTATTTAAATACATTCAAAGACGATACAAAAATTACACGCACCACGATAGAATTATCCGAGTGGGACGGAAATCGGTGGATGTGGTGTAAATATTCAGAGTTACAAATGATTGCAATTTCAGAAAAATTGAATGCTTCATTAAAGAGAAAGAGCTTCACAAACTAAGCAAGTCAGTAAAGCACTGGTCCACCTGCGGCGCTTATGCAAGCAGTTATTGGTGTGGCTGCTAGATGTCCTCCCGAACGATATCGTGCCAAATTCTTCCGATTGGTGAGTTAGAAAGTTGAAATATCGATACGATTGAATGGCGCGACCCATAATGCTCGAATGTTCTCAATAGAGTAGAGTCTCCAGACACATCGCTGGTCATCGGAGCTCAGTTCGAAACGGGAATCATCACGGAAGACAACTGTAGTCCAGTCAATGAGATTTCAGGCCGAAGACGTGTCTGGAGACGCCCTGAACAATAGTGGGATACCAACCTCACTCTCGGCCGTCACACGGCCCGAGTACCAGGAGAACCAGGATTCCTTTTCATATCAGGACCCGTTTTCCGGTCATCCACGGTACTCTTACAGCACAGCTGTAGATCGGTGATATTCTACACTCCGTTTCGTTGCTCTTTTTGACAAGCCATCCTGAGCTTACATTTCAGCAGGATAATGCCCGCCCATAGGAGGTGATTTCAACTGCTGGTCTTTGTGCTTGCGAAACCGTACCTTCGCCTGTAAGGTCGCTGGATTTTTCCCAAGCCGGGAATATTTGGAGAATTATGGACAGGCCCCACCAACCAGATATGGATTTTGAGGATTCAGACCTCCAGTTGGACATAATTTGGCGTGATACCCGTCAGGGTGACAGCCAACAACTCTATTGATCACTCTCAACGCGTTATTGACTCGCTCAGATTGTGAAGGACTGTCTCGTGAATAAATCTCCCAGTTTTTCTGAAATTGTAATCATGCATATCGATTTCCGTGCCATCGAAAAATTCCTTCATGCTGTGTTGGCTTCTTTGTCTTAGGGTGTAAATCCAGAAGACGCCGTATAGTTCGATATAAGTACGATATAAAAACCAGCTGTATCGTTAACAGTCAACACAGCGGCCACTGAGATTGGCTTATAAACGACAGTAACATAGATTGTTTTCGAACATTTATCCACTGTTTACCAGTCAAATATCTGAATAATCACTTTTAGCTGTATTGATCGCTGTGTGACATGAAGGGCGAGAGTCAGCGAGGTTGTGGAAGGCACTGACAGGGATGTCGAGCCACACCGACCCCAGTGCTGTGGCCAGCTGTGCTAATTCGAGATGGTCTCACAGATTCCCAATTGGTTTTGAAACTGAGGAGGTTAGTGGCCATTGTAAACGGTACACTTATCCCGGTACTCTTCGAATCACGCACGTACAGTGCGAACTGTGAGGCACGTTGCATTGTCCTGCTGGTAGATGCCTTCGTGCCGAGAAAAATCAAACTGCATGTAGGGGCGACATGGTCTTCAAGGGTAGATTCATATTTGCTTTGATTCATTGTGCATTCCCTAATGGTGATATCAGCCAGGCAATGCCAGGAATGAATTCCCCAGACCATAAGGCTCTCTCCGCCTCCCTGAACCGTCTGCTTTCAGACGTTTCACACCGTACACGCCAACGGCCATCTGTCTGACAGAGCATAACACTTGATTCACCAGGAAAGGTCATCCTTCATTACCAAGTGGACGTGCAGTTGCGGTACTGGCGTGCGAATTCCATCCTTCATCGCCGATGAACGGCAGTCAGCATGGGTGTATGAATCAGGCGCCTGCTGCAGACTCCCGTACACAGCAACGTTAGCTGAACGGTGGTTCATCTGGGCGGTCAGCTGCTCAACAGCTTCATGTCTACTCGCCTGAGCGCGTCTCCATAGCCATCGTTCACTCCTGCCATCTATGGCCCTTGGTGTCCCATGGCTGCCTCGGCACCAGTTTAGGATAGGGCCTTCTTGCCAGGTATTGTATACTTCAACCACAGCAGCATATAAACAGTTTACAGACTTAGTCGTATCGGAAATCTCTCCACCCTTGACCTGAAAGCTAATTATTATGTCCGTTTTGGGTCAGATAAATCTCTTCATTACGACAGCGGCTACACCGTTGTTGAGTCCCACACGACCACCTCCCCCCTCCCTCCCCCCCCCCCCCCCTTGCGCTTTTTATACCCTACACTGTTACTTCTACCACGACCCATCTATGAGTGGTTATTGAACGTTGAAGACGTATATAGGCAGTGATCACAGTAATGTGGGTGTACTGTACAGATGTAACTCCATTCAAAAAACGGTTCAAATGGCTCTGAGCACTATTGGACTTAACTTCTGAGGTCATCCGTCCCCTAGAGCTTAGAACTACTGATTCCTAACTAACCTAAGGACATCACACACATCCATGCCCGAGGCAGAGTTCGAACCTGCGACCGTATCGGTCGCGCGGTTCCATACCGCAGCGCCTAGAACCGCTCGGCCACTGCGACCGGCTAACTCCATTCCCATCCACAAGCACATACCTATGTGAGGAAAAACTGAACGGGTGAGGTCACTTAATTAAGGCCCTATATTTAGAATTAAAGGAAAACAGCGTAGACTCTTTGCAGTGTTACTCAATTTTTTGGCATAAGATAGCCTCTACAGCTTACAAGGATCTGCTTAAGGCCATTATTCAATTACCTAGATCGAAAGTAATCAGTAACTGGATCGTTTTAAATACTGACATTTCCAACTGTACGAGCACTTATTTTTTTAATTAATAAAACTGTAGTTAGAGAAATGAAACACTCTGTCCAAAGCCAGCTAGAGGATTTAAGCAATAATGCTTGGAAATATACGGCACAGTGCCCCAATAAATTACCACGAAATGATAGCTTGTGATATCAGCTTAACTTCGACTCGGTGGCCGACTGATTCGAAAAATGTAAAAATCGTTTAAAAGGGAAACAGCAATGTACAAACGTTTAAAAAAGGTACTTCACCATGGCTCGCTAGACATTTACCCAAACAACGGATTTAGACCTAAAACTAAACTCGCCCTAACAGCGGATTCAACGTAATTTCAAAGTCATAAGTTTTCAAGTGTTTTTACAAAGGAACAGTTAGAGAAATGCCAAACTTCTGACCAAAGGTCGTCTGTAGACTTTAATAGACAATTTTTCAAACAGTACGACACAGTGGCCAATTAAAATTCAAAATGGAGACTAAGCTTTGAAGTTGCGGTCGCCACACGTTCCAATGTTGAAAAGCAAATTACAACATGAGCAAATTGCAGCAAGTAATGCTTTCATACACTGAGGGCATTAGCGCATTTATATTTTAAACAGAGTTGTAGCACAAGTTTGAAAGTGAATTAGATCCACAGTTCTACTAACCAAATCAAACCAGATCAGAAGCAAGTAAAACCTTTGAGAATGCCACACATTAATAAAAACAGAAGAACAGTTTTCATATTTAGAGTAAATAAGCGCAGTGGCAGTTCAGTAACGAAGACAGGCTCTCCTAAGAGCCGCTTAAGGAAAGAAGACAACACTTCTAAAACCTCAGTACCTGTGACCTTTAAACAGTAAACACAGGAACAGCACTAATTTTCACGTTACACTCTGTAAATTTTTAAGCAATTTACTCAGGGACTTAAGGTGAGACTTAGTATTAAAAGTTAGCCAGGCTCCTCAGCCAAGTAACAACCCACAAGTAAACACTAGACACAGATTATACTGCAAAAATACATGCATTTCAGAGCTGTACCGCTACTCTGAGGAGGCGCGCCGCATCGATGTCCCACTCGAAGCGTGCAAGGTCGGCTGTCGGCTCCAATAAGACCAAAACAAACCAGTCAGCCGCCACACTTATGACACTGAAAGACACGAAATGCGCGTCTAAATTTCGGGCTACTACTTTTCGGTAGCACACTCACGCACGCACTTAACCCACAGTAAGACACTCAAACAGTCTGAAACTACAGGTACAGATCATAGAGTAATCAGTAACAATAATCAAAGAAAACGCCATAGGAAACACAGGTTCATTAAATTAGCGTGAACACTGCTGACCGAGGCGGGAAGGCAATCGCAAGAACAAGAAGTCTGGAGGATGAGAAGCGAGGGAATGCGATATGGCCACACTGTTAGAGACTGGTGATGATGATGATTGGTTTGTGGGGCGCTCAGCTACGCAGTCATCAGCGCCCGTACAAGGTCCCGGATTTTTCACAGTCCAATCAAGCCACCGTCACGAATGATGATGATGAGGATGACATGATAAGTACAACACAAACACCCAGTCCCCGGGCAGAGAAAATCCCCAAAGCGGCCGGGAATCGAACCCGGGACCCCGTGATCCACAGGCAGCAGCACTAGACCACAAGCTGCGTACTGTTAGAGACTGAATAAGTCAATTTGCACTACTACGAGAAGTCAAGCGACGCTCCCACGAAACTCCCCTTTCCCGATGTGGGAGGTCGAATCGGCACTGTTCAAATGGTTCAAATGGCTCTGAGCACTATGGGACTCAACTGCTGAGGTCATTAGTCCCCTAGAACTTAGAACTAGTTAAACCTAACTAACCTAAGGACATCACAAACATCCATGCCCGAGGCAGGATTCGAACCTGCGACCGTAGCGGTCCTGCGGTTCCAGACTGCAGCGCCTTTAACCGCACGGCCACTTCGGCCGGCAATCGGCACTGTCTGGGACTCGTGATACTGCACCTGGTCCTGACTAAATCCGGTACTGCATGCTTCGACATTTGCGTCAAAGTATGTCCTCCTCAGATGTTTCATTCTTATATGGGAGACAGGCAAATTCTCGAACCCATGGAGGAAGGCGGTTTTGATACCTCTCCTGAAATCAAGAAAGGTCCGTACGTCTCATTAACGAGAGCAAAAAACGGTCATGGCAAGCGATCCTGGACGCCATCAACCGTTCCACTTGATATACAAAAGTATGGGAAGCCATCCGAAGGGCATGCGGTAAACGCAATCGTTTACAAATATCAGCAGTGCTGGAACAGCGGGTGTCTCCAAACGACGCCTAGGCACATAGCTCAGACACTGGCCAATCATTTTGCACAAACGGCAACCGATGCACCCCAGGACCTGGAATTCCTTCGCTACCGTGCAGCTGTAGAGAGGGGGAAAGCTGGACTTCAGATCCAACTGTTCTGAGGCATGTAGTGCGATACCAGAGTTATTTTAGATTTGGTGCGTACAGGAGTTACAGAACTCCTGCTTCCGTTTTTAATGCAATATTTCGTGACATTTTATGTGAGCACCACAACTATGTCGCTGTTTTAAGGATGGGTTGAAACAGGGACATCCTGTAGGTCCTCTGTTGTTTTCCTGGATCGTGTCCCCAAGGACCGACTGGCTCAAGCCACTTCTGTCTTAGACGCAGAATTGTGTGCGCTCTTGCGGGCAGTGGAGCAGATGACACTTTCTTCAAGTGCTAAGATCCTTGTCCCTTCCGATTCTCTGAGTACCCTTCACTCTCTGAAACGCTTGTAGCCGGCAGATGAAGTAGCCCAGACTATCCAGGATAGACCCCTCCAACTACAACAGCTGGGGAAGGAGGCGTCTTTCTGCGGGCTGTTAGATAACCTGGGAATTGTGCGGCATGAAACATTCCCGCTGCGTGCTATGACCTCGCTGTTGAGCTCCAGAGTCTTGGGCCGGGGGATGATGAGTGGCTGAAAGCAACCGACAATAAGCTCCGTTCTGTGAAGTCCACAATTAGGCCGTGGTGTTCCTCATTCCAGCCACGTCGACGGGACGAGCTGCTCCTCACTCGCCTTCGCATAGAGCACAGCCCTTTTAAGCATGGCTTCTTGAACCGGAGGACCCTCTGATGTATGGCACTTGGACCGTACAAATCACTGTGTGCCGCATTTTATTAGGCAGTATTTTATTTTCCAACAAGCGGGACGTGGATGATTTTCCGACGGATCTGCACAATTTAAGATAATGTTCAAACGAATATGGCTCGTGTTCTAAAGTTTTGTGAACTCTCCAATGTTTTTACGAATATTTTAGGGAGATGGGGTTTAATGTTCACAGGGAGACTGGCTCGCCCATATTTTACGTAAGTGGCCGGCTAGTGACATTTTCCTGTGCATCCTTTTAGCTCCTTCGTCTTTTTACTTGTGTTTTAGTCTCCAGTATAGCATCATTTATTCTTTCCTGTTTGTCTTAACGTGTGTAGACACATTTTACTACTTTTCTCCACATTCTTTTCTTTTAATATGAGGAAGGGCGCTGCTAACCTCACCGTTGAGCGCCCGTAAGCCCTAAACACACACACACACACACACACACACACACACACACACACACACACACACACACACAAGCCTGTTTAGTCGACCTGTTGCATTTTCTAAGTGCTCCGCTAATAACTCGCTGTCTTTGGCTCGCTTTCCCCACAGCATTATCTGTGTATCTGTGCCTCACGCTTTACATTATTTAGAGTCAACTGCACATTTCGCACCATACAGATATACTGTCTAAATCATGATTAAACTGATATTGATCATCTGACATTCGTACAAGACGGTAAATCACAGAATCGTCTGCGAACAGTCTAACTAGACTGCTCAAGTTCTGTCCTGAATCATTCATGTACCTCAGGAATAGCAGAGGGTCCATAATAGTTCGTTGTGGAACGCCAGTTATTTCTTCTGTTTTAGGCCTTTCGTTAGTTACTACTAACTGTGACTTTCCGAAAGGAAATCACGAATCCAGTCCCACAACTGAAACGATGCTTTGTGGACACACAGTTTGGTTATAAGTCGTTTGAGAGGAACTTCTGGAAATATCAAAATATGGAATCAATTTGACATTCCCTGTCTATATCACTCATTATTTCGTGAGAATAAAGAACTAGTTGTGTTCCACAAGATCGATATTTTCTGAACCAGTGATGCCTATTTGTCAATAAATCGTTACCTTCGAGGTGATTCATGACATTCGAGCACAGTATCTGTTTCAAAAACGTACTCAAAATCGACGTAAGTGATAATGGTCCGTAATTCAGCGGATTACTCCTATTTCCTTTCTTGTGCTTATGTGACTTTTGCAGCTTTCCAGTCTGCGGGTACGGATCTTTCTAAGAGAAAGCGGTTGTGTCTGGTTTCTAGGTATGGAGCTATCGTATCTACATACTCTGGAAAGAAGCTGAACGGTATATAATTTGTGAAGTAGGCTTTGCTTTTATTAAGAGGTTTAAGCTGCTTCACTACAGCAAGGATTTCTATTTTTAAACTACTCCTGTTTTCAGTTGTTGTTGATGCGAATTTCTGAATATTTACTACGTCTTTGGGTGACGGGATTCCGAGAAACTGTGTTTCGTAACTCTGCTTTAGTGGCAGTGTCATCTGTAACATCATTTTTATCGCGCATTGCTTGCGTCTCGCCACTGGTGTACGATATACGAACAGGCTCTCTTTGCGTTTATTATCAGATTTCGAGACAGAGTTTCGTTGTGGGAACTATTAAAAGCATCTCGCTTTGATGATCGCGCCATATTTTGAGTTTCACAGAAACTTCCAGAGTCTTGGGTGTTTTGCGTTCTTTTATATTTGGCTGCCTTTTTTCATTGCATCTGCAGCATGCTTCTAACCTGTTTTTTGAATCGTGGGGGGTCAGTAACATTTCTTATTAACTCATTTTCATCAGATACCTACAGGGTGTTTCAAAAATGACCGGTATATTTGAAACGGCAATAAAAACTAAACGAGCAGCGATAGAAATACACCGTTTGTTGCAATATGCTTGGGACAACAGTACATTTTCAGGCAGACAAACTTTCGAAATTACACTGGTTACAATTTTCAACAACAGATGGCGCTGCAAGTGATGTGAAAGATATAGAAGACAACGCAGTCTGTGGGTGCGCCATTCTGTACGTCGTCCTTCTGCTGTAAGCGTGTGCTGTTCACAGCCTGCAAGTGTGCTCTAGACAACATGGTTTATTCCTTAGAACAGAGGATTTTTCTGGTGTTGGAATTCCACCGCCTAGAACACAGTGTTGTTGCAACAAGACGAAGTTTTCAACGGAGGTTTAATGTAACCAAAGGACCGAAAAGCGATACAATAAAGGATCTGTTTGAAAAATTTCAACGGACTGGGAACGTGACGGATGAACGTGCTGGAAAGGTAGGGCGACCGTGTACGGCAACCACAGAGGGCAACGCGCAGCTAGTGCAGCAGGTGATCCAACAGCGGCCTCGGGTTTCCGTTCGCCGTGTTGCAGCTGCGGTCCAAATGACGCCAACGTCCACGTATCGTCTCATGCGCCAGAGTTTACACCTCTATCCATACAAAATTCAAACGCGGCAACACCTCAGCGCCGCTACCATTGCTACACGAGAGACATTAGCTAATGATATAGTGCACAGGATTGATGACGGCGATATGCATGTGAGCAGCATTTGGTTTACTGACGAAGCTTATTTTTACCTGGATGGCTTCGTCAATAAACAGAACTGGCGCATATGGGGAACCGAAAAGCCCCATGTTGCAGTCCTATCGTCCCTGCATCCTCAAAAAGTACTGGTCTGGGCCGCCATTTCTTCCAAAGGAATCATTGGCCCATTTTTCAGATCCGAAACGATTACTGCATCACGCTATCTGGAAATTCTTCGTGAATTTGTGGCGGTACAAACTGCCTTAGACGACACTGCGAACACCTCGTGGTTTATGCAAGATGGTGCCCAGCCACATCGCACGGCCGACGTATTTAATTTCCTCAATGAATATTTCGATGATCGTGTGATTGCTTTGGGCTATCCGAAACATACAGGAGGCGGCGTGGATGGGCCTCCCTATTCGCCTGACATGAACCCCTGTGACTTCGTTCTGTGGGGACACTTGAAAGACCAGGTGTACCGCCAGAATCCAGAAACAATTGAACAGCTGAAGCAGTACATCACATCTGCATGTGAAGCCATTCCGCCAGACACGTTGTCAAAGGTTTCGGGTAATTTCATTCAGAGACTACGCCATATTATTGCTACGCATGGTGGATATGTGGAAAATATCGTACTATAGAGTTTCCCAGACTGCAGCGCCATCTGTTGTTGAAAATTGTAACTACTGTAATTTCGAAAGTTTGTCTGCCTGAAAATGTACTGTTGTCCCAAGCATATTGCAACAAACGGTGTATTTCTATCGCTGCTAGTCTCGTTTTTATTGCCGTTTCAAATATACCGGTCATTTTTGAAACGCCCTGTATGTCAAATAGTTGGTAATGTACCAATACACTATGAATTGTAATAGTGTCTAGTGGCACACGAGAATATTTTATACGAGCGCTCAAACACTTCAAATTACCGTAGACCTCAGCTGCATTCTACCGGAAGCGAACACATCGTGCTGCTTTTCTGAATCAGGGAACTCTGGCTAATCCCGATATTATTCCGTGTATTGCTGTTGAACCGATGGAACGTATTTACTCTGTGGATATGAAGCTCGACTACAGCACTGTTGATTCACTTTTAATGGCCGTAGACCAGTGTTTGCATCGGATTTCCGACGGTCGACCTTTTCCACCGTAAAGCGAAGTGCTGTAATAGTTTCCAATTTGGCAGCCCACATTCCGGTGGTGTACGTTCTATTAGGAGTCACGCAAGTGAGTGTATATGATTCTGTCTGCATGTGTAGGACTGAATGTGCTACTAACTCCCACTACGAGCGAGCAGTTTATTATTAACTGACAGATTTGTTACACTCTGGCGATGGCACGGTGATTTTTTCCGTGTGTTGCATTGCTTTCCTACTTCTTTGGGGTTGGGGGGGGGGGGGGGGGGGGGGTGGAGGGATAACCACTTTCCAGACTGGTCTGATACGGCAGACCACGATTTCCCAGACTGTGCCATCTCAGAGTAGAGTACCCCTTAAACACCACCCGCTACATTATTTGTTTGCCGTATTCAAATCATGTCTTCTTCTACAGTTATTTCTCTCTGCGGATTCGTTTAGTACTAATAGTGCTATTTCTGTATTGAATCTTGTCAACCTGCTTCTTCTTCTAACCAGTGTTTCTCACATACTCCTTTCTTCATCCACTCTGCAGAGAACAAGCTCGTTTTCATATCAGTGCATTTACGTTTCAGCATTCTTTTGTAATATCACTCTCAAACACATGGATTTCTTGCAACTCTTGCTCCACTTGAAGATTATGCTGTGCTCCAGACATACATTTTATGAATTTTCAGCCTCAAATTAAGACTTATTATTCAGGATGGAGCAAACAAAAGTGACCAATAGAACAGAGATCCAGGGTACAAATAAACACAGCAGAGGAAACAAAATGCAGCACTAACCTGGCTGTATCAGATGTTGAAAGTGACCACTATTCATTTCTTAGCACTTTTGGACGCTGGCCAGAAAATTTCCGAAGGTGGGTCGAAGCTGGACTGCTGGAATTGCTGAAGTCTTATCAGGAAAGTTCTTCTGCAGCTCTGGAAGACTATGAGGGTTGTTGTGATACGCTACAGACTTGAGGGATCACCACAGAAAGTAACCACAAACTGACAGATCAGGTGACCTGGGTGGCCAGCTAGGGCACGACCAGACTGACCTCTGCTAACAACTCTGTGAGGCGTGAATGTGGCGCAAATGTGCTCAAAGATTCGGCCAACTGTACGGGCAGTTGGTCCATCCTGTTGGAGGTAGCTGATAGTCTTTTCCTCCACCGTTAATGCTGCCACAGACTGACGTGCTCACTCATCCGGGCCACTTTCAATTCGCCCATCCTGTACTAGAAGTTTTCTTTTAGCAAGGAATGCCATCTTTACCTGTATTACTCTGGTTTTTACATACTTCTTGTTTCGTCCGTCAAGCTTAATTTTACTTCGAATGTGGAGACGTCTACTAACGATCCACCGTTTGATGTTAATTTTGACGCTATCCTCTTTTCTGACCCACCACCTTAGTTTCACCTTTATTTATTACGGTCCAAGTTCCGTGCTCAGTACACTTCTCATTTCATCGAATAGGTTCTGTGATTCCCCTTTCACCGAGGACAGCGATGTAATCTGCGAATTTTTGCATCGATATCCTTTTACCTTGACTTTTAATCTCACTCTCGTTTAATTCCGCCACTGCTTCTTCGGTGGGAATTTTGAACGGTACAGTAATCTTTTTAATCCGAGCTCTGCTCTCTTCGTCTGCCATTCCCTTTGCTCCCTTTTCGTTCTTGTACATATTGCATATTACCGTCTTCCCTACTCACCTGAGAACTTCACACATCCGGAATACGTTGTCAACTGATGTCTGCTTCTGACGTAAGCACTCGTATCGACGTCTAAGACTTATGTCGAAGACATCCTTTATATGTTCAGTGTCTGCTATAATCAGCAAATTCTTACACCCCACCTATCACTGTCTCTATTGTCCTTCACATTACGTTGGATAACAAAATTATTCGTCTTCACTCATCCAGAACTTCCAAGTAAATATGCCATTTTAACTCCACTTTACATAGTTGATTATTCACATATACCAATCCATCAGGAATCGCTGAAAAGACAAAATTGCCTTCCCATTCCACTAACCTTCTGAAGATCCAATAATATTCATTTTTCTGTGAATTCTTCTTCATCATATAAGTCGGCTCCTCAAATTTCAGTATCACTTTGCAATTTTTCAACACTTTAATGCTTTCTGCGTATTGAATTTTTGTTTACATTGATTGTAATTTTCACAACACACATTTTCGTAAAATCTAAATGAAAAACTATGTCACCCACGCTGCAATATATTTTAGTAAGTCGAAAACTATGCCACTGACACCTGGTGGCTCTTTCAGTTTATGTCACCTCACATGATCTCAGAGTACAACATAGGATCAACAGTTATTTTACGTCAGTCACTTTATCGTAATCCACTTAGTTACACCGCAAATCCTGTTCGTCAGATCGCCTTCAACACGTTCGGTCATTTTATTAGGTCTGCTAACTCTGACCCCCTGAATTTTTTTTCCATTTCTCTCCCCGCATTTTAGAAAATATTTTACTAATTAGTATGTAATCCATTCATACAAATCCCTATGTTCACTAACATAAATATCGTAGAAGTTAAATACTAATTCCCTCCTTCCTTTTTCACGCACTTCTTGTATACTGTGATGATGTGCTCATTACCTTGGAATTGCAGCCAAAACGCCTGTGCCACCTGATTATGTGGTTCCAGCTATTCTAGATATCCCCTCTGTATCTCACTTTACGTTGATACTATCTCTCTTAACATATTTCTATCGTTATTCAAGTTTAAAATTTATACTTCAGCTTGTGTTAATTTTATTCCTTTCTCTCGAGATAAATCTTCCTGGGAATTTCGCATCTGGAGAAGAGGCTGAGAGCTACGCAATTTTCGGAAGTTTTCCAGAAGAAGAAGCCAGTGTGTGATTAAAAAGATTATATTAAGAGAATCTGTTTCTTTACAAATAGTGGTTCTATTATATTTTATGATTGCGTTATAGGATATCATTCACTAACTCAAGTTCTCCATTCTTAAACTCTCTGAGATGTCTTGATGAGTATCTTTTAATTCCAATATGTCTTACGCGATTCGAAACTGAGTCACTGTCAAAGACATTATCGTGGAGGAATGTAAACCAGATACTTTTCCTTTGAGAATGACGTACTGTCGAAAAGCGTAGGGCATTTTGGACTAATTAACTTGTGGTCAAGAAATCTCGAAATGTTTTAGTGCATCCAGTGGCCGCGTCTTCTCAGTGTGCTTCCATGCAAATTGTGGATTCTACAGTATATTGTTAGACAGCCATATCGAACTTAAAATTTGTCTCCACTGGAAATCATCACACGCATATCGTGTAAAACAGCCTGAGGATTTTCATCGCGGAATGGAACTTTTTATAGTGATCATGTGGAGGACCTCATATTAACAATAGTTTACGATCAATAGCCTGTTCTGCCATCATTGCAGATGTCTTATCTCAAATATTTTGAAATTTATTTTGATCTTTTGGTAATTAGAGGGTAAACGACAGCATCATCTGCAAAAAGACTGCTGAAAATGTTTCCCAAATCGCCCTTACAGACTAAGAACAGCTGAGGGTCTCTAACTTTTTCTTTCGGAGCCCCAGAAGTCACATTGGTTTCGCAACATGACTTCTCATCAATTACTGCTTACTGTTCCTTTCTGACAGACAGTCAAGAATCAGGTAGCAGTGTTGCCACTGTTTTCCAAGGGTTCCACGCTTTCGAGGAGCAATGTCAGAAGCGATTTCGAAACCCATAAATATGTAATCACCCAGAGATACTTGTCAATAGTACTCATTGCGAATACTTCTTGTGCATAAAGAGACAGCTGTGTTTCACAAGAACAATATTTTCTTACTATTTGCTGGCTGAGTGTCATTAGATAGTTCTCCCCGAGGTATGTCATTACATCTTGATCTGTACGTATAGCCACTAGCCGTCTTACGGTGTTTGGAGAAGAGTACTTCTAGTACGACTATATTTTTCTGTCATTCCTGTTCCTGTCACGAATAGTAAGAATGACTGCCGATAAAGCTACGTATGACATCTATTTTTTTCTGTTTTTCTCTCCGTGATCATTTCGTGAGACATGTGTGGGAGAAAGTAATATGCTACCCAATCCTTCTTGCACGGTGGGTTCTCGTTTTTGTGCGATGTCTGGACTTGTTCCCAAAATATTGGGATTGAGATCTTAAAGTGGTGTAAAGTGGTTTGGTCACCCATTATTTGTATGTGGTCACCCAACCACAGTTAATTATTTTTACCTATTTTGTACTGGTTTTTTATTTTTAATTTTATCTGACTGTTTTGATGTGCTGTGTCCAATCTTGAAATTTGAGCATTTACCATTCTCGCAAAGATCGGCTCTGAATTGATCCTTGTTTAACAGATCTTGGCAGCACTCGTTAACATTTATTTTGGGAACGGGCGCTGATAACCTCGTTGCTGTGCGCCCTAAAACACTAATCATCATCATCATCATCATCGAAACTACAACGATAAACCCCGCCGTGACGCACAGTGCCTCTCTTGTAGATTCTGCCACTGCAGTCTGTTGAGCGTTCCTGTTAATACTCTGCAGCTGAGGAAAAGACCCCGTGACGAAACGCGCAGCGCTTCCTGTTTGTGGGCTTCCACAACTGTGTGGCAGCGAAACTTGGTAGATATGCTAATGGGCTAATGCTGAACAGATTTGGGCAGGAAAAAAATTAGTTCAGTTTTGGCCACTAAGTGCAAATCTGGCGCTGTACAGCATCTCCTTGACGTCCCCGGTGCTGTGTACTGTATATGGCTTCCAGAGTGATGAACAGTGCTGGAAAATCGATCGAACGAGTATTTTGTAAGGTACCTCCAACGGTAATGATCCATGCTTCTATGAGATTCTTCAAAAGAAACTGAACCTCACATCTGCCTGACCTGCTATTTCTTTCATATGGACATTCCACCATAGGTCGCAGCGGATGGTTATTCCGAGTTATTTTACTGTAGATACTTCTTCCAGTGACTTTACAATAGTGTACTCGAATATAAGTAGATCTCTTCGTCTTTTTAAGCTCAATACGTTACATTTATTTACGTTTACGATATGCCAGCAATCGTCATTCTCTGTCGGTCTTCATGCATTTTGCTACAATCTTTTCTCATTACAACCTTCCTACAGACAACAGCATCATCCACGAGAAGCTTCACGTAGTTTGCAACGTTATCCACTATATCATCAACCCCAAAACAAACTGGTGGTTGTAACTAAAGTACAGCTAGTCAAGGAGTTCCATTGTGGGCTTCAATAATCGTGTGGCAGCGAAACTTGGTAGGTATGGTAATGTGTTAATGCGGAAACGATTTTGGCAGGTAAAAATATTTTGGCCATTAAGTGCAAATCTGGCGCTGTACAGCATCTCCTTGACGTCCCCGGTGCTCTTATTAAACAAATTATCTGAGAGACTCAATAATGATCCAAGGGACATCAATAATAAAACCATTATTATACCTTTCTCACTTATTTGACCTTTTCTGCTGTTCTTGATGCTTTACAAGTGGAAACATGTATGCAAGTCTTTCTTGTATTCACAGCGCTAGATTTGCACCTGGTGGCCAAAACTGGAACTAATTTTCTCCAGAGTAAATTGGTTCCGCATTAACGCGTTAGAATATGTACCTAGTTTCGTGAATTGGTACAGCCCACACTGTACCTTGCGAATAGCTGCAGTGTAATTACAACCGTCCGGTACCTTGACATTTGTCGTTTTTGTTCCGTTAAAAGTGTTGAGTTCTGTCTGCAAGTAAGTCTTGTACACAGTCCCAAATCTGAATCGATATTTGATAAGCTCGTATTTTGTTCACTAAACGACAAGGCGGAACGGAAAGAGATACATTAAGGGAATGAAGATGGCGTCCACGTGAGCATCTTTTCCTATGGCACTCAGTATCTCGTGAACGAACATAAGAAGACGAGCTTGGCAAGATTCCTGTTTGCAGAATCCATTGTGATTCTTATGCAGAAGATTTCTGTTCTCTAGGAATGTCATAATGAGCATAAAACATATTCCCTAATTATACAGTACTCTGACGTCAGTGACAAAGGCCTATAATTATGCGCGTCGGTCAGACGGCCGTTCTTATAAACGGAAATGGCAAGTGCTTTTTTCCAGTAGCTGGCTGCTAAGTGCAAATCTGGCGCTGTACAGCATCTCCTTGACGTCCCCGGTGCTGTGTACTGTGTATGGCTTCCAGACTGATGAACAGTGACCCACGAAAAACACATGCTAGAAGTGGAGCGAGTTCTTTGGCATAACCTCTGTACTACCTTACAGGCATCTTATGTGGTCCAGTAACCTTTCCAGATTTCAGCTGATTTTCTGTTTCGCTAACGCTTATCTTAATATCTGTCATTGAGGAATTAGTGTTATCTTTGGAAGCAAGAATTGTTTACGATCTCGCGGAGTGAAACAGTTTAGGAAGACCGATTTCAGCATTTCGCACTCTTCTTTGTTATGTGTTTCGGTGCCCGTGTGGTCACTGAGCGATTGATTGGCTATTTTCGAACCGTCCTCTGACTTTACATTAGATCAAAACTTCTTAAGACTATTATTTTGGCAAAATTATTCTGTGAAATTTATTGAATGCTTCTCGCATGGCTTCCTCGAGCTTATTTTAGCTTCTGTTGGTCCGTCTTGTTCCATAAATACAAGGTGGGTATGAACATCTCGGTAAATGTACTCAGAAAATAGTTAAAAAGGAAACACTTTCACTGCCTTTCAAAGTAATCACCATTAGCTACAACACACTTCTGACATCGTTTGTAAAGTCGTTGTAAAAGGTCAGCAAACATTTCTCGTGGATTCACTCGAAGCACATCGTTCTCGCAGTGTTTGGATATCCGTAACGTCTGCAAAAGTTAGCGAACAGCAGTGCTTTCACGGTCTTTGCTTACGTTCTACTCCTCTTTCCTCATTGTCAACGATGGACGCCAAACACAACAAGCATATGTTCGCAGTCGTGTCGTTGCAAACGGGAGCAAAGTGTGAACATGCTGTTTTGCAACCAATTACGGAAAACGGCGACTTTGAATAATGGGATGTTAGTGAGAGTGTGCTGTGCTGAAACAGCACAATCCCAGGCAACATCGAACGAGTGTGACGGATATTTTGCTGATGAATAGTGGATGCTTCTTCGATCAAAAGAGTTGAAGATAAGAAAGGCAGTGAAAGGGCTACCGTTCATGGGCAATGACAGACGTTCTGCGTATCCAAGAACGCCTTACCATGGAGCTTCGAGGGATTCCTGAAGAAGTGTTTGCTGACAGTTCAACAGCTATACAAGCGAGATTAGTAGCGTGTAGTGTGTGTGATTACTTTGAGGGGAAAGATATCTTGTATGTAACTCTTGTTTCGTTTATTTTACGAGACAATTCACCCAACTATTAAGACGCACCTAGTAGTTGCTATGAGACATTGAGCAACGCTTTACATTTTGTCCATTTGTGCTCCATATCGTCGTCCTCCAAGCTGAATACTTGATGTTGACAATTCAGATACCCTTCAATTTGAGTCTTGTCACTTTTGCTAACCAAAAATAGTTTCCTACGTTTTTTAACATTTCATCATCGACTCTATCACAGACTAATAATCAGCGATGCTCTCCTCGGCGTTAATTGATCCGAAAATTTAGCGTTTTCTACTTTAGGAAGGCTAAGACGTTGCCCTCAGATATTGATTCTTTAAATATTGAGACTACGAAATTCTCAGAGAAGACGTTCAGACTATTCGATTTCTCTGGAATCACTTTTAGTTGCTTGACTCTCCCATTCTGCAGGTGGTAAGTTGGATAACCTCCACATATCAATAGCATGATCAGCAAACATACCAGCGATATTCTCCAAGTTTCCTGTGAAGTGCTGTGCCTCTACAGCATCTAACACGGGTGGTCACCGAAATCATCTATGCGTCATCTTTGACCCATTTCCGATGCTTATCTTTACCTAGACTATTTCACTTTCGTAATCCGTAATAACCTTACTAAATACTATCCCATTCTGTAATGCAATAAATACTCCAATGCCGTTGGCCGACGCCATTGGTTCCTAACCTATCTTTGCAGCATTTATTTCTGCCTGAAGTTAAGATTTAGTCGCTTTTCACTTCCGATTTCAATCAACTTTCCGTTCCTAATATTATCTGAGTATTATCACCTTCAATAAGTGATACCAACCCTGGAAACTTAACATGGATGCTCTTGGAGTTTACCAACGTTAACCTTTTCTGTTTCCGATCTGCGAGGGCGAACGCTCTCTGTGACTAATTTGGGTAATCTGTCTTCGATTTCGGCAGAAAATTCAACACTAATCCTAACGATGGGGTCCTCTCACTTAAATGATTCACATGTGCGCGCAAAATGCAAGAAACTTACCAAACTACTTTCAGTCTGTCTCAGTCACAGAAGAAATGCGGGAAAGCAATAGCCGAAAATTCAGTTAAAAACTTTGTTGCACTTTTCATATCTTGCTCAATATTTTTAATGGTGTAAGTGTTCTGCTTGATTTTATGTTCTACGTCTAAATCTATATTCTGTGTTAGGCAGAATCTGCCTCATGAGTATTATATCTGCATACTTCGGTTTTTGTCTTCTCCTACAGACTTGGTCGTCCGCTGATCGCTAGATTCACTAACTACCTATTCCTGGACGTCTGGTCATTTTGTCTTGCTAGACAGCCTGTGTTATGTGGCATTATTGAAGATTGCGACTTCTTGTGAGATGTAGCTAATAATATTCTGTTTGGTTCGACTTTCACTCCGTCCACGATTTTATTGAGCGCAGAATTGTAGATCCGTCGTATAATTTTCACTATTCTAGGCCTCAGTTGAAGCGCTGCAAAAAATAAAAAAATAAAGACTTACATTGAACCCGCTGATTCTAATAGGGGCAAGATATACAAGTATAGCTTTTGTAAGCTTCTGGTGTTAGCGACAGAGTGTGGTGGGGTGCTTTAATTAAATATTTAACTGTATATTTTATTATGCCCTCGATATCAGACAGAAACAAATATTTACGCACCAAACCTATGATAAACGATTTCATCTGACTGCGTAATTTGAGAGGACTTTGAATTAACAGCTTAGCACGCATTAAATAAAAAGAAATTTTTTAACAAACATTGAGAATAATAGTGTAACGCCTAGACAAATCTGAACAAGGGATCTGGAATGTGATTCAAATGAATGTGCATCTTATAAAACATTTACATTCACTTAAGTCATAGCAAGACTGCCAAAAGTTAGTTTATAGAGACAGAAAGTGCTACAGAAGGATATACATCTGCATCTGTTGTCAGATTTGAAAACATTTTGACACATTATCTGCAAACAAGTCTCCACAAAAAAGATTGAAGTTACTGAACATCTTCAAAAATCATTCGACATTTCTACAGTTCGCTCTGCTATTGCGGCTGGATCTTACCAAACTCGTGTTCTGCAAGTGGCAGCTGCAATGGCTACAAAGTCAGTCATTAGCTCTGTACCAACAATTATTCTCCATCTAAGTTCTAATCAACAGCATGAGAGCCTCTCGTCACAGATGAGCTGGAGAAGTCATACAGAAGTGAACTCTGGCCTGTAAGACGCTGCAGTAAGATCTAACTTTCTGCATTGTGCTTCCGACAAGGAAGACTCTGTTCTCCGCACTTTTCTGTCGTCGAGTAGTTTCTGTTGGCTCCGTCATAACGCGCTTTTCTGGTGTCGAATAATTTCTATTGGCTCTGTCCTAAAGATTGTGTCTACTTCTAAGAAGTAGTCTTACAAGACGCTGGTTAGCGTCCCTTCCTCAACGTTTGTCTGCCGGCCAATAAGGGTGCGCCCCTTTAAGCACAACCATACTTCTTACCCCCACTTGTAAATTATTTACGTTGATATTTGGAGGCCATTTTTACATTCCCTTAAGATTCGGATTTTTGTGGGACCTAAGCGTGATGTTGGTGTCTCACCGTCTCCAAAGAAACCCTCAACTTTCTGTCCACATTTCACATTCTAAGATTTTATCTTGACACCCCATGCTTGTTGGTAAATTTTGCCTGCCTGCAGTTCTTCCCACAATAGCAGTGCTGCCGAGACTCTGCCAAAAACGGGGCGTATCCCATGGCCACACACAGCTCACTACAACAGTCTCTGTTGTCCCTGCACATCCAGGAGATATAAACTACCCTTTGACTTTGGTCGGCTAATGCCAAGGTGACTTTCCCTCAAGGCTCTGTCCGGCCCAAACCCCTGGCATGCTCCTTCATACGTGTGCAAGCAGGATTTCCGTAAAGTCTGCTCCAGCTAATTCTCTGCCGTTTTTATTGCCCTATAGCGTGTCCCCTCGCCGGTAGCCAAGTAAAATTTGCTTTCACAGTGGCGTCTTATTTCGGTGTAAGCGCTATGCAACACAGAAAATGGTAATTTAAGTAGTTAAATATTTCCTATCACTGGTACTGACTCATATTTAATTTTCCGGTCGAGATTATTGTACTCCGATTTAATTTGACTCCTGTTTCGGGTTTTACATAAGTTATGGGACAGTTTGAGAAAAACGGTAATGTAATACCTCCTTCTAACCAAAGCAACTGACTGGGGTCTGGTCACTTTCTGTTGTAACCAACGTATGATACCCCTGTCTCCTTTGTTAAGACTGACGAAGATCAATTACCTAATTTCAGTACCATTATCATGTCAACTCCGATTGGGTCTTACGGCTACAACGATAACATAAATTTGGCAGCACACTAAGAAACAACAAATATTATTCGGTAAGACTAATCCAACCTGGTGGTCTAGGATTAGCAAATTTTATTAACAATCTCTCTTGTCCTTGGGGTGGGAAACTGCCCCTAATAGCGGAAGTGTCTTCAATGATCGACGGCATGAGGATGTAGAAGACATTCGAAATCACTGCATTAAAGACACACAATATGTATCCACAGGACACGTGATGTGTAACTGGAAAACTCTAATGATGATCTCTCCATTGTCAAAAGATTGCAGATTCATCCCCCATTCGAATCTCCAGGTGGGTACTGCCAAGGTGGAGTTGCTAATGAGTAAGAGCATGAACTACCAACGAAAGTATAACGTTCTACGAGTCGGGGCGTGGAATGTCAGAAGCTTGAACGTGGCAGGAAAGCTAGAAAACCTAAAACTTGAAGTGCTTAGGCTCAATCTAGATGTAGTAGGGGTCAGTGAAGTGAAATGGAAAGAAGACAAGGATTTCTGGTCAGATAAGTATAGGGTAATATTAACAGCAGCGGGAATGGTATAACGGGAGTAGGATTTGTTTCGAATAGGAAGGTACCGCAGTGTGTGTTACTGTGAAAAATTCAGTGATAGGGTTGTTCTTGTCAGAATCGACAGCAAACAAGCACCGACAACGGTTAGTATAGGTATACATGCTGACGCTGCAAGCTGAATATGATGAGATATAGAAAGTAGATGAGGATATTTAGAGTTTGGCAAACTCGGTAAACGGAGATGAAAATGTAATAGTCATGGGTTACTGGAATTCAGTTGTAGGGGAAGGAGTAGAAGAAAAGGTTAAAGAAGAATATGGGCTTGGGACAAGGAATGAAAGAGGGGAAAGACTAATAGGGTTCTGTAAAAATTTCAGCTAATAATAGCGAATACTCTGTTCAAGACTCACGAGGAGGAGGTATACTTGGAAAAGTAATGGTGATATGGAAAAATTACAGTTACATTACATCATGATCGAACATAGATTCCGAAATCGGATAAAGGATAGTAAGGCGTACCCAGGAACAGATATAGTCTCAGATCACAATATTGTAGGGATGAAGAGCATGCTGAAATTTAAGGTATTACGCAGGAAAATCAACAAGCAAAGATGTGGGATACAGAAATACTAAGGGATAACGAGGCCTGCTTGAAGTTCTCTGAGGCTATACATACAGCAATAAGGAATAGTTCAGTAGGCAGTACAGTTGAAGAGGAATGTACATCTATAAAAAAGGCAATAACATAAGTTGGAAAGAGATGCATAGGTACAAAGAAGGTAGCTGCTTAAAAACCATGGGCTACGCAATCAATACTTCAGTCGATCGATGAAAGAAGGAAGTACACAAATATTCAGGAAAATTCATGAATACAGAAATATAAATCGTTGAGGAATGAAATATATAGGGAGTGCAGTGAAGCTAATACGAAACGACTGCAAATGTCAAGAAAACGAAAAATAAGTGATTCGTCAGCATACAGGAAAGTGAAAACAATTTTCGGTGACAAAAAAGGCAACAGTGGTAACATTAAGAGTGCAACAAGAATTCCTCTGTTAAATGAAGAGGAGAGAGCGGATATGTGCGAAGAGCCTCTATGAGGAGGAAGATTTGTCTGATGTGATGTAAATAGTTACAGGTGTCGAATTAGAAGAGATAGGGGAGCCAATATTAGAATCAGTATTTAAGAGTATGCTAGAGGACTTAAGATCAAATAAGGCAGAACGGGTGGATAACATTCCATCAGAATTTCTAAAATAATTGGGATAAGGGGCAAGAAAAGTCTGTTCACATTGTCGTGTTGAGTGTGTGAGTCTGCTGACATAGCATATAACTTTGGAAAAATATAATCCACACAATTCTGAAGACTGCAAGAGCTGACAAGTTAGATAATTATTGCATGGTCAGCTTAACAGCTCACGCATCCAAGTTGTTAACAAGAATAATATGCAGAAGAATGGAAACGAAAAGTGAAGATTTGCTAGATGACGGTCAGTTTGGCTTTAGGAAAGGTAAAGGCACCAAAGAGACAATTATGACGTTGCGGTTGACAATGGAAACAATACTGAGTGGTGTAAGATGTTCGAAATTCTAAGAAAAATATGGGTAAGCTATAGGGAGGGACTGGTAATATACAATATATGAGTGGACGATTAAGAACGAAGTGCTTGGATACAAAGGATGTAAGACAGGGACGTAGTGTTTCGCCCATACTGTTCAATCTGTACAGCGAAGAAGCAATGCTGGTAATAAAAGAAAGGTTCTGAGTGAAATTAAAATTCGTTGTGAATGGATATCAGTGATACGATTCGCTGATGACATTTCTGTCCTGAGTAAGAGTGAAGACGAACTACATAATATGCTGAATGTAATTAACAATATAATGAGTACAGGATATGGACTGAGAGTAAATCGAGGAAAGACGAAACTAAAGAGAAGTAGCAGAAATGAGAACAGCGAGAAACTTAACATCAGGATTGACGGTCACAATGTAGGTAAAGTTAAGGAATTCAGTTACCTAGGCAACTAAATAACCCATGACGGATGGACTAAGGAGAACATCAAAACCAGACTAGCACTGGCAAAAAAGGGCGTTTGTGGTTAAGAGAAGTCTATTAGTATCAAACATAGGCCTTAATTTGACGAAGGAATTTCTGAGAATGTACATCTAGAGCACAGCTTTGTATGGTAATGAAACATGGACTGTGGGAAAACCAGAACACTAGAGAATCGAAGCATTCGAGATGTGGTGGTATAGGCTAATGTTGAAAACTAGGTAGACAGATGAGGTGAGAAATAAGGTGGTCCTGCGCAGAATCGGAGAGGAAACCAATATGTGGAAGACACTAATAATGAGAAGCGACAGGACGACAGTACATCTTTTAAGACATCAAGGAATGACCTCCAAACTACTATAGGGAGCTGTAGAGGGCAAAAACTGTAGAAGAAGACAGAGATTGGAATACATCCAGCAAATAATTGAGGACGTAGTTTGCAAGTGCTTCTCTGGAATGAAGAGACTGGCACAGGAGAGCAATTCGTGCAGCGCCACGAAACCAGTAAGAAGAATGACGGCTCCAAAAAAAAGAGAGAGAGAGAGAGAGAGAGAGAAAACAGAGAGAGACATACAGACAGACAGAGAGGGAGTACGTTTCGAAATGGTAGATAAGTTCGGTACACTTTGATGCATGGCGCTTGATGCCCTAAGCCTATTGCAATGTTGTCTCAATAACTGTTCTGTCTCTTAGCCATATATGGTATTTTTACTATAATTGCTAGTAATGCACAAACACTTTGTTAGTGGGCCAAATCTCCACAACTATCGACTGGTAAGTAGGAAGAAAGTCTTTAGAATACTGTACTGACATGATTGCAGCACTGAACCAAATTATCCAACTGATGCTAAGGAACTTTCAGAGTGTCTGCAGCGTATTGTGTTTTGATGCATGTTTGCAGAACGATTTACACATATATGAGTGTAGGGCAGAAGGGATGTAGTCTGTGAGTGACAGCGCGCTTCTGCCAGCTGGCCACACTCTTAGCAGACGCATGTGACACACTAGAGGAAGTGTACGGAAGCAGGAAGAGGTCCAGGTTTGTAAAAACCATCTGGAGGCCGCTACTCAGTTGATGCATGTTGTTGCGACAGTACCATACATCAGTGCCTATCAAATGCGGCTCAAATTCATAGCGTTGATGGCAGTTGAGAGATTTAAACCAGTTACGTTAACAACAAGGGTAAAATTTCTCCATGGTACATATGCCAACTAGCTCTGCAGATATCGAAGAAATTGAAGAAATGTATGATGAAATAAAAGAAATTATTCAGATATTGAAGAGAGACGAAAATTTAATAGTCATGGGTGAGTGGAATTCGGTAGTAGGAAAAGGGAGAGAAGGAAACGTAGTAGGCGAATTTGGATTGGGGCTAAGAAATGAAAGAGGAAGCCGCCTGGTAGAATTTTGCGCAGAGCACAACTTAATCATAGCTAACACTTGGTTCAAGAATCATAAGAGAAGGTTGTATTTATGGAAGAAGCCTGGAGATACTGACAGGTTTCAGGTAGATTGTATAATGGTAAGACAGAGATTTAGGAACCAGGTTTTAAATTGTAAGACATTTCCAGGGGCAGATGTGGACTCTGACCATCATCTATTGGTTATGAAATGTAGATTAAAACTAAATAGACTGCAAAAAAGTGGGAATTTAAGGAGATGGGACCTGGATAAACTGACTAAACCAGAGGATGTACAGAGTTTCAAGAAGAGAATAAGGGAAAAATTGACAGGAATGGGGGAAAGAAATACAGTAGAAGAAGAATGGGTAGCTTTGAGGGATGAAGTGGTGAAGGCAGCAGAGGATCAAGTAGGTAAAGAGACAAGGGCTAGTAGAAATCCTTGGGTAATAGAGTAAATTCTGAATTTAATTGATGAAAGGAGAAAATATAAAAATGCAGTAAATGAAGCAGGCAAAAAGGAATACAAATGTCTCAGAAATGAGATTGCCAGGAAGTTCAAAGTGGCTAAGCAGGGATGGCTAGAGGACAAACGTAAGGATGTAGAGGCTTATCTCACTAGGGATAAGATACACCTTTGGAGAAAAGGGAACCACTAGCATGAATATCAAGAGCTCAGATGGAAACCCAGTTCTAAGCAAAGAAGGGAAAACACAAAGGTGGAAGCCCGCATCTCGTGGTCGTGCGGTAGCGTTCTCGCTTCCCACGCCCGGGTTCCCGGGTTCGATTCCCGGCGGGGTCAGGGATTTTCTCTGCCTCGTGATGGCTGGGTGTTGTGTGCTGTCCTTAGGTTAGTTAGGTTTAAGTAGTTCTAAGTTCTAGGGGACTTATGACCACAGCAGTTGAGTCTCATAGTGCTCAGAGCCATTTGAACCATTTGAACAAAGGTGGAAGGAGTATATAGAGGGTCTACACAAGGGCGATGAACTTGAGGACAATATTATGGAAATGCAAGAGGATGTAGATGAAGATAAAATGGGAGATACGACACTGCGTGAAGAGTTCGACAGAGCACTGAAAGACCTGAGTCGAAACAAGGCCCCGGGAGTAGACAACATTCCATTAGAACTACTGACACCCTTGGGAGAGCCAGTCCTGACAAAACTCTACCATCTGGTGGGCAAAATGTATGAGACGGGCGAAATACCCTCAGACTTCAAGAAGAATATAATAATTCCAATCCCAAATAAAGCAGGTGGTGACAGATGTGAAAATTACCGAACAATCAGTTTAATAAGTCACGGATGCAAAAAACTAGCGCGAATTCTTTACAGATGAATGGAAAAACTGGTAGAAGCCGACCTCGGGGAAGATCAGTTTGGATTTCGTAGAAATATTGGGACACGTGGGGCAATACTCACCCTAAGACTTATCTTAGAAGCTAGATTAAGGCAAGGCAAACCTACGTTTCTAGCATTTGTAGACTCAGAGAAAGCAGTTGACAATGTTGACTGGAATACTCTCTTTCAAATTCTGAAGGTGGCAGGGGTAAAATACAGGGAGCGAAAGGCTATTTACAATTTGTACATAAACCAGATGGCAGTTATAAGAGTCGAGGGACATGAAAGGGAAGCAGTGGTTGGGAAGGGAGTAAGACAGGGTTGTAGCCTCTCCCCGATGTTATTCAATCTGTATATTGAGCAAGCAGTAAAGGAAACAAAAGAAAAATTCGTAGTAGGTATTAAAATCCATGGAGAAGAAATAAAAACTTTGAGGTTCGCCGATGACATTATAATTCTGCCAGAGACAGCAAACGATTTAGAAGAGCAGTTGAACAGAATGGATAGTGTCTTGAAGGGAGGATATAAGATGAACATCAACAAAAGCAAAACGAGGATAATGGAATGTAGACGAATTAAGTCGGGTGATGCTGAGGGAATTAGATTAGGAAATGGGACACTTACAGTAGTAAAGGAGTTTTGCTATTTGGGGAGCAAAATAACTGATGAAGGTCGAAGTAGAGAGGATATAAAGTGTAGACGGCAATGGCAAGGAAAGCGTTTCTGAAGAACAGAAATTTGTTAACATCGAGTATAGATTTAAGTGTTAGGAAGTCGTTTCTGAAAGTATTTATATGGAGTGTAGCCATGTATGGAAGTGAAACATGGACGATAACTAGTTTGGACAAGAAGAGAATAGAAGCTTTCGAAATGTGGTGCTACAGAAGAGTGCAGAAGATTAGATGGGTAGATCATATAACTCATGAGGAGGTATTGAATAGGATTGGGGAGAAGAGGAGCTTGTGGCACAACTTGACTAGAAGAATGGATCGGTTGGCAGGACATGTTCTGAGGCATCAAGGGATCACGAATTTGTTATTGGCGGGCAGCACGGAGGGCAAAAATCGTAGAGGGAGACCAAGAGATGAATACACTAAGCAGATTCAGAAGGATGTAGGTTGCAGTAGGTACTGGGAGTTGAAGAAGCTTGCACAGGATAGAGTAGCATGAAGAGCTGCATTAAACCAGTCTCAGGACTGAAGACCACAACAACAACAACAACATAAAATAGGTCAGGAAATTGTTGCAGAAGCAAGGGAAAAAGGTCACATGCTCTTCCAAGGTTGGCAATCGTTGACAGACGCTCAAAATTTACCGTGGGTTTCAAGTATAAGTAGATATCCATGGTGCAGCAAAGGAGCTTAAATCACCTAATAAAGGCTATCGTATACAACTGTTCACTTAACGAAATATCCGTAGCTGAAGACTCAAAGGTTGCACGATTCACACCAACGCTCAAAAAAGTAAACAGGACTAGTCGGATGAATTACAGATCCATGTTACTGACGTTGATCTGTGGTAAGTTTTCGGGACATATACTGTATTTGAATATTTCGAACTACATTAAAGAAAGGGTTTATTGACACATGGTTAGCAAATATTCAGAATTTATCATTCTTTTGCAACACAATTATCTCTATTGGCGCGAAATACTGAGTTTTGTCGACAGGGGATCCCAAATTGATTCAATATTTCTAGATTTCCTGAGAGTTTTTTCACACATTTCTTCACAAGAAATTCCCAATCAAATTTTGTGCATATGGAGTACCGGCTAAGTTGTAGGAGTCGATGCATTGTTTACCGTAGAAAGGTCACAATCAGTAGTAAGCGACGGAAAGTCATTGAATAAAATACGAGTGATATCTGGCGGTCCCCAAGGAAGTCCCTCTGTCCTTCCTGATCTATATAAAGGATTTAGGAGACAATCTGAGATCCATTAAAATTCGGTTCCAAAGTAAATCACACCAATCTAAATACTGTCAATCCATCTAAATACCTGGTGGTGTGGAAAAGGCGAACCAGACTGCGTGTTGTTGGCAGAGCACTTAGACGATGCAACAGATCTATATTCAGCTTGACCGCCCCCTGTTAGCGTATTGCTGTGCGGTATGGGAAACTTACCATATATGACTGACGGAAGACATCCAAAAAGTCCGAGGAAGGACAACACGATTTGTGGTGTCGCGGAATAGGGGTGAGAACGTCACGGACGATATTCGAGTTGGGATACCAATTGTATAATAAAAGATGTTTATCGTTGCGACGAGGTCTTTTCACGAAATTTCAGGCACCAACTTTCTCCTGTGAATACGAATATACAGGGTGTTACAAAAAGGTACGGCCAAACTTTTAGCAAACATTCCTCACACACTAAGAAAGAAAATATGTTATGTGGACATGTGTCCGGAAACGCTTACTTTCTATGTTAGAGCTCATTTTATTACTTCTCTTCAAATCACTTTAATCATGGAATGGAAACACACAGCAACAGAACGTACCAGCGTGACTTCAAACACTTTGTTACAGGAAATGTTCAAAATGTCTTCCGTTAGCGTGGATACATGCATCCACCCTCCGTCGCATGGAATCCCTGATGCGCTGATGCAGCCCTGGAGAATGGCGTATTGTATCACAGCCGTCCACAATACGAGCACGAAGAGTCTCTACATTTGGCACCGGGGTTGCGTAGACAAGAGCTTTCAAATACCCCCATAAATGAAAGTCAATAGGGTTGAGGTCAGGAGAGCGTGGAGGCCATGGAATTGGTCCGCCTCCACCAATCCATCGGACACCGAATCTGTTGTTGAGAAGCGTACGAACACTTCGACTGAAATGTGCAAGAGCTCCATCGTGTTGTGTCGTACTTGTGAAGGCCATGTTCTAGCGGCACAGGTAGAGTATCCCGTATGAAATAATGATAACGTGCTCCATTGAGCGTAGGTGGAAGAACATGGGGCCCAATCAAGACATCACCAACAATGCCTGCCCAAACGTTCACAGAAAATCTGCGTTGATGACATGATTGCATAATTGCGTGCGGATTCTCGAGCACCCCACACATGTTGATTGTGAAAATTTACAATTTGATCACGTTGGAATGAAGCCTCATCCGTAAACAGAACATTTGCACTGAAATGAGTGTTGACAGATTGTTGGATGAACCATTCACAGAAGTGTACCCGTGGAGGCCAATCAGCTGCTGATAGTGCCTGCACACGCTGTAAATGGCACGGAAACAACTGGTTCTCCCGTAGCACTCTCCATACAGTGACGTGGTCAACGTTACCTTGTACAGCAGCAACTTCTCTGACGCTGACATTAGGTTATCGTCAACTGCACGAAGAATTGCCTCGTCCATTTCAGGTGTCCTCGTCGTTCTAGGTCTTCCCCAGTCGTGAGTCATAGGCTGGAATGTTCCGTGCTCCCTAAGACGCCGATCAATTGCCTCGAACGTCTTCCTGTCGGGACACCTTCGTTCTGGAAATCTGTCTCGATACAAACGTACCGCGCCACGGCTATTGCCCCGTGCTAATCCATACATCAAATGGGCATCTGCCAACTCCGCATTCGTAAACATTGTACTGACTGCAAAACCACGTTCTTGATGAACACTAACCTGTTGATGCAACGTACTGATGTGCTTCATGCTAGTACTGTAGAGCAATGAGTCGCATGTCAACACAAGCACCGCAGTCAACATTACCTTCCTTCAATTGGGCCAACTGGCGGTGAATCGAGGAAGTACAGTACATACTGACGAAACTAAAATGAGCTCTACCATGGAAATTAAGCGTTTCCGGACACATGTCCACATAACATCTTTTCTTTATTTGTGTGTGAGGAATGTTTCCTGAAAGTTTGGCCGTACCTTTTTGTAACACCCTGTAACTTACGTACGCCCAACCTACGTAGAGAGATATGATCATCACAATGAAATAAGACAAATGAGATTTAAGAGTTTATTTATCCGATGTGCTGTACTGTAGACAAATAGCCTGAATGTAACATACATTCCCGTTAATGTAACATCCACAGCTATTATGTAAAGCGATGATCTAAGTGATTACCGCATAAAAAATGTACGGATATCAGTCACTGAATGCTGTCCCTGTTTTGACTGGACTGGAGATGGGATTCTTCTTAGACGTCGGTCTCGAGGACTGAAGATAGCGTAATGTAGCGCCGAAACTGGTTGCTCATATAAAATAACAACTTGAAACTAAGGCGGCTGGAGGTATTTTGATTCGACATTTTATGATGAACAGCCGACGTCCGGTGACCATCTGTATAAAGATGATCTGATAGAGATCTGAATTTAAATTTTTCCTAACTGAAATTTTGGTTACATTTTTACGGTCTAAAGGTGGTTCAATAAACCCTCTACAAGGCACTTAAGTGTTAACTGCACAGTAGTCGTGTAGATAAATGCTACGCGCGAAACACTGTATCGAAATCTGACAGCAATTCCAAAGAGGTCTTGATCGTTTGTGAAGTATACCAAAGGGAAGAAACAATCAATAACTTCACTGAACATTAGAAATAGTAATGTTACTGGCGACGGCATCAATACGGTGGCGTTACTAAACACAGGAGTGGTGAAGATTAGGTCAGTTATAACACGCGGAGATACAATCTTCCCTCGCTGCATCTGTGAATGGAACAGGAAAAATCTCTAGTAACTGGTGCAATTCGATGTACCCGCTGCCATGCACCGATGAAATAACTCCATTTTTAGGAATCACGTACATCCTCTTCCTGGATGAATGATCCTCAACTAAAGACTGAAAAGTTCCAGAGGTCACGCCAATACACAAGAAAGAAATAGCAGTAATTCTCTGAATTCGAGTCTCATATCATCGACATCGATAATTATTGTGCTTTTGACATCTATAATGTGCTCCGCCAAATTATTGTTCGTTATCCACATCACTAAGATGAGTGACTGCTGTTGTACTATTAGAGAAAACAGATCATTTCTCCTAGGTATAATCTGGATAACATGTGAATTCCGATTTCAGCTACATACATAGTTTCCTACGCATTTCATAAAAATAAGAGAAATACACTCTGTACGAAGGTTATTAGCTCTTCCACACCTTGTAATCAAGCAGTATAAAGTTTTAACCAACGAGTGCATAATTACAAATCTATCACACTTGTGCACTGCAATTTGATCGGACTACACGCCAATGTTCAAATCACATTTTGTGTAAATTGCAACTCAGTGTCACTCGTTTTAATTTACTTGGTCATTCTTTGTATCCGTAATCTAATATCTCTCAAAAGGTTAGACTAGTAAGGCCAATTTTTCGAATCGGGAAAGTAGTCTTGCGAAGCTTATTCTAACAAAATAATGTTCACCAGTGATCCTGTATTTTGTAACACGTTATTTATTACGGGCAACACATGGTACTGCAACGTGATTTCAATACCTAATTAGGCTTTGCTGTAGACTATCATTATACTTGCAATCACCTCAGTTTACTTGATGCAGCTCAGCGTGTATGCATTACGCCCTGTTAATTGACTTTCAAATGACCTGTGGCACCATTCATCGAGACTCCATGTAACGGGAGAGTCTGATTCAGCAAAAATCTAATGACTGTAACAAGAACACCATAATGATAGACAGCAGCAGTGCCTTGCTATCAGAAGCTGTCAGGGTCAATCAGAAAAATGCGTTCTCCACACATTTATTTAGACTCGTGCTGGACTGAGTCAGAAACATGCAGGTGAACAACTCTGGAACGTTGTAGAACTGAACGGACATTGTAGGTGGTGAGCTTACAGAGGTGTAATTATGATGACGAGCCAAGACAGAAGAAATCTGATAAGTTTAGAAGAAAGCATCAGGCACAGCATTCACAACTGTGGAATGGCATAGGACTGAATGGTCATCATAGATGATGATGTAATAATAAATAATGGATGCAATTATGATGATGAGCCAAGACACAGGAGATTTGAAAAGATTTAGCAGAAAGCAAGATGCAGAAGGCTGATACCTTCAGAGAACAGATGAATCAAACCAGTTGTGACATGCTACTGTCGAAACAACACAGGTATAAATTTGCCACAAAGCGCTGAAATTTCTTCACGTTTCATTCAGTAGAGTGAAGGCCACCACATAGCACATAAAAATAATCTGGATAGTGTGTTGCCTTGACAGCGTTACTTCGGGTATAGATCAGCTTTAGAACAACGCAGCAAGAATAAATGAATTATTTATATTACTGATCGTGAAGACTGTTACAACCTTGATAATGCAATGAACGACTATATTGAAATGAGCCAGTGATCAAGGTTTGATGTGCTGAATGTGAACAGAGCAACTATAGTGGGGAATGAACCTTTATGCAGTAAATCATTTCAGCATTTCAACTATTTGTAGCTTCATTAATTGTAAGCAGTGGTCTACTATTGACAGCAGAGATTGTATATTGTGGCGGATTCTCGTTTTGCTGTCGTGTTGGTCAACGTCGCCTTTCTTCGGCAACATTGATAAGCATTTCTATAGGATTGTGTTGTGATCTACACAGGCACGAGTATATTCTTATATTTGTTGTAACATGGAAGCAAACAGGATCCAAATGCCATCTCGTCTGCCTTGTCTGAAAAACATACTGCGTCACTTTATGAAAATGGCTGGCTGGACGCTGTCGTGAAGCGTTTTTGTCTTCCTGTAACACCCCAGGCAGATAACTGGGCAGGCATGTCAACGATCCACATACTATTCAAGGAGTTTGTGGTGTGATCTGCAGTGGTGTTCTTGCGTTATCCTGTTGGAATATGGCCTTTGGCGCCTTAGTCGTGAAGGATATGAGCACAGAATTTAACAGTCTCACTACGAGCATTCAATTATCATCTCAGTCCAATAGATTCCTACAAGTAGTAAAAGTATGAGTTCCAAGAAACACTGCTTCTTGTGACCTTTCGCTAGGTCAGCTACAGACATTTTGATATAAATCAGACCGCCACAAGTAGAAGAGAGTTCAATGTCATAGATTAAATATATTTTATACAAGTCTCGTAAGTCCACGACGTCAGAGTTATACGATGTATTACACCTCTAGATCTCCACGTAGCTTTCAGTAATCTGTTCCAGGCGGTTCCATATCACCCTCTGCCTGCAACATCTGACCTGATTTCAGCTGTGGTATATATTTATATTTCGTATGGCTAATACACTCCAGGAAATGGAAAAAAGAACACATTGACACCGGTGTGTCAGACCCACCATACTTGCTCCGGACACTGCGAGAGGGCTGTACAAGCAATGATCACACGCACGGCACAGCGGACACACCAGGAACCGCGGTGTTGGCCGTCGAATGGCGCTAGCTGCGCAGCATTTGTGCACCGCCGCCGTCAGTGTCAGCCAGTTTGCCGTGGCATACGGAGCTCCATCGCAGTCTTTAACACTGGTAGCATGCCGCGACAGCGTGGACGTGAACCGTATGTGCAGTTGACGGACTTTGAGCGAGGGCGTATAGTGGGCATGCGGGAGGCCGGGTGGACGTACTGCCGAATTGCTCAACACGTAGGGCGTGAGGTCTCCACAGTACATCGATGTTGTCGCCAGTGGTCGGCGGAAGGTGCACGTGCCTGTCGACCTGGGACCGGACCGCAGCGACCCACGGATGCACGCCAAGACCGTAGGATCCTACGCAGTGCCGTAGGGGACCGCACCGCCACTTCCCAGCAAATTAGGAACACTGTTGCTCCTGGGGTATCGGCGAGGACCATTCGAAACCGTCTCCATGAAGCTGGGCTACGGTCCCGCACACCGTTAGGCCGTCTTCCGCTCACGCCCCAACATCGTGCAGCCGGCCTCCAGTGGTGTCGCGACAGGCGTGAATGGAGGGACGAATGCAGACGTGTCGTCTTCAGCGATGAGAGTCGCTTCTGCCTTGGTGCCAATGATGGTCGTATGCGTGTTTGGCGCCGTGCAGGTGAGCGCCACAATCAGGACTGCATACGACCGAGGCACACAGGGCCAACACCCGGCATCATGGTGTGGGGAGCGATCTCCTACACTGGCCGTACACCACTGGTGATCGTCGAGGGGACACTGAATAGTGCACGGTACATCCAAACCGTCATCGAACCCATCGTTCTACCATTCCTAGACCGGCAAGGGAACTTGCTGTTCCAACAGGACAATGCACGTCCGCATGTATCCCGTGCCACCCAACGTGCTCTAGAAGGTGTAAGTCAACTACCCTGGCCAGCAAGATCTCCGGATCTGTCCCCCATTGAGCATGTTTGGGACTGGATGAAGCGTCGTCTCACGCGGTCTGCACGTCCAGCACGAACGCTGGTCCAACTGAGGCGCCAGGTGGAAATGGCATGGCAAGCCGTTCCACAGGACTACATCCAGCATCTCTACGATCGTCTCCATGGGAGAATAGCAGCCTGCATTGCTGCGAATGGTGGATATACACTGTACTAGTGCCGACATTGTGCATGCTCTGTTGCCTGTGTCTATGTGCCTGTGGTTCTGTCAGTGTGATCATATGATGTATCTGACCCTAGGAATGTCTCAATAAAGTTTCCCCTTCCTGGGACAATGAATTCCCGGTGTTCTTATTTCAATTTCCAGGAGTGTAGAATACAGCAGTAAGTAAGTAGTAACACAAACAACGTATAAAAACAATGAATGGTCAATGTTACAGGCAACAAACAATTATTACATCTAAAAAAGGAAGTAAAACACAAAATACACAAAAATACATAGAAATTACAGTAATAGTATCTAGTAATACGTTTTTCAGAAGGAGAAGAGTAGACCAGACTCATGGTTGTATGTCCAAGTCCCTCAGCCAGCCAGAAGCATCTCCCTCCAGGAGGTGCAGCTCCTGCAATGTGCCAGGGAATCTCCTCGTAGGGCAGTCCATTGCGATATGATGTAGAGTTTGTGGATTCCCACAGTCGCAGTTGGGTGAGTCAGTCTGTCCCCATTTGTGCTTGCAGTAATTACATCTACCATAGCCTGTTCGGATACGATTTAAAGTTGTCCAAGATCTTCTGGGAAGACCGAAGCCCTCGGGCCGTACGGTTGGGTCCGAGACTAAGTTAAGGTGATCAGGGTTAGACATATCCCATTCCCGACGCCAGGCTTCGTCGATATCATAATTGTCCTCGACCAGCTGTTGCCCTAATCTCCATGATGGCTTATGGGACTTGAGCCTGTGGCTGGGATTCTTGCAGTCTTCTTGTAAGGGTAGGTCGCGGTTGTTAGCGCACTTTTGCCATTCCCTTTTCAGTGCAGATCTTCGCCTTATATGAGGTGGGGCTATGTTAGCCAGTACCGGGAGCCATTGGTGGGGCGTCGGTTTAATAGTGCCTGAGATGAGCCTCATGGTGTCGTTTAGCTGGGTGTCCACCGTTGCTGTATGAGTGCTGTTTAGCCAGGCCGGAGCGCAGTATTCAGCCACCGAATATACTAGTGCAAGAGAAGATGTTCTGAGAACTGTGGCGCTTGCTCCCCAGCTACTTCCAGTGAGTTTGTGTAGGACATTATTTCTGGTTTTGATTCTTGCTGCGCATTTGTATAAGTGCTCCTTGTACGTCAGTGATCGGTCCAATGTAATTCCCAGATACTTTGGGAGGGGATTGTAGTTAAGCAGCTGGCCTCTGAACTCTACGTGGGGTGCATAGTTTGCCTGTCTGTTGTTTAGGTGGAAACAGGAGACTTGGGTTTTAGAAATATTAGGTCTGAGCCTCCATGTTTCGAAATATTCATCCATTTTGATAAGGTCTTCCTCGATGATTCTTTCGGAATTGTGGAAGTCTTGATGTTGATATGTGAGAGCAATATCGTCTGCATAGATAAACTTCTTAGAAGATGTCTCTGGTAGATCTGATGTATATATATTAAAAGGTAATGGATCTAGCACGGATCCTTGGGGCAGGCCATCATTTAACCTATGTTTCTTGCTTATCTCTCCATCTAGGTGTACTTCAAAAAATCTATTTGAAAGCACATTGTTGATTAGGGTAGCCGTTTTCTTGCAAGGAATAATGCGTTGGAGTTTAAGAATCATTGCCTCCCTCCACACTGTGTCATATGCTGACGATAGATCTATGAACACGGCGACTGTCTTTTTCTTCCTTTGAAATCCACTCTCAATATGTGTGGTAAGAGATAATACTTGATCACAGCAGCTCCGACCGGGTCTAAATCCGGCTTGTTCAATAGGAATGAAATTCTCAGCAATGGGTTTTATTGTGTTGTGAATAAGTCTCTCCAATAGTTTGTAGCATACACTTAGAAGAGCTATAGGTCTATAGTCCTCTGGGAGCTTTCCATCTTTGCCAGGCTTAAGAATGGCGACGATCTTGGTTTGTTTAAATAGTGGTGGTAGTGTTTCCGATCGTTGGATGTCATTGTAAAACTGAGTTAGCCACAGTAGAGCTCGAAGTCCTAGGTGCCGTAAGAACTCGGGGTAGACCTCATCTAAACCAGCCGCTTTACCCATCTTCATTTCTTTCAGTGCTTCTGTGATCTCTAGGATGGTAAAGGTTTTTGAGAAATTGTTGGCGGGTGTGGATTGTCAGAGCTTGGTTCTCAGTTCTTTCTTTACTTCCATAGTCTTATCCTTGTTGCTGCGTGGTTTTTTTCTCGTAAGGTTAACTATTCTGTTTGCTACCTCTTTGGGGTGTATGTTGCCACCCATACAGGTTTTAATGGAGCTTTCACCTAGGTTTTTAAGAAGGCACCAGGCTTTCTTGCTGGAGTGCTTGAAGTCCATATTTTTCATGAGAATGTGCCACTTTTCTCGTCTTGCTGAGTCCAGGCATTGGAGAAGCTCGTCCGCAATTTCAGGATCGTCGTTTTGCGAATATGCATTATATAGGTCTATGCATTCTTGGCTCCAACCGGGAATATAAGTTTTCCTGTAGCCTCTGGGAATGTGTATTTTGGCAATGGCTAGGAGTAATCCCACAAAGCGGTTGTAGTTCTTCGATGTGGGTGGGATCCATTGAATGTTGTGGTCCATTTCGGCGGTAAAGGCTTCCCAGTTGGCTTTGCCAAAATTCCATCGAGGTTTAGGTGTAGATCTCACTATTGGAATCTGTATACCGACATGTAGCAGGACAGGCCTGTGCTGGCTACGAGGAAAATCAGGCAAGATCTGTTTATTGCAGCGTAATGGTAGCTTTTTGGCGTCTCTGGAAACAAAGCACAGATTGGGGTTGTAGTCTCTTTTCCATCTATCCGAGTGGAAAGTCCCTTTATCCTTTAGATCATGGATCAAGAAGACGTCTTCTATGTCCGCCCATTTCATTACTCCCTCCCCATCCTCATTGGCGTTGTTACATCCCCACTGGGTACTGTGGCTGTTGAAATCTCCCATTATCACTGTAGGATGTTGTATGTTGGAAATAGCAGAGTCATTCCATGACTGAGTTGGGGGTTTGTAGAGGTTGATGACTTCAATATCAGCAATTTTTGTTCTTATGACGTAGGCGCTTGGGTCAGTGTGTGTTTTTATATCGTGGACCTGGTCAGTGTTGTTTTTAAAGTAGGTTGCAGTGCCATAGTTAGCGTGGTAAGCTGCTGCAGCAAGGGAATAGCCTGGAAGTTTGCATCTATTTTTCAACTGCTTTTCGTCGGCGCGATGTGTTTCCTGGAGCAAGACTGCATCCACTGAATGGTTGTCCAGGACTTTAATTAGGTAGTCAGATTTAGCTCTACTCATTCCTTCTACGTTGAGTTGTAGGATTTTAAGGACATCTCCAATGTCCTTGGTCAACGGGTTCTGAGAGGATCCGTTGTTTCGGGTATTCGCGTTCATGTCTGCTGATTCTGTAAAGCTGGGAAATCCTCACAGGTCCAGCAGCCAGATTTGTAGACTATTTAGCCGTGATAAAAAATCACGTTGCCCAGGGTCCACCACGGGGAGGCTAGTCTACATTGCACCCCTCAGCTGTGGTAATCCGTCTAGACATCAGAGCCAGTCGAAAATCCTTCAATGTTCTCGTTGTTTATTCATCTGGAGAGCCCCTGCGCTTGCGTCGATCTTATCACATCCGATCTACAGTGCTACAGTATTCTACCCTCACTGCTTTAAAGCCAAATGTCGGCGCTCTCTGTGTTTATGATGATCCGAAGACCCTCATTCCAGTGGTTCGATCTGTCTGATAGAAATCTAGCGATGTCCTGTAGGCATCCTGTACTGTGATATTTACCTCAGACGTTACATACATCCTGTAGTGTAGATAACCTCGCATAAGAATGAAATTTTGATAAAAGCCTCCCACCGGCATGGAAATACTACAGCCTCAGGCAAAATCACCTCACGATATTCGTGGTGTAACATTTTTCATTTCCGTCAGCGTATGTACACTGCGAGAAGGAAATAATGGGTCACTATTTGAAAACCCAGTCGTTTTCCGTCACTGCAACGTAAAGTATAAAATTTGACCGAAAGGCGCCGGAAACGTCTCTCTGCTGTATTGAAAAGAGCCTAGCTCTCTGTGCCGTCACCTTCCGGCTCCACGACGTGGTGTAAGTTTGGTTAATGACGTCACATTGGCATCAGTTTTCACCATAAGTCTTCCCAACACCTCCGTGGATGTGTCGCGTGTTAGGATGGTCGTCACAACTCCGCTTACCTATATTTAACCCCTTCTCTTCACGCGTCTGTGATGGATGACATGTACAGCATTACACGCATGGATTTTTAAATGGGTGGCCTTCCATTTCCATCTCGCCGACCCCGTTTTATCACACCAAGGGTGGGCGCGAACAGGAAGCCTAAAAATGCATAGCAAAACATAATTTTCTGCTTTGGACCACGTTCAGATTTCGTCGAATGGTTCTGCACGGTCCCTGCTTGGCCCACCCCCTATAAGAGAGCAAAACGTTGCTGCTGCACTTCACTTCAAAGTGGTCAAAACATACTCAGTGTTTCTGCAGCCACATGATGTCTTTAGAGAATGCTGATTCGCCTGGACGGTATGAGTCAAATATTGTCAGCTGCGAAATGTGTGGGAACGAACGCCTCAGAGTAAGGTGTGGTTTCGTTGACGTCCTTTATGCCACATTGTGGGGCCTTTTAGTGTCAGTTCTGAGCAGCGGCGAATCTCATATGTTTTCCTCGTCCACTCATAAGAAAACAGCTTGAGTTCAACGCTGGACATTGCAATTTCTGACCTTCATCGCAGAGGCGATAAGAGAAGTGGTTAAATGTATGTGCACGTATGACTACCTTCCCACTGTGTGACAAATTCACGGTGGCGTTGGGAAGACATGTGGCAAAATTTGGTGCCACTATGACATAATCAACCCACATTACATCTTACATGAACTCTGAGCTCTAGCCACAATTTTTTTCACATGTGTCGACACCGTGCTGTTTGAACCGTCGCCGAGATTTACTTTGACGTCGCAGGGCCCTGCGCTTTCAGAAGGTTACAAAGGAAAGTTTTAGGCGGATCGGAACTAAATTTCACACTTCTTCGTCGTAACGGCGGAGAACGACGGCGTTTGAAAAAAGTAGCTCTTTAATTCTTTTGCACAGTGTAGATACATTATTACTTAGAAAATTTCAAAGATAATAAAATTTAGAAGGTACATGGCAACAGATCGTATAGTATAGGCTTTCAGTGAAGTTGTTTATAACTACGATGGATACCTCGTATTATAATATGCTTAGTTGAATCCTGCATGAGGTGGTGGCTGACTTAAGTTACTATGCAATAGGTCACGTCATTTCGTTATGTCATTACCAAGTATAATATAGTGACCTTGTACGGAAGAAATGTATTGCGACAGGCCAGTGTTGGTACTTCTTGAATGCTTAGTGCTCCTCACTTTTTCAGGAAGGGTCTTCGTATTTCCGAACACGCTATGAAACGTGTTACCCGGATAAAAATAAACTGCGTAAATTTATTGGAGACTCTTTGTCGTTACTTGAGGAGTTAGACTGATCACGGTTGGTTCATGAGCCTAAACCCATTAACTTGCCAGCACCCATGAAGCAAAATCAAGTTAGTTTTACGTTGTTTGTCTTCGTCATTTAAATGGCTAGTAAATAACCAAATATATCCCTAACACATCGATACCCAGACTTACATCTGCGTTCGTGCACTACATAGTTACAGAACCTATGGTCAATACGCAATTCTTGAAAAATATGCATCAGTACATTACCTTTTCGAGTATGTACGCAATTTCCTTCAACTATAGTTGGAATATAGGTTATCCGACAGTGGGAACAAGATACATCTATCGTTACTGAACTCTGCAATGTTCTCCAACACTCACCGTGAGTCACAAAGAAAGGTACATGCTTTGAGTGATAGAATTGGTGATTATGAGCAAGAAACTGTAGATGAACATATGTCCTTTTCTTAACCGTATCTGGCATACAGCCGTTTGAAATTCATGGACCTAAGTCACATGTCCTTCACCAGCACTCACATGCGAATGCAACCAAAGCGACATTTGGCTACGTCGTATTGTCTTTACTGACCATTCATTGCGCACATTGCTTCATATGGTGGAGATGGCTGGATCGGTCACCGATTCATTTATTGGCTGCCGAGGTCACCCAATTAGATTTAACCATTAGAGTGCTGTTTGTGGGGATGGCTTAAGAGTAAACTCTGTAAGTACCGAGAGGACACAAAGGAGGAACTTCTCGTTCGTGTCGTTTAACACAACAGCTGTCTACAATAGTTGCAAAATGCAATGCATTTGACGGTAGACTTTTTGAACACCTTTTGTGAGCAAACGTAGGTACACAATTCAGCAAAAGATTGTATCATAACGATTCATTTACTATTAGCTGCATTTTTCCTGTTCTCTGTTGCTTTCATTAGTTTCCTCGGAAACTGCTAAGAACAGGACATCTATTCAAATGACTGTTTTCTTTTTCTCTCTTTTTTTTCACAACACCTAACTCTATCATATCTCAGACAGTATACCCTCCCTCAAGACTCACCTTATATACGCTTATTATCAATTTACGTCATAATGTATTATTACACTTCTACTAGTTTACAAAAATTATCAGCAGATGCTATCAGGCAACAATACTAACGAGTTGCTGCTGTGTCACGTGTAAGCCCTTTTATTAATAACGTGATTTACGCTTCTATAATTTGTATTTTTTCGTGATTAGACCGTGTATTTAAATGTGATAGCAGGAAAGAACACCCATTGTCTAGGGGCTGCGCCTTTGAACGTAATCAAAACGTCCTGAGTCCCTGGTTCAATTCTGGCCGCGGCTTGAATCTTAATCTTTGAATTGTTGTGTGCATGCCCCTGAAAGAATTTTTGTGGGGACAAGGACCCATTTGCCACCCATAGCTGTGGAGGTAAAAAGGTGGTGACATAGAAGCTTAACTCAAGAACTCCTGCAGTAATTTCAATCAAATCTTGTATATAAGACCTCATTATTTGTATAAAAATATAGTAGGTTCAATATGCTCCTACCACTCCAAGAGTTTGACGTGAAAAGGTGTTAAGTATTCAACAACGGCTGATGTTAGTATCAAATCCATACTTTTCGGTGTCTCTAGACTTACTGGTGACAGTCAGCATCGCGTTTCACCCATAGAGTTGAGGGCAGGACTCGCAGAGGTGCCAAGACAGTACTATATTAGCACATATTTCTAAAGCCCGAGTGAATTTATACCAAAATTGGGTCACGTATCACCTGGTCTCGGGAAAAACTCACTGTCGCTGTGAGACACTTCTAGCATAGCTGTTGTTGAGGATTCTGAATGAAAAGTGTGATATGAAAGCATAACTCAGGAATGCCTGCAGTAATTTCAACCAAACTTCGTATATACGTAACTCATTACTTATAAGAAGATACTTTATGAGCAAGAAGGGAAAGCAGAATAATGGAAGGAGTATATAGAGGGTCTATACAAGGGCGATGTACTTGAGGTAAATATTATAGAAATGGAAGAGAATGTAGATGAAGATGAAATGGGAGATGCGACACTGCGTGAAGAGTTTGACAGAGCACTGAAAGACCTGAGCCAAAGCAAAGCCCCGGGAGTAGACAAGATTCCATTAGAAATACTGACGGCCTTGGGAGAGCCAGTCCTGACAAAACTCTACCAGCTGGTGAGGAAGTTGTATGAGACAGGCGAAGTACCCTCAGACTTCAAGAAGAATATAATAATTCCAATCCCAAAGAAAGCAGGTGTTGACAGATGTGAAAATTACCGAACTATCAGTTTAATAAGTCCCAGCTGCAAAATACTATCGCGAAATCTTTGATGACGAATGGAAAAACTGGTAGAAGCCGACATCGGGGAAAATCAGTTTGGATTCCGTAGAAATATTGGAACACGTGAGGCAATACTGACCTTACGACTTATCTTAGAAGAAAGATTAAGGAAAGACAAACCTAGGTTTTTAGCATTTGTAGACATAGAGAAAGCATTTGACAAAGTTGACTGCAATACTCTCTTTCAAATTATAAAGGTGGCAGGGGTTAAATACAGGGAGCGAAAGGCTATTTACAATTTGTACAGAAACCAGATGGCAGTTATAAGAGTCGAGGGACATGAAAGGGAAGCAGTGGTTGGGAAGGGAGTGAGACAGGGTTGTAGCCTCTCCCCGATGTTATTCAATCTGTATATTGAGCAAGCAGTAAAGGAAACAAAAGAAAAATTCGTAGTAGGTATTAAAATCCATGGAGAAGAAATAAAAACTTTGAGGTTCGCCGATGACATTATAATTCTGCCAGAGACAGCAAACGATTTAGAAGAGCAGTTGAACAGAATGGATAGCGTCTTGAAGGGAGGATATAAGATGAACATCAACAAAAGCAAAACGAGGATAATGGAATGTAGACGAATTAAGTCGGGTGATGCTGAGGGAATTAGATTAGGAAATGGGACACTTACAGTAGTAAAGGAGTTTTGCTATTTGGGGAGCAAAATAACTGATGAAGGTCGAAGTAGAGAGGATATAAAGTGTAGACGGCAATGGCAAGGAAAGCGTTTCTGAAGAACAGAAATTTGTTAACATCGAGTATAGATTTAAGTGTTAGGAAGTCGTTTCTGAAAGTATTTATATGGAGTGTAGCCATGTATGGAAGTGAAACATGGACGATAACTAGTTTGGACAAGAAGAGAATAGAAGCTTTCGAAATGTGGTGCTACAGAAGAGTGCAGAAGATTAGATGGGTAGATCATATAACTCATGAGGAGGTATTGAATAGGATTGGGGAGAAGAGGAGCTTGTGGCACAACTTGACTAGAAGAATGGATCGGTTGGCAGGACATGTTCTGAGGCATCAAGGGATCACGAATTTGTTATTGGCGGGCAGCACGGAGGGCAAAAATCGTAGAGGGAGACCAAGAGATGAATACACTAAGCAGATTCAGAAGGATGGAGGTTGCAGTAGGTACTGGGAGATGAAGAAACTTGCACAGGATAAGGTAGCGTGGAGAGCTGCCTCAAACCAGTCTCAGGACTGAAGACCACAACAACAACAATAACAACATGAGCAAGATACCGCTACTACCGCTAGGAGAGGAACTGAGTATGGGAGGTAGAGAGTGGAGAAACATACGACAGTGAGCTGTTGGTATTCTTTTCCTGCAGTTAGTTGACTGGAAAACTTTAAAAGTATGAAGCGCCGTTCCTCCTTTATTTGGGTTACTAAGTGTATGAAAGACAACATGGTAATGAGCGCTGCTGCGAGTCAATAACTTTTCCGGCTTGTTTCGCAGCCAAAGATCATGCCACAAGGCTTAATACCACGGACACACTTAAGGTCCTCTCCAGAGTTGTGTGGTGCAAAAGAGCCTAGAATCAGATAGTTGCCAGTGACAGTTCTCTTCCTCGGAACGACAATCAGATAGCAGCAGAATTACAATTTTCTTCAGATCTCAGATGAAACTACTGGGAGGTATTCAATAGAGGAAGTGATAAAATAAGTTTACTAATACCTGTGGAACATGTTCAATGATTGTGAAATATGTTCGACACATACCTCCACATTCGAAGCCGTGCGCGAAAGTCTTCCAATGTGTGGACTGGATAATCCTCGGTTTTAATGTGGACACTTACATGCTGCGTGCGCACGAGTGGGGCAGCCGAAAACTATATTCGTTTTTACGAAAAGCGGAAACACGAAGAATATGCAACGTCCCAGAGCCCACTTGAATAAACTTTTCCGCCGGCTGATGTGGCCAAGCGGTTCTAGCCACTTCAGTCTGGAGCCGCGCGACCGCTACGGTCGCAGGTTCGAATCCTGCCTCGAGCATGGATGTGTGTGACGTCCTTAGGTTACTTAGGTTAAAGTAGTTCTAAGTTCTAGAAGACTGATGACCTCAGATGTTAAGTCCCATAGAGCTCAGAGCCATTTGAATAATCTTTTCCACATTTAATACAATACACGAAAAAATTATTGTCCTTCATTCTGTAAATGTAACTGGGTCTGCTTTGTACATGAGTACCCAGTCAGAAAAATAGGCATTGAAAAGCTTGCTGGGCACAGCTAGTTTTGAATAAATATCATGGAAGGTGGCGGCTAAGAAGTCACCCTCATTCTGCCGACGGCCTTTTAAAGAGGGCGGCAAAATGGTCAGAGTATGACAACAACAGCTTGCCCATTTGGTGGGACACTGCCTCGTAAAAGTAGGAAAAATCGTCAATGACTAAAGGAATCACGAAGCAGAACGCATTTGAAACCACTGCCTTAAAGACACACAAAGTGTATCTATTAGACATGTGTGGCCTGTGATTTCAATAGTGTCATCATGATTCCTCCACTAGCAAAACAGTCGGGATTATCATTCATCTGGAGCCCCTGGGCGGGACTTCCAAGGGGGAGGTGACCATGAGAGAGGGACTGATTATCCAACAAAATGATAACGTTTTCCTAGTCGAAGTTTCGAATCTCAGAAGTTTGAGTGTGGTTGGGAAGCCAGAAAATCTGAAAACGAAAGTGAAAAGGTTCAGTCTAGATACAGCTAGGGTCAGTAAAGTGAAATGAAAAGAAGACAATAAATGCAGGGTAAATGAATGCAGGCTAATATCAACAGCAGCAGGAAATGGTGTAACGGGAGTAAGATTCGTTATGAACAGAAATGTAGGCCAGCGACTGGGTTGCTATGAATAGATCAGTGATACGATTGTACTCATCAGAATCGATAGCAAACGAGCAACTACAACAGTAGTTCAGTTATTCATGTCGACGACGCAATCAGAACTGAAGAGGTAGAGGAAATATGTGACGGTACTAAAAGGGTGATCAAGTATGTACACGGAGATGACAACGTAATAATGAAGGACCGTTTGAACGTTTTAGTAATGGAATGAGTAGAAGAAAGGGCTATGGGAGAACATGTGCTTGATAGTAAGAATGAGGAGAAAAAGAGTAATTGAGTATTGCAACAAATTTTAGCTAGTAATAGTTAGTACTGTGTTCAGCTATCACCAGAGGATGAGGTATACATGGAAAAAAAGCCAGAGACACAAGAAGATTCCAGGCGGAATGAATCACGGTCAGAAAAATATTCCGAAATCAGATATGGGATTGTAAGACGTATCCATGAGCAGATTGACTCAGAAATTATTTATGATGAAGAGTAAACTGAAGTCTAAGAAAATAATACAGGAGAACCAATGTGGAAGGAAGTGGGATACTTAAGTACTGAGCTCTCATGGTATGCCTTTGAAGTTCTACAGCGGCAATGAATACTAGGGTAGGCAACTTAGTTGAAGAGGAATGTACTGTACGATTACATCTCTAAGAACGTAAAACACAGAAGTTGGACAAACAAATGTAGGTGCAAAGGAGGTTCGATTACAGTGAAGACATCTTTGGTAATAGAAGATACATTACAATTGATCGACAAAAGAAAAAAGGTAAAGAAATCCTCAAAAGGTAAGGTATTTAGTAGTATGTCACTGAGTAATGAGATAAACAGGAAGCTCTGGGAAGTTAAGGTGAAATGGCTGGGGAAAAAATATGAAGAAAACGAAAGAGAAATTGTCTTCGGATCCACTGCTTCATCATAATGTCAAATTAAAGAAATAAGAGAGACAACATTAATGATGCAATGAGAATTCTCCTCTTAAACGCAGAGAAAACTTGTGATCAAATAGGCGAAGGCAGAATGGATATTCTTCGGGATTTCTGAAATAATTTGGGAAAATGGAAACCCAGCGATTATTGAAGTTGATGTATAGATACAATGAGACTGGAGACATACCATCAGACGTTCTTAAAAACATCATGCACATAACCCTGAAGATAGCAAATGTAGATAATAAGGCAGATACCGCACAGTCAGCTTAACAGGTAATGCACACACGTCGCTGAAAAGAATAATTTACAGAAGGCCAGATAAGAAAATTGATGCTGTGTTAGAGGACGATCAGGAACAGTAAAAAGCACGGGAAATGCTGTTCTGGCGTCCCGATTCATAATGGAAAGAAGACAAGAAACATCAAGACATGTTCCTATGATTTGTCGATCTATAAAGGCCGTTCGACAATGTAAAAAGGTATCAGATGTTCGAAATACTGAAAAAATAGTTCTAAACTATAAGTAAAGAAGAGTAATGTACAGAAAGCAAGAGTGGAAGACTAAGAACGAAATTCTCGGATTATGAAGAGGTCCAAGACATGAACACAGTCTTTCACCCCCACTGTTAAATTTATACACCGAAGAAGCTATGCCGGAGATAATGGAAAGGTTGAGAAGTGAGATTAAAATTCAGCGTGAAAGGATATCAGTGCCAAGATTCGCTGATGACACTGATATCTCCGATGAAAGTTATGAGTGTAAAAATGGGTTGAGTGTAAACTGAAGAAGGACGAAAGTAATAAGGGGCAGCAAAATCGAGATAAGCGATGTAGATGACGTTAAGCAACTGTACTACCTTGGAAGCAAAATTTTGACAAACAAAGCAAGGAAGGTATGAAAAGTAGTCTAGTACAGGCAGAGAGCGAATTCCTGGCCAGGAGAACTATGTTAATATCAAACATCGGCCTTAACTTGAAGAAGAAATTTCAGTGAATGTACGTTTGGATTGCATCATTGTGTGGTAGTGAATCATGGGCTGACAAAACCAAAGAAGAACGGCACTGAAGCATTTGAGAGAAAAGAACGTTGAAAATCAAGTGGACTGATAAGGTAAGTAACGAGGTTCTCCGCCGAGTCAACGACGAAAGAAACGTATGGGAAACATTGCTAGGAAGAAGGGCTATAATGATAGTACATGTGTTAAGACATCAGAGAATGACCTCCATGGTAATGGAGGGAACTGTAAAGGGTAAAATTTGTAGCAGAATACAGAGATTGAGGTATATCTTACTAATTGTGTTGCAGAATTCGCCAAGACCAATTATATCAGTGTTTAGTGATTCTTGTTGACCGTACACTCACTATTTAGAGAGCGCTTCATTATACTAGTATTTTCTTCCTTTCTTGATCTAAAATGCCTATTTGAATGGTTGATAAATTTATGTCGTCCCACGTTTAACCCTTTCGAAATCGACTGTAAGACGATTCATTTTGTTTTCTCCTCTAAGTTTGTCTGTCTGATTTGCTACCGTCCTTCGTTTCAGCTATTTTACAGCCCTTTTTCGGACGCATTTTCTTTCTTTTTTTTCTTTCTATTGCACTTTCCTCCTGCCTCTTGCCGATTTGTCTTACGTCCCATTGGTTTCTGAGACATTTGTTTAAGTATTTTTATTAAAATGTCAAGTCTGTGTCATTCCAACGCCTTAAATATAGTCCATCGGAAGAGTAGATACTTTTCACGGTGTTTATCTTGATGATAACAGTCTTTTTTGTTCTATACAAGAATTTCTTTTAAACCAGCCTCCATCAATGAAATACTTCTAGGCACGCCAGTTGTAAAATACCCCAATATTTCATCCATAACCATAATTGATCTTACTCCTGTAAGTACATGTATTCTTCTGAAACGCATTTATGTCTGCAGTCGTACAATACTGTACGAGGATAACAAGTAAAATTTCGCCATTACCTAAATCTGTGAGTAAAGTTGACAAAACGTTGCAATGATGCCGCATTAACGAAATTCGCTCACAGGTCATTGAACCGTATACTCTATGTTATTAAAAATCACTGTGATACGGACCTCTATACTGTGTTTAATAATTTCTTCATTATCTTTCACATCTTGTTCTTTCTACAATGGCTGGTCAAAATGAACTGAAATACTCTATCTCTATAATAGTTAAGCATTACAGTAACAGAACATTGTACATGGAAGCAGTAACATCTAACTACCTATCCTGTATCTAACTATCGTTTCCTATTGTTTCAGGTAAGCCACCCTTCGATCGCCATCAGCGTGAGAGACTACTAGACCAACAAGGACTTCACCGATAATGTAGGTGAGACTTCTGTAAAATCGACTCACAGCGACCTGTTACAACCTGTGATAGAAACACATTTGAACCGAAGTGCTTTCTACACGAATGTCTTCATCGTCTAGGACCAGATACTTTCACGTGAGTCGTCGACCGCTGAAATCGCGTCAGTCACTGATGAACTGAGATCGTAAGAAAATGATATTAAACAAGATGAAGAACATTTTACAGTCAAAGAGACCAGATTTACCCTAAAGGAAAATCAACCATCTTCGCTGTTAAGAAACCATGAAGCACATATGATATATGAGAAGATTGCTAACATTTTCCTCTAGTAGAGATAGTTCACAGGATATTTTACACATTTGTTCGTGATGCTGAATCCAGTTTCTGTGCTTTTCAATTGTGATTTTCGGTTCACACTTCTTCAGTTATGCAGACGAATTCACTTCTTTCCTTCATCATCTTTCTTTTGTACCGAGCCGCGCGGGATTAGCCTAGCGGTCTGTGGCGCTGAAGTCATGGACTGTGCGGCTGGTGCCGGCGGAAGTTCGAGTCCTCCCTCGGGCTTGGGTGTGTGCGTTTCTCCTTAGGATAATTTACGTTAAGTAGTGCGTAAGCTTAGAGACTGATGACCGTAGCAGTTAAGTCCCATAAGATTTCACACACATTTGAACTTTTTTTTTGTACCAATGTCAAGCTCGTGGTTCCGCCAAAACCGAGTTTCGCAGTTCGTGCCCACAAAAGCCACTTTTATACGGCAGTAGACACACAAGATGTATTGAGCATCGCATCTTTCTCACAAAACGCTAAAAAAAGGCTATGGACTGATAAAGACAAAACTGTAGGATTACAGATTTGGCTGTCATTGTGGCCATACTATACCCTAACAGCTGTTACTCTTCCATCCATGTGAGTGACATAGCATTGCGATACCGTCTTGATATTGTGTTATTTGTGTTGTTTTTGCCTTCATTGTAATACGCAGTTCAACATTAGAGATGCAAGCAAATTTCTTCTCCTTAGCCTAATTTCGAAGGTAACGGCAGTTCTCATTTTGTATGCTAAGAATTGAAGTTCTTCCGTGAAGCAATACACATACGTTGCCTAGAATCGCCACATGACGAACAAAAGTGTATCACTAACTACACGCTACGTATCGCTGATAAACTGCTTCTGTTCTTACTACATTACTGCTAAAAGTTACTGAATTTGGCTGATGTAGTCAAGTCCAACATGCACTGTGCCACTTTATAGACATGTCTCGGGGTGCCAATTTAATTTACGTAGCGCTGTGTAAAGAAGTAGCTACTATAAGTTTGTCACTACAGTCGACGACGTAATTGTTAGCTTTGCCCTACAGCTTAGGTGGTCCCTGTTAGCTGTCGCATCTGAATATAGGTTTCGCAGCACAAAATATCTGGTACACCCACAATCAATTTGTTTTAGCGCATCTGACTTGCTCACAAAGATTCCTTAGTTCTTCGTATATCGTTATATGTATTCATAAATTCTTAAAAAGTATTCGGAAATGATCAAACGTATCTATCTTTTACGTAAATGCCGTTACCAATACTTTCACGAACCTTAGCAAACAGCGCTAACTGTATATCGCAGACTAGTATTAGTTTATTATCGACTATCTATTTAGATCAAACTCTTTCAAAATTATCATAAGAATGGGTATTAAAACTAGTACATTTTTCTCATCGGTATCAAGTCAGTATCAGCAGCAAAACCTGCTTACGTATATCTTTTATTTATCAAATTTCCGTCCACCGAAAATCACGTTCTTCTGTTGTGTTAAATGTATCAGGGCAATGCTCGTTTTAGACTACTTCCTGCAAACGTGAGATCCTTTTGACGTCAGGCGTAATACCGACGACCACATGATCCGATCTCACAAGACTTCACGCACGTGTATCGGAGATTGATACAAACAAGCAGGGCCGCAGAGATCGAGGACTCGGCCCGGGCTTGATGTGTGATTAGGTCCCATTTCCAAAAGATGTGGGATTGGGTCTCATTTTTCAAACAGAGCAACCAAATTTTATACTTACGTTAAAGACGGTTTGGCATGATTTAAACATAACGCACGAAAGAGCACACTATACCTATGGTAAAAAAAAAAAAAAAAAAAAAAAAAATCGGCGCGTGAAAAAGACATTTCTCAGGAGGTCATATCTCGGGTTCTATTGGTCACAGAAGGGGTCAAATGGCTCTGAGCACTAGGGGACTTAACATCTGAGGTCATCAGTCCCCTAGAACTAAGAACTACTTAAACCTAACTAACCTAAGGACATCAGACATATCCATGCCCGAGGCAGGATTCGAACCTGCGACCTTAGCGGTCGGGCGGTTCCAGACTGAAGCGCCTAGAACCGCTCGGCCACCATGGCCGGCTAGAAGGGGTCAAATATTTTGAATAGTCATCAGCCTAGCAACCATTTGTAAACCTTTCGGAAGAAATGACGTACTGAAACTACCCTACAGCATAGCATTAAGACATTAAAAACTTTCTACAGTCTAGGAAAAATGAGCACATCAGTTGGTTCTTTAGAATTAGCTGTGGTCTAGAGAAGACCTTGAACGACTTATAAAATCATCACTTCTTCATGAGCGATTTCTGAAAAAAAAGCGAAAACCACGATTTTTCGGTAAGAAAAGTGGAGATGGTCACTTCTATATTTCTATTCCTGGCAGTTCGTCGAAAATGTTACTCTCGTGGACCTTCAAATTTTTTTCGATATCATTATCCTTCAACAACATCCAGACGTTCAAAGTTGACATAGTTATGCAGTAAAATTTGAACATAATATCCGGTTGGAGCTCTAAATGTTACTGTAACTGAAGTTGTGGACATACAGAAGGGGCTCTAGGGTCATGGCAAGGGTTCCGAGGTCACAAACTATGTTCCAGTCAGCGTTTTTACACCAATAAAACTTCCTGACATACTCTACGTGAAGGGAGCTTCACGCCTAAAACAACCCAAAGTGGTACTGCAGTAACAAGAAATTGGCTATAAATTGTTTTAACATCTGAAAAGAACTTGCAATGACTGCCAAAAGTTATGTAAAACTGGAAACACTACAAATTCAGAAGACATTTCTAACAAAATTTTTCACTATTTTAAGAATAGATAAGCCACGTTTTGCAAGAAAGTGTGACGCAAACGCTTTCGTGTTAACCTTATATTATGCGAACTTATCTCTTGTTTATATGTCTCGATGTATATAAATCTGTCAAACTATATAAATAAACTGGCAAAACTTTGCTGACCTATAGAATTCGTGTTTTATAATCTGCATACTCTGCTATAGCAGGGAAGAGAAGGAAATCAGAGGAAAAATAGTCGTGTCGGAACATAAAAAGGCGAATATGTTCCTCTGGAAAAGACTCTTAACAGAAAAGTGGAGAACCAGCTGCCACAATCTTCATTCCGCTTTCCGCACCAAAAACTTTTGCATGCGAAAGTATCTGCGCTTTCTTGTGGCGAAAGAGAGAGAGTGACGGTGGAAGACGGAAAAGACTATGCCAGAAGGAGAGAAAGAGATAGGAGGCAGTGGTGGTGGGATAGAGAAAGTCAGTGATAGAGAAAGACAGATGTATGAAGACAAGAGCAGCTAAAGACAAAGGAGATATTGACTGTTAATGGGAAACAGTGATAGTAAGAGATGCACAGAGATTGTAGCAGTGTGAATAACCGAGAGAGGGGACAGTGAAACTGAAAGTGAGGGGACACCACATGCCGACCTGCGGGGGGGGGGGGGGGGGGGGGGGCTGAGCGGGGAGGGGAACGATTGTTTGGAGCTTTCTAGACTGGAAAATTTTAAAACATAGTTAGAGGGGAGGGAACATTTTGAACCGAAATTTTAAACAAGTGGGTATACAGGAAAAGATAACATGACCCCCCCCCCCACCCCTACTGCCGAAGTATGCTGGAGACAGAGGCTGAGACAAAGAAAGGGAAAAGGGGACAGTGAGTGGCTGTGGAATATACCGAGAGAGACACAATGGCTGTGGGAGGCAGATCCTGTTGTCTGAAGTCTTCAGTACAAAGAGAGGGATTTAGACTGTTCTGTGTCAAAGGAGCATCAATATGTTCGCATGGCAAAATTTTTGGCGAGGAATGAGGAACGAGTACTGAGGCAGCTGCTTCCCTACTTCTTTGCCAGGGTCTTTTCAAGAGGAACGCAGTCGCCTTTTTGCACTCCGACAAGAGAATTCTTCAACTGGTTCATACTACGGTACTATACGCTGCACGAGATAATGCTGGCAGCACTAGAGCTAATTAACGTGGTGTAACAGGCTGAATCAGAGTGAGCATCTGCATCAAAGGGCCGCTATTAACAGTGCTAATTTCGACTGCATGTTGGAAGCAGCTATATTACAGAACTTATGAACATTCGAGGATTTTATACAGGCAGTAACATCTCATTGCATTGTATTAGGAAAGTGGATGCCCTCGAAGAAATAGTGCGAAGTGTTACGATGTAGAACAGGTTTTATACAGATGTATCAGAGAAACTTCCTAATTTTCTGATGTTGTAAAGGACAAGAATTTAATATCACTTACTGGGTGACAATTATTGAACTAAAGTAATCATAATTTCTGAACTTTTTTCGTTCAGGTCGTTCAAACTGCTCGATTGGCGTCGGGGCACGATGAAAATTAGTATGTGCATTATGGACTGGCTTAGTGACGAAGCCACCTTTCATTTAGATGGATTTGTCAATTAGCAAAATTGGCGCATTTAAGGGACAGAGAATCCGCTTTTCACGATCAAGAAGTCTCTTCACCGTCAACAGGTGGTCGTGTGGTGTGCAATGTCCAGTCACAGAATAATCAGTGTGATATCCCTTGATAGCTCGGTGAGTACCGAACGGTACATGAAGGTTTTGGAAGATGATTTCATCCCTATTATCAAAAGTGACCCTGATTTCGGCGAGACGTGGTTCATGCAAAACGGAGCTCGATCCCATCGAAGCTGGAGAGTGTTTTATGTCCTGGAGAAGCACTTTGGGGACCGTATTCTGGCTCTGGGGTACCCGGAGGCCACTAGTATAGCCCTTGATTGGCCACCATACTGTCCGGATTGCAACACATGCGCCTCATATATGTGGGGCTATATTAAAGACAAGGTGTACAGTAATAACTTCAGAACCATTGCTGAACAGAAAACAGTCATTGAGAAGGTCATCGACAGCATCGATGTTACGATGCCCCACCCGTTCAGGCAGAATTTCGATATTCGTCTGCGCCAGATCATCGCCAACGATGGCAAGCGAATCGAAGATGTCATAACCTAAATCTGAATATGTGTAGTGACGTGTACATGTTGAATAAACTGTGTGCACTCCGCAGTTTGTAACTAATTTACGTTTTTTATTCATACAGTTCAATGGTTATCACCCTGTATCAATAACACAGTGTCCACAAACGCTTCGTTTTCTATACAAAGTCAGTGTTCACAACTCAGTCTACATCTGCATCTACATCCATACTCCGCAAGCCACCTCACGGTCTGTGGCGGAGGGTACCTTGAGTACCTCTGTCGGTTCTTACTTCTATTCCAGTCTCGTATTGTTCGTGGAAAGAAGGATTGTCAGTATGCCTCTGTGTGGGCCCTAATCTCTCTGATTTTATCCTCATGGTCTCTCTGCGAGATATACGTAGGAGGAAGCAATATACTGCTTGACTCTTCGGTGAAGGTATGTTCACGAAACTTCAACAAAAGCCCGTACCGAGCTACTGAGTGTCTCTCCTGCAGAGTCTTCCACTGGAGTTTATCTATCATCTACGTAACGCTTTCGCGATTACTAAATGATCCTGTAACGAAGCGCGCTGCTCTCCGTTGGATCTTTTCTATCTCTTCATCACCCCTATCTGGCACGGATCCCACGCTGGTGAGGAGTGTTCTTTTGCTTCAATTCTTGTTATTAACACAGAAACATTAATCTACTGAATTTAGTTTATTACTTATGGTTACACAATACCTTCCACGAAATTTGTTTACTTAGTTTCGGGTATTAAAATAAGTAACATTGTTTTCCCGCGAAAGGAGGGAAAGGAAGTGTTCCTAATTGCAGAACATACAGTGAAAGTTAAACATACCGCTTTCAGTACGTAATTAGTTTCTCATCACATTATCTCCAATCACAGTTCTTATTTCCATACATTTTTTAGATCAGAATTAGAATAGATTGCGGTAGCTACAAATTGAAATAAATTTACAAATATATTTACAATTTTTATTGTGTTTTATTATAATAACTTCGTAGAAAGAAAATAGTTGTGGTACAACTGTGCCCCTGTTAAGATCATGCTCTAAAGTTCCCACTAGTTTTCTAATGAAGACCTTGCAGCACTTTTATTCAACATGGAGTTTCTTTCATACCAGTGCAAGTTCGAAACGATTGATTACTAGACATTGCTTTATTAACAAAAATGTTTAATTTCATGCACTCTGTTATTTTAGAAAACTAGTAATAGCTGTTGTAATATGCCTGGTATAATGTTTTAGTACGATGAAAATTATTTGAAATGTATTGTAATAAAACAACAATAGTTATCTACAAAAAAAAATGGCTCTGAGCACTATGCGACTTAACTTCTGAGGTCATCAGTCGCCTAGAACTTAGAACTAATTAAACCTAACTAACCTAAAGACATCACACACGTCCACGCCCGAGGCAGGATTCGAACCTGCGACCGTAGCGGTCGCTCGGCTCCAGATTGCAGCGCCTAGAACCGCACGGCCACACCGGCCGGCAATTATCTACAGTATCTGTAATTTGCCACAGCGTCATACTTATATACCAGTCTGATGAAATAGTGTGCAAAGGCTAAATGTAGCGAGAAAGAACACTAGCGCCATAACGTTTTCATGAAATATAATACTGAAAGAACAGTAAGAAACTAACTCGAAAAGTCGTGACAGAGACAGTTGTCGGAAGCCTAAAACACTACAGTCAGGGAACTGGATGACAGCTCAGCCCTGACCGACACGACAAGGGAGAAAATTAAAACAATTGACAAACTTACAAGTTCGGCTTCAGATGCTTCTCAATAATGAATTACTGTAAAATGAGGGTAAACTTAGTTTAAATTTATTTTTTAAATTTGTTTAATTTTCGTTCACTTCACTTTAAAACAAAAGGCTAAGTATTATACTGACACGTGCAGAGACGAAATGTCTGGTGCCAGTAACGCTTCGTTAGGGAGCGTTCTGTCCGCACTCGGTCCCCGGCGTAGCCACAGATTTCAGTAAATAGACATCAGCGCACTCGCTTGCAATCGCCATGAGCCGTGCCGCGAACAGCGTCTTATAACCGACTGGACACCGTCAGTGGCGCTTTGCGTGCCTTTTCTGCAGGGAATGTTCCAATCGCAGCATTTAAGTTGCCAAATCACATTCAGTTGCCTAGAATACCACATCTTTGAGACGTTGGCAAATCGTAGTTGATCTGAGACAACTTTTAACAAGAGCCAGTGTGCTTAACTCCCTTCCTGTTTAAGCTACAGTCACTGGAAGAGTGTAAAAGATGCGCATAGCTACATATACATTCAGAAACAAGCAAAAATTTAAAACCCGTCCATCTTAGTCAAGAGTTACAATGGTCCCAAATTAATGTATTCGAAGTTTGAACTATGAACTGATTTCAAATATCTAATTTCTTCTTCGAAATCTGTTGTCACATCATTACGGTAGTCATTGATAAATGATGTGCATGACTCAACGACCTGATCATTGGGTATTTCCATAAAACCTAAACGTTTCATCTAAAATCTTGTTTCATGTCGGATTTTAAGCCTAGATATTAGTTTGTCAATAATGACATAAAATACATTTTCCTTGAGTAAATATTTTGAATATAAATCTCTCATTTCATTCTTGGTTTCATCAAGAAATGGTTTCATCTCCTTAGTGCTGACCTCCAGAAACTCAGGGTTGATGTTAACTGCACTGGTAACAACTTTAGATCAGGGAGAATGAAATCTCGATGTTTGCGAAGATGTTGTAAGACATGTAATAAGTTCTGGAAGTATCTTACCTCATCACCAGTGGTAGTATTTCGAGGTTGTAGCAATTTGCTTCTGTAGTCAATTGGTACCACCAACTGTAGATAAGTTAATGTAATGATTAAGCACTTGAATGATATCACATAATAAAAAAAAACCGTACCACAGAAAATGTTTCAGCTGACAAATTTAAGTCACTGATAGTCACTGAGGGTTTCAACAGCAATGGCAATCTTACTAAGTGAGGTGCTATTTGTATTTCAGCATCAACTCCACTACTCCAATAGGTGTCAGACATGGAATATAAAGGACACCCAACTCACTGTTTCAAAAATTCCCACCGTTGTGGAGTGCTACTGAACAGCTTGTAAAAATTAATTAAATCACTCCGAAAAAATGCCAGCTTCATCACAACTCTCATCTACGTGTGCACCACATTAGACCATGAAAAGCACACAGTGAAAATTTTGCAACCGGGGTTATCGTAAACTTGTCCGCGGCATTCAATGTTTCACAAGTTCTGTTAAATGTGCAACTCTCATTTTCTGATTACAATCTGCGAATTCGAAAAGCTCTTCATTTCTTTCGTATCTACTAATTTCCTTCTTGAAGTAAATATAACGCAGATGAATATTATTTGTTCAGTATGATTTGAATGAGGAGTTGCATCAACACTAATGGAATAATACCTCGCACTTCTAAACGCTTTCCAGCTTCTTGTCGGTCTCTGAACTCGCTAATGCGTTTTGAAAGAACTGGATCATAGCAGTTCTAGAGCTCTAATATGCCGAAGAATTTTCATTAATTCGATTTCCAGTTTTCTGACCTGAACCTCTGAAAGCTAAGTTTCTTTTACTAAGAAATAATGTCACATAAAGTAACATGAGAGTTCTCATGTACGTTGGCTACTCTACGGACAAACAGATGAAGAACATTACCTCTTTACATCCGACCATTAGCATGGCCAACGTACCTCTTCGATGTCAATTCATTTCTTCATTTGTACTATTCTTCCAGTACAACTTTCTACAAATAGAAATGTTTTACGTTTGCTTTTGAATGCAATTTTTTTCTGTATTCATGATTTTCGTGCAAAATAACCTTATGATAGAATCATAAGTGCCCTACTTTTGAATTTTACTGGAAAACCTACCAAATTATAACGAAGTTTCACAGCTGTTACCATGTACATTTCTTTGGGAAATATTTTGTTAGGTCTTGCAACATTTAAGGAAAGCCCATTTTAGAGTCCAGTTCAAGTGGTTTCAGCGCACAATGTCTACAGAAAATACAGTTCGTTCAACATTAAACACGAAATAGAACGAGGTGTCGTACGTCCGTACGACTCATAAAACTAAAGAAACGGAGTGGAAAGGAAGAGCTAGATTGGTTATGCTGACGCTGGAGTAACGTTTTTTTTATTTATTGTGTTATGTTATTTACAATAGCAGCCTAATAACTGTCGGAAAATTAAGAGACACAAACCTTTGAGAGACTTTGGCTCCCCCATTATGTTTGCACCCTGGAGCTTTTGTTCTCCCCCTGTCGTCGGCGCTACACACACGTCGTTGTTTCAATGATTTATCATTGCTATAATTTAACGTCACACGTTGACTTGTCGACGGATATGCAGTCATATAAGAGTGCTCTATCAGAAACGAGTTGTTATCGTCAATAATTTACAAATTAATATGAAACACATGTATTATAATTTGTAGTATGCCTTTTCCGTTTCAGGGTAACTGAGTACTGAAAATTTATCACAAACACGTGGTCATTGCTGTTAAGTGTCACTTAATAACACATCAACGGTAGTAGCCTTCAAGACAGACACTGATATTCAAGGCAGAGGAGAGGTATTACGTGATTACGTGCTAGCGGAATAGATAACGTTATGGCTTCTGGAGTCGAAAGGTTTAGGTTTTGCATCCTGCCCATATTCAGCGTTTTTCGTGTTAGCGTTGTTAACACATTCTGGGACTTTCTTCGGAATGAAATACAAGTATAATCTACAATATTTGATGTTATGTACATTCCGTCTGATTTCAGAACGAAAAATGATGTAATTATTCCGAGTGTATGATCGGACGGCAACGCAAGAGGACAGCGTAAATTGCTGTGAATGAAACGAGAAGCATTAAAAGTCAAATTCTTCTGACAAGTTGTTGGCTCTTTTATTTTCTAATATGTGTCTACTTCAGAGTGTGTGCTTAGGCATGGACTTTACAGGACAGTATAAAGTGGAGCTAGTGACTCGAAGAGCTATAACATTCATATTCTTTCTTGCACTAAGCCGATAGCCAATCATGCGGTAGTCGATGTTGCGTGTGACGTCAACATGACGTCACGTTTGTAGGAAGTGATGTGAAACGAGTGTTTCCCATTGTCATCACAGCCTCATTTTATCTTTGCAAAATGATAAAGTATGTATAAAATTTGCCACAGTTTGGATAGTGGTAATATAGCTAAAACGTTCTGCGTTAAATTTACGACTACCAAGAACACATTACACATCTTTGCTTTCACTTTAAAGACCTTTTCTTTTTAACTATTATTCCCCAATTACCTTTAGTCTTAGTTTAATATAACGTCGTTGAAGGGCAATTTGTTTCAAACGTCGTTGAAAGGCAATTTGTTTCAATTATAAATCGGAAACCCATTTTTATTTTAGGTATCATAGTTCCATTTAATATGTTTTGGTTTCAGTACAGAAGTGTACGTGTTGTAGGAAAATTCTAAGTCCCCACTGTCGGACAGTAACCATCAACAAAACGGAGAAACGAACCGCCTAGGTGCCATCACGACTTTGGTACATACAGTTAAACTATCTGATCAAAATTAAAACCCCTTCATTTGTTGCCGATGCGTAGCCCACTAAAGAACCGTAGTTGAAATGGTTGCTCGACACTGTTAATCACAAGTAATAACTTTGTTGTTCAAAAACCTCAATATTGGTCCATTAGAAACCGTGATTTCTCTTTTACTATATCAGAACGGCTTTCACGAACTCACGGGCATATTTTCACTGCAGGAACAAGCTAAACTTACCGCTATCAAACGCTCAATTTCTAGGTGTGTGTGTGTATGTGTGTGTGTGTGTGTGTGTGTGTGTGTGTGTGTGTGTGTGTGTGTGTGTGTGGCGTTCACGGGTGCTAAAAGCCGAGGTTATCAGCGCCCTTACACGTATCTAAAATCGATGTCACACAGTGAGGAGAAAACCTATAAAATGACAATCATTCACTCGCTCCCATCTCTGTCGCGTTGACCAACACAATCGCTCTATCTCACAGGCCTTAACACAACAAAGAAGGATGACAGGTGCTATTCCTGGATTAAAACGGGGGTAAAACTACACAAGAGCTAAAAGATAAGCACAGGGAAATGTGAGTGGCTGGGTACTTTCAAAAATCGTGGGTGAGTCATTTGCCTGCTAATACATTAAGATCATCTCCATAAAATTTTTGGAAACAAGTTGGGCACATTACAAAATCTTTACAATCTGACCATATTCGTTTCAGTGTCACTTAATAGAGAGGGCAGACCGGGCGGGAAATCTATCGCTGCCCTCTGGTCCGAAAATAAAACAGTCTAGTAAAATGTGGCCCACAGTTATCTGCAAGCCACAAGCACCTCACATTGTGGTACCCTCCCGCTGGAGCGAACAGCAACGCGTCAGACGACTGTGGCCTATGCGAAGACGAGTAAGGAGTACTCCATCTTGTCTTCGTGGCCGAAAGGAGGTACCCCACGGCATCATAGGGTCCATCTATCCTCCGCAACCACGAAACAGCAGTAGCTCAATCTTTAGAGTGTGCCATACAGTAACACGAATATCCAGAATTCACTTATCTCTGAGTGTGTTTCCAGAACCACTGGCAATACACCAAGGAAAATTACGAATTCCAGTCCGGAATTATCAATCAGAAATCGTATTTCTGTTCCATTGTGTCTAACTTTTGAAGCTGTTGTCTCATTTATTGCATTAATTGTAATAACAATGCACTGGTGTGTGAAACATGTTCCTCTGCGATTTTCGGCAGTGCATTTGCACCGGCAGCATTCGCATTTTGCAAAGCAGAAAATGTGTCTTGACTTAATTGAGAAATGGGTAATGACGGAAAACCTGAATCTACAGTATTTGCAAGATTGTGTCCTGTCATTTCGGATTTCTGAGGCGAGCTGTTGCCGACCGATCGATCGACAATACTACCCTGTTCACTAGCTGTTTCACTGTCTACACCACTATTTATTGCCTGGTACATTTCCCTATGCACAGTTACCAAATTACTACTTTGAATATTTGTTAATTCATTACAGGATGGCGCTAACACACTACTCTTGTCGTTACTGTCATTTCTCAATTTACTTTACAGCCTAGTGTTACGTTTTTCACACGCCAGAATTGTCAAAATATTTCACACGATAACACAGAAAAGCACAATTTGAAGAGCAAAATAAGAAAACACATTAAAATAGCACTGACAGTATTATCCAATTAATTGCAAGCACGGCTGCGAATTTTTTGGTGCAAATCTCCATGCATGAAACAAGTGTTTTACTGTACAACAATGAAAAACAAGTACAAAGGAGACTCTCTGTACAATTACGCGCTAGCATTAAACAATAACTACACTAATTACTCACACTACAAGAAAAAATCAGGAGATTCCATTGAGGTATCCTCGGCTAAGGGTCGACATATGAAACTTCCCCATTGAAAATTAAGAATGACTATGCTGGTAAGCTTCCAGGTTATTTGATTTTCAAACAGCTGAGCAAAACTCAACGTACTCAGACAGTTTTATCTTTAATTATTCTCATCATCACTAAACTGACACACAATATTTTTTTTTTTTTTAGCGCAACGCAATCTGACTTTCAATAATGCCTACAAAAGAAAGGCCCTGACTAACAATAACCTTTACCTTTCATGAACCACTTACCTTACAAAAATCTTCGTTATTCGCACTACTAAAATACAGCGAGTGCCAATACTGCCAGCTAAATAAAAGATTCTAACTACTGAAGGCACTAACTACTGATAGGCATAGTTAGCCAACAAAAGATTTTGATAGAGAATAAACAATGTATTTACCTTAATGGTGCTGAAAAGTCATAATATATTTATATGAGTTCATGACGTCCAGTCTTACAAATTTTCTTTTTCTGGAGTCCGCTCATAGTAATCCCTCAAAACTCTAGTAGCTCTGTCCCCACATCCACCCCTGCTGACAGCTTGCCTCCAACTGCACAACGCTACGCGCTGTTCACATCCAACAGCCCAACACTACACAAGCGAATATTTCAACAATGAGTCTAACTAGCCACAGACTGCACACAGCGTAGTCAGCGATTTTCATACAGAGCACTATGTGGCGTTACCAACATAAAAGCCTAAACAGCCTACTTACAAGAGGCCTACCTTCACCTATCGATCTGTGGTTGAATGTGTTATCGACATTTAGGAAGACCAAAGCTGAAATAAGGGGGAGTTCCATGAAGTACATAGTTTGTAGCACTTATAAAGGCATTTGTACTAGTAGAAGAGATATTCTCTAAGGAAGCTCCGACAGTCGCCAACAATCTCAGCCAAGATTTTGACACCCATTCCTTGTTGATTACGTAATTGCACGGTTTCATGTGGATTCTCAATAACCCTTAACAAGAAATAGGACTAGATCCAATACTGAACCCTGTGGGACAACTTTCATTATATCTCCATTAGAAGTTTTTTTTTCATCCAACATTATTTGAATTATTGAGCACATATTTTTACACTCTGTTTTTCAGTATGATCCCAACCAGTGCTTCTCATGATTAAAGCGATTATGAAAGGAAGTAGGAAATGAGTTCTAACATGGAAAAAGAAGTGTTTCTGGACCCACGTCCGTATAACAAATTTTATTCTTCTGTCTGTCAGGAGTGTTCCCTGAAAGTATGACTGTAGTTTTTTGCTACCCCGTGTCTACTCACTTAACTCTGAGGTTGTTTTTCAGCAGTAAACCATTCCATTCTTCTGTATACCTTCTTCTTCATTCCCACATCCCTCACCCGCAATATGTGACATCATCGGTCGTCCCTAGCGATATCTTCGGTCAGTACTTCCTCCTGCTGTTATTCAAATTATGTTCTTGTTTCTTCAACTGTGCCGTACGTGTTTGTCTTCTCGTGTTTGGATGAGCATCCAGACAGATCTGGTTTCCCATATTGTTCTGAACACCTCTTCGAGGTAGCTCTATGTCTGCAGCTGATCTTAAACCTGCTTATGTAGCAGCCAATTCCAGGGATTCTATCTACCTTTTCCCCTGTCTTCCTATTGTCAAAGTATTACACCCCAGTAGGACCACATTTGAAACACGTTTATGGTCCCTTTCCTTCTCTCCAGACTGAAGTAAGTTGTTTCTCAAATTATACGTAATTTTAGACTGTTGTTCCTTGTTCACCGTTTCTATCCAGCTTCTACCGTCCCTTCTGATCCTGCTTCCCAAAGAGATTACCTACGTGCTACGTGCTATTCTCCCTTGAAAGTAACTGTTGCACGTTATTTGAACTTAACGTTCACAGTGGAAGCTACCTCTTTAGTATTACGTCTTGCAGGCAGAAACCAGTTTTACTCAAAGTAATGACGATAGTGTGCTATAAAAACTTGCCATCTTAGCACATACAACTATACGATGTCGCTATGAAACTTACCGTTCGTCGCAAAGTTTTTGCCAGATTGAAAGCTGCGAGCTGATTTATTGTTCTTTTTATCTGCCGTATGCTCGGCACAAACAAGCCCCGCCGTTATTAACTGGGATAGGGCACCGTGCGGCTGGAAACAGGCCAACACCGCCGCTCCGCTGCCAGGCGCCGCGCCGCCAATACTCCCACGCCCACTCGCTGCACGGCGAATCGTGGCGTGCTGGCCGCATCGGGCATTCACGGTCCGTATCCGAGGCTAACGGCGCGTCGCCAACAGCAGAGCGCAATTGCTTGCACAGCCAAAATGTTCGCCCCCGCACACTCGTACTGCTGCCGGTGTTTGTAGGCGGCGTCGCTAATGTTAACCACTGCTTGCCGATCACTGTTTGCCGACTACTTATAGCTCACTAGCGACTAGAAGGAAGAAATACACTACTGGCCATTAAGATTGCTACACCAAGAAGAAATGCAGATGACAAACGGGTATTCATTGGACAAATATATTATAGTAGAACTGACATGTGATTACATTTGCACGCAATTTGGGTGCATAGATCCTGAGAAATCAGTACCCACAACAACCACCTCTGGCCGTAATAACGGCCTTGATATGCCTGGGCATTGAGTCAAACAGGGCTTCGATGGCGTGTACAGGTACAGTTGCCCATGCAGCTTCAACACGATACCACAGTTTATCAAGAGTAATGACTGGCGTATTGTGACAAGCTAGTTGCTCGACCACCATTGACCAGACGTTTCCAATTGGTGAGATATCTGAAGAATGTGCTGACCAGGGCAGCAGTCGATCATTTTCTGTATCCAGAAAGGCCCGTACAGGACCTGCAACATGCGGTCGTGCATTATCCTGCTCAAATGCAGGGTTTCGCAGGGATCGAATTAAGGGTAGAGCCACGGGTCGTAACACATCTGAAATGTAACGTCCACTATTCAAAGTGCCGTCAATGCGAACAAGAGGTGACCGAGACGTGTAACCAATGACACCCCATACCATCACGCCGGGTGATACGCCAGTACGGCGACGACGAATACACGGTTCCGATGTGCATTCACCGCGATGTCGCCAAACACGGATGCGACCATCATGATGCTGTACACAGAACCTGGATTCATCTGAAAAAATGACGATTTGTCATTCGTGCACCCAGGTTCGTCGTTGAGTACACCATCGCAGGCGCTCCTGTCTCTGATGCAGCGTCAAGGGTAACCACAGCCACGTTCTCCGAGCTGATAGTCCATGCTGCTGCAAACGTCGTCGAACTGATCGTGCAGACGGTTGTTGTCTTGCAAACGTCCCCATCTGTTGACTTAGGGATCGAGACGTGGCTGCACGATCCGTTACAGCCATGCGGATAAGAAGGCTGTCATCTCGACTGCAGGTGATACGAGGTCGTTGGGATCCAGCACGGCATTCCGTATTACCCTCCTGAACCCACCGATTCCATATTCTGCTAACAGTCATTGGATCTCGACCAACGCTAGCAGCCATGTCGCGATACATATCAAAGTCGGAAACGTGATGGTACGCATTTCTCTTCCTTACACGAGGCGTCACAGTAACGTTTCACCAGGCAACGCCGGTTAACTGCTGTTTGTGTATGAGAAATCGGTTGGAAACTTTCCTCGGGTCAGCGCGTTGTGGGTGTCGCCACCGGCGCCAACATTTTGTGAATGCACTGAAAAGCTAATCATTTGCATATCACAGCATCTTCTTCCTGTCGGTTAAATTTCGCGTCTGTAGCACGTCATCTTTGTGGTGTAGCGATTTTAATTGCCAGTAGTGTAATACCACACTGCCTATAACAATAACCTCGATGTAGATGCCATCCGCCTGTGTTTCCGGCGAATTCTTCACGCTGGTCTGCTGACTGTTTTCTGTGCCAAAACGCTGTCCTCATAGCCAATGGTTCATGTGAGGAAAATGATGAAAGTAGCAGGTAGTCAAGTCCGGGCTGTATAATGGGTGATCAAACACTTCTCACCTTAAATGCTGCAGGAGTGTCTGTTGCAGCTACGGAGTGCGACTGAGCATTGTCATGAAGAAGTACAATGCTTGGTGACAACATTTCTCTTCGATTGTTCTGAATTGCTTTCAACAGACGGTTTTCTTGAATCGCCAGATACACTCACTCGACAAGATCATTGGTTGTCACTCGCTTCCTTCCCTACTGTCTGTGTGATGAACGTCTGTATATTCTGCATCAAATTGCCGCACTTTGCTGTCATGCATGGCAGCTACGTTACGTGGGTTGCATAAAATCAGGCGAAAATGCCTCAGCGTAAATAAATCGGTTGACAGCATGTACCCATCACTTGCTTGTAGACGTTTTTCATTTAAGACTTCTCTAGTGCTCATTGTGCTCTCAGAACTGGTAAGAGCTGTATAACGCGAGAAAAGGGGACACAACATACACTATACAACAAACCCACACATAATCAATCGAAATTTCGCTAAGGCTTAAGCTTGGCGACCGCTCGGATCTTCAGAAAATAGCCTTCTCATTTACTAAAATCATGGCATGCATATACGTGCGTTCCACATCTCATCTTAACCCCTGAATCGTCTGACAGTCTTACTACACGCATCGCTTACCATCCAGTTTGATGCATCATTGCATTACTAACCACCTATATCCTGTAGGGAATAGGATGAAAAAGGTCAAAAATAAACTTAAAACTCTTGGGGAATTTCAGGCAAAGTTTGTACATGTACGAAATTTGTATCATTATTTTTACACTACCAGTGTAGTTCTGTGATGTGAAATTGTTACCACAATTCATGTATGGCAAAATTAAATCCGTCACTTTGGGATGTTTCCTCTTTCGTCTAATAATTGTTAATTGACTTATACGCCCTGCAGATATCAATTTCCTGACCTTTTATTTCTGCAAGGATTCTGTTTTTGTAGAATCTAATCTAACTGCAAGTGTGTTAGTGAGAGAATCTGCCACATGTAAGATTTATTCTTGAGCCCTGAAACCATAGTCTTTTTGTTAAAATGTATGTGTTCCATGCGTTGCTCCTTTAATGGTTACATCTTGTGGTAAGGTGATCAGGTATATAAAAATACCACTATCAGCCGTTTGAGTTGTAATTTATTATTATTTGTTTTACTTTTGAGTATTAGCTCTTAATATACAAAACCAGTACCGGCTGCACAGCCTTGAATAATCATGAAAGTCCTTGGCGAATTAAAACTTCGTATTGATTTTTTAAAAAAATTGTCGAAGCTTGGTACCACATCTGTAATTGTTTCATTATTTTACTTATATTACTGTTGCCTTATTTGAATCCTTGACAACCTATACCAAAATTTTAATTTTATCAATTATTCTCACGTCATCTATCGCCGATCCCTTCACTGCTACCACTGACTTACACCGACTTGGCGTCCCTTCCGCCGGATGTTTCTGTCTGTTATCCCGTGTACAGCTTGCAGGGATTGACAGCTACAAAACACGCACATTTCACGTGATCGTCAGAGAAGTGCAAGGCTCTTCCGAACAATTTCATTAATTCGCCGTACTTTTGAAATCTAACAGCTAAATCAAAAGCCCATTGACTTCATTGGCGAATTTATGTGTTCATTTAAATAGATGCAAACTGAATCATCTGTGAATGAACAAAAATGTGAAGTGATATCCGAGGTGTCCGACGATATGCTCGCCTTACGTTTGTACAAATATGCCATAGGGGTAATATACGCCTACTATGCATAAAGCTGAGATGTGAAAATATTCGATAACTGTCGATACTAGTATCGATTCGACAGTTTTCGGGGTAGCTGGGCTCATTGCAGACAGTCCTGACCACGTGCTGAGACCGTGACGTATCAGCATATTTCTGTAACGCATGGTGTATTTTTTGCCAAACTCGGCCTATCTGGGAAAATATATTGTGACTGTGAGACACCCGTAACGTCTCTACGGCTGTGGGTGGGGTTGTAGTGGAACGGCGTAAGAGGATCTGAGGAACGCCTGCAGCAGTTACAAACAAAGGTCTCATGAAGATAACTCGTTGTTTGTATAAAAATGCACCGCTGCGACCTAAAGGGGTTGGACTGAGGTTGAAAAGGACTGGCATGTAAAAATGTTGGAGAGTTGTTGGTATTTCTTTACGATATTTAATATGAAGCTCCATCTGCCCCTTATTTTTGTTGTTCAATCGTCAGCCAGATACAAAAGAAATATGTGCGAAATATTTTAGTAATAGCGGTTTGGCTATTAGACCGCATATTATGAAACACTACGAAAACTAAAATGCCGACATTTCAACTGCAGCGATACGCTTCAGAACGACTAACTGCTGGATTATCGTGATGGTCCTCACCCATATACAGTCTTATTGCGGTTATTATGTGGCTTCTGATATCACATCCCAGTGTGCCATTCGAACCAAATAATGCTACACAGGGGTGTCTGTACAGTAGGCTATTGCCTCTGATACTCTTAGCAGATGATTGGTAGACAATAGTGCATTGCCATTGTTTTCCTATAGCGAGACGTTAATGCAACAAGGCAGTTCTCTTGAACCCGCTTGTAACTCAGACCCGGTTCATTTGGAGATTCTGCTTCGCGAACACACGCGTACCGGTCGACTGGCATCACTGGTAGCCAAGCCAGCGGTAATCCATTGCCATCCTGTCTGTTCATGCTGTAGTGCGTTAATTATTTCGAGAGTTTCTCTCATTTGTCAGATAATTGCGACTCTTCTACGTTGGCATCAGTATGAAATATTGTCTTACTTACGACGAGAACACGGCATCACCCGAGTTCTTAGAAACTTCACTCCATGGAAGCTGATTCATAACAAGTGAATACATGTTTCGGCCTACCCGTGGGTACTCTACCGTTTCTCAAACAAACGAAAGTCAAAGCTTCTCAGGTATTTTCGAGGAACTTTATGTGCCAAGCACCACGGCATATTATCAGACGAAATATTGGCTTAGTGGTTAGCATCGCGGTTTGTTCATTTTGCGTCTAGTGTTAAAAAGCCGATTATTAATTTGGTTTATTTTTAATTTTACTTTTATTTGTTCATTTATCAACCAATCTCCGTAGAAGGTTACTACACGAACGTTGCTTATCAAATTAGGGGCTACACGCCGTTATGTTAATTGTAAAATTGCAACTGGGTTTCGCAATAAGTGTCACACACTTATTATGTAACATAAGTGTGTATGGTGTTGAGGGGCTACCATTCTTTTAAATTCCCATTTTATGATATTTCATTCTTGTACCAGTTCTTTTATTAATCCTTATAGTTTATTCATGTGTTTGTTTTTCAGAGAGATTTGCTTCATTCCTCTGGATGATACCTATCGTAGAAACATTCGAAACACGGATATTCCGAACACCACGAGCATTGAGTGAAGGTAGATCCGCCACAGTGATATTTCATCGTATAAATCTCACTCGCTAAAGAAACATCGTTGACAATGGTGAAGATTTCGAGCACTGGAAATAATTTGAAGGCAAACCGTGCACAACCGACCACTTTTTCGAAAACTGATGGTTGCAGTTTATTGTGAATCAAGACACACTACAGGAACTTCAACGAAAACAATATCAAATAATTTTTCATTCTTTTTTTTTAAATTCATTTACTGACATACAATTAGTAGACTGAAAAGAACAATGTTATATCAGTATACATTGTAAGACATACCTATAATGATTTTTTACGGACATGCATATACAGGGTGTTACAAAACTTTCAGGAAACATTCCTCACACACAAAGAAAGAAAATATGTTATGTGGGCATGTGTCCGGAAACGCTTACTTTCCATGTTAGAGCTCGTTTTATTACTTCTCCTCAAATCACATTAATCATGGAATGGAAACACACAGAAACAGAACGTACCAGCGTGACTTCAAACACTTTGTTACAGGAAATGTTCAAAATGTCCTCCGTTAGCGAGGATACATGCATCCACGCTCCGTCGCATGGAATCCCTGATGCGCTGATGCAGCCCTGGAGAATGACGTATTGTATCACAGCCGTCCCCAATACGAGCACGAGGAGTCTCTACATTTGGTACCGGAGTTGCGTAGACAAGAGCTTTCAAATGCCCCCATAAATGAAAGTCAAGAGGGTTGAGATCAGGAGTGCGTGGAGGCCATGGAATTGGTCTGCCTCTATCAATCTATCGGTCACCGAATCTGTTGTTGAGAAGCGTACGAACACTTCGACTGAAATGAGCAGGAGCTCCATCGTGCGTGAACCACATGTTGTGTCGTACTTGTAAAGGCACATGTTCTAGCAGCACAGGTAGAGTATCTCGTATCAAATCATGATAACGTGCTCCACCGAGCGTAGGTGACTGACGCAACTAAAATGAGCTCTAACAAGGAAATTCCCCCCTGCGGTTTCGGGGGTTAGAATAGGCCCGCGGTATTCCTGCCTGTGGTAAGAGGCGACTAAAAGGAGTCTCAAGTGTTTCGACCTTATGTGATGGTCCCCTCTCAGGTTTGACCTCCATCTTTCTACATTGTTCCGAAGAGCGAGCCAATTAGGGAAGGGCGCCTTACATGGTGCACTGTATCTGTCGTGCATTGAGACCTTTAGCTGACTTCCTCGTCTTTGCATTGGTGTCCAGCTCGTTTTCTATCTCTTGGCCGAGGATACGTCCATGGTTGCGATTTCCACGCTGCACTGTGCAGTGTTGCTTTTCGGTGCGACGACGACCTCATGCATTTTTGCACCTAAGATCCAGCACGGTAGCCAATCCATTGTGGTGGGGCCGCCATGTACCCTGTTGGTTGTAGCCCCCTGACAACACAGGGATCGCTCTACTGATGCCTGCGCCGTTTACTCCCCATGTATGCCAAGGAGTAGATGCCCATCTTCCTGGGGCATCGGGACTCCCGGCAATGGCCATCCTGCCAGGTGGCCCTTGCTGTGGCTGGGTGGCGCCCATGGGGAGGGCCCTTGGTCAGAGTAGGTGGCATCAGGGTGGATAACACGCAATGAAGCGTGGCACGTCATCTCTTGCTGGTGGCCAGCCACCAGCAGTCTCTAAGCGTTTAAGGGCTCATTTTAAAGGTAACGTTTATGACCCCAAATCGTTCCCATCCCTGGCCACACCATGGAAGGAACGAATGGCAATGAATGACAGTGATACATATTCGCCCCGGTATCTCGTCTGTACCAGAGCTGATGGGGAATCCTTTGTCTCCGTGAAGCCTCACTTCTTTGTAGAGCATTTAGAGGACAAGTTTGGGGAGGTGAAGGGCTTGTCCAAAATGCGCTCTCTGTCAGTTTTGATAAAAACGGCATCCTCCGCCCAGTCACGCAGGTTCTCTGCTTGTGACAAGTTGGGGGATGTTAATGTTACCATCATACCACGTAAGAGTTTAAATATGGTCCAGGGTGTTATTTTCCACAGGGACCTACTTTTACAGTCTGATGACGAGCTGCGCGCCAACTTAGAGCGTAGAGGTCTTCATTTTGTCTGGCGCGTTCATCGGGGTCAGAGGGACAATCAGGTTGCTACCGGTGCCTTCATCTTGGCCTTCGAGGGTGATACATTACCGGAGAAGGTCAAGGTGATGGTCTACCATTGTGACGTCAAGCCCTATATCCCTCCCCCGATGCGGTGCTTTAAGTGCTGGAAGTTCGGCCATATGTCTTCCCGCAGCACTTCCAGCTCCGCCTCCCATCTGTGTCAACTGTGGAGAGCCTCATTCACCTTGCTCGCCAGACTGCAGGATCTTACAGAAAGAACGCAAAATCATGGAATATAAGACCCTGGACCAACTGACTTACACTGAGGCTAAGCAGAAATTTGAACGGCTACATCCCATGCGCATGATGGCATCTTATGCCTCAACTGTCACTCCTGCTCTAGCTCCTTTAGCTGCACCACAAACAGTCAGATCTCAGAGTCAGAGGACCTCACCTGCCCCCACGACGATGGGGGCTCCTTCTCTCGCTGTTGCTCCCACACCATCTACCTTGATAGCAGCACCCACTAAACCACTGGGGACACCAGTCCCCACTTCTAAGCCGGAGAAGCGTAAGTCTTCTTCGGCTTCTCTCGCTCGGAAGGGATCCCTTGGGTCACTCCCTTCCCAGGTTCCTACCAGCGGCACAGGAGACACCAACCAGTGGCTGAAGAAGCCACAGGTCGCTGGTCGTCGAGCTTCGTGATCATCTTCGGTCCCAGAGACTGACTCCAATAAGCCCTCTAAACAACGACAACCAAAGGAACAGCGAGAGAAAACGACATTGAAGACCCGTAAGACCAAGGCACCTGCGGTGGCACCTACTCCACCGCTACCTACAAATGGATAGCACTTGTGCGGGTGCTCCATCGGAGGCATCAGGTGACCCAGAGGCGTAATCTGCCTTCCCAGTCCCGTCACGCCTTTGTCAGCCATGGACAATTCCATCCTCCAGTGGAACTGCAGCGGTTTCTTCCACCATCTAGCTGAGCTCCGACAACTTATCAGCCTTCACCCTTTCTTCTGCACTGCTCTTCAGGAAATTTGGTTTCCAGCAATGCGAACCCCCGCCCTCCGTGGCTATCGGGGTTATTATAAGAACCGGGCAGCTTATGAAAGGGTGTCTGGTGGCGTCTGCATATACGTCCTTAACTCTCTTCACAGCAAGTCTATCCCTTTACAAACAGCTTTAGAGGCTGTCGCTGTTCAGGTGTGGACGCCACAGGCTGTTACCGTCTGCAGTCTTTATCTTCCACCGGATGGTGATGTTGCGCAGCATGTCCTGGCTGCGCTGATAGCCCAATTGCCGCCACCTTTCTTCTTACTGGGCGACTTCAACCCCCATTACCCTCTGTGGGGTGGGTCAGTGGCGACAGGTCGAGGCGCCACCATTGAGCATTTATTGGCACAGCTCGATCTTTCACTGTTAAATGATGGTTGCTTCACACACTTCAGTGTGGCGCATGGCACGTACTCCGCCATTGACCTTTCGATCTGCAGCCCTAGCCTCTTACCATCTGTCCAATGGAGAGTGCATGACGACCTGTGTGGTAGTGACCACTCTCTGATCTTCCTGTCACTGCCACAGCGTCAGTCTTCTGGGCGCCCTTGCAGGTGGGCAATGAATAAGGCTGACTGGGACTTGTTTTCCTCCATTGCCGCTATTGAGCCTCTCTCTAATGATGGCATTGATGCGGTGGTTCACCACGGGCATCGTTACTGCCCCCGAATCTTCCATTCCCAGTTCTTCTCGGTCCCCTCGGTGGTGGACTGTGCCTTGGTGGTCGCCTGAGATCGCTGAAGCGATTAAAGACCGCCGGCAAGCGCTCCAACGTCACAAGCGACATCCCTGCATTGAACACCTCATTACCTTCAAACGTCTGCGTGCGCGGGCCCGCCACCTTACCCGCCAAAGCAAGCAGGAGTGCTGGGAGCGGTATGTGTCCACCATTGGCCTCCATGTCTCTCCATCGCAGGTCTGGGCCAAGATACGACGCCTCTATAGCTATCGGACCCCTGTCAGCATCCCTGCGCTCTCACTGAATGGAGCAGATTGTACAGACTCCGACGAAATTGCCAACCGCTTGGCAGCGCATTTTGCTCTGAGTTCCGCTTCTTCCAATTACCCCCTGGCCTTCCGCTCCATTAAAGAGCGGATGGAACGTCAGAGCCTTTCTTTTTGCACCCACCATTCTGAATCGTACAATGCTCCATTCAGTGAGTGGGAATTTCACAGTGCCCTTGCCGCTTGCCCTGATACCGCTCCTGGGCCAGATCGCATCCACTGTCAGATGCTGAAACACCTTTCAGTGGACTGCAAGCGACGCCTCCTCGACCTTTACAACCGTCTCTGGGTCGAGGGTGAGTTTCCGTCGCAATGGTGGGAAAGCATTGTCATCCCCGTTTTGAAACCGGGCAAGAGCCCTTTGGAGGTGGACAGCTACCGCCCCATTAGCCTCAACAACGTTCTTTGCAAGCTTCTAGAACGGATGGTGAGTCGGCGCTTGAATTGGGTACTGCAGTCTCGGGGCCTTCTGGCTCCTTCTCAGGTTGGGTTCCATAAAGGCCGCTCCGCCACCGACAATCTGGTGAGTCTGGAGTCGACCATCCATACTGCCTTTGCCCGCCGTCAGCACCTGGTCGCTGTCTTTTTCGACATGTGGAAGGTGTACGATACGACCTGGCGTCATCACATACTTTCTACGCTTCATGGATGGGGTCTTCGGGGCCCTCTGCCGATCTTTATCCGAAATTTTCTGTCGTATCGTACCTTCCGCGTGCAAGTCGCGGCCTCCCATAGTTCCTCCAGAGTCCAGAAGAATGAGGTACCACAGGGATCTGTCCTCAGTGTCTGCCTGTTATTAATCGCAATGAACGGGCTGGCTGCGGCGGTGGGAAATTCTGTCTCCGCTTTCCTGTATGCTAACGGCTTCTACCGTTACTACCGCTCTACTGGCATTGCAGCTGTTGAAAAAACGTCAGCTACAGGGCGCTATCCGCAAGCCGCAGTCTTGGGCTGCAGCACATGGTTTTCAGTTTTTCGCTGCCAAGACCCGCGTTATGCATTTCTGCCGGCGCCGAATAGTCCATCCTGAGCCGCGGCTTTATCTTGGGACGAACTCCTTGCTGTGGCGGAGACCCACAGGTTTTGGGTGTAGTTTTTGATGCCTGGCTGACTTGGCTGCTTCATATTCGGCAGCTTAAACAGGCGTGTTGGCGGCATCTAAATGCTCTGAGATGCTTGAGCCACACTCGCTGGGGCGCCGACTGATCTACCCTGTTACGGCTATACCAGGCATTAATCCAGTCTCGTCTGGATTATGGGATCCTGCCTTATGCTCAGCGTCCCCATCTGTGCTGCGGGTACTGGACCCAATCCTACACAGCGGAATACGCCTTGCCACTAGTGCTTTCCGGACCAGCTCAGTGGACAGCATACTTGCGGAGGCAGGTGTCCCTCCATTGCGGTTTAGGCGCCGAAATTTACTGGCCGCTTATGGTGCCCATGTTTTTAGCTTGCCCAGGCTTCCAAACTATCGTCTCCTGTTCCCGCGATTGGTCGTCCATCTGCCAGAACGTCGGCCCCGGGCAGGTTGTACGATTGCGGTCCGCGTCAAAGAGCTTCTCTCAGGGCTTAGGGTTTTCACTGTTCCACCTCCTTTCCGGGCCTCTTTGCGTACACCCCCCTGGTGTGTTCCTCGCCCTTGCCTTTGGCTCGACTTGGCACAGGGCCTGAAGGACTCAGTCCCTCCAGAGGCCTTCTGCCGCCGCTTTTATTCCATCCTGGCCACGTATCAGGGCTCTGACGTTGTTTACACTGACGGTTCGGTGGTTGCTGGTCGTGTCGGTTATGCGCTAACTCTAGGGGACCATTCCGAAAACCACTCCTTGCCGGCTGGCTGCAGCGTTTACATTGCTGAGCTGGTCGCCATCTTTCGAGCCCTAGAGTATATCCGCTCCTGCTCAGGTGAGTCCTTCGTGATCTGTAGCGATTCCCTGAGCGGTTTACGAGCTCTAGACCAGTATTTCCCTCTTTCTCGTCTGGTGATGGCTATCCAGGAGTCCCTGCATACTCTTGCCCGTTGCAGCCGCTCTGTGGTCTTTGTGTGGACCCCCGGTCATGTAGGTATCCCGGGCAATGAACATGTTGACCACCTGGCGAAAGAGGCCACCAGGCAACCATCTCTGGATGTTGGCCTCCCAGAGACTGATTTGCGAGCGGTCCTCCGCTGAAAAGTTTTTGCGCTTTGGGACGCTGAATGGCGCGATCGTATCACGCCCAATAAACTCCGTGCCATTAAGGAGATGACGACTGTATGGTGGTCATCCATGCGAGCCAACCGTAGGGACTCAGTCGTCCTTTGTCGGCTCCGCATTGGCCACTCCCGGCGGACACACAGTTACTTACAGTGTCGGGAGGACCCTCCTCTGTGTCGCTGCGGGGCGGCTTTGACAGTGGCCCACATTTTGTGGCCTGCCCCCTTTTAGTTGTGGTCAGGCGGACATTTGCGCTGCCTGATACGCTCCCTGCCCTTTTAACTGATGACCCTGCTATGGCTGGCTCAGTTTTAAGTTTTATTCGGGCAGGGGGTTTTTATCATTTAATATGAGTGTTTGTTTTATTTTATTGTTTTGTGTTGATTCTGGCCTTTGGCCTACGGTTTTAAACTGAGTTTTTAATGTGTTCTCGGTAGTTGGCTTTTCCTTTTTTTATTCTATGGTCGGTCAACCACTGCCACACTCCGTGTGATTTTAATTTGTTATGTCTGTTCTTTGTCTGAGTTTTTCTTGTCCTGTGTTGTCTGTTGTCTCTATTATCCGTTTTTTACTCTGTGTAGTAGATTTTAAGTTTTGGAACAAGGGATCGATGACCCTTGCGTTAATCCCACAAAGCAACCAACCAACCAAGGAAATTAAGCGATTCCAGACACATGTCCACATTACATCTTTTCTTTATTTGTGTGTGAGGAATGTTCCCTGAAATTTTGGCCGTACCTTTTTGTAACACCCTGTATAAATGAAGAAACAGGAAATAAAAGTATTAATCGTGGCTGGCTGGGATGGCCGAGCGGTTCTAGGCGCTACAGTCTGGAACCGCGCGACACCTAAGGTCGCAGGTTCGAATCCTGCCTCGGGCATGGATCTGTGGTATGTCCTTAGGTTAGTTAGATTTAAATAATTATAAGTTCTAGGGGACTGATGACCACAGAAGTTAAGTTCCATAGTGCTCAGAGCCATTTGAACCAATTTTTAATAATCGTGTTTTGAACATGGGACGCAAAATTAAGACGACATGAAGCTAACGACTATGCTACCATTTCGTCTTAGCATACTCGTATTGCGCGGTAGAAGAGACATAAAGTACCTAGATAATACCTCAAAAACCTTACCATCGGTTTTTTTTTTTCAGAAACGGTAATGTATCAACGGATCAGTATCTACGGATAAGCCGATAGACATGTACCCTAATTAACTCTTCTTCCACTGAACGAAGTTTCTGGGAAATCGGATTTTGGCAGTTGGAATGTGTTCTGCTCGTTAGTACAAACGTAACTGGAATGTTAATTTTGAAAAAAATAATGTGTGTGTAATCTTATGGGACTTAAGGTCATCAGTCCCTAAGCTTACGCACTACTTAACTTAAATTATCCTGAGGCGAAACACACACACCCATGCCCGAGGGAGGACTAGAACCTCCGCCGGGACCAGCCGCACAGCACATGACTGCAGTGCATAAGGCCGCTCGGCTAATCCTGCGCGGCTGTAAATTTTTATATTAGATCCTTATCTAATTGGGCCCACACGTCATCTTGGCTCACATTAACAACAAACACGAGACTGTTTCAGTACATTACATACTAAAATTTGCAGTGTGATAGTAACAAATTTACTGCCTCCCTAGTGCGAAAACTACGACTCGTGTCTGCTTTTCAGGTAAACTTCCTAAAGTGTTTCTTGTGTGAATTTGTTTTGTCAACGACTGCAGAAGCCTTGAGCGATGTTTGCACAGTATTCCTCGTGAAATTGCAATACATCTCGAGGCGCATACGTCCCCGCCGCTACGTCGCTGCTAACAGCAGCACGCGCGAGGAGTTGGAGATTAGTTATTGGTTGTCGGCGGCCCAGGAGCGGCTGCAGGTGCTCCAGCTCGGATGACGGGGGACTCGACAGCCCAATTCCGCGCCTCCCAAAGCCTCGCACGTCTTCCAGTATGCAGACTCGCGCCACAAGCGACGCCTGCGGCTGACGTGTGAGCGATGTGCGCCCCACCTGGCGAGCGCCGATAAAACTGAGGCTCCCTCACGCAAGGCGTAAAGTCGTCGGTTGTATATTCACAGCGCTTTACCTCTTCACTACATAGAGCGTATATCAGAAATTCTTTTTCCCACATCAGCAAAGGATTTCTCTCTGCACAATAGGAAACGAAGTTAATATAATCATATGAAAGAATATCCTTTACATTGTTCTGAAATACCTGCTACGCCAAGATCGTTTGTAAATTTTTTTGATGATTAACGGTTCCGACAGATCCGTGCCGTCAACAGCGGACCTTGAAACACATTAACAGACTCTATGACGAAAGACAGATTGTAACACTACTAACGATTGTGAGTAATTGGCACAGTGTAATTATATGCAGATAACTATGAAGTGTTTATTCTTCATGCATTAAGTTCTTGGAATTGTTGGAGGGAATGGAAATAAGATGAACATCAACAAAAGCAAATCGAGGATAATGGAATGTAGTCGAATTAAGTCGAGTGATGCTGAGGGAATTAGGTTAGGAAATGAGACACTTAAAGTAGTAAAGGAGTTTTGCTATTTGGGGGGCAAAATAACTGATGATGTTCGAAGTAGGGAGGATATAAAATGTACACTGGCAATGGCAAGGAAAGCATTTCTGAAGAAGAGAAATTTGTTAACATCGAGTATAGATTTAAGTGTCAGGAAGTCGTTTCTGAAAGTATTCGTATGGAGTGTAGCCATGTATGGAAGTGAAACATGGACGATAAATAGTTTGGACAAGAATAGAATAGAAGCTTTCGAAATGTGGTGCTACAGAAGAATGCTGAAGATTAGATGGGTAGATCACATAACTAATGAGGAAGTACTGAATAGGATTGGGGAGAAGAGAAGTTTGTGGCACAACTTGACTACATGAAGGGCACGGTTGATAGGACATGTTCTGAGACATCGAGGGATCACCAATTTAGTATTGGAGGGCTGCGTGGAGGGTAAAAATCGTAGAGGGAGACGAATAGATGAATACACCAAGTAGATTCAGAAGGATGTTGGATGCAGTAGGTACTGGGAGATGAAGAAGCTTGCACAGGATAGAGTAGCATGGAGAGCTGCATCAAACCAGCCGCAGGACTGAAAACCACAACAACATCATTTTGTTTAACTTAACAGTGTGCTTAAACAATGAAACTTCGTTAAATAATTTCATGAAAACAAAATTGTATGTAGAAAACTGGTTCATACTTAGGGATCTTGTATCACGAAGTGGAAAAGACGTAGGGTTCAAATGGCTCTGAGCACTATGGGACTTAACATCTGAGGTCAGCCGGCCGGAGTGGCCGTGAGGTTCTAGGGGCTACTGTCTGGAACCGCGAGACCGCTACGGTCACAGGTTAGAATCGTGCCTCGGGCATGGCTGTGTGTGATGTCCTTAGGTTAGTTAGGTTTAAGTGGTCCTAAGTTCTAGGGGACTGATGACCTCAGAAGTTGAGTCCCATAGTGCTCAGAGCCATTTGAGCCATCTGAGGTCATCAGTCCCCTGGAACATAGAACTACTTAAACCTAACTAACCTAAGGACATCACACACATCCATGCCAGCGGAAGGATTCGAACCTGCGACTGTAGCAGTCGCGCGGCTCCAGACTGAAGTGACTAGAACCGCTCGGTCACTTCGACCGGCTACACGTAGGGAACCCCCTCCATTACGGAAGGTGCTTGGCGCTCGAGAAAATGTGGAAGAAGAATTAAATAGAGCAAAAATCCGTCAGAGGCGAGACGAGATGATCGCCACATGATTGCCACCACTACTGCGCCGCGGCTTCAGTCTGATCTTTGAAACTGGCCTCTTCATGATACCAAGCAGGGTCCTATCCTAAAAGTGCTAAAGACTAAGTATTCTGTTTATGAAGAAATGCAAATTTGTTTCTGTTTAAATGTACCTAACTTTCAGTTTTAAAGTAAATAAAAGTTGCTAGTTAAATCATTTGTTCACGGATAAAGAGAAAGGCACATTATCTTAAACTTGTTAAAAAGCTTTATTTTGCTTTGAATTGCTACTACTTCGATTGCGCCAAAGATTAGTGTTAAAGAGCATAAATGTTGTTAGTTAAAACTACTTGCTTCACGAGTAGTAAAAGAGGCACATAACCTTGAATCTACTGAAAACTTAAATTGAACTTGAATTTATTTTCGAAGCTAAGTAAGAATATTGCTAGGGTAAATTGTTATAAATCATTGAGGGCTAAATAATCTTAAGTGTGGTTGTAGTTGAGCATTTATGTGATGCAAATTGTTTCTGAAATGTGTGCATAGTCGCTTATAAAGGAAGGGACAGTTTAAGGGCCCCCAATTTAATCCTTGTTAGTAGGAGAAAGTTAATTTGAATATGGTTCTTGCTAATGAAATGTGAAATATCTGCACACCATAGTGAACGTGAAGTGTTTAGTACAGTGTCATTTAACAGTATTCGCGTTATTTGCGCATTAGTTAAATTACAACTATGTTCATGTTCAGTTTCTGTTTTGAAATGTCTTTGGTAACATTTGGGTACCGATTTGGTTAATGGTTGAAAAAGTAATTACTGTTGACAGGAGTAAAATATTATATTTCCGTGATTGGCAATCTATGCTACTGATTACTACTGCTATCCACTGTGCAGCTCGTCTGGTTGTTGTGAGTGTTCACTGCACTTTACTAAGAGAGAAGAATGAAAATTTCTTTTGCAAAATTACATTTAACTCCATTGAGAATAATGTTTCCAAATTATTATGCCTAGTTAGGCTGCCGACCGTTTAGAATTTCATTTACGTGAACTTTATTATTTTCTTTACTTGCAAAATGGAAGTCTTTCTGCTTTCTACTAATTGCCATACTACGACATTCAGATTCGATACCCTCTGTCCATTGGGTTAACACACGCTCAATTTCAAAATTCCTCCCAAAGGGTAACGTTATACTATTGGTTTATGTCATATTTGGCGTTCAACATTCCGCGGTTGCGTTATAAGATCTGTACTGTCAGCAACGGACCTTGTAACACACTAACAGATCCGAGGACGAAAGCACAGTTCTGTCGAAACCGATAATGAATAAAAAAAGATTTCCAAGCGACCTTGGAGTACAGGATTTTTCGGAGTACATAACAATTTATATGACTGCCAAAGCTGACACATGCGAAGCATGAACAGGTTGAATCGCCTAAGACTTGCAGTGTAAATATTGTGCAAATGGATGGCTCTGTTGATGTACGGCTTTCATAGAACTGATTGACAGTCAGGAGCTCGTATTGCTAGCCAATAAACAGATTCTAATAATATTTAGAAAGACTATATTTTGTATCACCGTACACTTTCTTCAATGGAACAGTGACTATTGACATTAACAAATTGAGAGTAGCGTAAATTAGAATGTCAGTCGTGTTTGTGGCAGGATTCTAGCGCGAGTCGTTTACGAAATATCTATCTTGAAAGGTTTCCAATCGACACTTATTTGTGCCATTTACCCTGCGCAGTTGCTAGGCATGATGTTGTTGTGTTTGGCTTCAGGGTGCTTGTATGTTACTTGAAAGCATTTCGACTTGTTAGTCATTGTGTGACAGTCCAAGCACTAGGTCCTGAGAGAACGACGAGATCTACAAATGCAGATAAAGCCGACATGATCACTATTTATGAAGAGTGTAGGAAGCATGCAGTTCGTTCAATAGACGTCAACCATCTCGGCAGTTATTGACCAACCTCTTCAACCAGTTACGTGGAAGTAGTAATGTGACACCTAGACGACATAACAGAAGGAAACAAGTGACGACAGACGATAGGGAAATTAATGTTCTCGCTGCTGTTACAGATGATCCACATGTTAGTTCCCGCGCAATCACACGAGGAAGTGACATGCGTCACGCGAGTATCCTACTCATTCTCCATCACATAGTTACCATTCCTCCGACATCTCTCTCCATCAAGAGCTGCTTGGAAACGATTATGAGAATCTTATTAACTTCTGCACATGGTCATTATGACAGGATACTCCAGATGTATCATTTATCTAGTTTTTTGATGAAGGTACATTTACCAGCTATGGCCAGGTAAACCCCCGAAACATCTGCTTCGTGAGGTGGAATGTCAGCGTCCATGGTGTATTAAGCTGTGACGTGGGATATTGAACCTTCAGCTCAAAGGCTCTTCTTTCAGAGACGGACCACTGAACGCGCGAAAATATACCAGACTCCTAACAGACCATCTTCCACGGGTGCCAGAAGATATTCCTCTGTTGACTAGAAGGAACCTATGGTACCAACACGATGGCTATCCAGCCCATAGTGCAAGAAATACTACAGCATGTCTTCAAGAACTGTTTCCAAATCGTTGAATTCCCGGATTTCATGCCTATCGACTTTTTCTGTGAGGAAAGCTGATATACTCTGTCTACAAGGACATACCAAATTCACCTGATGATTTGCAACGACGTATTACTGCATCCTGCTCCGAAATCTCCTTCTGAAATGATAGCACATGTATAGCGGTTGTTCAACCAAACTGGAAGAATGTACTGCCGCTACGTGGTCATTTTGAACATAACATTAGATGGTCACTTGTCTCGTTGCTGGTCGGAATCCACGTAACTAATGTATGCACTTGTGTCGTTAGTTAGTGTGTGCTACCGTAGGTATAGTACAAGTGGCGGTGCGGAAACACTTCAAAAACTATGTCTCGTAAACTACTCGTACTAGAATCTTGTGAGAAACACCACTGAAGATCTAATTTGCTCTACTTTTAGTTTGTTAATGTCAATATGCTTTGTTCCATTGTGTATGTTTGCTCAGAAAATACACTTTCTAAGTACTATTACAATCTGTTTATTGGCTAATAATACGAGCCCCTGGCTACCAATCTGTTTCATGAAAACCGCACTTTATTAGCAGTTTCCATTTCCGCAATATTTGCGGTGCAAGCTTTACATGATTCATCCTGCATTTCAGAGTAGTGTAACCTTCCCACGTCGTCTGTTATGTGATGTAATCGACCATGAATAAGTGTACTTTAGTTGTCGGCAAGGTATCAGTTCAGAACAAAAGTGAGCGAAACGATGTGTAAAAGTTTACAACTTATCACCCAAATGGCAGCTGAGTACACCATCATGAGGAAAGCTGAGTGTGAAGATGTTTAAACATCTAAATCAATTTTGACTGGATACTCTAATTCATCATAAACTGAAAGTTGTATTTTTGCGAAATTCCAAGCATAGAATAAAATAACTCGTTTGCGAGCCCTAAAGCAAACAATTTATTCGTAAAACCATTTGATTATCATCAGATTCATGTTCACGTAAAAAACAGTCACACGTGTATTAATGATGTCAGTCATTACTCGCACAGGAGATCGAAACAAGTTTCCTTAAGTCAAAGTTCATACTCAAGAAGTTAGAGCTGTTTAATGTAATAAGAAACAAAATGAAAACTGAATGGATCACAAAAGTACGCAGTGTGATAATCGAGACGTAGCGTAGTTCCACAGTAATATTCACTACTACAAATTTTGATAGAACTTCACTATTAATGTTATTTCATCGAATAGTTAAGCACTTCATACAAATACTTTAGTAAAACACCACGGTAGTGCTGGAACATGGCAGCTAAGACGTCGATATAGAAAGATTCCAAAATCGGAGATATTAATTTAATATATAAGGATAAACAGAAAAATTTACTATGAAGTGGCAGGTTCATCGATATCAACAGCTGTTGTTATTCAAACTTTATTTCATGATTTTAATTGGTTAGTAACGAAACGAATTTTCGACCTCAAGAAAGAATTTCATTTTCTGGAAAAGTTACTGTCCTGACGTTCACGATTCATAGCCAAATCTGAATATACTGCAACAAAACATTGACCCTGGTCCAAGTAATAATGGCTCGGGATGATGACGATTTCTTGAGTCAACAGATTTCTGCCCGGTTTGATGCGGCCCATCACGAATTCTTCTCCTGTGCCAATATCCTTCTCACAGAGATTCTTTTGGACCCTGCATTCTGAATTATTTGTTGGATGTATTCAAATCTCTGTCTTCCTCTACTATTTTACCCTCTATAGCCCCCTCTACAGCCGCTGTGAAACATTAATGGTTTCTGGCCGTGCAGCTCACAAGGAATGCTGCGTTGTCCATTCGTCTGAAAGCGCATAGACAGCAAGTATGTTAAGGGTAGCTACAGTAGTGGAGGTTTAACCTACAACACTATGATTTGGTTCATTGTTGCCTTAAAACCAAGTCGCGAAAATTTCTTAAGTTTACCTAACAATACGAGATATACACTACAGAATGGAGTGTGTAATCAGTCTTTCCCAGTCATAATGACATGAAGAGAAACCAATGGCCGGCCGGCGTGGCCGAGCGGTTCTAGGAGCTACAGTCTGGAACAACGCGACCGCTACGTTCGCAGGTTCGAATCCTTCCTCGGGCATGGATGTGTGTGATGTCCTTAGGTTAGTTTGGTTTAAGTAGTTCTAAGTTCTAGGGGACTGATGACCTCAGATGTTAAGTCCCATAGTGCTCAGAGCCATTTGAACCATTTGAGAAACCAATGGATTCTCTCATTGAGAATCGATTCTACGGTAAATTGCACCTTAAAGAACGAATTACACCTTCGGTTGCACTTTGTTGACGAAACCTCTAAAGAATCTATTCTAAAATACCCACTGCAGTATGAACAGCAGTTTCACCTACATTGTGCCGTAGTCAGAATAGCGACATAAGTAAAATAAAATATCCGTTAAAGGATAGATTATGCTCTGAACTACTTTCTACGCCACAGACAGCTTGACAAGAAAGGAAATGTTTTATGAAATTTACATAATAAACTTACATCCATTCACGTGCCAGACTGAAAGTTAACGAATTCGTTATTTCGGCTTTAAAAGCTTATTTCTGGTAATCTTCACGAAGCTTTTAAGAGAGACGCACGCATGCTTCCCATTCAGAATCGGTGATTTTGTCTATTGCTTCGGGGTACAGTCATTCATTGTAATAAACGTTATATTTTCATCTGCCAAATATCTCCTCGTCTGTGTCCATACTAGCTTTGTTGGATTATAAATGTAACGATAAAGAGGTACTCGTACCACACTGTAACCAAATTGCAGAGCTGTGGAATCAGTTTATTATTTTTTTTACCGCTACCTTTTTAATCTTAACAAACTCCAACACATCTGCTCTTGTTTGTGTTGTAATATGCCGTATATATCGGCCCGGACTAGGAAGGGGGGGGGGGGGGGGGGTGGAGGCGGGGGTAGGGGCAAACCGGGGTATCTTCCCCGTCCGACGATTTCAGGGGGCGCCACATTCATATGCTGGAAGGATAAATTCTTGTTTCACAAAGCGAAACATGATTTTTTTGAATGCGAGCGTAGTGGATGACCAGTTGTGCCAAAACAGCCTCGCTTATTGGGCGTGTGTTACAATTGCTGTAATATTAGAAGGACCTATTTCGTTTCATCTATCAGGAGCGACAAAATAGACCTAATCAAATCGAGAAATTGCACTAGTCTTTGGTACTATTTGTATTAACAGCTTTTTCGGTATTAGACAACGACATTTTGATCTTTCATGTAGCAAAACATTTGACGAACTTTGATGATGTAATAGATTCTTTCGCAGAAAGGAAATCACGCCGTGTAAAGCTGCAGCAAGATTAGAGAGAAAGTAATGCTGGGGCCTAAGAACTGAACAAATTATACTGACTTGCTTGTTTCTAGTCTTTATTGGTTTTATGTTTCCTATAATTTTATGTTACACAAAAGAGAAATTTATTAGCTAATAGGCAATAAAGAGTCCAAATTTTCTGAAGAGCCGGACGACAGGAAGCAGGAGAGGCACCACAGGACATTTTAATTTCCACTGTCCTGAATATTGGTTTGACGGTATCCGTTACAAATCATACTCGTCTGAATTCCACAGAGCGAAGTACAGTGCCGTGCAATAGATGAATGCTGTGTCAAGAAGCGTGGCACCGCACTTTGACACACTTAAGACCAAAAAACATGTCTTACTGTTCCTCGAGCATCTATGTTTTATACATCAAACTCTTTAGAAAGATTTGGGCTACAAAATAGGCAGATTTTTAAAAAGTTCTTTTTTTAAATTTTTGACGTCCTGTCACAGACGCTCGGCACTATTAAATTTTTGCTCCGAAATATCGTAGGTGCGGGGCTGCATATATTATTACTTCGCAGTCATGAAAGAATATTACTGTTCTTTGTATTGTTAGTCGGAGGGATGTCGATAATAGTGACAGCCAACATTGTCCATAACAATGAGAGGGCCTGGATGCAAATAAGGCAACTGCTGATTCTGCAGCCGCTCTCGAAATATTTCTCCATTAATTTCAGAATGGCAGTCAGAGTTGATTTTAGATTTTCATCGGAATTGAAGTTTACTTTGATACACAAATCCGGTAGAACTGGAACAGGCGTGGCATATTATAAGACGCCCTGCTTTCCCCACTGGAACTTTCAAGCCGCCTTGTCCGTCTGTTGTATGCCAAATAAAATTTCTAGTGTGCTTTTGATTTACGCATGTCTGGTCCGAGCGATACACAGTTGGTATTCCTTTTGATCTGACTTCATGCATTATTCTTAGAAATGACGTCCTAGCGGCAGCATGTATCACTTAAATCCGTAAAAAATTTCCGTCCGTCATTAGATTTTGCTTTTTTAAATCCGATTTTCTTCAATATTCTTTGGCTTTACGTTGCGCTTTCTTCAAACCCAGTAGCCTCACGCCCAACAGTGAGCAATTTCACTGCCGTGGGGAACTCGCTTCTCTCATTCTTTCTAAAATTCGAAAAATATTGATCGAATTTATTGATTCCTGTTAATCGGCGTGACAGGCTATGTTTCTTCCCTGGAGACCGAAATTCCACATTTCCAGTTTACTGCTGAGACAGCTTGAGCTCCTCCACAATTCATCTGGCAGTTCGTATACCATTACTGCCGCAGGCAGGAAAGCAGGATTGTGAAGGGAGTGAGAGATGAATGTAACCCATCCCTGAACTTATTAAATCTGTACTCTGAGCAAGCAGTAAGGAAACAAAGGGAAAATATGTAGCCGGAATTAAAGTTGTGAGGGAAGAAATAAAATTTTTGAGGTTTGTCGATGACGTAATTCTGTTAGCAACAGCAAAGGGTGTAGAGCATTTGAACGGAATGGACAGTATCTTAGAAGGCCTGTTGGCAACCACGCCGATGATGACTATGTACTCTGCACCTACATCTACATCCACATCCATACTCCGCAAGCCACCTGACGGTGTGTGGCGGAGGGTACCCTGAGTACCTCTATCGGTTCTCCCTTCTATTCGAGTCTCGTATTGTTCGTGGAAAGAAGGATTGTCGGTATGCTTCTGTGTGGGCTCTAATCTCTCTGATTTTATCCTCGTGGTCTCTTCGCGAGATATGCGTAGGAGGGGCCAATTTACTGCTTGACTCTTCGGTGAAGGTATGTTCTCGAAACTTCAACAAAAGCCCGTAACGAGCTACTGAGCGTCTCTCCTGCAGGCTTCCACAGGAGTTTAGTAGTCAAAACCTAAATCTGCTCCAATAAACGACGGATTTTGCGACTGATCGCTGTCCTTTTCTTAACACTGAAATTCTCAACGGTCGCTGCGCACACAGGGAATCTAAAGAATTCCAATTTAGTTAAGACTGGGAAAGTTTTCGAATTGTTTTAAAATGCTTCCTCCGTAAACAAGGACACGGATATCTTGCTAAAACCGGATATCTGTCTCCAACATAGCAATGCTTGTGTAGTGCAGTCAGTCCCTCGTGGTAACGCAAAACTTTTAATCGGAACAGTACCCACTGCACTACTCTATAATTTCTGTTTTTCTCTCTTCCTGTTTTTACATGAGTAGTTCAGTAACTATGATGCAACAGATCTGTTTTCTGAAAACAGGTTGGTTTTATTCATGATTCCGATGCACCATGTTACTCTCGACTCTTTCGCTTTCAGAGTCTACTTTTCAGCATATATCAGTTGAAAGCGCCAGGGAGGATCTGTATGTTTGCATGGTACCAGTCTACTGGTCGACATTAGAGTCAACGTCTTGTTGCATCAGTAACCTCACCATCACGCGCATACTGTTTCCCTCGTGAGTGCATCTTTCATTGGGCAAAACAGACGAAAGTCAAGAACTGCGAGATCCAGACTACAGGGTAGACGAAGAAGAACAATCCAACCAATCGATTTTCATGAGCTCCTCTCATGTAGATAGACTTGTATGTGGCCTTGCGTTGTCATGGAGAAGGGTAAGTTTGTTTCCAGTTTTGTGGAGGCAAACATGCTGAAGTCGTTTCTTCAATTTCCTGAGGGTAGCACAGCATACTTCAAAGGTGATCGCTGGACCGTCGGAGACAATTTCAAACAGAATAACCTCTAGAGAGTTGCAGAAGGCGGTCGTTATGACTTCACCGGTCGAGGGTGCGGCTTTAAAGTTTTTCTTCAAGGGAGAGGTGGTATGGCTCTTCTCAATGGATTGACGTTTTGTTTCCCGTTCGAAGTGATGTACCCATGTTTAATCGGCTATGAAGATGTACGAAAAAAGTTGTTCCGATCAGTCTCGTAACGCTTAAGTAATTCAGAACAAATGATCCTTCGTTGCTCTTCGTTGTCTTCTGTTTGCTGGCGGAGAACCAGTGTGCACGCACCTTTGTGTCTCTCAACTGGTGGACGAGTGTGTCAGCACTCCCAATAGAGACGCCCAATTATGCGGTTGTGATCTGTCAGTCACCTCCAATCAGTATGTCACACGTTGTAACACTGCAGGAGCACAGCTGTGCGAGGCCGCTGGCGCACGGGCTATGGGACGTATTTGCGGGACCTTGCAGCAATGGTGATAGGCGCCGCGACCGACGACTCGCCGTGCTTTTGTTCACTTCCAGCTCTCCACAGAAGCGCAACCACGTATGAATGTCTGCGTTTCTCTGGTTTTGCACCAAAAGAAAGTAACAGCTCTCTGCTTGGAATTCACCTTCGTTCCATACGCTATTTTGGAGTCTATGTAAACTGCCAGCACCTATCGGAACTTCACGAAACTCCAGAGGCTGAAACGGGAATATTCTACGATGTCCCACAACAAATTCCACATTTCGTCAACCGAAATAGGTAGAGAAGAAAGTGTGTTGCATTACTTACTATACGCCTTTTGTATAATAACTTCAAACCTTCTATTGTCATTTAATTCGACGAAAAGAGAGAAAATGACATACAGGGTGTTTCAAAAATGACCGGTATATTTGAAACGGCAATAAAAACTAAACGAGCAGCGATAGAAATACACCGTTTGTTGCAATATGCTTGGGACAACAGCACATTTTCAGGCGGACAAACTTTCGAAATTACAGTAGTTACAATTTTCAACAACAGATGGCGCTGCAAGTGATGTGAAAGATATAGAAGACAACGCAGTCTGTGGGTGCGCCATTCTGTACGTCGTCTTTCTGCTGTAAGCGTGTGCTGTTCACAACGTGCAAGTGTGCTGTAGACAACATGGTTTATTCCTTAGAACAGAGGATTTTTCTGGTGTTGGAATTCCACCGCCTAGAACACAGTGTTGTTGCAACAAGACGACGTTTTCAACGGAGGTTTAATGTAACCAAAGGACCGAAAAGCGATACAATAAAGGATCTGTTTGAAAAATTTCAACGGACTGGGAACGTGACGGATGAACGTGCTGGAAAGGCAGGGCGACCGCGTACGGCAACCACAGAGGGCAACGCGCAGCTAGTGCAGCAGGTGATCCAACAGCGGCCTCGGGTTTCCGTTCGCCGTGTTCCAGCTGCGGTCCAAATGACGCCAACGTCCACGTATCGTCTCATGCGCCAGAGTTTACACCTCTATCCATACAAAATTCAAACGCGGCAACCCCTCAGCGCCGCTACCATTGCTGCACGAGAGACATTCGCTAACGATATAGTGCACAGGATTGATGACGGCGATATGCATGTGGGCAGCATTTGGTTTACTGACGAAGCTTATTTTTACCTGGACGGCTTCGTCAATAAACAGAACTGGCGCATATGGGGAACCGAAAAGCCCCATGTTGCAGTCCCATAGTCCCTGCATCCTCAAAAAGTACTGGTCTGGGCCGCCATCTCTTCCAAAGGAAGATCCGAAACGATTACTGCATCACGCTATCTGGACATTCTTCGTGAATTTGTGGCGGTACAAACTGCCTTAGACGACACTGCGAACACCTCGTGGTTTATGCAAGATGGTGCCCGGCCACATCGCACGGCCGACGTCTTTAATTTCCTGAATGAATATTTCGATGATCGTGTGATTGCTTTGGGCTATCCGAAACATACAGGAGGCGGCGTGGATTGGCCTCCCTATTCGCCAGACATGAACCCCTGTGACTTCTTTCTGTGGGGACACTTGAAAGACCAGGTGTACCGCCAGAATCCAGAAACAATTGAACAGCTGAAGCAGTACATCTCATCTGCATGTGAAGCCATTCCGCCAGACACGTTGTCAAAGGTTTCGGGTAATTTCATTCAGATACTACGCCATATTATTGCTACGCATGGTGGATATGTGGAAAATATCGTACTATAGAGTTTCCCACACCGCAGCGCCATCTGCTGTTGAAAATTGTAAATACTGTAATTTCGAAAGTTTGTCTGCCTGAAAATGTACTGTTGTCCCAAGCATATTGCAACAAACGGTGTATTTCTATCGCTGCTCGTTTAGTTTTTATTGCCGTTTCAAATATACCGGTCATTTTTGAAACACCCTGTAGCTAAATAGAGTCCAGAAGCGAGGATGGTACTATTACATTAGTTAGAATAGCCAGTACGGTAATAAACGTTTTTTCTTTTGTTTTTGAGTTATCACTCTTCTGAATGCTTTGATGTGCCCCGCCACGAATTCCACACATGACCACATGAGAACTGCAAATGAGAACAGCAGACTGGGCTTCCTGCGTAATACCTTCTAGTTTTCAGAATTGCTGGCCATCTCCTAGAGTGATGATTGTACTTTCCTGTTTCTAAACGCACAGCATACATACCTAAATTAGTATGTCAAATTTGAATACGCTCGTGTGCTGAACAACGCGTGTGTTGCGTTACTCTTGCAGTTGTTAATACTACACCGCGTAACATGAATGACATTTTCTCTGATGGCTTTTGTTGCACACGAACTGATGTACACCACTCAGCGTTTACTGCATCCGCTCGGATACCCGCTCGCGTTAGCACGCCCCTTCCGGGATTCGTGCGGACGCGTCGGCCCGGATCGAATTCTCCCGGAGGATTACTGACGAGGGCTCGTGTGCCGTCCAGCCTGGGTGTCGTTTCCAGGCGGTTTCACAGATCCGACTAGGTGACTACGGAGCTCATACTCATGTCCCTCCTCAGTTACACGATCCGCAAACATCACGAAAACGCTCTCACACTTCCACTTGGGTAACCTAGCTGCAGACAAATGGGGTACACAGATTCCGTCTGGGTTGGGGTTAAGTGCGAAATACGCTCTATACAAGGCTGTACGGTGACGCTACTGGAAAAGGCCATTAAAAAGAGTTTTCAGTTTTAACTGTTCTTCGACCCTCTAAACAATAAAGCTAAGACCACATGTCCAGATTAGCCAAAGAAATAAGCATTCATATGTTCTTGTAAAATCAACAATAATTCAGTCTTTCATATGAGGAAACAAGCCTCTGTCTCACGGTGCACCACATATTGATTTTTTTTTACCATGTTGGGAATATCATAAATGTTTTTTTCGACAGTCCCCCATGCACCTTGTCGAGGTGGTACCGTATGCTTAACCACAACGGAAGGGTAAGTGTGGAGAGGATAGACTAACCCGTTGTACCTGAAAAGGGGCAGTAGTCTTTTCGGTTGTTGCAGGGACAAGAGTCTGAATGATTGACTAATCTGGCCTTCTAACATTGGGCAACATGCACTTGACGGTTTGATACTGCGCGATCGACTGAGAGCTAGGAGAAACTATAGCCGTATTTTTCCCAAATGTATGGTGCTCCGTTCTGATTAAACAATGCTGGCATCCCTTTGGTTAAAATATTCAGGAGGTAAAATAGTTCCCCAGTCGGATATACTGGCATCAACGAGTTAGGAGGATGTCATCATCGGGAAAAACAAATCTGATAATCTACCAGTTGCATCGTGGAACTTTAGATCCCTTAACCGGGGAGGGAAGCCACAGAATTTAAAAAGAGACGTTCGTTAGGTTCACGTTATAGATAGTGGGATTAGTGATGTGGAATGGCAGCAAGAACAGAGGATTAGACAGTTACAGAAATTGGGAAATTTGTGGTAAGTTCCTGTGGGACCACAACACTGAGATCATCAGTCCCTAGGTTTACACATTATTTAATCTAACTTAAACTAACATGCGCTAAAGGGCAACACACACGCCCACGCTCGAGGGAGGATTCGAACCACCGAGGGGGGGGGGGGGGGGATGGGGAGCTCCGTGAACCGTGACAAAGCGACCGGACCACACGGCTACCCCGCGCGGTGACACGGTTATAAATCAAGTATTCAGAAGCAGTAATTCATTGTTACGTCTCATAAAGAATAATAAAGTAGCATCTACAACAGCATACGGTACGCATTATCGTACGCAAGATAGACATTGAGCCAGCACCGACATCAGTAGTACGCGGCTATACGTCGTCTAGCTCACATATGGAGAAGAGGCTGAAACAATCTGTGAAAAGTAAAGGAACTTATTCAAATAGTTAACGGAGAGCAAAATTCCATTGCTTTGCATGATTGAAATTCAGTAGTAGTGAGTGTATAAGAGCAGTGATTTATTGGGATTTTTGTTGAAGATGTTAACATCTTATGGGGCTAAGCTGCTAGGATGACGTGTCGGATTATTTTTAATATTAGTCTTATGCAAAAGCACGACTTGCTAATGAGACTGAAACTGCGCAAAATGAACCATTTCCACAGTCAATGGATGATGTGTTTTAGGAAATACTATATGCCTGTGAAATTAATCAAAATCTGAATTGGTCGGTCGGTGCACTACCGTTGCTTTGTAAGGTAGCACAACTCTCCAAGATCGCTCATAACTCGTCTGACTGGGTCAAAACAGGTATTCCACCTGCTAAGTCCGAGAAATGGTCTGGAGCGTTTGCGGCGATCAGAGCAGGCCTCCACCTCCGCACTAGAGATTACCACTCAGTGCCGGGAGCAGCTGGTGCGCCGCATGCGAATCACCCCGTATTGGCAGTAATGGCAAGAGTGGAATTAAACGTACAATAAAAAGACTATTGCAACAGGAACGATGATACAAGTAATAAAATTCCAAGAAACTCCTTGATCGTTTCGACGCAGGAAACTAACATATAGGGAGACCGGTGTTGCTTGCTGGCTAGATGTCGCGGTAATCGTAGATTGTCTTAAACACACATTAAGTGTGCAGAGAGTTGCAAGTATATAAACATGAAGAATAAAGATGTAGAATGTTAATTGTTGTGGGTTGGCAGGATAGCCAACACCGTTCTATTAGAGGAAGCCGAAAGGCACGCGTTTTAGATCACGCAGGCTGGCGTGAGGTCTGGAACAGGTCAAGGAAATTCGAATTTAGAAAAACGAACGTAGCTGGTGGAATACTTAACTTTAATCCATTAATGATGAGCGTCGCTCTTCACTGTACATGATTCATAATATCAATAGTAACTGGTAATGGCGCCTTGCTAGGTCGTAGCAGATGACGTAGCTGAAGGCTATGCTAACTATCGTCTCGGCAAATGAGAGCGTATTTTGTCAGTGAACCATCGCTAGCAAAGTCGGTTGTACAACTGAGGTGAGTGCTAGGAAGTCTCTCTAGACCTGCCGTGTGGCGGCGCTCGGTCTGCAATCACTGATAGTGGCGACACGCGGGTCCGACGTATACTAACGGGCCGCGGCCGATTTAAAGGCTACCACCTAGCAAGTGTGGTGTCTGGCGGTGACACCACATTAATAAAGCTTTAATAGTTTTCACATAGGAAATTCAAACGCATTGCTTTTCAGTATACTCTTGTGGTCACCAGTTGAAGTTATGGACTTTTCCCAACGTTCGTTCCAATACCCGAAACGCCCCTACAACTTTTTCTTGGGGACATGTCTTAGCTTTATGAAACTTATTTTTGATCTCAGTTATGATTTTGATACGAATGTCATTTAAAGTTCACTTCGACGAAAAGAAAAAAATGACCATATGGCCGTATCTGGGGAATATTGCAGCTGGAGCAACCTCACAAGATCGTTTTTGGCCAAAATTTACGAAGAAGCGATACATGTGCCCAGGTGCATTATAGACATGCACAGTCAATGAAATGTGTGGCCACTAATCCGCTCGGCTTTTTCTTGCAGCTGATTCACAAAAACGGTGTTGAATTCGAAAGTAATACTGTTAACTGAGTGTTAAAAATTGCAACAAGAACTCATGCTGTTCGTTGCCTTTAAAATCTAAGAAAACAGTAAGCATAATTTTTACATTTGATCGCACCTGTCGACGTATAATTCAGAGTTTCTGATTCAGAATGCTTCCACTGAGACGACTTCGGGGTGTATTTCGGAGTGGTTTTTGTTTAGCATCGTTGAGTTTTTCGATTAATTTTCAGGAGTAACGCTCAAACAGGTACTTTTGTTTTGCTAACGCCGTGAGCAACCACATGCCATCAGCAGCGCGCTCTATTTCATTAATTACCTATGGCATTTTGCTTAGGAATAGCGCAGTCAGGAAATTAAGAAAAGTTAATTTCGATGCTATATCCGTAAAGCCAAGCCATCGCTTGTTGGGACACGTTTAAGCAATTTTGCTTCGTTGTTGACTTCGTCTAGCGATTCCTGAGCAAACTGCATTCACCAGTGGCTTTGATCAAAGTTCAACAACTTTGAACAAAATGTTGCTGCCACGCGATCCATTCCCAAAATATAAGATAAAATTGTGAGATGAGCCAGTTGATTGCTAAAACTGGCTGTATAAGCCAATTACTTTTATTTCGATGGTGTGCTATTACTCAATTTTTCCACGAGTATATAACCTTCACAGATGGCTTGTTTCGTGTCTGTTCTCTTGGAAAGAGAATACCCAGCGTGCAAATATATTTATTTTTTGTGTCAACCAGAATCTTCCTCGCGTGCTCTGCTTCCGCAGATAATGTCCAAAAAGTGTGAATGTGTTACTACGTGTGGCTAAGTCAGTCAGTCATGGGAGCAGAGACCATTTCATGTGTTCTGGGCTGTCTTATACCTTTATGACAGCTCTCCCCAGAGAGATCTATCAACCCAATTTTCCCCCTCTAGCTTTAAGAGACATCCATACCCCATCACCTTAAAAAACGGTCTGCAGAATCAACAACCACTGCTGACTGTTTAGAAGTGGCACATGGGACCCCGCTGCGACTTTGGTATCACCAAGTTAGTGCCTATCGATATTTGTTAATTATGAGGACATCCTTTAATTTACTTCGCCGAATATTCGGTATTGATTTTGTTCCATTTCGTTGAGGTTCTCGTATAATTCTCAGAAGTAATGATCGAACTGATACTTTGGTTTCGTCCGTGCCGAGAGCGACGACGATCCGTCAGCAGGGGACTGTGCTTGATTATCCGTATTTTCATTTATAGTGCTCTGCTTGTGTGTAGTACAGCTATTAAATTCACAACAGTTATTATTTGATTCAGATCATTTCCTGTATTTTATCCAAACCGAGACATTTTCAAATGGCGAACCACGTGTAGAAAGGAGTAGTTATTAGGCACTTGGTAGCACGACTTATTGCCCTCAGCAATTGCTCTTGTTCTTGCAGTGTAATGACGTGTTCAAATCACGGAATTCTGGAAATTTATCTTCCATTTTTGAGACACGACTCTTTGTTCGGCCTTCCTGCATGGGCAGACGAAATATTTACGTTGCAATTTCAGAGTAACCCATTGCCTAGAATACCGTATTCTAGGCAGAAAGCACCCAGACTTGAGCAACTTTTTCCACTAGTTTGAACATTATGGAATTTATCTGTTTTCGTGGAAGGGCTCTGACACTGACAGACAGATCTGTAGTTCACCTGTCTAGTATCATTGGTGGGGGATTGAATTTCTTCTTTTTCGTCCTGAGTTACGTGTGAGTTTGTTAAGTAATTAATGAAGGGTTATCCTGCCTGTTCGTAGTATCTTGTCACAGTCCTTTAAGTCTTGATGCTGACTTTTCTTTGTAATTTAGTGTCCCTAACATTATCATCATATAAGTAAGGAACAGCAATTTCATTTTGGTTTCAATTTCATTCAAGTATTTAACCTAGAATGTTAACCACCGTGATAAATTTGCCGTGTCAGTGAGAATGTGATACAAATATTCCTCCTCATCTCACACTTTCCAGAATATTGTTAGCCCCTAAAGATAACGAAGAAGTTTATTAAGTTCGGTGTGGGATCTGAGGGAGACTCTTGTTTATCTGAGAGACACCACGACACCTGATACACCTAGATAATACCTAAATTGTGTAGCTACTGGTTCCCGCCCTTCATTGAGTTCATGATATATGGTAGCTTGCTGATCTGCTTGGCATCGTAGGCTCAATTCCCGACTTCCAGGTCCATTCATGCAAGCAGAGAGGAACAGCCTAATAGATCATACTTGAGAGGAAGCAAGTAGTTTGCAATATGTCAACCTCATCGGCAACTTCTCTGATTATGATTCTCAGATTACTCATAATAATTTTTTAACCTCTTCTATGATTTCGTCGGTTGATGATGGGCTTCAGCGCCTTGTCCTAAACGCTTATACCAATCCTAAAGCCCTGTTTTACTAGTGTTGCTGCTGTGGTCTTCAGTCCGACGACTGGTTTGATGTAGCTTTCAATGTTACTCTATTTTGTACGAGACTCTTCATCTCCGTATAGCAACTGAAAACTGCATCTCTCTAATTCTGTTACTGTATTCATCCCTTGGTCTACCTCTACGATATTTACCACCCACAATTCCCTCGCGGGTTGGTGATTTTCTCTGCCCGGGGACTGGGTGTTTGTGTTGTCCTCATCATTTCATCATCATCATCATTCGTGACAGTAGCTAGATTGGAGTGTGAAAATAATTGTACTGCGTAAAATCCCTAGAAACACACAGAAAATGTTGTGGGGAAGGCTAACCAAAGACTGCGTTTTATTGGCAGGACACTTAGGAAATGTATCAGACCTACTAAGGAGACTGCCTACACTACACTTCTCCGTCCTATTTTAGAATACTGCTGCGCGGTATGGGATCCTTACCAGATACGACTGACTGAGCACATCGAAAAAGTTCAAATAAGGGCGGCACGTTTTTTACTATCGCGAAATACAGGAGAGAGTGTCACAGAAATGATACGGGATTTGGGCTGGATATCATTAAAAGATAGGCGTTTTTCGTTGCTGCGGAATCTTCTCACGAAATTCCAATCACCTTCTTTCTCCTCCGAATGCAAAAATATTTTGTTGACACCGACCTACATAGGGAGAAACGATCATCAAGATAAAATAAGGGAAGTCAGAGCTCGTACCGAAAGATACAGGTATTCGTTCCTTCCGCGCGTTATACGACATTGTAATAATAGAGAATTGTGAAGGTTCTTCGATGAAACCTCTACCAGGCACTTAATGTGATTTGCAGAGTATCCATGTAGATGTAGATGTACCTTTTCATTAGTTACTTGATCCTCACCAAAATCTATATCTGATATTTGTCAAACTTTGCTGCACTTCATTCCGTACAATAAACGTTAATAAAAATTCTCCAACCCTTTTTCTAAAAAGTAAATAACAAATAAATAACTAGGAAGCCAGACCACATCAGACTAAAGATCCGATGTGTCTAACACTGTACTAACACTTTTCAGACATGTTTATCAACACAACAAGGAAAATATCACATGGATCGGACTAATACAACACGCGACGTTACAAAATTCCCGGTTCTACTTTAACACACCCAGTAAGATTGTAAATCCCTTTTTGCAAGAAACATGTCCAGCTTTATTCTTAAACGTAATACCAAGCCCAGTATCCTTTTTAAAGTGAGCTTTGGATGTGCGAAACTACTATTTGTACATACCAGAGGCCGAACGATCCCCGTAGCCGCAATGGAAGCAACAGGCGTGAGAAACTCGCGGACAGATCATTGGGCTGAGCGACCACTGCAGCGTATTGTGTATGCCGCCCGCAACAGCAGCGCGCTGGTTGGGCAGCCGGCCAGCAGGGGCGACAGTCTGTGGCCGCTCTGCGGGTGACGGCGTCCGCGCCCGGTCGGAAGCGTGACGTACGGCCAGCCGCAAACTTCGCGGCGCTGCTCCGGTGGTCCCAACCGGGCGGATAAATTCCTACCCGCTCCCCCGTCCCAGCAGCCCGTAGCTGCAGCTCCGCGCTTGGTAGAACACTTTATATCAAGGTGTTTTTCAACCTCGCCCGCGAGTTATTACGAGGCCGTTAGGAAGGAAATGTTGGGTATCGTCATGACTTAGAACCAACATGTTATACCGCTGCCAGAATGTGCCAACACATGTTGTAGCCATGACAACACCTTTATGCATATCACCAACAAGGGTGACAACGCATGAGAAAACAGAGATGATCTGAAGGCGAGGCGAGTTCAGCGAGGACGCCCAGGAATTATTCAAAATATCCATAGATCTTAGAAGATGATTGTTTTGAACTTAAAGATGTAGAGAATACACGCATACTACTGGATAGATCACCTCTCCATATTTATAATTCACATTACATGTGTTCAAAATGGGCTCCGTTCGTGATGTGGAAAATGTCAGTATGTGCGCGTAAAAATTCAATAATAATAATAAAAATAATAATTCATTTTCTCCTGAAAATGAATACTGTGGACTACAGCACTCTCCTTATTTAGCGAGTATAGTACATTTCTATAAAAATGCTTTCGATCGTTTCTTCGCGATATTCAAACCGCGTTACAACAAAGCAATAGCAGAAATGTTGCCACTTTCTGCGTAATGCAATTTAGCTTACAATACGGTAGTGTATCGCCGATTGCCTAGTGTCGCACTGGTGACAGCAGTTGCTGCGACTTTTTCTCAAATCAAATTACGAAAGACGGTCACTACTTAAATATTCAAGCACTGCCTATGTTGGATACGCTACGCTCAGACCCTAATAATGAAACCCATTGTCTACAAGCCTGCGCAGGTACAGCTGCATGACTTGTCGTCTGTTAATAAGCAAAGAGAAAAGAGTCACAAGCAATGTAGCTTACAATGGATCCGCGAAACAGCATGAGATCTCTCTCGATTTGCATTGAATATTTTTGTTACGGATTCGTATGACCTTTACCAATCTGTTCAAAATCTAGCCGCGTATCTAAAACCTATTTCAACGCCTTTTGGAAGGACAACGGTTAACAACTGTCAACACTGTATGTACTCTAGAATGGATTGCGGCAGCATCCTCTGTGCAATTTCCATTGTGGATGTTATGCGCTTCCGTAGAATCCCTTTAGCAAAACCTGTTCTTCCATTTTCTGTTCCTACAACTTGTTTCACGTGTACATTTAGCGTCACTTGAGATTTTACCTGCGGGAATTCAGAAGATGTCACTGTCTCCGAACGTTGTCGAACTAACACAATAAGGTGTTCACAATGTGAATTATCTTGAAGAAATTCAGCAACAGTAAATGCTGTGTAAAGGTCAATTAACCCTCGCTGTCACGTCACATGACGTCACGTCATGACACGTCAGCTCATTCTGCAATTCATTTCAAATGGCGGCATCCACACTGGCCGCCGCGTCACATCAAGTCACGGCTGACTGATCATCCATTGTTGATTACGTGACCCAGAGGTTTATCTTCATAGTTAGTTTCGTCGTGATTTCCGTGGTTGACACCAGTTGTGTTTCTAAGTCTTCGTCATCGGTTAATTTTTTTGTTTGCTTTAAATTGCTTCTTTTCGTTATTTTTCGTTAAAATTTATAATTCTATTACAAATGAGGAATGATTAATTAAATAAGTAAAGTAGCAGTTTAAACTGTAAGACATGAACGTAGTAAATTACTTGGTCTCTATTACAATTGTAAAGGGAATTTTAAAGATACTGGTACTGTATTTAATATTTTACAATGAAATACATTGCAATATAGCAGCAAACTGAAGTGAAAAAAGTACTGAGGGCAGAATAACACAGGTTATTAGGTGGCATTTATTTGTATGTTGTCAGTCATTTGTAAATGCGGTAAAGAAATGGTCTGAATGTTTGAGACACTGCAACAGTGGCAATATTCCCTTTTTATGAAGTGAACCGATATACCAAGTAATGTGTTAGAGTTGTTTGTTTACGTAAGTGTTTGTGGTAGGCTTACTTATTCTTAATTAGCCCTCTGGATTGTGTGTGAAACAGTTTTGTAAGCATTAGCGGTCAATGTTTGTTCTGTTTTGCTAACCCTCGTGTAAATAAGGCACTTTAAATATTAAATTACAAATACTTTACGTAAAGATGACTTATAACTCTTGCAGGGATAGGTATGACTACTGCACAAAAATTCACGCTGCATTGGCAACTGAACTTCATCTTAAACAAGTCTGTTTTGTACGGAATATGCTGTCAGCACGTAACACCGTGTTCTTTTAGTAATTCTGGACGATATATGACGTAACAAATGAAAAATTTATGCTTCGATTTTCTAAAATGTTTTTATAAAATTCTTATTTTTCTACCTGGAGCTCCTTGCAAAATGTGTGAAATTCCTCTTAAGCACCAAATAATAACATTTTCCTACCCAGAATCACTGTTAAGTTGTTTCGCATTTCCGTCCTCCTCCTATAATATATAAGCTATGCCTGCTAGCAGCAAATCTTTTGAGTCAGATAAATGTCAATTTCGCACAAATTTTAGCTGTGCTACCGTGTTGTGTATGTGCGTTTCGCACGTAGAATCAATTAGGAATCTTCTTTCCAAGACCGCAATTCCCTCGAAAAAGCCGTTGAGGTCCACCGTGCGAGTTGAATCACGTGACTTGATTTCATCTGATGGACAACGTGAAGGTGCCGTGACGTGACGTGACAATACCATGACGGTCATTGTGAATTGGCCTTTAGTCGTCCTACACATAATTACGAAACGCACCTATAGTCACACAGGCAAACGCATGGTGAGGTCATTCTTCACGCTATACAAAAGCAGTACAAATATTTTCTCTATTTCTGGTTCATACCTGTAATGGACTGGCCTGCACAGAGTCCTGACCTGAATCCTATAGAACACCTTTGGGATGTTTTGGAATGTCGACTTCGTGCCAGGCCTCACCGACAAACATCGATTCCTCTCCTCAGTCCAGCACTCTGTGAAGAATGGGCTACCATTCCCCAAGAAACCTTCCAGCACATGACTGAACGTTGCCTGTGAGAGTGAAAGCTATCATCAAGGCTAAGGGTGGACCCAAACCAAATTGAATTCCAACATTACCGATGGACGCCACCACGAACTTGTAAGTCATTTGTAGCCAGTTGTCCGGATACTTTTGATCACATAGTATACGTGTTCTGAAAGGCCACAATTCCTGATAATTGACGGAAAGTCATTCAGTAAGCCATGAGTGACGTTTTGCTTTCCCAAGGAAGGGTTATAAGCCTTCTGCCACTCCTAATCTATATAAAAGATTTTGGAACCAATCCGTTCAGGCGTCTTACATTGTTCACATATGATGCTGTCATTTACCGTCTACTATAGACGCCAGAAGATCAACACTAATTCCAAAATAAATCAGACACGACATCTATTAGGTGCGAAAAGTGGCAGTTGACACTAAGCAATGAAAAATTTGAGGTCATCCATATGCGCTAAGAGGAATCCGTATAAATATCGGTTACACGATAAATCACACGAATCTAAAGGCTGGCAATTGAACTAAATATCTAACGATACAATTACAAGTACTGGAACAGTCACATACAAAATTTTGTTCGGTAGGTGGACCAAAGACTGCCTTCTCTTGGCAGAACACTTGGACAATGCAACGATCTACTAAAGCGGTTGCCAATAATACGCGTTTCCGTCCTCTTCTGGACTATTACTGCTCGGTATGGTGTCCTTACTAGATAGCACTGTCTGAGAACATCGAAAAAGTTTAATGAAGGGCAGCTGGTTTTGCGTTATAACAAAGTAGGGGTGAGAGTGTCACGGATGTGATACGAGAGTTGGTGCGGCCATCATTACAACAAAGGCGTTTTTCGTTGCGGTGTAGTCTTACACATGATTTCAATCCCCATCTTCCTCCTCCGAAAGCGAAAATACTTTTTAACACCCTCCTACATGAGGATAAATGATTATCGAAATAAAATAAGAGAAATCGGAGCTGCACGGAAAGATTTAAGTGTTCCTTTCTACTGCGCGGTATCAGGAGTGGAATCGTAGACAAATACTCTGGTGGTTCGACGAACACACTTCCACGCAGTTAAGTACGATAGTCTTCTAGACGTAGATTTAGATTCATCACCGCCGTAATGGGTGAATGTCTAAAATGGTTTCTTTTCGTGATGTGGTGCTAAGAGATTAAGTTCGTAAGGGGCAAAGTGTCGCCTACAATAATCTCCTGACGAGGTTAGGGCGGGCCGTGAAAATCAGGGGTCCCGGGAAGCTTTTCAAGGGATTCTTTTCTCCACGAGAACACAATGTCTCACAGCCACACGAGCTGCTTCTTTGGACTATCATATTTTCCTGCACCCCTCGATTTCTTCTGACATGGCATACAGTTACGTATTCCACCTTCCTCAGATGGGAAAACCTTTGCATAGTGGGAATTTCTAAAATGACGTCGTGGAGATTTTCAATGTAGAATGTTTCCTAAAACTAAAAGTGCTGAGTTCTACATCCAGTGTCTCTTGCCTGTCATTCGTCATTGGGAAAGTACCTTATTGAAAGATGAATATGAAGAAACAGACTAAGACCATCACCAACTTCCGTGGCCACAGCTTAGTTTGTTGCTAGTGGTAATTATTGAATTGTGATTACCACTTATATTTTTGATGCTACAGCAGTAATGATTCCATGCAGACTACAGTAACAACTTTTATGATACCAGTTTATGATCAGATACTGGTGGCAAATACTTAATTTAATGTCAGTGTATGGAGTTGCAAAAGTTTTATCTTTTATTTATATAAATCAGACTGTATACGCATTTCGATTTGTGGGATCTCCTTCTGAATCTCTGGATTGATTTCTACCAAATTTGGAGCAGAAACGGAAGTTTGTAAGCTCCTGTCTCCAATTGCTGCAGAGATACAGACAATAACGTGTTTTCTTCAGCACATAAGCTGGCCTGGACGACACACCTGTAGCCTGGGGACAGTATCTGCAGGCCAGATCAACCTAACATGCGGGTCAGCCTATTTGTCAGGTGCAAAATACGGTTTTCAAGTCACTGACATGTAGGCTATCCTTTTTGGAGTGGAACCAGCCTGCTTTATCGACGCCGGTCGCAGTGGACAAGCGGTTCTACGCGCTTCATTCCGGAACCACGTGCCTGCTACTGCGGCAGGTTCGAATCCTGCCTGGGGAATGGCTATGTGTGATGGCCTAGGGTTAGTTAAGTTTAAGTAGTTCTAAGTATAGGGGACTAGGGGACTGATGACCTCAGATGTTAAGTCCCAAAGTGCTTAGAGCCATTTGAACCATTTGAATTCGAGCTTTATCGACCTGTTTTACAGTGACTAAAAGTGCAGATGGGTAAGGCTGAGGGAAAGCCGAGGTGGGTAGAGAAGATGGTCAGAGATAGAGGGTAGGAGAGGATGGATAGGGAGGGAGGGAGGGAACATGAGGGGATGGACATAGGAGTGGCAAGAGGGTATGGGAAAGGGGTTCTATGGGAGGCACAGAGAAGAGTGGAGGAGAAATGGTTAGAGAAAGGGGTGGGAAATGGACAGTCAGACTGTGAAGCAGAAGAAGTTGGATATAGAAAGAGAGGTGGATGACATGGACTGAGAGAGGGACAATGAGGAGGTGTACATAGTGAAGGAAGTAGGCACAGAGGAGCACAAAGAGGAAGTGGAAATAGAGATGGGGGCAGAGGATATGAGCACAAAGAGGCAGAAGAGAAGTTGAGGAGAAGGAGGAAGAGGAGGAGATGTGAGATGCACGTGGAAGGTCTAGTGGGACAATGGGTAACTGGAAAAGATAGTGATTGGGAGGAAATGAACAGAGAGGTCGGAGGAGGATGCAGAAGGAGGTTGAAGGAAGAGGTGATCAGAGAGAGGTGGTGCAGGAGATGGACTAAGATACAGTGGCGTAGAAGATAGAGATGGACACAGAAAGGGGAGAGGACGTGATGGGCAGAGACAGATGAGGAAAGTCAGTTGCAGAAGGCTGGTGGTATATGTAGAGGTCTAATGGGCAGTCGGAAAAGGAACAGGAGCAGAAGGAGGAGGAGGAGAGAGAAAGGGTGAGAAGCTTTGGACATAGGAAGGAGTAGGAAGATGTAGTCAGACAGAGAAGGAGATAGAAAAAGAGAGGGAGGGGAAGATGGTGAGTGTGAGGGAAGCAGATGGAGAGCTAGAGGTGGGAGAATGAGATGGACAGTGAGATGTGGGATGATAGAGGTTGACACAGAGAGTGTGGGAGGGGGGGGGGGGCGAGGAGGAGATACCTACAATACATATTGAACACGTACACAAGTGATAGTTAAAGTCTAGTTTATTTTCAATATTTACGAGATTTGGTTCAAAATGATTCAAATTGCTCTGAGCACTATGGGACTTAACTTCTGAGGCCATCAGTCCCTTAGAACTTAGAACTACTTAAACCTAACTGACCTAAGGACATCACAGACATCCATGCAGGAGATAGGATTCGAACCGGCGACCGTAGTGCTCGCGCGGTTCCAGACTGTAGCTCCTAGAACCGCTCGGAAACCCGGCCGGCGTCGAGATTTGATGAATCGCCTATTCGCCTCATGTATAGCATACATTTACTCTGAGGATCCTGCCATTCTCTGTACCCCTCCACCTGTACCAAAAACTCCCCATTTACGTATCTTGTTCAGTTTCGTACTAACTGTGAGAATTTGGATATACTTTGAAACGTATTTGGTACAGATCAAAACAGTCAACGCACATTAATATTTTCCACTCTCAGTATTCAGTCCACTTCGTAATATAGTCACACAAACTGTTCCAGGTGAGTGTTGAATGACGTTCGCTTCCAGCGGAGTAACAGTGCTTAGTTTATTTACCAAAGAAAAATCGCCGAACAGCCACTCGAAGTATGCAGTCCATGTATAAAGGTTCAGATACATCGATGCATGCATAAGCAGAGCCACCAATACCATGATTCGGTGATTTTTTTGTGGATTGTGTACTTCAAAGACTTGACAACAACTGAGCACGGGCATGCGTGCTCATTTGATAGCGTTAATAAAACGCTGACACTTGTATAAATAAAATAACTACTTAAGAAAACATACGGCTGCATACGGCTGTTTAATGTTTTTCTTTGGTAAATATCTGACCAGCCGCTGTCCCCTATCCACGATAGATCAACACAAAAGTTTCATTTGGTTTTTTGTTTGTAGCTTTGCACATGCTGTCAGTTCTTGTGTGAGAATTCGTATTGTTCCTATGCAACAAGAAGTTCCATATTGCTTGCTGCTTGATATGCAGTATAATGCGGTATCACCAGGAACCAATTGATAAAGATACTCATTGTTATTATGACGTTTCTAAGAAGCGGTTCTGAAACTTTATATTTCCTAATTTTTGGAAAATTCCCATCATCAGTGGCGAGTTTTGGCCAATTCGAAAATGTCGTTACAAACAAGCACCCCGTAATCTTGTTACTAATCAATGTGACGGAGTAAAAGCTTTGAGCAACAGAGACTCATTAAATTTTTACGGACACTTCTACCTTACATGGAGTTCAAACTTTTCTCCCGTATGCCATTTGCAGATGAAAAATGGGAGACAGGCTGTGCCAACCCTTCTGTTGTACCTTTTTAAGCCGTTACTCATTTAGGTCTTCCTTACGCTTTCTCAAAGGATGCCAGGAAAGTCAAAGTATCTGAAGACAAGGTCGCAAGATGGCGCGTATTTTGGCTTCCATTACGGTGCAGCTTCTGCCGCCCGTATCTTTCAGATGTTGACTCGAAATCGTCTTTTCACTGCTCTGGCGGTATTCCAGATCTCTCTAATTAGTGCTATGTTCTGCACAATAACAGTCCAAGATGTAGAAGTTCTTGCAGGCAAATTTTTTACTCATTTGTATGGAGAAAAACTAAAATATAACGTCTTAATGAACGTAAAAGGGAGCGAGAAAAGGAAATAATATAGTAATTTTTTATAAGAAATTCGATTCACTTTTCCGCAGTCTTACTGATGCTTCTGAATTAGTGGAATAATTAACGTCTTATAGTTTTCGTTTTCATTAAAATCGTGTGTCTGAACAAGTAACACGTTTATTCCACGTTCGCAAGGCAAAATTGAATTAGGTTTGATCAAAGTCGTTATTTTTGTGAATTTTTTCTTCTAGTTTCATGGCATCTTATTCACATTCGCCAGGGATGGCAGCAGCGTAGAATTTGAGATGGAACTATTAGTGGGTAGCAATGATATTTAATGCGTTTTGTAGTTCTGTTGGTATTTATACTGGATCTCTGTCCTAAGAGGTATGAGATTAATCTTCTCTGCTGTTCTTCATATATTTACAATTAAGTTTTTAGCAGTCTGTACACTTTATTAGCCCAAGCAAATTCTCTACTTATCCTGATTGCTGCGAACTCTGTATCAACAGAATTTCATAATGAAATTGTGTGTGCCTATTCGATAGAAAGGTACTATTTTAGTCTAGCGAGATGTTGGACTTAAGGTTGTTTACAAACAGGGACAACAAAACGCAGGGAATTACCAGTATTCCATTAGGGACTGACAAGGGAAGCATACCTCCAACGTGTTATGGGCTTTGCCCTTCTTTCGCAGCCTGTTGAATATCATATTAGAGAGCCGTATGTCAGCGGCGTTGACGCAACGGACATTAGTTTTTACACTGTACAGTAATGAGCGTCGTGACTAGTTATGAACGACTGATTACTCGATCACTTGTTGTATCGAAATGAAATTATTTGCAACATAGTAGGTATGAAATCAGGCAAACCGTGACTAATCCACATACAAGGGGGCGGGTGCTGGATAGAGAGGGAGGGGGGGGGGGGGCAGCTGCTATCTTTTGATTCTCGAAAGCAAATACAGCATTAACTATGCCAAGAAGGTACAGTCTGATATGGCTTCAGTGAGATACTTTCTTGAGCGTATCGACAAAAATGTTCATTATGGCTGGATACTTTAGTTGTCTCACATGCACCAGAATGAAAACACTCATCTTGCGTTGTTCCGGCGAATTAGGGGCCAATTTAGATCATGTGTCACTTTTTTCCGAGGATTAATTCCAATACCGCTGCATTCGGGTCCGATGAGTCTACGCCTTCTCTGTCGTCAGCTTCGGCTTTCCCTGGAAACTTTTGTGTGGTAGTATTTCTTTTATAAATGTATCACGCCTCTGCATAAGCTTAGGCGAAGTTTCCAGTTCTTGTAGATACTTTTCAACTTTTCATGTTCCTATGGTTTTATTACCTTGAAAGTAGGTTCATATCCTTTTAGATACTCTTCCTGGGCTTCAAGAGCTTGTATAAGTCATGGTTCCCATGCCTTTTGTATCGCTGTTTTTCTTTTTTTACAAAAATCTTTCTTTATTTGCCGTCAAGTTTCTCCATTACACCCTTTATCATAGCAGTGCAGTAGTATTTAATTTTGGCATCTAAGGATATCCATCCACTATTGTGGATGTCTTTGGTTAGGTGATTTACCACTTACAGTTTGTTAATGCGTGAGACGAAGGCTTTTACCTCTGATAGCCGCTATTCATTCACCTTACATTTAAAATTTTCTGCCTGCTTAATTTTTCTTGATCGGACTTCCAGTCCCCTTACCGCTGATTTTGTTGTTTGTTGTTGTTGTGGTCCTCAATCCGAAGAATAGTTGATATAGCTCTCCACGCTACTCTATCCTGTGTGAGCCTTTTCATCGCCGAATGAAAACTGCCACCTTCATCCTTCCACATTCATCTCTTGAACTCTTCTACGATTTTTAACCCCAAAACTTCCCTCCAATACTACACTGGTGATCCTTCGATGGCTCACAATGTGTCCTACTAACCGAACCCCTCTTTTGGACAAGTTGTGCCACAAATTTCTTGTCTCCCCATTCACATTCAGTACATCCTTAATAGTAATCTACCCATCTAATCTTCAACATTCTTCTGTAGGAACGACATTTCAAAAGCTTCTATTCTCTTCTTGTCTAAACTGTTTATTGTCCATGTTTCACTTTCGTACATGACTCCACACCAAACACACATTTTCAGGAAAGACTTCCTAAGATTTAAATCTATAATCGATGTTAACAAACTTCTCTTCTTCATAAATGCTTTCCTTGCCATTGCCAGTCTACATTTTATATCCTCTCTACTTCGGTGATCATCAGTTATTTTGCTGCCTGCCGGGGTGGCCGAGCAGTTCTAGGCGCTACAGTTCGGAACCGCGCGGCCGCTGCTGTTGCAGGTTCGAATCCTGCCTCGGGTATGGATGTGTGTGATGTCCTTAGGTTAGTTAGGTTTAAGTAGTTCTAAGTTCAGAAGTTAAGTCCCATAATGCTCAGAGCAATTTGAACCAAGTTATTTTGCTGTCCAAACAGAAAAACTCGTATACAACCTTAACAGCCTCGTTTCCTAGTCTAATTCCACCTGCATCATCTGATTCAGTTCTACATTCCATTATTCTTGTTTTCCTTTTGAAGATGTTCATCTGCTATCCTCCTCCTTCAACTGCTCTTGCATAGCCTTTGGTGTCTCTCACAGGATTACAAAACTTTAAAATTTTTATTTCTTTTCCATAAACTTTAATTCCTACTCTAATTCTTTCTTTGGTTTCCTTTACTGTTTGTTCATTGTACAGATTGAATAACATCGGGGATAGGCTACAATCGTGTCTAATTCTCTTTTCAATCATTGCTTCCCTTTCATTCCCCTAACTGATGTCTTGCTTCTATACAAGTTGTAAGCAGCCTTTCGCTCCCTCTATTTTACACCTACTGCCTTCAATATTTCAAAGAGGTTATTACAGCCAACATTATCAAAAGGCTTCTCCAACTCCACAAATGCCATAAACGTAGGAGTGCCATTCTTTAACCTGTCTTATAAGATAAGTTGTAAGGTCAGTATTGCTTCACGTGTTCCTACATTTCTCCTGAATCCAAACTGATCTTCCCTGATGTCGGATTCTATAAGTTTCTACATTCTTCTATAAAGAATTGGTGTTAGTATTTTGCAATCATTACTTACTAAACTGATATTTTGTTGATTTCACACCTGTCAGCAATTGATTTCTTTAGAATTGAAATTATTACATACTTCTTGAAGTCTAAGGGTATTTCGCCTGTCTCTTGTATCTTGCACACCATATGGAAGAGTTTTGTCATGGCTGGCTCTCCCAAGGCTCTATGTAGTTCTGACGGAGTATCGTCTAATTTTGGGGTCTTGTTTCGACTTAGATCTTTAAGAGCTCTGTCAAACTCTTCTCGTAGTATCATCTCACCCTTCTTATGTCCATCTACGTCCACTTTCTATAATACTGGCTTCAGGAACATCTTCCTTGTATAGACTCTTTCACCTTTTAACCAGCCCTTCTTTGCTTAGGGTTGGTTTTCCATCCGAGCTCTTGGTATTCACACAACTACTTCTCTTCTCTCCAAAGACCTCTTTAATCTTCATGTAGGCGACTCTACCTTTACCTTAGTGAAATATGCTTCGAAGTCCTTACATTTGTCCTCTAGACATTTCTAGTTAGCCGCTATGCACTTTTTCTGTCAAATTTATTCTTTAAACGTTTGTACTCCCTTTCGCCTGTTTCACTTGCTGCATTTTCATTAGTGTAATTAAATATCTTTCTTGTTATCTACGGATTTCTAATAGACTTTGTCTTTTTACCTACTTGACCCTCTGCTATCTTTCCTGATTCATCTCTTAAAGCTATCCATTCGTCTTTTACAGAATTTCTTTTATCTTATTTTAGTCAACGATTGCCTAATGCACTCACTCTCTGAAACTCTGAACAACCTTTGGCTCTTTCCATTTAGCCAGGTCCCATCTCCTAAATTTTCTACCCATTTGAAATTTCTTCAGTTTTAATCTACACTTTAGAAACAATAAATTGTTTCCACATCTGTCCCTGGAAATGCTTTACCATTTAAAATCTGGTTCCTAAATTTCTAACCATTATATAACCAATTTGAAATCTTCTGGCTTCTCCAGGTTTCTTGCACACTTGCAACCGTCTCTTATGATTCTTAAGCCTAGTGATAGCGTTGTGGAAAATTCTACCAGGCGGCTTCCTCTTTCGTTCCTTTCCTCCAGCCCATATTCCCCTACTTTCCCGTCTCTCACTTTTCCTACTATTGAATTCCAGTGCACCATCAATATTAAATTCTTGTCTCGTTTTACTATCTGAGTAATTTCTTTTATCTCGTCACAAATTTACTCAGTCTCTTCTTTATCTGTGAAGCTAGTTGGCATATAAACTTGTACTACTGTTGTAGGTGTGGGCTTCGTGTCTACCTTGGCTACAATAATGTGTTCAGTAAGCTACTCATAGTAGCTTACATGCATCCCTATTTCCTTATTCATTATTAATCCTACTGCTTCAGTACCACTATTTGATTTTGTATTCATAATCCTGTGTTCACCTGACTAAAAGTCCTGTTGCTCCTGCGACCGAATTTCACTAATTCCCATTATATCTAACTTCAACCTATCCACTTTCTTTTTTAAAGTATCTAACGTACTTGCCCGATTAGTGGATCTAATATTCCGCTCTATGATCCTTACAATGCCCGTTTTGTTTCTCCTGATGACCATATCCTCCTGAACAGTCCACATCTGGAGATTCTACTGGGGGACTATTTTACTCCAGAATATTTTACCCAAGAGGACAACGTTATCATTTAACCGTACAGTAGAACTGCATGCCCTCAGGAAAAATTATGGCTGGAGCTGCCCCTTGTTTTCAGATATTCTCAGTATCAGCACAGCAATGACGTTTTGCTTCGTGTTACAAGGCCAGATCGGTCAGTCGTCCAGACTGTTTCCCCTACAACTACTGAAAAGGCTGCTGCCCCTCTTCAGAAACCACACGTTTGTCTGGCCTGTCAATAGATACCTCTCCGTTGTGGTTGTACCTACGGTACAACTATTAGCATCGCTGAGGCACGCAAGCCACTCACCAGACGGCAACGTTCATGGTTCATGGGGAAGGGGGTGCTGATTTTATGTTTTCGTAAACTGCATCTTCTCACTCCAGATTTGGAGCCCACCCTTCGTGGCCTTTGTCTTCTGTTAGTTCGGTTGTTTACCTGTCGTACCTATGGAGTCATTATCATTAAATCACCGGAATACAGTGCAAACACGATTTTAAGATGCATCTACTTGTAGCTTAGCCTTACCATATTTTCTAAACCTGAATTTCTAATTTCTTTCCTCCGTTCTCGAATGACCCTTTCTACATTACATTTGAAGAGCACAAGAGATAGTCAATCTCCTTGTCGCACCATGTTCTGATTTAAAAGGCGTCAGAGGTATCTACTCAGATCTTTGGAAATTGTGGTGTTGTCTTTTCATCTAAACAAAACACTTGAGGAGTTTCGCACGGCGTGGTTCAATAGTTGAGAGTTATGTCTTCGTGAAATCGAGGGAGGTAACCGCGAATGCCCTGGGACAGAGCTTCAGATTAAGAGGATGGACTTCATAATCTCCTCGCCACATAGTCGTCTCTTCCTGACAGCCCCTTACAGTCTATTAAATTGAGGATCGATTTGTTGCTCCGCATTATTCTGTAGAATATCTGAAAGAATCTTACAAGTTGTTAGCAGCAGAGAGATGCCATGCTAATTCTATCTGTTCCGCACCCTTTATTTTGTAGTAGATGTATGGCAGTAATCTGCCCGCTTGGAAATTTTTCGCTTTCCCAAATCTCTTGAGTAATAGGAACAAGTTAATTGATAGCCTTATATCCTGACTCCTTCCACAGTCAGTAACTATCAGATTCTCAGCCCCTACCTTGTCGTGTTTGGATGAGCTTCCTGATTTCCTCTCCCAAGAAATGGGTCATAGAGATGCAAGTGTTAATGCAAGGTTAGAAAACAGGTGAAACACAAAATTTATGTGGGTTGACTTGTACTCGGCGTCCTTAGTCACTTCTGCTAATGCCGTTATTCGATGGTTTGGCGCTGTCGTGTAACATTCAACAGGCACGTTGATTTCTAAGAAACGCTTGAGAATGGCACAGTACTAGAACGGCAGTTGTCGCGTATTAGAGAGTACCACAAATCCTGCGAAATTTGACAAAATTACTGGCTCATTGGATGTAAAATTCACTTGTGAGTCGGCGGTAACAAGCAGGCAGTATTCTATGGCCTGATACGCGAGACTGGGTAGGTGCAGAGAACAAGGCGTGGAAAATAATAGCTTACCCATATTTCGGGGTCTGGCGTTAATGAGTAAAAGAGAGAAAGCCACGTGGCCATAGCATAGTGTCTCAACGTGATGAAAAGAGGCAGTCCGTCATACCTTTCATATGATTTTGTAGTTGGCTGGGCGTCTTTTCACTGTCTGTGTTTTATAAGATTTTTGTCTGGCCAGTGGGAAGAATCACGCTGGGAGTAGACTTAATTGATTTCTATTCTAGTTTTTATTAACCTTGATGTTCAGCAGTCCATATACGCGGGGCGTTTCATATGTAATGTAACACTTTTTCATCTGAAAGCAGGTTGGTTTTATTCGGGTTCCTTATTCCTCTGGCAGCAAAACCGTATTTTTCAAAATGATGTTAGTTTCATTTGACGGCATTACGCCAGCTTACAGCCAGGGCCTGTGTGCCCTCATGGTACCACACTAATGGTCGACGCTTTGCTGCACGGATACCTTCCCCGTCATCTACGTACTTCTTCCCGCGGAGTTTAATGTTCATCAGGGCAAACAACCGAAGTCGGAAGGTGCCAGATCAGGACTGTAGGATGAATGACGAAGAACAGTCCAACGAAGACTGTGAGCCCCTCTCGGGTGTACAGACTTGCGCGAGGCTTTGAGTTGTCATGGAGAAGTTCATCTGCAATTTTGTGGCGATGTACGTACTGAAGTCGTTTCTTCAGTTTCCTGATGGTAGCGCAGTATAGTTCAGGAACGACGTAACACAGAATAACCCCTTCAGACTCCCAGAACACCGTCTACATGACTTTACTGGCTGAGTATCAGGCACTGAACTTTTTCTTTCAAGAATAAGTGGTGTGGCGCCACTCCATGGATTGAGTCCTGTAAAGACACTAGACAAAAATTGTCACTATCGGTAATTCAGCACTGATGGACTACCGTTGCTCTTCATGGTCTTCTGCTTGGTGGTTAGGAACCACATACCTTTGAATATCACTTCTGGTGGTCGCGTGTATCAGCATCAACAACAGAACACATTTCTGTGGCGAGGTGTTTGATTGTGTCTACCGATCACTTCGAATGAAGGTCGGCACGAGTCACAGCTGTGTGCGACCGGCCGACACGCGGGAAATCGGACAGGTTTGGGGGAAATGATGACAGAGTCCGCGCCCAACGACTGACAGTGATTTTGTTCACTGCTAGGTGTACGGTAGACATTCTGCAAGTGTCTACGAGTACCTCTGCTGCTCTGCTTTTCCGCCAAAGGAAACTCAGCTGTCTGCTTGGAACGCGTTTGCGTTACAGACACCATTTTCAAGGCTATGTATAGCACTACCACCTGTCGGAACTTCATGAAACTACAGGTGCTGAAGCGGGAATATTCCACGATGTCTCGTAACGAATTCCGCATGTTTTCACCCAAAACTGGCCGAGAAAGAAATGTGTCGCATTACTTCTTGAACACCCCTTTCCGAATTACGGATGATTGCTTGATTGTATGAATGTGAGGGTAATTGCGAGATTATGCACGTTGGTAAATTAAGGTGGACTTTCTGGGTTTCCCCTTCCAGCAGGGATCCGGGAACGGCCGCTTGGCCTAAGTCTCCGATGCTAGCTTGCGTTGCCAGTTTGACGTGCATCTGTCTGCCCGTCCTTCCTTAACGCGCAGACTCACGATTTATTTCTTCAGACCCGCATGGAATATCCTTGTTCAAATTTTAGACGTTAAATCGGTAGGATATTTCGAACAGAGGAACTATGCGTTCTGTCTCCTTACTGAAGGAGATCTACGGTTCCACTGCAGACTGACTTAGTCTATAGCTCAGTTCGGCACAGCGACGAATTTTTTTCTGTCTCTGTCGATAGAGTTGAGTCAGGTTGAATTATGTCCAGAATGGTCACTCGCTGTTCGGAGATCTGGTGAGTATGATGTGCCACTGCTGAATGCGCTTGATTAGAAGATAGTATTTTTTTGACTAGGAAGTTTCTATATTTATTGATCCATTTATAAGAACCATTTTTACGGAAATCACGATTTTCCTATCGTTTGATTAGATTCAGTTGCGGCTAACTTCGTTCCTTCTACGGTCACGATTCACTTTATTCATCGTTATAACGATTAAGTTCCGTGATGCCTTTAAAATTTACGTCACAAGCCAGTTTTCATAATTCGAACTGGGCTGGAGATGGTGATCTTTGCCTTCTCTACTCTTTGAGTGTCTGAAATTTTGCAGCATTTGTGCGTTCATGTTGCTTTCGTCACTGAATTTTGTGCAAAACCGTAGCAATAGAGTTTTATACGTATTAAATTTTCTCTGAAGTTGAGGAGTTCGCTCCATTTTATGAAAAAATGTAACTTATGATTAGCTTAATACGCTGAACTACTTCTTAATGTCCACTCCTGAACACCACTAAGTATTCTTCAGCTCATTAACCCCAACTGTAGTTTAATGAAAACGTTGAAATTTTATCTCTTGATAGGCCTTTATGAGATCTGACAGAATTCCCTTTGCGCACTTTATTATAACACTTATGGCCAAATTAAGTTACGGTTTCGTGTGACTTCAGTCAACATGACATTCATCGAGAAGTAAAGACGGAAAGGCATTCTTTGTTCAAGGGAGACACCCAAATACGTAAAAGTGCATGTTTTATGGCGGAAGTTCCTTTAACAGTAAACTCAGTTACCAAAATTTAGATGATATCAATATTTTATAAAGAGTGGGCAGCTTTTGATTTTATAGAACAGCTTTCTGTTTGATGTGAATTGTTCTAAAGCATAAAAGACGTATAGCACACGACTAGGCTTCAGCTTCTGCGTATTCCAAGCAAGACGAGAAATGTTACATACTTACACGAATATACGTACCAAACACTGACGTAGTGATTCATAAATGCATGTAAAATTATGCATTATGCACGTTTAATTGAAATGAAGATCACATGAACGTCAAAAAAGTTATTAATCAAATTGTAAATTTTCATGTATTATGTTGAGGTATGAGTAAATCTCAGTGTTTATTCTTCTCTTTCGCAATTTGGCGAAAGAGGAAAGTATCTTCGGATATACTTTATGTCTTTGTGAAAGTTCGACGATTTGGTTCCGTAAATGACAAAGGATATTCATCATTTCTTCATAGCCTTGCTAGTACTACTTCAGCCGTCAACAAATGAAGCAACTAAGACGCTCATATACAGTACATCTACATCTTCATTTACGGTGATATTCCGCAAATCACCGTACGATGCATGACTGAGGGTACCTTGTACCACTACTAGTCGTTCCTCTCTTGTTCCACTCGCAATCAGAGCGAGGGAAACTCGACCTTCTAAAAACCTCCGAAAGAGCCCTAGTTTCTTGTGTCTTATCTTCAGGGTCCTCATGCGAAATATACGTTGGTGGCAGTAGAATCGTCTTGCAGTCAGCCTCAAATGTCGATTCTCCAAATTTGTGCAGTAGTACTTTGCGGAAAGGTCATCGTATTTCCTCCGGGGATTCCCATTTTAGTTCACTAAGATGATCGAACCGACGGGTAACAAATAAAGCCGCCCGCCTTTGAATTGCTTCGATGTCTTCCATTAATATGACCTGGCGAGGATCCAAAATACTCTAGAAGTACTCAAGAATGAATCAAATTAGCTTCCTACACGCCTTCTTCTTTGTAGATGAGTTATACTTTCCCATAATTCTCCCAATAAAACGAATTCGAGCACTCGCCTTCCCTAATAACAACCAGACTTGCTCATACCAGTTCGTTTCGTTTTCTGAAGTTATGGACAGATAATTTTTTTTTTTTTTTTTTGTTTTTACTTATCAACCTTCTATCTGATTTAATGCGGCTCGCCACGAATTCCTCCCATGTGCCAATGTCTTCATCTCAGAGTAGCGTTTGCAACCTATGTCCTCAGTTCTTTGCAGCATGTACTACAATCTGTGTTTTCGTCTACAGGTTTTACCCACTGCAGCTCCCTCTAGTACCACGAAGCTATTCTCTGATATCTTAACAGATGTTCCACCAACCTGCCCCTTCTCTTTGTCAGTGTCTCATACATATTCTTTCCTCGCCAGTTATTTTGAGAACCTCCTGATTGCTTACCTTATCAGTCCACCTAATTATCAACATTCGTCCGTAGCACCACGCCTCAAAGGCTTAGATTCTCTTCTTTTCCGGTTTACCGACAGTCTATATTTGCTACCATACAATGCTGTGCTCCAACTATATATTCTCAGTAATTTTTTCCACAAACCAAGGCCTATGTTTCTTACTACGAGACTTCTCTTGGCCAAGAAGACCCTTCTTGCCAATACTAGTCTGCTTTTTATGTCCTCCTTGATCCGTCCGTCATGGGTTATTTTGCTTCCATAACATCCGTCTACTTCGTGAACACCAATTCCGATGTTAAATGTATCGTTTTTATCCCGATATTAAGGGCATCATTGTTATCACTTCTGTAGCTTCTGTTTATTTTCGTCTTTTTTCGATTTACTGTCAGTTCATGTACTGTCTCCGTCGTTGCTTCTTCGATCTATAGATTGAAAACTAGGGACGAAAGGCTACACCCCTGTCTTACACCATTTTTAATCCAAGCACCTCGTTCCTGATCTTCCACCATCATTGTTACTTCTCGGCTATTGTACATATTATATAATACTCGTCTTTCCCTATAGGTTACCGATATTTTTCTCAGAAGTTCGAACATTTTTCATCATTTGACGTTTACGAACGCTTTTTTGAGTTCGATAAATCCTATGGATGTGTCTTGATTTTTCTTTAGTCATGCTTCCATTACCAACCGCAACGTCAGAATTGCCTCTCTGGTGCCTTTATTCTTCCTAACACATCTCAAATTTTCTTTTCACTTGTATATTATACGTGTCAGCAACTTGGCGGCTCTTGCTACCTTCTTAACAGTGCGGATGATGCTTTATCGAAGGACAGAGGGTATATCGCCAGAGTCATATATTCCAACAATAACGTGAATAGTCGTTTTGTTGCAACTTCCACCAAGAGTTTAGAAATTCTGATTGCTTGTTTTCCATACATTCTGCCTTATTCAATCTTAAATCTTTCAAAACTCTCTTAAATTCTGTTTCTAATACTGGATCCGCTATTTCTTTAATGTCGACTACTGTTTCTCCTTCTACCACGTCACCAGACAAGCCTTCCTCCTCAAAGAGGAATGCCCTTGCACTCATAATGTTACAAGCCGTGCTTTCAGTTTCATCGGAGGCTGTTTTAACTTTCTACATATTGAGTCAGTCCCTCCGACAATCATTTCTCTTTCTATTGCTCACATTTATCATGTGGCCATTTTGCCTTTGCTTCCCTGCACTTTTTATTTATTTAATTCCGAAGTGACACGTATTTATGTTTTCCTTGATCTCCCTGAATCTTTTTGTACTTCCTTCTTTTATCGAACAGCTGAAGTATTTCTTCTGTTACCCATGGTTTTTTCGCAATTGTCTTCTTTCTACCTATGTTTTTCTTTTCGACTTCTGTGTTTTCTCTTTGTGGAGATATCCATTCCTCTTCCGTTGAACTGCTCATTCAGTTATTCCTGATAGCCTTACATGAGTTACCGGAGTATCTCTTCATTCCTTAATACTTCCGTATCCCACTTCTTTGCGTTTGGATCCTGCCTAATTAGTCTCTTAAACTTCAGCCTACTCTTCATCACTATTAAATTATTAGTCTCTTAAGCTTCAGCCTGCTCTTCATCACTATTAAATTATGATCTGTGTTTAAGTTTGCTCCTGGATACGCCTTAGATCCAGTATCTGATTTAAGAATTTCTGCCTGGACATAATCTGATATCTTCAAGTACCTCCCGACCTTTTCCAAGGGTATCTCCTTCTCATTGAACAGAGAGTTCCCTATTACCAGCTGAAATTTTTACAGAAGTCCATTAATCTTTCTCCTCTTTCATTCCTACTACCAAGCCATGTTCTCCCGTAATCCTTTCTTCTACACCTTGCCCTAGAACCGCATTCCAGTCCCCATGAATATTAAATCTTCTTCTCCCTTTACGTTTTGAACTGACCGTTCAATGTCCTCATATACTTTCTCTATATCTTAATCTTCATCTTGCGACGTCAGGATGTATACCTACACTATCGTTGTCGATGTTGGTTTGCCGTTTATTCTAATGAGAACAACCCTGTCACTGAACTGTTCACAGTAACTCACTCTCTGCCCTACCATCCTATTCACAACGAATTCTATTCCTGTTATACAATTTTCTGCGAAGCTGATTTTACATTTTACTCGTCTCACCAGCAATCCCCGTCTGCTTTTCATTTCACTACACTGTTCCGCACTTTATCTAGACTGATCCTTCACATTTCTCTTTCAGAATTTTTCGTTTCTCTAGCACGTTCAAACTTCTGATATTCCAAGCCCGAGGCGTCGAAAGTTCTCTTTCCGTTGTTATATGATATTTTTCGCACCCCATCTCCACCTTCTTGGCAATCCCCTCCCGAAGATCCTAATGGGAAACTGTTCCGGAATCTTTTGCCAATATAGAGACCATCATGACAATTTTTCAGCTACAGGCCACATGTCCTATGGGTGCACGTTATGTGTCTTAAATGAAGTGGTTAGCACTCTCTTTTGCATCATTCGGTTGACCATTGCCGATTCTTTCACCTTTAGGGCAGTTTCCCATCCCAAGGGATGGAGAGTGCCGTGAACCTCTGTCCGTTCTTCGGTTCTGTTTGACAAGGCCGTTGGCTGAATGAATGTGACTTCTCATGCCGGAAGTCTCCGAAGGCCACTGATGACGATTTTTATTCAAAATGTAAGCGGTGGCGGTGTTCGAAACAAGGACAAATAAGGTTTTGATTAGTCATCAAAGACGCTAGCACAAGATCATAGCTTCCACACTACTGCTGCAGACGAACGTCACAGGAGTTTCGTCCTACTCATGCGCATTAATCTAAATTTTTCTCCTTTTACAGCAAGCTGCAAATCATCACACCAACTAGAAATTTTGTCTCAGTCATCTTGTATACTCCTATAGTTATTCAACGACAACACGTTCCCGTACACCACAACGTCATCAGCAAACAGCCGAAAATTACTGTTCATCCTGTCTGTCACGTCATTTATGTATAGAGAGAATATAAGGGAAGCCGTCACACGTACCCGAGGCCCTCCTGATGATACCTTTGTCTTAGCTGAACACTTGCTATCAAAGACCACGTAGTACCGGGTTCTACTACTTCAAGTCTTCGAGCTACTCACATGTCTGGGAACCTAAACCGTACACTCATACCAACAGTCTTGCAGTGAGACACCGTGTGAAATGCTCTCCGGAAATCTGTGAGTATGGAATCTGCCTTTTGCCCTCCATCCATGGTTGGCAGGATATCATGTGGGTAAAGTACAGATTGTTTTTCGCACCAGCGATGCTTTCTAAATCCATACTGACTTGTGGACAGAAGCTTTTCTGTCTCAAGGAAATTTATTATCTTCGAAGTCAGAATGTGTTCAATTAATCTTCAGGAAACCAATCTTGATGACATTGTTCTGTAAACGCGCGGTTAAGTTCTTTTATCTTTCTTATACAGGGAAGTCACTTGAAATTTTTCCTTCGCTTGGGTCTTTTCGTTGGGCAAGAGATTCGCGATAAAAGCGGCTTGAGTGAGGAGCCAATTCCAAGAGTACTCTCTGCAAAAACCAAGTTGGGATTCCCTCTTGACCTGTCGGCCTACCTGTTTCCAACTCGTTGAGTTGCTCCTCTACGCCATGGATGCCGATTTAAATTTTTTTTTTTTTCGTTTTACTGTCTTCTACGGCCATCCGAGACTGATCGACGAGCGATGTAATAGATAGACTAGACCCACTGGGTTATTTTATGTATAACTAGAATTTTCTCTTGTTCTGGTGAAAAGATCTTTCCCTATGCTATGACGGTGAAAGTTGTATGCTTCGCACGTTGCTCTTTATACGGACACACGAAAATCTTTGGCGTGTCGATATTTGCACTCTCTTTTTCGAAACGTAAGTGCAACGACCTCTGTCTCCTCCAAATCTGATTATTGAACCATGGAGGGCCCCTTCCATCTTTAATCCACTTATTTATCACATACTTCTCCAGAGCGAGATTTACAGTCAGTTTAAACTTCGCTCAAAATCCCACTACGACATACTGGAGCTAAATGGTGTCCATTCATTGTCTAAATAGAATACTAACAACTTTGTATCTGATTTTTCTAGCATACTTTCCTGGCCTTCTTGGCGGATTTATTAACTTAATAACCATAGTCACTATATGACGTCATGTCACCAATGCAGGTTTCTACACAACTATCGATATGGTCAGACGTGTTGGTAGCTACAAGTTATACGATATTTCCAAGGCCTGTTTGTTGCCTAATTAGTTGTTCGAAGCTGTTTCCGGGAAACTTGTTCACAAGTACCTCACAAGACTCTCTGTGCATACCATATGCAGTGAATCATAGACGTATCAGTCTGTATTCGTTAAGTTAAAGCCGCCTCCAACTACTAGTCCATTATCAGTATCTTTCAAAGACACTCACCATAGACTTCCCTTGAATGACGCTAAAGCTGTCACAGCGAAATTTCTTTCATGTAGACGTGTTATATGCATCCAGGTGACTTCATTAACTTGCTCAAATTCGATAGTAATAGACAATACTTTTGTGAACTGTAATGAACACTCCATCACCTATGGCGTCTCTTTCAACCAGGCCTCGGGTCAGATAATAAACAGAGCTCGAGAAATTTCGTTGAGGGCAGTACGTTCGGGAAATTTGTTAGGAATACTTCGACAATTTAATGTTACAATTTTGACAGTTGAAGTGTCACTACTTCATACGCGATCTACTTTCGGTCTCTAGCGAGAGTTCCTCAGGGGATCTAAAGCAACCAGCTAGTCAAAAAAAAAAAAAAAAAAAAAAAAAATGCACTCCACAAGTACTTCACTTCCCGAGAGGCGGCTTCGTTCGTGTAGTGCACCCCTGATTTATTGAGGGTAGTCTTACAACCGTGCACTCTGTAATGCAGGGCCAGAGATCTGCATTCATGACCATCACAGAATCGACGGTGTCTCCGGTTGACACCCTCCGCTCAGATCCAGACCAAAGGACCCATGTAGAATCCAGGTAGGATACTGCAAATTGCGAGCTGTGCTTGCACCCATCGAGTGAGGCCAGCAGTCTTCACCACGCAACCGTAGGAACTGACGATGTCCTCAGAACCCACGCGACAGGCGTAATTGGTGCTAACATGTGGAGGGGACGAGGCCGGGCGGCCGCCACCCCATTGAATCTCCTCCTTGGCGACGCTACGGCGTAACAAGCCGCCACCCCCCCTCCCCTCTGCCCCTGTAGTGAGCACGGATCCCTCGCGTCGGGTGCGGTGTAAGGTGCCTTGAAAGCAGAGCACGTGAGCGAAGAAAGCGACTCCTGAGGTGTCCCATGCGACACCCAGTTTCTCCGTTGCCGCCACACCCGAGGCAGCAGTCTACACATGGCTGACGGCGGCCATAAGCGTCTTCAGCTGCTCGCGAAGTGAGTCCACACGCAGCACACACGCAATCGATCGTAGTACTAGTAACTTGAGATTAAAACTGCGACAAAAAACAGATAAAGCTAAATACAAGACGCGCTGATCTCCTGGCAGCCGGCTGAGCCGTGGTAACCGACTAGCCGAATGTGCACGTCATCGTTTCCTCAACGAATTACTATGCATCTCAAAAACAAAAATACGCACTGAATTTAAGAATTAAACTCTGCCAACTCACAAAAACATGCAACACGCTATCGATATCACGGATCGATTTAAATGAAGGGGCTGGCTCTGAGCACTATGGGACTTAACATCGATGGTCATCAGTCCCCTAGAACTTAGAACTACTTAAACCTAACTAACCTAAGGACATCACACACATCCATGCCCGAGGCAGGATTCGAACCTGCGACCGTAGCAGATTTAAATGAAGCAGGAAAGCGTTTGGTCCCAGGTCATGCCTACCTTATTCTTATTTTCTCAGAGTAGGGAATGTGACATCACCTTCTACTATCGGAAACGACAGATAAACGCTTTTGGTGAATTTCTGATTGTAATGAAGAGGGTATCCGCACAGGACACGTCATATGGACCACGATGCAAACAACCTGCTGGGCTACTTTGTTTCAGTGGGCCCATTGTGGTCCTTAATCGTCCCTGTTAGTTATTTTGTCAGTGAAGATTAAAGCCCCGCTTTTGGCCATACAACGGTCGCGGTATTCCGGTTACTTAAATTTGCAGATCCCGCATTTGAATTTTGACGAATATAACGGTTATTTGGTAAGTATATCGTGTTCAGACTTGAATGAAAATCCTAGTTTCAAGTCCTCTTTCTATAAAGCGTCTTATATCTCATCCTGTGTGTTTTCACAATCCATTCAGTAATTACAACGAATCTGCGCATTGTGAGGGTTGTGCCTTCAGTTACATGTGGAGACGCATTGTATGCCTTTAACTAGAGGCCGTGTGTTCTTTAGCATTTCGACTGGGCCATGCTCTGCTTTCATTATTTTCACGACAATATGTATTTGAAATTGTTGTTAACGATTTTACAGAGCATCTGCATAATCTTCCGTAATCGTCCTACTATCTCAGTCACGGTCACAACTTCATCATTTTAGAAGAAACTGTGAACATGACGCACTCAGGTAAATGTTTACGTTTTGCTTGCGAGATACGTTTGTCACTCTAGACGTCCACGAAATACAGAACAGACCGAACACAAAGAATGTCCAATGCTAATAATTATAGACGAAGCTCAAAATGTCTTTTCCACCTCACATTTCAGTCATTAATTTCAGATTAAGTTCAAAGATAAATTACATCGAGAAATAAGCTCAGTGCATTCGGATGCGTTTAGGTCAGCTCAGATTACGATGTAAAGTTACAAGCACTTTCCAGGAAGAGGCAAATTAATTGCAATTCAATTCATTAAGCAGCTGTTTATTATCATTTTCATGAGCAAAGGCAACAGCATCCTCACAAACTTTGAAGTAAACGTATATTTCCCCGGGAATTCAGGTTGCCAAACGTTCCATTTCATCATCACAGTCGTTAGCATCATATGACTCTCTAAAGACTCATCGGCCATTAAATTACAGTAAACACAGAAAGTCAAATAACATACATTATTTATTTGATTAAAGTTTGCTCCTGTTAGACATTTTTATAACGTATTCTCTCTTCCCCGTTATCACACATTTTCACAAATTCGAATAGAAGAAGGTGGCCCAAAACGAAACTCTAAATTGATTTAGGTCAGTTAAAATATATAAATGTAATTTTGAATTACACCAGTATTTCTAGAGCAACATTTGACGTAGAATAACTGGTGTTCCATGTGCTCACAATTTCAAAATAGGGTTCACCGTGTCATATTTTGTACCTTAGAAGGCGAAATAACACACTTTTTCTTTTAGCAGTGATATTCATTTCTTTGCCGTTAAATTATCAAATCCCGGCCCACAGTGCCGTACGCTCATTTCATTTCATCAGGATAAAGATACAAAAATGATATATGAGTTGAAGGTTATAACTTTGATCCTAATAAAGCAACAATTTCCATTAACAACATTTAAAATATGCATGGTATTAACCGCAGGAACTTAAAAGCTGAAAAATCTCATTAAAAATTTCGTGAGTGTTCAAGTCCTGGATAGTATTTTCAATTCAGATAACGAGACAATGATTATTTTTTCGACTTGATTCACAAATTGTTTCCAGCTTCGAAACTGAAGCACAATCTGCGTGGCTTCATGTTGAACAGTTCATACCCTGCAATCAAATATCCCTTACTTTTCGTCTGCTAAATAAAAGAAGCCTCATCGTTTTAATTTCGTTCATCCTGTGTTGCAACCATGGCCTAACACCACTTCACAGCTACTCGGTTGGATATTTTCATTCAATCTGTCCCTTTCTGAAGTTCTTTTTCATGCAGACAGTGCAGGTTTTGTGAGCAAGTAAGTTCCTACGTATCTTTGTCATTCTTTTAACAGGACGTATCTGGAGAACTTGAAGATGTTTGCGTAAATCTATTTCTGGTTGAGTTAGTGTTGTGAATTATACAAACTTTTATGAGAAATGATTGGTCTCGTACTATGCCTTTCGCTCACAAGTGCTCTTAGTGTTGCCTGATGTACGTTATACACTGATAACCCAGAACACTATGATCACCCACATAATGGCCGGTATGTTAAGCCTGGGAACGTACAATAGCGTTGACATGTCGTGGAATGGAGGCAATGGCTGGAGATTGTTGGCACCACATCTGCACACACAGGTTTCCTAATTCCAGTAAATTCCGAGATGAGGAACGATGAGCTATGACGCCACGTTCAATCACATCCACAATGTGTTCGACTGGGTTCAGATATGGCCAGGAGCTGAGGCCAGCACAACAACTGGAAATCGTCACTGTTTTCCTCGAATCACTCCATGACATTCCTAGCCATGAGACATGTTGCATTACCTTGTTTAAAAACGCCACTGCCATTGGGAAACGTGATCATCATGAATGGGTGTACGTGGTCTGCAACCTGTGTACGATACCCTTCGGCCGTCATGGTGCATTATACGAGCTCCACTGGACTGATGGATGCCCAGGAGAATGTCTCCCAGAACATAAAGACGCCGCCGCCAGCATGTCTTCATCCCACCGTACAGGTGTCAAGGAGTTGCTCCCTTGGAAGACGGCGGATTCGCCCCTTCCCTTCGGCTTGATGAAGGAGGTATCAGGACACATCAGATCATGCAGCGCTCTGACACTGCACTAACGTCCAGCACCTATGTTCACATGGCAATTTCAGTTGTAGTTGCCGGTGTTGTGATATTAACATTGGCACATCCAGGGGTCATCGGGTGCGGAGGCCCATCGTTCGGAATTTTCGGTACACTGTGCATTCAGACAGAACTGTATTCTGCCCAGCATTACAGTGTGTTGTTAGTTCCACTACAGTTCGGCACCAGTTCTGTTTTATCAATCTACCCAGCATACGACGTCCGATATTTGTAATGAGGGGTGGTCCCCAACGCCACGACGTCTGGACGTGCTCTCACCTTGGTTTGACACATATGTTAAGACACCCACCACAGCACTCCTCGAACACCCGGTAAGTCTTGCAGTTTCCGAAATGCCTCTGGATCATCATAATCTGCCCTCGGTTAAACTCAGGAAGCTCAGATGACTTCTCCATTCTACACACGGACAATTCCGCTCGCTGATACTACACGCACAGTGCGTGTGTCCGACTACCAGTCATTTCTCTCCAGGTGACATTGCTATCGCCTAGTTGGGTTTACATCGATAGTAGGTCTGTGACTGCAATGTTATGCCGATCAGTGTAAAAGGTCTAGTCACATTAATGTACCCACCACCTATGCTCGAAATTGCCGTGCATTAACCAGTGGTCTAGGCGTAGCGTGTTTGATTCATAATTAAAACGTCCTCTATCGAAGGTTCGAAACCCACCACATCTCACGCCCGGGTTCCCGGGTTCGATTCCCGGCGGGGTCAGGGATTTTCTCTGCCTCGTGATGGCTGGGTGTTGTGTGCTGTCCTTAGGTTAGTTAGGTTTAAGTAGTTCTAAGTTCTAGGGGACTGATGACCATAGATGTTAAGTCCCATAGTGCTCAGAGCCATTTTTAAGCCACCACATCTTAAAATCTGATTACCAGTCAGCTTTGGCAGCCGAAGTCTATCGACATAAGAAGTCACCCTCATTCTACCAACGGTCTTGTCAAAGATAGCAGAGGAACGGACAGAGGTTCAAGGCACTGTCTTGTCCTTGGGGTGGGAAACTGCTCCTAAAGCGGAGGAATCAGCAATGGTCGAAAGCATAAGGATGCGGAAGGTAATGGAAACCACGGCATAAAACACACATAACTTGTACCCATAGGACACGTGGCCTGTAATTGAAAAAGTGTCACGTCGATCTCTCCATTGGCAAAAGATTCTGGAATAGCCCCTCATTCGGATCTCCAGGAGGGGACTGCCAAGGGGGAGGTGACCACGAGAAAAAGGTTTAATAATCAACGAAAGGATAACGTTCTACTTGTTGGGGCATGGGATGTGAGAGGCTTGAATGTGGTAGGGAAGATACGTAATCTGAAAATGGAAATGCAAAGGCTCAACGGAGATATAGTAGGGGTCCGTGAAGTGAAGTGAAAAGAAGATGAGCACTTCTGCTCAATGAGTGTAGGGGAAAATCAACAGCAGCAGAAAATGGTATAGCGGGAGTGGGATTCGTTATGAATAGGAAGCTAGGGCAGAGAGAGTGTTACTGTGAACAGTTCAGTGGTGAGGTTGTTATTATCAGAATCGACAGCAAACCAACACCGACGACGATAGTTCAGGTGTACATGTTGACGTCACAAGCAGAAGATGAAGAGAGAGAGAATGTGTATGAGGATATTAAAAGGGTAATACAGTATGTAAAGGGAGATAAAAATCTAATAGTCATGGGGGACTGGAATGCAGTTGTAGGGGAAGGAGTAGAAGGAAAGGTTACAGGAGAATATGGGATTGGAATAAGGAATGATAGAGGCGAAAGATTGAGTTCTGTAATAAACTTCAGCTAGTAATAGCGAATACTCTGTTAAGGAATCACAAGAGGAGGAGGTATACTTGGAAAAGGCCTGGTGATACGGGACGATATCAGTCGGATTACACGTGGTCACACAGAGATTCCGCAATCAGATACTGGATTGTAAGGCGTACCCAGGAGCAGATCTGTACTCAGATCACAACATACACTCCTGGAAATTGAAATAAGAACACCGTGAATTCATTGTCCCAGGAAGGGGAAACTTTATTGACACGTTCCTGGGGTCAGATACATCACATGATCACACTGACAGAACAACAGGCACATAGACACAGGCAACAGAGCATGCACAATGTCGGCACTAGTACAGTGTATATCCACCTTTCGCAGCAATGCAGGCTGCTATTCTCCCATGGAGACGATCGTAGAGATGCTGGATGTAGTCCTGTGGAACAGCTTGCCATGCCATTTCCACCTGGCGCCTCAGTTGGACCAGGGTTCGTGCTGGACGTGCAGACCGCGTGAGACGACGCTTCATCCGGTCCCAAACATGCTCAATGGGGGACAGATCCGGAGATCTTGCTGGCCAGGGTAGTTGACTTACACCTTCTAGAGCACGTTGGGTGGCACGGGATACATGCGGACGTGCATTGTCCTGTTGGAACAGCAAGTTCCCTTGCCGGTCTAGGAATGGTAGAACGATGGGTTCGATGACGGTTTGGATGTACCGTGCACTATTCACTGTCCCCTCGACGATCACCAGTCGTGTACGGCCAGTGTAGATCGCTCCCCACACCATGATGCCAGGTGTTGGCCCTGTGTGCCTCGGTCGTATGCAGTCCTGATTGTGGCGCTCACCTGCACGGCGCCAAACACGCATACGACCATCATTGGCACCAAGGCAGAAGCGACTCTCATCGCTGAAGACGACACGTCTCCATTCGTCCCTCCATTCACGCCTGTCGCGACACCACTGGAGGCGGGCTGCACGATGTTGGGGCGTGAGCGGAAGACGGCCTAACGGTGTGCGGGACCGTAGCCCAGCTTCATGGAGACGGTTGCGAATGGTCCTCGCCGATACCCCAGGAGCAACAGTGTCCCTAATTTGCTGGGAAGTGGCGGTGCGGTCCCCTACGACACTGCGTAGGATCCTACGGTCTTGGCGTGCATCCGTGCGTCGCTGCAGTCCGGTCCCAGGTCGACGGGCACGTGCACCTTCCGCCGACCACTGGCGACAACATCGATGTACTGTGGAGACCTCACGCCCCACGTGTTGAGCAATTCGGCGGTACGTCCACCCGGCCTCCCGCATGCCCACTATACGCCCTCGCTCAAAGTCCGTCAACTGCACATACGGTTCACGTCCACGCTGTCGCGGCATGCTACCAGTGTTAAAGACTGCGATGGAGCTCCGTATGCCACGGCAAACTGGTTGACACTGACGGCGGCGATGCACAAATGCTGCGCAGCTAGCGCCATTCGACGGCCAACACCGCGGTTCCTGGTGTGTCCGCTGTGCCGTGCGTGTGATCATTGCTTGTACAGCCCTCTCGCAGTGTCCGGAGCAAGTATGGTGGGTCTGACACACCGGTGTCAATGTGTTCTTTTATCCATTTCCAGGAGTGTAGTAGTGACGAAGAGTTGGCTGAAGTTTAAGATATTAGTCAGGAAGAATCAATACGCAAAGAAGTGGGATACGGAAGTAGTAAGGAATGACGAGATACACTTGAAGTTCTCTAAGGCTATAGATGCAGCAATAAGGAATAGCGTAGTAGGCAGTACAGTTGAAGGGGAATGGACATCCCTAAAAAGAGCGATAACACAAGTTGGGAAGGAAAGCGTACGTACAAAGAAGGTAACTGCGAAGAAACCACGGGGAACAGAAGAAATACTTTAATTGATCGATGAAAGTAGAAAGTACAAAAATGATCAGGGAAATTCAGGAGTGCAAAAATACTGGTCGCTGAGGAATGAAATAAATTGGAAGCGCAGGGAAGCTAGGACAAAATGGCTCCATGAAAAATGTGAAGAAAACGAAAAATAAATGAAAGTCGAAAGAACTGGCTCAGCGTATAGGAAAGTCAAAACAACCTTCCGTGAAATTAAAAGCAAAGGTGGAAACATTTAGAGTGCAACTGCATTTTCATTTTTAAAGGCAGAGGAGAGAGAGGATATGTGAAAGAGTACCTGAAGGCCTGTATGGGAACGAAGATTCGTCTGGTGTGAGAGAAGAGGAAATTGGAGTCAATTTAAAACAGAGAGGGGACCCAGTATTAGAACGAGAATTTAAGAGAGCTTTGGAGGACTTCAGATCAAACAAGGGGGAAGGGATCGATAACATTCCAGCGGAATTTCTAATATCTTTACGGGAAGTGGCAACAAAACGACAATTCACGTTGGTGTGTAGAATGTATGAGTTTGGCAATATACCGTTTGACTTTCGGAAAAATATCATTAACACGTTTACGAAGACTGCAAGAGCTTCCAAGTGAGAGATTATCGCACAAGCAGCTTAACAACTCGTCCTTCCAAGTTTTTGACAAGGGTAATATACGGAAGAATGGAAAAGAAAATTGAGGACGTGTTAGATGATGTTTGGCTTTAGGAAATGTAAAGCCACCAGAGAGGCAGTTGTGACGTTGTGGTTGATAATGGAAGCAAGACTACAGAACGTTAATGGGATTTATTGGCCTAAAAAAAGCGTTCGACAATGTAAAATGGAACTACATGTTCGACAATCTGAGAAAAATATGGGTAAGCTATAAGGAGAGACGGTTAGTATACAATATCCACAAGAATTAAGAGAGCATAGTAAGAGTGGACGACCAAGAACGAAATGCTCGTATACAGGAGGATGCAAGACAGGGATGTAGTCTCCCGCCCTACTATTCAGTCTGTACATCTAAGAAGCAGTGATAGAAATAAAAGAAAGGTTCAGGAGTGTAATTAAAATTCAAGTTGAAAGAGTATCAAAGATACGTTTCACTGATGACATTGCTATCCTGGCTGAAAGTGCAGAAGAATTAGATATTGTGCAGAATGGAATGGACGATCTAACGAGTACAGAATATGGACTGAGAGTAAATCGAAGAAAGACGAAAGTAATGGGAAGTAGTAGAAATTGGAAGAGCGAGAGACTTAACATGAGGACTGATGGTCACAATGTAGATGAAGTTAAGAAATTCTGTTACCTAGGCAGCAAAATAATTAATGATGGGCGGAGCAAGGAGGACATCATAAGCAGACTAGCACTGGCAGAAAAGGTGTTCCTGGCCAAAAGAAGCCGACTAGTATGAACTACAGGCGCTAATTTCAGTAAGAAATTTCCGAGAATGTACATTTAGAGCACTGTGTTGTATGGCAGTGAAACATGGACTGTGGGAAAGCCGGAACGGAGGAAAATCGAAGCATTTGAGATGTGGTGCTACGGACGAAAGTTGAAAATTTGGTGGACTAATAAGGTAAGGAATGAGGTGGTACTGCGCAGAGTCGGAGAGGAAAGAAATATGTGGAAATCACTGACAAGGAGAATGGGACAGGATGATAAGATATCTGTTAAGACATCAGGGACTGATTTCCATGGTACTATAGCGAGCTGTAGAGGGCAATAACTGTGAAGGAAGACATAGATTGGAATTCATCTATCAGATAATAATTGAGGAAGTAAGTTTCAAGTGCTACTCTCAGATGGAGGGGTTGGCACAGGAGAGAAATTCTTGTTGGGCCGCATCTAACCTGTCAGAAAACTGATAACTCAAACAAAAGATCGCCACTCATAGTCAGCAGATGGCAGTACCAACAGTAGAGTGTGTACAAAGTATGTTTTGAACAAACAAGAACGCTTTGAATATCAGAATGCTTTGTTGCAGAACACGACCGATTATTTGACGCCGGAAACAGCAACGCTTCCTCCGCAGGCTGTTTACATTGGAGGTTGGGGATGGCCTTAGCCCCAATACATTTGGCCACAGACGCTCGTACGTTTGTAAGTCAGAAGTTTTAACAACCTGTATATAAATGTTGGGTATGGCTTTATCGGGCTGAAGTACGGTCTTAATCTTTTGACTTGAAGCACCAGAAGATGCAAATTTAATTTTAAAAACCGGTCTTGTTTTCCAAAAAAATTCTAACCGTCGCAGCGGTTTTGTTTATTCAGATCATGCAATATTTCGGCTGTGATTGCTCTACAAATTAAGTAGCGTATGTAAAGCGTCTTTGGGCGTGCGGAAGCAGTGCAGCCATAGTTGTAATGCGGAAATTGAGCAATACATCTGACGTCCAAAAGGCCATGATCATTGGCTTTAGGGTTAAGGGTGGAAGTGGTTTTGAAACGTCTACATTGATTAACTGTTCGTGTGTAGCTGTGGTTAAAGTACGTGGTGAATGGCAAAATGCCGCTATGAAAAACCAGCGCCGAGACAACTGTCGTGCACCTAGCACCATAGTTGTCAGCGTAAACGATGACTGCAGAGATGTGTACCGGCGAATAGACGTGCAATGTGTAACAAGGGGCTACGAACAGTATCTCATGTGGGCCTCCGCAGCAGGTTCAAATGGCTCTGAGCACTATGGGACTTAACTGCTGTGGTCATCAGTCCCCTAGAACTCAGAACTACTTAAACCTAACTAACCTAAGGACATCACACACATCCATGCCCTAGGCAGGATTCGAACCTGCGACTGTAGTGGTCACGCACTTCCAGACTGTAGCGCCTAGAACCGCTCGGCCACCCCGGCCGGCTCTGCAGCAGGCATGTAGTTCATGCACTCATGCTGAGTGCTTCTGATCAGCTTCAAAGGCTGGAATTTGCAAACCCATATCGCATAAGGGACATCCACTGAATGGCGTCAGGTGACGTTTTCAGACAAATCAGATTTGATTTTCTGTCAGACTGATGGTCGTGGTTGCGTGAGTTCTTGCAATACTCCTTGGAAATGACCAGGCCAAGGATGGAGCTTAATGGTCAGGATAATGTCTTCATGGCATTACCTCGGTGATTTGGTCAGTCTGGGAGGAACAATGGATCAACACAAATACACATCTATCCTTGGGGGAGCATGTCCACTCTTACAAGCATTTTGTTTTCTCATCGACATGGTAGCTTCTACCAAGAGGAGAATACAACTTGTCACACAGCTCGCAGTGTACATGCGTAGTTTTGAGAGCTCCTGAATGAGTTTACAGTACATGGCCAGCTAACTCCCTGGGTTAATACCTAACCCAGAGTCTGTGAGTCCACTTCGATTTGGTTGTTCGCGCCATGGGACCTCATTCGAGAAACCTAGTGCAGCTGGTGACAGCACTGGGGTCTGCATAGCACTGCATCCCTGTCGGCACTTTATAGAACCCCAATGACACTTTTTCTGCACATATCTCACAGGACTGCACTGCAAAAGTTGGTTATTCAAGCTTCTGGCAGTCGGACACATTACTGTTAGTGGAATGTTTAGTGAGATATGCTTTATGTGTCGAGGCACGGACCGAGCGAGCTGGCGCAGTGGTTAGCACACTGGACTCGCATTCTGGAGGACGACGGTTCAATCCCGTCTCCGGCCATCCTGATTTAGGTTTTCCGTGATTTCCCTAAATCGCTTCAGGCAAATGCCAGGATGGTTCCTTTGAAAGGGCACGGCCGATTTCCTTCCCCATCCTTCCCTCACCCAAGCTTGCGCTCCGTCTCTAATGACCTCGTTGTCGACGGGACGTTAAACACTAATACCCTCCTCCTCCTCCTCCTCGAGGCACGGTGCAGTGAGGAAACAAAATAATAAGCCTGATTTATGTGGCTGTGTGCCCATTTATTTGCCAATGGCCTTGCCGCAGTGATAAGACCGATTCCCGTCAGAAAACCGAAGTTAAGCGCTGTCGGCCTTGCCTAGCACTTGGATGGATCACCGTCGAGGTCTGCGCTGGTGGCAAGCCAGGTCCATTCAGCCATTGAGAGGCCAATTGAGGAGCTACTTGACTGAGAAGTAGCGGTTCTGATCATAAAACTTAAAGCAGCCGGGAGAGTGCTGCACAGGCCATGTGCTTCTCCGTTTCCGCATCAAGTGACGCCTGCCGGGAGAGGATCAGACGGCGGCCTGTCGTTACGAGTACTGTTGGAGCTCTGAGGCCTTTCCGGATGCAAGTACGCCGATTTATTTGTGAGATAAGTGCCAGGGAAACTGAGTAATGTACAAGTGCACTTTCAGTGCGTTGAATGTATACATACTACGAGCACCGATCACGTGCAGGCAAGAGTCGTTTCCTTGTACTGTTCAGTTTCCAATTCTTCGTGCTTATTTTGTAGCAGTGGTGAAGTTCCTACAACATGCTGTGTGATTATGTGCGATTAATATCTCAGTTTCCCTACGATGAAAAAGGATTAGAAATACACTGCGCAAAAAATTAAAACTTTCTTCTCACCCCGTCATTTTCTGACATAGCAACGTAACTTGTCTCGTAGGTGCCTACGGACTTCTGTTCAAAAAATGGTTCAAATGGCTCTGAACACTATGGGACTTAACATCTGAGGTCATCAGTCCCCTAGAACTTAGAACTACTTAAACCTAACTAACCTAAGGACATCACAAACATCCATGCCCGGAGCAGGATTCGAACGTCCGACCGTAGCGGTCGCGCGGTTCCAAACTGAAGCGCCTAGAACCGCTCGGCCACACGGTCCGGCGGGCTTCTGTAATGTTGCGAAAGTGTAGCGCTCTGCGACACCACCCTCGAGCTCGGCGTCGCTTCGAAAAGGAATGCGGTGACACTTGTAAAACCATAAAGAAGAAAAGAGAAAGAAAAAGAAAAGAAAGGTAACAGCTTGGAAGTTCGTGTGACTTGTTAGTCGGATTAATGATATCACATCGCCACCAAATTTCACTGAACTTGAACCCAACGTCATCCTTGACGCGTCACATCATGGGTACGTTATCACATATCTCATTACCAATACCTCACCCCTTCTTGTGACACGACAGTGAAGGATGTCAGAACTACGGCGCCCACGTTGAAATCGTGCAGTTTTCGTTTGTGTGGCCGAATGGAACGTTTCGGACACGGCATTGATACTGCTGGCATTCCTTGGACGATCAAGTCTCTCCCTGAAGGCATCAAAGGCTGCAGCCCTTCTGATTGTGTCTTCATCCCTTTTGAGTGTACAGTGACCGCAATTTTCTCTCTCACATACAGGGTGGAAATATCAGGGATCTTTCTGTCCACTCGTCGAAATCTGAACGTGATCCGAAGCAGGAAAGGGTACTTACGCTTTTTTGCCCCTCCTTTTCCGCACCCTCCTGTGGAACGTGCATGTGACGGGGGTGTTCGACATTGACACCCACGTGGATAATAAGGTGAAGAATTCCTTTGACACATTCCTCCCCCACCCCCTCCCCCAGACAGTGCTCCACCATCCTCCGTGACACACCTGCACAACTTTGTTGGGTTGTTGGGTAGTTTAAAAAAGTAGCTGCACAAGGAAACCCATCCCAGCTGGCGGTGTAGGCAATCCTCTGTGCGCTAGAAGGCCGTCACGCAATACCACCGCAGCACTGATTATTAAAACAGAGTTTCATCAATACGATAAAGTTCAGTACAGCTCCAAAAAATAAAGTGGGGCCTCTCCTTTCTTTTCTTGTAACTTAAAAAATATCAACATCTAAGATGTACACTTATCTCGAAGAAGAAAAATTGCTTTAGCGGACGCCTCGTTAATATTTTATGTTAATTTCGTTCCAGACATGGAATATAAATTATTAAGATACCTGCAAAACGCGGATGCGGTACTTTTTAACCCGACAGCAATATAGTGACATTTTGAGTCTGCAGCGCGCTTACGAGTATTCACTACTTTCCTACATTGCACTACGATCGCGGGAGTGCTGGAGACAAAAGTACCGATCTTGAAATCAGAATGCTCACTAGTGTATGAAAAAATATCACGCTATGGATATTCCGGCTACCGGCCGTGTCAGTGATTTTTATGTCTATGGTTTCTTTAATTACAGACTCACAGAAGCCTTTATCGCGAGCCAGACACAGGTTTCACCAAATTTGAACCAGTGACCGTTCTCTAGACCATGTTCAGCTACGGCCAATTTTTCTGGACAGCGTAGACTATAAAAAGACTCATCCCCCTTCGTGCATTGTACAGTGTCTACTGTTTGTCGGATATAAGATTGGCCACACTCATTAGGTATTTTGTGAACTCCAGGTGATTTGAGACCTGCCTCATCTTTAACTCATCTCAGTAAAATAAGGATTTTTGAAGATGGCCTCAGTTTGATTTTGTGCCTTATGTTACCTTAGACGGAGTCTTAGAACGGAAAAAAGAACAGGTTTGGTTCCCTGTTGCTCATCAGTGTGATTGTTGTTGAGCTCACTTTCTTTATGTTGTGATCTTTGTAGCGATCATCCCTGAATATCTTCCATAGGTGCGTCAGCTCATGTGCCAGGTTATCGGCTTGTGGTACCGTTTTTGCATAGTGTATCAATGTTTGTAACACAGTGCCCTTCTGTACCAGGTAATGTTTACAGACGGCAGCGAGGCATGGTATTCAGCGATTGCGAGGTTGAGTTGTGACATCGATAAGACATTAATCTGCTCCCACATATGGTGACGCCGTGATACCGTGACGGCAGCTAGATTACACTCTACTCGTAAGGGCGTAATAGCAGATCTTTAGCAGTTATTCCACTTAACAGTGTCCAGTGCGCACTTGGTCGCATCTCGTGGCATTTTAACCACTTGACACGGCTGGAAGCACGAGAACATGTTATTCAACGCCACCGCCGCGAGACTTACGTTCTCATACTCTGTTAATGTCTGCGTGGAACTTCGTTGCTTCGTGGCATATTCTTAGACCCCGCCGAGGTGAGACCGGCCATGGGAGTGCCCGGGATTGTTTATGAAGTTACCATAATTAATCAAATAATTGAAATACCTCTGTTATCGAGTTCGCTCTGGGAGGAAATTCCGACGAACTTGCTTTCTTTTCAGCCAGTGTAAACATCGTGAACTGTGCGGCCAACTTGTAATTGCTGTGACGTAATTTTTGCTCTAGCTGTTTTCTTACAGAAGGCAACCTCAGACGCACTTTAAAGGTTATATAATGTATGAAAATTTTAAAAAATTAAGTATGACATCAAAATACGAAACCGAGTCATTAATTTGAAACTTAGCGGTAGTTGAGATAAAGCTGTGGAAATTCGTGATTGAATTCTACGATAATAGAAGGAAAAAAATAATACCATCGAGAATTTTAAAAAATTTCCCTAATTTCACAGAAAATGTATAGTGTTGATTGTACTAAGCACTTACAGAGGACAAAGCTGATGAGACTGTAAAAAGAAGATGCCTGATATACCTTCAAGAATGGCGTATAAAATAGTAAAATATGAAATACAATTCTGTATTTGTGTTTTATTTTCCCACTGGCATTTGTACATCTATGTCTACGAACAGGAAATTATCTTATGTTGCCCCTCGTAAACTCGTCCTCCCACTGCCTCTGCCAAAACCTACCCCCTCCTTCATAAAGAATTTCTTGAAATTGGTAGTAGATAAGATCAAATGAAGAGGAACGAGACTCAGCCACTTCAAAAAATATGAAATTCGAGATAATTCATCTCGTATGCACCATTTAGATTCCAGGCCACTGCACAGCTGTGAGGCGGCGTCAGCCATTGCCAGTGACAAATTCAACAGCCCCATCAGGCAGCTGTTCTTTACTATATATTATTCATTGTTTTTGTTAATCTAAACTATAATCGATAACATTTATGTAGCGAACCATTTGTAGGTTACTCAATTATTAGAGAAAGTACGATTAATATGGTACTTTCCTACACTGGCCATATCCTAATGAATCATTCCGAACTATTAACATGCATAATTGACCAGAATCAAACATAAAACTTTGCTTGGTAAAAGATTATTTCGTTCCACAGTATGTGTGTCTGGATGTGATTTTATCTGGTTTTCCACATCCGACTAGGTGAACCTCCCCGCCGGCCAGTTTGGCCGAACGGTTCTAGGCGCTTCAGTCTGGAACCGCGTGACCACTACGGTCGCAGGTTCGAATCCTGCCTCGGGCATGGATGTGTGTGATGTCCTTAGGTTAGTTAGGTTTAAGTACTTGTAAGTTCTAGGGGACTGATGACCTCAGAAGTTAAGTCCCATAGTGCTCAGAGCCATTTGAAACATTTTTGAACCTCCCGCGTCAGTTACACGATTCGTCAACATTTACAACACTATGGAAGGTAAAAGAATAATTCTATCGTTAATTTTTAAAAAATCACTAATGTAAGAAAACGTATGGTATTTATTGTATTAAGTGCTTACAAATAACAAAACTGATCAGACTGTAACAACAAATAGATAGTAAAATATGAAATGCAGTTCTATATAGATATCACTGTACGTAGACAGCTGGGGTAAAAAAAATTCCGTCTCGGCAGGTAAAGGGGTGGCGACAGGAAGGATACTCGACCACCCGTCATATTTACAATGCCAAATCCGGTAATCATGCCAAACCCATGTCGATGCGGGGTAAAGGCGAAAGAAAAAGAAATTACTTAGTCTTAGCGTTGTCCGTCTCACAGATATTTCCTTTTCATACGGGTTCTCAGAACAGCGTCGGTGTGCAAAGAAAAATTTTTAACGACTCATTAAAGATTAGTTCATTACAGGCGATTCAAAAGAAAAGACAGCAGAAAACTTAATGAGCAAGGATGGAAAAAATACAAGTGGTGTGGCATGCAAAGGACCTCTTCTCGCACTTGAAATAAATGGTTTAGTGGGTTTACGGAAAAGGGGGAGGAAATTGAAAGATTGAGTTAGCTTTTAAGTTCGGAAATAAAACCGCAGCTCGACAGTGTCCACACTTGCATGGTATTTGGATTTGTTTCGGACATACAGTCTCACTTCTAGGTATTCACGTAAATGATGAACAAATTCTGAAATACACAACCCATTAATAACTACTTCTTTAACATAGTTTTCCAGCGACATCCTAACAATCGCATTTCATTGTGCTCTCTATATCTGCCTAATTGTCTTCTCATTGTGGTTAGCCGATGATAACACAATATTATTTGGCTTCTAAGATTAAATGGTAGCACCATCTGAACGTTGTATGTTAAGGTTGCAGTGGCGACAGAAAGGGCATTCGGCCACCCTTTCACATTTACAGTGCCAAATCCGGTAACCATGCCAAACCCATGTCGATGCGGAGTAAAGGCGAAAGAAAAAGAAATTACTTAGTCTTAGTCTACGTATGATATGGTGTATAATTTGTATTCCCATTCCGCTCCCGCCGAAAACAAATTCATCTTCCTATAGCAAATTCTTGAAAAATCAGTGACTTGTCGTTTAACAATTCGATGTTGTTCAATATTACATTGCAGCACCCGTGTTTCTCAGAAGTAAGATGCAGTATTGCTCTGCACATGCATGCATGTTTGAAGGATCAGGTACAGCGGCGACTACAGCCGTTATGAAGCACATGAAATGTATGCGCAGTTGTAAATATGGAAAACCATCAGGTGTACAATGCAACGACGACAGTCAAAATTTATGTCGAATCGAGACCTGAACTCGGATCTCCCACTTATCGCGAGCAGTCGCTTTATGATTATTTTAATAACCTGCCAGGCGGGTTCGACCCACTGCCGCCGACTTCCGGGGTGGCCGCGCGGTTCTGGGCGCTTCAGTCTGGAACCGCACGACCGCTACGGTCGCAGGTTGGAATCCTGCCTCGGGCATGGATGTGGGTGATGTCCTTACGTTAGTTAGGTTTAAGTAGTTCTAAGTTCTAGGGGACTGATGACCTCAGATGTTAAGTCCCATAGTGCTCAGAGACATTTGAACCATTGCCGCCGCCGCCCCTTCCCGAATCCGGAAGTGGCAAGCTAAGATGGGCGGCTATCTATTCTTTTTTTACAATCTATTTTTTATCTTACCATCGGCAGTAGAAAAGGGACTGAAAAAAGGAAGGAAAATTGCCACTGCCACGTTTGATTCAAGTAAAAAAAAAAAAATGGAAAAATCAGGCGTTGGCCCTTATCTGTTGCTGCTACTCCCAGCACGACTACCCTAGAGCTAAGATTGGTCGAGAACGGTTAAAGGGAAGGAAACTGCAGGAGAGCCATGACAATGACACATAATTAGTGTTTCTTATGAGCGCCTTGAGTAGAGAGTCCTGCGTCGAAATGGTTCAAATGGCACTGAGCACTATGCGACTTAACTTCTAAGGTCATCAGTCGCCTAGAACTTAGAACTAATTAAACCAAACTAACCAAAGGACATCACACACATCCATGCCCGAGGCAGGATTCGAACCTGCGACCGTAGCGGTCGCTCGGTTCCAGACTGTAGCGCCTAGAACCGCACGGCCACACCGGCCGGCTAGTCCTGCGTGGGCCAGCAGGTCCAAACGTGTGTTTCGATCGGTAGTTGTAGATTCCGTTATCGGTTCTGTTCGGTTCAGCAAGGTTCAGGGCAGTGTTCAGCTTCTCATTGCTTGGACGTTCCAGCTGCGAGGCTAATTATTAAAGGTGCTTCCTAAGAAATTGGAGAATTATTGCTGATAACGTGGGTTGCGTGTTAGGACACAGTGTCGGTCGATGAGATAATTCCAATATCGTAGCACGGCCAGAATTGAAAAGATAATGGGTTCAAATGGCTCTGAGCACTATGGGACTTAACATTTATGGTCATCAGTCCCCTAGAACTTAGAAATACTTAAACCTAACTAACCTAAGGACATTACACAACACCCAGTCATCACGAGGCAGAGAAAATCCCTGACTTCGGCGGGAATCGAACCCGGGAACCCGGGCGCGAGAAGCGAGAAAGCTACCGCGCGACCACGAGCTGTGGACAAAAGATAAAGGGTTGTGTGGCCAAGGTCCCTTTCACAGAGTCTTCTCAGAGGAGACATTTTACTTCTCTACCAAAAGTGACTCGATGTCGATCTGAGTGGGTGTTTGGCGTGTAAGAAACGCCAAAATACGCCGCGTAAGCGTCCAGACATCGGACGCTGGACCACAGTATAACATGTAGTTGTCTTTGTCGTCCACTCCACAGTGAGTGCAGAGGGACGAGTCGACTAGATGGATGCTATGCAGTCGATGTCGGTTAATTTGTTTCCCATTCACTATGATATACCACGCTGACTGAGTGGGATTCGAGAAAGCGTGTGTGGATCACTTTCTATGTGTGCCATCACGCGTACAGTGGATGCTTAATTTCTATTGGGTAGGGGGGGGAGGGGTGTGGCACTGTTTTGACACTTAGTACAGTGTTTTCGTGTGATACAAACGTGTAGGTGGTAAAGACCGGTAGGCATGACTCAAGTCCAGGAAAAATCGCTGGATATGGTAAAAGGAGGGATGGAATGGGCGATACCAAAACTGGAACGGACAAAGAGACCGACGCAAAGTCTTTCAATAGTAGTCCAGTGAGCCTCTGCAGGCAACGATGTCGGAGTTTGAGTTGGGAGCTAAAGTATTAGTCCCACCCCACCACAGTCCATGAGCTGACGGAAGAGCCAGATGCCATCAACATACGTCGGGCCAGTAGAGTTGGGACCGGTAGTAGCTGAGCCATGTGTGGTATACTGGACAGATGTTGACATATTGGACAGATGTTCACATATTGTGTGCGTTGGATCTGCAAAACTTGCTCTTGTGCTCTGTAGAAAACGCCTACCGATAATAGCCGCTGAGCATCTGAGATCGGCTGTGAATTCAATGCTAAGACATCGGACGATAGCGGCAACGCGATGGGGGGCAACGCTTCTCTCCAGTAGGCAATTACCAGTGAGCATGACCTTGGATTGGGAAGCGATGAGGAAGCTTCCCGAAGCTTCACCGTAACTTGCCACCCATGTCAGAGCTCCTTGAACTTCCTCATTACTGCCCAGATAAAGTACCAGGTCGTCTACATAGAAAATGCAACAGAAATGGTGCCCATGCAGCGTCTTACCCTCCAAACGGTGGGGCAGTTCCTGGAGCATGGGTTCCAAAGCGAAAGCATATAAAATTGTGGAAAGAGAACAGCTTTCCGGACAGAACGTGCTATGACCAGGAGCACGTGAGGTGACCATTGTAAGTGACTTTGGAGATCGCGCCACTCAAAAGGCGCAAAAATATCGTGACAATTTCGCTGCGGAAACCCTTGTACTGAAGAACTGTCCGTAAATATGAATGGTCAACATGGTCGAAGGCTGGGCTAATGTGCAGTGAGGCCAAGCCACCAGGGAAACGTTGATTTCAAGCAAATGCTATCATGTCTCTGGTCTGGCAAAGGGCGGTACAGATAATGTTGTCGCCTCCTAGGTAAGTCCGGTCGCAGGATGTGACATAATGTGCAACTTCTTGACTTGCGATGCCACCAGCTGTGCAAATATTTTCACGTCGTTGTTGACCAAAGTGATTGGTCGATAATCATCAACCCTTGACCGCCGTGTTGTTTGTGAACAGGGATAATAATGTCATCGGAAAAGGGGTTAGGGTCCATTGTCATCGGTAACATCAGTTATTTTGCGGTGGCCGTCCATATGAAAAAAAAACAAAGATTTAAAACTTCTGTAAAATTCGATGGGGATACCATCGGGCCCAGGGGATCGGTTATCAGATCCCAACTTCACAGCATCGAGTACCTCATCTCTGTTCGCTTCATCCTGCAGTTCACCACAGGGAGAGCGCTCGTTGTAAGTTGTTCGACCTCTGTGCTCAGTTTCGCAGAATGCAAGGACTCTGAAGACCCAGCCACTCACCAAATGGCATGGGCGGATGACATTGTCCCCTAATCTTTGGCCGAAACTCCACAAGCGACTGTTTCTCAGCGGTACAGAAATGTTAGTATGTGTTGTGCAGTGAAGGAGCGGCTCGGCATGGTTGATACGCTGGTGTGGTGACACCTACTCTTCCTGTTGTTATGAACGTTTCACTGCCTGCAGACCAGATGCAAACTTACAAGATAGCCTCCATCAATCTCAACATGATCGGCACATGTATCAAACTTCAGCTGCTGCGCGACATGCTGAGGGCGGCAGATGTGGATGTTGCTCTATTGCAGGAACTTTGTCTCAAGACATTCCCAGACTTCTAAGGGTTTGCTGCTTACGTCACTCCTGATGCTACGTGAAGCAGTGGAACGGCTGCCCTCGTGCGAGAAGGAATGGAGGTAACCAATGCGGTGTATTTGCCATCGGCACGGGGACTGGCGTTCAATATGCACTTAACTCGAGTTGTTAATGTCTACGTCCCTTCTGTTACAGATAAAAGGCGATACCGGTCACGATTTTATGTGTTACAACTTACGCCTTTCTTCTTAGACTGCTGTAACCAAATTATTATTTGCGGAGACTTTAATAGTGTGCTGTCTCAGAAAGTCCAACAAGCAAACTACACTCCGTCCTCCAACCTGCATGTCAAGGCACAACACCTGCATCTTGCTGACACTTGGGAGGTGTTACATTGTGATCACCCTGGAATTATTTGCTCGTATGTCACCAGTCTTCAGCCAGCAGATTCGATCTCGTCTATCCCTCCTCTGAACTTGCGATGGCAGTTCTAGCAGCAGAACGCTGGCCTATGACTTTCTCAGACCACAGTGCATACATCTGCAAGGGCCCCATGTGAACGTCGATTTCTGCTATATCGTTTATGACAAGCTGCGGCTAGAAAGTGTCAGATCGGCTTTCCGACGTACGTTGACTTGTTACGATAGAGAAATAGAGCACTGGCACCAACACAGGACCGACTTCTGTTACTCACTTCTCCGAGAGCTTACGGCACTCCCACCATCTTCCGATTGCCAGACAGAGATCCATAGCGCCAAATCGAAGATTCTTACCCTTACCCGTCATAGGTTTGAAGGTGTTGTGGTGAGAACGGAATGCCAGGACATGGTGGGCGAAGAACCTCCATCCATGCACCACATTATCTCTGAACGGCGACAAAGACGTCAAAAATTGGCACACCTTCTGAATCTCCCGAATGGTAGCAGAGTGATAGCCCAGGGAGACATCGCCTGTGCATTCGTCGACCACCATCGCCAACTATATCAGGAGGTGCAACATGATGGTGTTGCATTGGGAGCAATCCCCAAGACCCTCACTGACATACTTGATGATGCAGCATTGGCATCCCTTTTGGAGGAGATCACGAATGCTGATGTTGTGGACGCCCTTGGCGAGGAGGTTTTCCATTAGAACTCTAGTCGACCTTTAAATGTCTGATGGCCCCGCAGTGGAAGGAGATATAACAAGAATTGCTGTCATTAGCAGTCCCCATTCCACTGGCATTCGTGGAAGGTCTCATTTTGGTGACCAAACAAGCTACAGCCACACAGATTGAACATTACTGACCAATAATCCTCATCAACTGCGATTTCAAGATCTTCAATAGAATTTTTGGCAATGCGTCTTTAGCTAGTGTTACACCAAGCTATCTCATGTGGACAAACATCTTTGCTCGGGGACAGTAACATTCAGACAACCCCTAGCGACTATCGAGATGTCATAGCCCTTGCATCGGCCTGTAGGTTGCATGGTGCCCTCGCGCCCATGGACTCTTATTTCGAATTTGATAAAGCGAGCCATTCTTTTCTGTCAGTCGTGATGGATCATATGGTCTTCCCAGCTGCCCTTATGTACCTGATCATGAGCACTCTCTATGATCCCTCTTCGAGGGTGATGGTAACGGTGAGAGGACATACATTGCAGTGCCGCGCTTTTCTAGATCTAGTATTTTTCGCCCATTCAGAGGAGGAAATCCGGATGGAAGTAGAATGGATCGAGAAGGGAATGTGGCAGGCAGCAGCATGAAAGTGCCACGGAAATCGGCAGAGGGCTCCGAGAGCAGAGAGTGGACCCACTGCAAACGATGGACACACTTCGGTGTTTGGGCGTAGTGTTTACGAAAGATATCCGCCATACGGCGACGCTGAACTAGAAATGCCTTTACAAGCTCTCCGCATGGACGTCCATCTTCTGTGAGCTTCCCATATGGTCAAAAGGTCTCCTACATTAATACCCACACGGCGTCCCGGCTACGTCATTTGGCTAAGATCCTACAGATCACTCCAGTGATAGCAGAGTGGATTCAGGCGGCCTTTGCGTACTTTGTTAGTAATGGATTTCTCTTCAAGATCAGATAAGATGCACTCACCATCACCCTCGCAGCAGGGGGCTGGAGTTATCAAAGATCTTGCATGTGTAACAGTCACTTATATCAACACCATTATCAACAAGTGGACCGATCAGCGACGTAGTTTCACCAGTCCCCTCATCGATGAACTGACACCTCCGTTCTGTCTGCCTCCAATTTCACTCGCACACTTCGTACCTGCGCTCTCCCCCCGTCAAGACATTCTCTCTCGGTTGTAGCTATGTGCACACGAATCTCCCCTGTACCAAGGATCCTACAACGCGAGATGTATACGATCAGCTGATGACGAATCATCCTCCGAATGTGGTTGAAAAATGACACCCAGGAGTGGCACAGCCTGTGGGGTGGCGAGCGATCCATCAAAGACATTTACGATGTAGATCCGCACCGCCTGGCACCCCTTCCTCAACGAAAAGTTTTCGACGCGACGAAGTGTGCACATCATTGCTCCACATGACTCCCTTTGCAGTGTAATGCGGTAGACACGGATGCACATGGCCTGGAATGTGAACGTTCTGCAGATGCATGGGACCTAATTTGGAAGATGTCTACCTTCTATCTCCGAGTGCTGACCCAGATTGTCCAGTCTGGACTGCACCCGGTTACGAGCTACTTTCCCCAATCAAAGACACATGATCAGAGGGCTTTCTGTGTACTACCTTCTTCGGGATGATCTCAAAGAGGGACTTGACTTTTGGATATTCTTATAGGAAGGACACGATCAATTGTAATCCATTTCCAGATATCGTCAGACCTTTGATAATTACTTGAGGAGTGTACTCCTGGATACTCTCCACAGCTGGATAGTACAGGGAAGGGGTTCATTCTAATGGATATTGAATGGAATCTCGAAATGTACCGTTGAATAAGAATGTATTCTGAGAAGACATCCCCAAGACCCCACTATGGAGAGTTGAGACCAGACAGCGTTAATTTATTCCATTGTCTTGTGTTTTATATTATTTGCTAATAAAGTCTAATGCTGTCACAAACTACAAATGCATACCACCGTAGTTTGGTAATAGGAGAGTCTCTTGTTCGACTCTCCTTAATGGCTGTTTCTTTTTTAATTTTCTTTAAATTGTATGGTTTTGTCAAATGGAAATAGCACTAAAACGGGTTCGAAAAAAAGACAAAAGAAAAGAAAAATGCAAAAGGCAACCGCTATCAATAAGCGGGAAATCCTGTATCGAGTAGGAGTCAGTCACAAATTTTCACGGTCGTCATTCCGTTGTACACCTGGTGGTTGTCCGTATTCTCAACTGCGAATATATGTCATATTATCTAGGTACTCGTCCGATGAACAAGAGATATATTTGAAACAGCATTTTGAATGCTACAGACACGCAATAGGAAAAGTAATACCTAGAAAAGCAGTTTCTTGATATAGTGGAATGCACAATTTCAGAAAAATAGCACATAAGAAATGTACTTCCATAATTCAGATACATAAAACCAAATGATAAATATCACTACTTACTCGAATATACAACCACAGTAAAATTAACGAAAGAAATGCGTGTACCGTCTGACATCCGGTTTGGCTAACTCGCTTGTGTAATGCGAACCTCAGATGCTGTTGGACACAGCACACACTTCATAAAAAGAAATATTGCTGCACTTGTGAAGCCAGCGCAAACTACTTCACTCCTCCTCGCTTCAGCCGCTTTTCACCACAAAGGATTACTGCAGTATCCTCAATCTCATTTTCGGGTAATACGTTCGAAAGGAAAACTGTTGTAGAGCGAACACACAATCAGTCTGAAAAACAAGTAAGTGGATATAGAGACGAGCAGTTTACAGCACCTTACAGCCTCTATTGTATCTTCTTTTCTCTAATGAGAAGTTATTCGTTGCGTCGAGGCATTTGTACGTGCATAATCTGAATAGCATGTTCTCATCTTGATATGGTTCTTTAACTGTTTTTCAGTTTTCCACACCTACCAGTATTATTGGATTCCGTAACTGACCGTCTCATCATTCCATGTAGGCTTTCACGGCCGGCGTCTTTATCAGTAAACTCTTCCGGGCTAAGTTGCCGTGGTCGATCTGTAGAACTTCTTCTCCCTGACGTTTCGTTCTCAACTACGGAGAACATCTTCCGAGGTGAGTCGACGACTGGCTGCTAGGAGCTGGGGCCGCCGCTTATATAGAGATCGTAGGGGGCGCCACCACACGTCACGTGGCGTCGATGTGCAGCTATCTCTGGCTATCGTCTGTTCTCTCGATTGCAGGCAATCGATTGTCACGTGATTGATGCAACGTCGACCGCCATATGTTATCCAATTTTAATCCTGCTTCTTTACGATTAAAATTGTATTGATGTTTGTGGATTTCAATTGCCTCTCTATACATACGTGTATAATAGTGCGACGTTCTCGCTAGCACGCTTGTTTCACCAAATTTTATGTCGTGATCTCCATCGTTAAAAACATGTTCCGCTACTGCCGATTTGTCGATATGTCCCAAGCGACAGTTTCTTTTGTGCTCCGTCAACCGTGTATTGATGCTTCTTTTTGTAGTTCCTATGTAAACCCTGCCGCAACTACACGGAATTTTATATACCCCTGGGGTGACTAGGGGGTGACGAGCATCTTTTGTTGATCTTAGGCATTCACTAATTTTCTTAGTAGGTCTAAAAATGGTCTCTACCTGAAACTTGGCTAGTACTTTTCCAATGCGATCCGTGATATTATGGATGAACGGAAGAAATACTTTTCCAGCTGATGGTTGTTGCTGTCTCCTATTTTTAGGCATTTTTCTATTTGGGTGAAGTGCTCGATTAATCTCGTTTTTCGTATAACCATTTTTCGCTAAGGCCATTCGTAAACGATTTAGTTCTTCTTGTAAGTAGCCTGGTTCACAAATACACTCCTGGAAATGGAAAAAAGAACACATTGTCACCGGTGTGTCAGACCCACCATACTTGCTCCGGACACTGCGAGAGGGCTGTACAAGCAATGATCACACGCACGGCACAGCGGACACACCAGGAACCGCGGTGTTGGCCGTCGAATGGCGCTAGCTGCACAGCATTTGTGCACCGCCGCCGTCAGTGTCAGCCAGTTTGCCGTGGCATACGGAGCTCCATCGCAGTCTTTAACACTGGTAGCATGCCGCGACAGCGTGGACGTGAACCGTATGTGCAGTTGACGGACTTTGAGCGAGGGCGTATTGTGGGCATGCGGGAGGCCGGGTGGACGTACCGCCGAATTGCTCAACACGTGGGGCGTGAGGTCTCCACAGTACATCGATGTTGTCGCCAGTGGTCGGCGGAAGGTGCACGTGCCCGTCGACCTGGGACCGGACCGCAGCGACGCACGGATGCACGCCAAGACCGTAGGATCCTACGCAGTGCCGTAGGGGACCGCACCGCCACTTCCCAGCAAATTAGGGACACTGTTGCTCCTGGGGTATCGGCGAGGACCATTCGCAACCGTCTCCATGAAGCTGGGCTACGGTCCCGCACACCGTTAGGCCGTCTTCCGCTCACGCCCCAACATCGTGCAGCCCGCCTCCAGTGGTGTCGCGACAGGCGTGAATGGAGGGACGAATGGAGACGTGTCGTCTTCAGCGATGAGAGTCGCTTCTGCCTTAGTGCCAATGATGGTCGTATGCGTGTTTGGCGCCGTGCAGGTGAGCGCCACAATCAGGACTGCATACGACCGAGGCACACAGGGCCAACACCCGGCATCATGGTGTGGGGAGCGATCTCCTACAGTGGCCGTACACCACTGGTGATCGTCGAGGGGACACTGAATAGTGCACGGTACATCCAAACCGTCATCGAACCCATCGTTCTACCATTCCTAGACCGGCAAGGGAACTTGCTGTTGTAACAGGACAATGCACGTCCGCATGTATCCCGTGCCACCAAACGTGCTCTAGAAGGTGTAAGTCACCTACCCTGGCCAGCAAGATCTCCGGATCTGTCCCCCATTGAGCATGTTTGGGACTGGATGAAGCGTCGTCTCACGCGGTCTGCACGTCCAGCACGAACGCTGGTCCAACTGAGGCGCCAGGTGGAAATGGCATGGCAAGCCGTTCCACAGGACTACATCCAGCATCTCTACGATCGTCTCCATGGGAGAATAGCAGCCTGCATTGCTGCGAAAGGTGGATATACACTGTACTAGTGCCGACATTGTGCATGCTCTGTTGCCTGTGTCTATGTGCCTGTGGTTCTGTCAGTGTGATCATGTGATGTATCTGACCCCAGGAATGTGTCAATAAAGTTTCCCCTTCCTGGGACAATGAATTCACGGTGTTCTTATTTCAATTTCCAGGAGTGTATTATTGGCCCTATCCACTAGTGTTTTTATGACCCCCCTCTTTTGCCTAGGGTGGTGGTTTGAGTTCTTATGGAGGTAGCGATCCGTATGTGTACCTTTCCTGCAGACCTTATGGCCTAAGGTCCCATCCGTCCGTTTGATAACTGATACATCCAAGAAGTTAAGTTGTCCATTCTTCTCCTTCTCCATAGTAAATTTAATCTTTGGGTTGATGCTATTTAAGTGTACCAGAAAATCATTCAAGTCTTCTTCCTCATGATTCCATATTACAAAGGTATCATCCACATACCGATACCACTTCGAGGGGCTTTTTTTGGCCGACTGCAATGCTTGATGTTCAAAATATTCCATGAACAAATTCGCAATTGCGGGACTTAGGGGGCTTCCCATGGCAACCCCATCGATCTGTTCATATAATTCACCATTGTACTGAAAATAGGTTGAGGATAGACAGTGTTGGAACAAGGCTACTATATCAGTAGGGAACATATTGGCTATATGGGAGAGAGCTTCATCAACTGGAACCATCGTGAACAAAGACACTGTATCAAAACTGACAAGTATGTCATTAGGACCGACAGTAATTTCCCTCAATTTCTCAATGAAGTGTAGAGAGTTTTTAATATGACTCTCAGTTTTGCCTATGTGAGGTTGTAACAAAGAGGCAAGGTGTCTGGCTAGTTCTTGGGTAGGAGCTCCAATTGCGCTGACTATTGGTCTCAAAGGAACATCAGGTTTATGTATCTTTGGTAATCCATATAATCTCGGAGGATAAGCCTCCGTTTCACAAAGATACTTTTTAACTTCTGTAGGAATTGAAGACTGTTTTATCAGACGATTGGTGGCATTCAGCACATTCGTTGTGGGATCCTTTTTCAACTTCTTGTATGTGCTGGGTTCCAGGAGATCACTGATCTTCTTGTGATAATCCTCAGAATTCATTAAAACAGTAACATTTCCCTTGTCAGCGGCAACTATAATAACATTCTTGTCTGCATTGATCTCCCGCAATGCCTTCCTTTCCCCTTGAGACAGATTGCTGCTGGGTGGCTTAGCTTTGCGTAATATCCTGGAGGTTTCCATTCTAATTTCATCAGCAGAATATATGGTAACTGACGAATTCCTGCCTCTATATTAGCAATAATGTCCTCCACAGAAATCTTGGATGGAGTTATTGCAAAATTCCCTTCTTTAGACAGAACAGAAAGTTCTTCCTTAGACAATTCTTTTTCCGATAAATTAATAACCGTTTGGGAATTGTTTGGAATCGGTGTTTCCTGTCGACCCTCTTGTAGACGATCAAACTTGTCCTTCTGCCTATTGGAAGACACTTCTGCACTCCCCCCTGCGGGTTCGGGGGTAAGAATAGGCCCGCGGTATTCCTGCCTGTCGTAAGAGGCGACTAAAAGGAGTCTCAAACGTTTCGGCCTTCTGTGATGGTCCCCTCTTGGGTTTGACCTCCTTTTTTCTTCCAAATTTCCGTCGTCAGTGCGTGCCATTTGGGGAAGGACACCTTACGTGGTGTTTTTGTATTGGTCCATCATGCTCCACCATCTTGCATGTTACCTACTGTCGTGTGCGGGGGACTACGCCCAATATCTTCTGGGTTGTCTCCTTCTCGCCTTGTGTGCACTCTTATTCTTAGCGCCTACGACAACTGTGGACCCTTTAAACACCTAAAATCCAGCACGGTAGCCAGTCCGTTGTGGTGGGGTCGTCATGTACCCTCTTGGTGGTAGCCCCCTGACCACGCAGGGATCGCACTACAGATGCCAGAGCTGTTTCCTCCCCATGCATGCCAAGGAGTATGTGCCCATCTTGTCTGGGGCACGGGGACTCCGGGCAACGGGATATCGGCCAGGTACCCGTTGCTTTGGCTGGGTGGCACCCTTGGGGAGAGCCCTCGTTCGGAGTAGGTGGCATCTGGGCGGATGTGGCGCAATGAAGCGCAATAAATCACACCAAGCTGGTGGTCGCACGGCCACCAGCGTCTCTAAGCGAGGTAGAGTCGACTTCGATGCTGCGCAATATGACCCTCAGACGTTCCCCTCGTTGGCTGCGCCATGGGAGGGACGCCGGTCTAGTGCCAAGCGGGAGCCTTATGTACCGCAATACCTTGTCTGCAGCAGGACTGATGGTGACTCCTTTCTTCCGACGAAGCCTATGTTTTTTGTGGAACACCTGGAGGATAAGTTTGGGGAAGTGGCAGGGTTGTCAAAAATGAGGAATGGGTCCATCCTCCTCAAGACGTCCTCCCCAGCCCAGTCACGAGCGTTGCTCTTGTGCGATAAGCTGGGTGACGTCCCTGTTACCGTCACTCCCCACAGTAGCTTAAATATGGTCCAGGGGATTATTTACCATCGTGACCTCTTGTTACAATCCGATGACGAGCTGAGAGCCGACTTGGAACGACGTGGTGTGCATTTTGTCCGTCGTGTCCATCGAGGACCCAAGACAAACAGGGTGGCCACCGGTGCTTTTATCTTGGCCTTCGAGGGTGATGTCTTGCCCGAGAAGGTCAAGGTAATGGTTTGCCGCTGCGACGTGAAGCCATATGTCCCTCCCCCGATGCGGTGCTTCCAGTGCTGGAAGTTTGGGCATATGTCCTCCCGTTGCCCATCCAGCGCTACATGTCGAGATTGCGGACGCCCGTCTCATCCCGATTCTCCATGTGCGCCCCCACCTGTATGTGTCAACTGTGGGGAGCACCACTCTCCATGCTCGCCGGATTGCCCCGTTCTTCATAAGGTGCGGAAGATAATGGAATTTAAGACCCTGGACCGGCTTACTTATCGAGAGGCTAAACAGAAATATGAAAGGTTGTATCCTGCTTCCCTTCGAACATCTTATGCTGCAGCCACGTTATCGTCGCCCCCGCGAGCGACGGTTGTCGCTTCATCTGTGCCGCCTTCAGTGGGCCCTCGGGGCCATGTATCTCTGTCTGCCCCCCTCGTGCCTGGGGGCGAGCCTACCTCTATTGCCCCCTTAGCAGTTGGGGGCAAACCCTCTTCTGTCGCTCCCCCCAAGCTTACTTCGGGAGTGACATCTGCTCCACAACTGGGAGGCTCGATTCCTCCCCCTCCTTCTCCGGCGGCGTTGCCTCCGCCGGTTCCTCCCTCGCGGAAGGGGTCCCTCGGGGCTCTCCCTTCCTCCGTTTCTTCTCCTTCCCAGCCAGATGTCAGCCAGTGGCTGAAGGTTCCGCCACCTGCTGATCGTAGGGCTTCTGCGTCGTCGTCAGCCTCTGACACTCCTTCAGAGAAGCTCTCCCAGCCCTCTCACCCTAAGGGCAGACGCGAGAAGAAGGAACGGAATGTGTCCAAGAAGAAGGACGTTCCGGCGGTTTCAGCACCGCCTGCTGTACATAGTCCTGGCTCCGGGGATGAGGTGGAGATCCTCGCCTCTGCCGCAGATCTCGCCCTCACGGAACCCTTGGGGGCCTCTCCTATGGACTCAGCTGACTCTCCCCCAGTGGCGGCAGTTGGCTCTGACGCGCTGTCTGCCTCTCAGTCGCATTCACGCCCTCCCAGTCCCTTCCTGCTTCCATTCTCCAATGGAACTGCGGCGGTTATTTCCGCCACCTGCCTGAGCTCCGGATGCTTCTGAGTGATTCCCCTGTTCTCTGCGTTGCTCTGCAGGAAACTTGGTTTCCTGCACTACGGACCCCCGCCCTTCGCGGTTATCAGGGATACTATACGAACCGTGCTGCCTGTCATCGAGCGTCAGGTGGGGTTTGCCTCTTTGTTCACAACTCTGTCTGTAGTTCGCCAGTACCCCTTCAGACATCTTTAGAGGCAGTTGCTGCAAGGGTTGAGCTCTCGCCGGCTATTACTGTTTGCTATGTTTACATTCCTCCGGATGGGGAGCTCCCCCGACATGTCTTGGCTGCACTGCTGGCTCAACTCCCGCCACCTTTGCTGCTTCTGGGCGATTTATATGCCCACAACCCTCTATGGGGTGGGACTGTCTCCGATGACCGCGTTCGGGCCGTGGAGCATGTGTTGGCTCAGCTCGACCTTAGCCTCTTGAACACTGGTGCTCCCACGCATTTCAGTGTGGCCCATGGCTCGTTCTCGGCCATCGATCTCTCTATTTGCAGCCCTGGACTTGTCCCATCCCTCCACTGGAGGTTGCATCCTGACCGGTGTGGTAGTGACCATTTTCCCATCTATTTGTCACTGCCACAGTGTCATTCTCCTGGGCGCTTGCCCCGCTGGGCTCTCCACAGGGCTGACTGGCCAGCTTTTACTTCCGCTGTAACCATTGCGTCTCCCCCACAGGGTGACATTGACGAGGTGGTCCGTGTTTTAACCACGTCCATCATTTCAGCGGCCGAGGCTACCATCCCCCGTTCTTCTGGCCTCCCTCAGAGGAAGGCTGTCCCCTGGTGGTCGCCGGAGATTGCTGAGGCTATTCGCGACCGTAGGCGGGCTCTCCAGCGTCATAGGCGGCACCCGTCTCTGGAGACCCTCATCGCCTTTAAGAGGCTCCGTGCCTTCGCCCGTCGTCTTATTGCACGGCGTAAGCAGGAGTGCTGGGAGAGGTACGTCTCCTCCCTGGGCTCCTGTGTCCCCTCCTCGCTCATGTGGTCCCGGATCCGGCGGATTTATGGATCCCAGACCCCTATGGGTGTCCCTGGGCTCTCCTTGGACGGCGCTGTCTGCACGGACGCTGCCGCCATTGCTGAACGGCTAGCCGCGCACTTTGCTCAGAGCTCTGCAACTGCATCCTATCCCCCGCCTTTCGCTCTCTAAAGGAGCGAGCCGAGCGGACGCCGTTCTCATTCCACACGCGTCATTACGTAACATACAATGCTCCTTTCAGCGAGAGGGAACTCCTCGCTGCCCTCGCCGATTGCCCTGATACAGCACCAGGACCGGACTGCATCCACGCGCAGATGCTGAAGAATCTCTCCAGGGACTGCCAGAGACACATCCTCACCATCTTTAACCGCATTTGGAGCGAGGGCGTGTTCCCGTCGCAATGGCGAGAGGGCCTTATTGTCCCCATCTTGAAGCCCGGTGCGGACCCACTGGCGGTGGACAGCTATCGTCCCATTACCCTCACCAACGTTTTGTGCAAATTGCTCGAACGTATGGTGGGGCGGCGTTTGTGTTGGGTCCTTGAGTCGCGCGGTCTCCTCGCTCCATCTCAGGGTGGCTTCCGTCGGGGCCGGTCTGCAGTGGACAATTTGGTGCGGCTGGAATCTGCTGTCCGTACGGCTTTTGCCCGACGTCAGCACCTTGTTGCTGTATTTTTCGATCTGCGGAAGGCGTATGACACCACATGGAGGCATCACATCCTCGCCACGTTGCATGGGTGGGGTCTTCGTGGTCGGCTCCCGGCTTTTCTTCAAAGCTTTTTATTGCGCCGCTCTTTCAGGGTGCAAGTCGGTGCCACCTCTAGTTCCTCTTATATACAGGAAAATGGGGTCCCGCAGGGCTCGGTGTTGAGCGTCTCGTTATTTCTAGTGGCCATTAATGGTCTGGCTGCAGCAGTGGGGTCGTCGGTGTCTCCTTCTTTGTATGTCGACGACTTCTGCATCTCATTTAGCTCCACGACTACGGGAGTCGCTGAACGCAGGTTGCAAGTCGCCGTTCGCAAGGCAGCATCATGGGCTCTCACTCATGGTTTTCAGTTCTCTGCTGCCAAGACTCGAGTTATGCACTTCTGCAGGCGTCGGACGGTCCACCCCCATCCTGAACTTTACCTCGACGGCCACCTGCTTGAAGTGGTGGACACTTGCCGCTTCTTGGGACTCGTGTTTGATGCCCGGCTCACATGGGTTCCTCATGTTACTCAGCTGAAGCAAAAATGCTGGCGGCACCTCAACGCCCTCCGCTGCCTTAGCCACACGTCTTGGGGTGCAGATCGCTGCACGCTACTGCAATTGTACAGAGCCCTTGTGCAGTCCCGGCTTGATTATGGGAGCCTGGCCTATGGGTCTGCGTCACCCTCAGTGTTGAAGTTGTTAGACCCCATCCACCACTGTGGGGTCCGGCTTGCAACTGGCGCTTTTCGTACGAGCTCCGTGGATAGTCTACTGGTGGAGGCCGGGGTTCCCCCGCTGCGGATTCGCCGCCATCGACTGCTCGCCGACTATGCTGTCCACGTGCATTGCTCGCCAGGCCATCCCAATCGTCGCCTGCTTTTCCCTGCCATGGTCCTCCATCTGCCCGAACGGCGACCTAGGTCTGGGCTTTCCGTCGCTGTCCGTGTCCAGTCCCTGCTGTCAGAACTGGGGTCATTCCCACTTCTTCCTCCCTTCCGGGTCCGTACACCTACCCCTCCCTGGAGTTTGTCCCGGCCGTCCGTCCGTCTGGATTTGGCACAGGGACCTAAGGACTCGGTTCCGCCTGTGGCCCTCCGTCGCCGTTTTCTTGCGCTCCTCGCATCATTTCCGGGCTGTGAGCCTGTCTACACGGATGGTTCCCTGGTTGATGGTCGCACTGCTTACGCTTTTGCTCACGCTGCCCATGTTGAGCAACGCTCCTTGCCGGCTGGCTGCAGTATTTTTACTGCAGAACTGGTGGCTATCTTGCGCGCTCTTCAGCATATGCGTTTCTGCTCAGGTGGGTCCATCGTCATCTGCAGTGACTCCCTGAGCAGCCTTCAGGCCATCGACCGCTGCTATCCCTCCTCTCCTCTGGTGTCCTCTATTCAGGAGTCTGTTTCCGCCATTGCCCGTTCTGGTCGTTCGGTGGTCTTGGTTTGGACGCCAGGTCATGTTGGCATCCCGGGGAACGAACGTGTTGACAGGCTGGCCAAAGGGGCGATCGACGCCCCAGCTTTGGTGATCGGCCTCACAGCTCGCGACCTGCATCTGGTGTTGCGCCGTAAGGTGCTTGGGGTGTGGGCTGATGAGTGGCGTGGCCTGACATCCCCGAATAAGCTGCGGGCTGTTAAGGAGACGACGGATGTGTGGCGTTCCTCCCTGCGGGCTTCTCGCAGGGACTCGGTAGTCCTATGTCGGCTGCGCATCGGCCATACATACCTGACGCACGGCCATCTGTTGCGTCAGGAGGATCCCCCCTTGTGTCGGTGTGGGTCCCGGCTGACGGTCGGCCACATTTTGCTGGAGTGTCCTCGACTGCGCACACTCCGCCAATCTTTTAATCTCCCGGGCACTTTGGCTTTGGTTTTATCCGACACTGCCTCAATGGCTGACAATGTTTTACATTTTATCCGTAGTAGTCCTTTTTATGGTTCGATTTAGGGAGGTCCTGCGCCTTTCCCTTTCTGTGTCTTTTGTCCTTGTGTCTGTTGCTGTTCTGGTGTGCCGTCAGATGGTTGACTCTTTCCCTTTTTTTTCTCATGGTCAGTCAACCAGTCTCCGGCCATCCTCCTTTCTTCTGTTTCTTCTGTCCTGTTCTTGTCTGTAGTGTTTCTTGCTGCGTTTGTGTTCTTTTAGCGCCTGGGGGGACGCCTCCTCCCCCTTTGGTTTTTATCTGCTCCGTCGATTTTCGGCTCGCCTGATTTTGGAATGGGGGACTGATGACCTTCGCTGTTTAGTCCCCCTTAAACATCCCAACAACCACCACCACTTCTGCACTAATCTCCATAGATCTAAATGTTAAACTGTCCACTTTGTTCCAATGACAAAACTGCATAGTATTGCTAATAAGTAAATGAAGATTTAGCAGTTGGCCATCACAGGGTTTACATAGGAACTACAAAAAGAAGCATCAATACACGGTTGACGGAGCACAAAAGAAACTGTCGCTTGGGACATATCGACAAATCGGCAGTAGCGGAACATGTTTTTAACGATGGAGATCACGACATAAAATTTGGTGAAACAAGCGTGCTAGCGAGGACGTCGCACTATTATACACGTATGTATAGAGAGGCAATTGAAATCCACAAACATCAATACAATTTTAATCGTAAAGAAGAAGGATTAAAATTGGATAACATATGGCGGTCGACGTTGCATCAATCACGTGACAATCGATTGCCTGCAATCGAGAGAACAGACGATAGCCAGATATAGCTGCACATCGACGCCACGTGACGTGTGGTGACGCCCCCTACGATCTCTATATAAGCGGCGGCCCCAGCTCCTAGCAGCCAGTCGTCGACTCACCTCGGAAGATGTTCTCCGTAGTTGAGAACGAAACGTCAGGGAGAAGAAGTTCTACAGATCGACCACGGCAACTTAGCCCGAAAGAGTTTACTGATAATAGACCGTCTCATGTTCGTTTTTCTGGTAAGGGTTTTTCACTCTCACCGATTGGTTTCAGTACCTGTACGCTTACAATGTTATATTTCCACTTACATTCAACTGATGCAAAAAGACTTCAGCTACTTGCATCGTTTTATAACACAGACACCCCAATGTCCACACAATGTTCTTCTCCAGACTTACATGTACAAAAATTTCTTCCTTAAGTCGTTATCAGCGTTCTGATACGTGTAAGGATTTTTTCATTTACGACGAACTACTTCTGATATCTTGCATACTTCTCCTGCCCTGCATGAACTAATATCCTAGAGAGATTTATTTCACTTTCACTTCCTCCACTATCATTAGTCAACTGCTTCCCTTACGTTACCAACCTAGGTGAACCGTTGCCGCTTTGTCGACAGTTCACCATGTTATTGTTACCAATGAACGCACCGACCGAGGTGGGACAGTGGTCAAGACACAGGACTCCCATTTGTGATGATGGTGTTTCAAATCCACGTCAAGCCATAGACTTAGATTTGCTGTTACTTCACTAAATCGTTTAACGTAAATTCCAAAATAGTTCTTTTGAAGAGTCTGATTCCCTTCCACAATCTCCCTCTAAATCTACAGAGATACTCCGTAGGCCACCGTATGGTGCGTGGCGTGGGGTACCCAGTACCACTGCTACTCATTTCCTTTCCTGTTCCACTCGCAATTATATCGATGGAAAAACGACTGTCTATATTCCTCCGTATGAGCCCAAATATCTCGTATCTTGTCTTCATGGTAGTTATGCACAGCGTATGATGACGACAGTAGAATTCTTTCCCAGTTCGCTTTGTGCTGGTTCTATAATGATTTCGTCACCCATGGGTCCTTCCTTTCTTCATTGTAACCAGACTGACAATCCCATCTGTAGCTCCACCCAGTATTGACTGCTGTTCCCATTCACAATTCTGCTTGGACATTATTCCCACTTCACAAGCCGCCTTCAAAACACTCTCTCGTATTAAAACGCCAGGTGAAAATACGCAGCCACAGCGCATTCATCACCCATAGAGCTTCTCTGTGCGGTTACGTGTTTACAAGTGGGAGCTCATCGCTTCACGTGGCGTACGCTGTGCCTGTTTACATTTGAACACATCTAGAGGCTTTGCCTGTCAATGGTAGATAGGGCAACACGGGCGCCTGACTGCGGCTTTCGAGAGCGGGATGCATTATGAACGGAACAAAACTACGGACGGTGCAGCTTTGTGAATTTTGCGCCGTCTGTTTGGGCTGTCACAGGCCGTTTTACAAATGGCGCTTTCTGGTTATTACAAAGCTCGACTGTTTTGGCCGGGAAAGCGAACTTAAGCTTTCTGAGTCGATGTTTCCGTTTTAACGAAACATATTTTCCTTTGTTTTGGAACTCCTGCGTTTCTGTAGACCTCCAGAAAAATACTGAACTACCAATGATTTCAATTAACCTCCAGTTATCGCTTCGTTTTAATCACCTTTAGACTAATATTGCGACTCCTGATTAAATAATAACTTCGTTACACATCTCAGCCAGGTGTGTCTGATAGATATCAGTCGGTAACAATATTGTTTTACTGGGTCTTACACAGTGTCGCAGATATTTACGTGATTTAGATGCAGCAGTAACGTTATTTTAAAGCGTTAATGGATATGTAATGTTATTCTGACTCGAGTTTACTACAATATGGGTTAGGCATTAAAATGAAATGTACATTTGTACACACCCAAAAAAGGTAAGGCGAAAATTTACGATGATAGTAGTACGTACCTGAAAATGACGAACAGCTTAATCATTTGATCGTGGTATTAATGGCAGGGATTGTATAATAGACAGGATTGAAAATGGAATTGTCTTTCTTAATGCTATACCGAAGAGTCTTACACTGGGATAATCATGCGTAAGAAATTGCAGAGATTTGAACAGCATGCTAAGCGCTTACGTGACAGAAAATTACGTCACGCAGTATGGGCAGATAAAGGTAGAGCAGGTGTAAGTGCAAGACGATATTTATGCAGAGCAAGCACTGTCAACGAGAAAACAACCACCACGAGACTTGAAGGTGATAGATTCTTAAGTTACGAAATGGGTTTATGTTACCTGAGGGTCAAGGATTGGAGTGCTCCAACTGGTATTCCAACAAATGTTTCGCTTCGAGTTTATGGCAACGGCAAGTCTTAGCCATCCGGCACACTCATTTCGCTCACTCCCAGTGTGCTGAAACTCTGAACAGACAGACTGTGCCATGTAATTGGCTGTGGCCGTGGTGGTAGTGGAGGGGTGAGTGTTGCGGAATGGGGAAGGTGATTGCTTAAGGCCAAGTGAGGCAGATAGCTATCCAGCCCCCCCCCCTTCCCCCACCACCACCACTCCTTCCCTCATATTTTTGCTTGTGATCAGATAGTCTTGCGGGTCGTTGCATGATGCTCACGAGAGGGGTTCCTTCCATTACACATATGATTGGGGGATTTCGAGTGCTTAAACTCGGAAAGGATTTATTGCGGTGGGCCACTTAAGACAGAAAATAAACTGAACTTGCTACGAAGCGCATGGGCTTCATGAAACCGTAGATAAGCACAATTACATTTGAGCCTGGCACCAAATCAGAGAGAGCCAAACTTACCTAAATAACGCTACAAATGTGTCTTCAAAGAAACTATTGTATTATAACTACTGAGGAGGAGTAAGATACTACACTTTTCTGTAGCAAACCATAAATTTTAGTGTACTGTCCACGTAACGCAATACTCAGGTCTTCGACATTAATTCTCACCAACATTTCAATTCCTATAACTCACTGTGATAAACGACTCACAAAATCTTAAAATTTGAGTATTTTCGTATACTAGTTGCGACCATGCGGCCATCAGCGATTCGCATGCTACGGTCGAGACGTGTAACAGGTTGCTGTACTACGGAGTGACATTCAGCAGCACTGGATACGCTACATTACGCCCCGATTTCTGCGACGAAGTTGGAGCTGCACTCAGTGTAATACACCGTTCACAACGAAGCACGTTGACAGCGTAGCTCCTCTAGGGTTCTTGGTAGCATAAGCCGCAGAATATTTCCTTATCGAGCACTCAGACTCCAACACTTCTCCTCGGAACTACAAAAGACTTCCTTGTTTATCGCCTTCGTTGTAGTCACGACTGTGAATAAATATTTGTCCACAAAATACCCTTTGCTGTGAACCCTTGTCAGTCGTCTTGTTCTTCAACTCAGTAGAGCGCTCAAAAGTATAAAGAACCTTCCGTACCACTACGCTCTTTCCTTCTCTTTGGATAAACTGACGGCCTGGTTCTGGTAGCGAAGAGGTGTGTTGCAGAAAAACTGAGCTGTTACATAAAATTTCGGCGGATCTATGAATCCATGAGTGTTCTACAACCTCGAGATTAGAAACCCATACAGTATACGGTACGTCTATCTTACGTCTGCCATGTTCGGCACTCTCCAAAGAGATGAGGCGTAATTCATTGGTTTCAGTGCATCAGTCAGTACGTACGTCGAACTCACATTAGCTTGTAAAAGCTGTTGTACAAACAGAATTATCCAATAAAAATAAAATTTACTACTACATCGCCTCACATTTTCGTGGTTTCTGTAAGTAATCGCATTATTATGTACCATGTAGACTAAAGGTGGAATGAGAAGAATTGGAATGTGGTCTGCAGTGCAGTGCCACGCTACACGCTGTAACTCGGATGTTAGCAACCCCAGTAGTCCCTGCAACGTTTGCCCGATAGGTTTCATAGAAATGAGAATTTCGCACAACTCACGTTCGTCCACAACTTACAAGGATGCCCACGTAGCTACCAAATTATATAGATGTTAGAGGATCATGAAGCCAGAACTTTGAAATAAAGAGACAAAGAAGCTTCCTGGCAGTTTAAAACTGTGAGTCGGCCCATGATTCGAACAAGAAAAATTCCCACCCTTGGACAATGCTCTTACAGCGTTAGCTATCCACGCACGAGCCACGGCTCTCCCTCACAGCATTTCTATCCCCTGGCTGGATTGTCGGCCAGTCGACAACAGCACCGTACGGGAAAACCAACATTTCCGTTTCGAAACCCAGTCCGGCACATCTTTTTAATCCACCAAGAAGTATCAAAACAATGCACACTCCGCTGCAAACTGGATGATTCATTCTGGAAATGAACATACGGTTCTGTTTCAAAATGAAGTACTGCTTATTTTATAGAAATTGGTGTCACTGCGTATCAAAAATCTATCTAGTATGCCAGTGATGCAGCTGACCACTGTGTACATTTCATGCCTGATTGTCGAAGACGGAGCATTACATTTACTTATGCAAAATTGAAAACTGGATATGTGTTACATGACGATCAGTTTAACATTAGGAAGGGTAAAGACACAAGGGAGTAAGACCCTTTCGTTGGATTTACGACCTAGAAAAAGCGTTCGACGAAGTAAAATGGTGTAAGTTATTCGGTACTCTCAGGAAAACATGTATAAACTACAGAGAAAAAGGGTAATGTACAATAAGTATTAGAACTGACAGGGGGAAAATAAGACTGGAAAATCAAAGACGAAGTGGTCAGCTTAGAAAAGGTATAGGACATGTATGTAGCCTTCCGAACCACAGTTCTATCTAAGCAGCGAAGAAGCCATGACATAAATAAAAGGAAAGCTCAAGGATGTGACTGAAATTCAGGGAGAAAGAGTATCAACGACAACATTTGCTGGCGACTTCCTAGGTCAAAATGAGGAGTATTGCAAGAACTTTTAAACAGAATTAACAATCGTATGAGCACACCATGGAATGAGAGTAAACGGAAGAGAGCCGGCCGCGGTGGTCTCGCGGTTCTAGGCGCGCAGTCCGGAACCGCGCGACTGCTACGGTCGCAGGTTCGAATCCTGCCTCGGGCATGGATGTGTGTGATGTCCTTAGGTTAGTTAGGTTTAAGTAGTTCTAAGTTCTAGGGGACTGATGACCACAACTGTTCAGTCCCATAGTGCTCAGAGCCATTTGAACCATAAACGGAAGAGAGATGAAATTAGTGAGTAGTAACAGAAACGAATTAGCCATAAACGTGACACCAAAATTAGCCACCGCAAAGTAGATGAAGTTAAGGAATTCAAGCAAGCAAAATAAAATTTGATGGACGAAGAAAGGAGGACAGAAAAAGCAACTTAGCACAGGCATGGAGTGCAATGCTGGTCAAGGGAAGTTTACTAGTATCAAATATCGGTATTAATTTGATGAAAGAACTTTTGAAAATGTCCATCTAAAACACAGCATTGCACGGAAGGGATTCATGTATTGAGGGAAAACTCTAAAAGCAGTGATTCGAAGCGTTGGAGAAGTGATACTGCACAAGGTTGTTGAAACTTAGGTTTATTATAATGAAAACGAGGATAAGAGCGTGTGGAAAGATTGAAAAGAAAAAGGGATAGGATAGTAGGACATAAAAAAAAACAAGGAATAACTTGGACCGCAAGAGGTAAAAACTGTAGGTGAAGACAGAGGTAGCAGTAATTCCAATTAAAATTGAGGGTTTAGGATGCAAGTGCTGCTCGAGGACGAAGAGGTTGCTACAGGAGAGGAATTTATGGCGGGTCGCTTCACACCAGTCAAAAGATTTATGGTAAAAATAAAACTGCATATAAGTATTTTGCCACGGAATGGAATTACAGTGAAATTTTAGACAACATCAGGCACCTCAGTTGCAAGAAGTACATCACTGTGAACAAAACTTATGACAAACTTGTTCGTTCCAGCTGCAAACACATAGCCGAGGATGTCGAGAACGATTCGCGCAGTGGACTTCATAAACTTTATACCCCGTGACCAAGTTTCACTAATAAGAACGCTTTAGTTTATGCAATAAACGTACACTATGACGCGAAGAATGCTCAAGTTGGTGGAATTACATCTCTGTCATTAACAAGTGTACAACCAGTGCAGTAAAATCTGTTGGAAGTAGGAGCTCTGTTAATGGATTATCTAGAGCCGTATTTTTGCGATGAACTGCGTCAAATTGCATATGTATTCAAGAGACAATGTAACTGATACACCTGCCTAATAACGTGTAGGGCCGCCGCGAGCACGCGGAAGTGCCGTGGCAGGGACTCAATCAATGTTTAAAGTAGTGCAGGAGGGAACTAATATCACGAATCCTGCATGGCTGCTTATAAATCCGTAAAAGTACAATAGGGGTGGACGGGGGGGGGGGGGGGGGGGGGGTGAGAACTTTTCTGAGCAGTATGTTGCAAGGCATCCCGGATATGCTCAATAATGTTAATGTCCAGGGAATTTGGTGGACAGGGGAGTGTTTAAACTCAGAAGAGTGTTCCTGGAGCCACTCTATAGCAATTCTAGATGTGTGGGGTGTCGCATTGTCCTGCTGGAATTGCCCAAGTCCGTCGGAATGCACAAGGGACATGATCAGATTCAGGTGACCAGATAGGATGCTTACGTATACGTGTCAGAATCGTATTTCGACGAATCAGGGGTCCCTTATCACTCCAATTGCACACGCCCCACACCATTACAGAGCCCCCACCAGCTTGAACAGTCCACTGCTGACATGCAGGGTCCATGGATTCATGAGGTTGTTTCCATACGCGTACACGTCCATCCGATCGATACAATTTGAACGGACACTCGTCCGGTCAGGCAACATATTTCCAGTCATCCACAGTCCAGCGTCACTGACGGGCCCAGACGAGACGTAAAGCTTCGTGTAGTGCAATCATCAAGGATACAAGAGTAGGCCTTCCGCTCCAAAAGCCCATATCGATGATGCTTCGTTGAATGATTCGGAGTCTGACACTTGTTAGTGGCCCACCACTGAAATCTGCAGCGATTTGCGGAAGTGCTGCACTTTTGTCACGTTGAATGGTTCTCTTCAGTCCTCGTTGGTCCCGTTCTTGCAGGCTCTTCTTCTGGCCTCAGCGATGATGGAGATTTGACGTTTTACCGGATTCCTGATATTCACGGAAAAATCGTGAAATTGTCGTATGTGAAAATCCCCACCTCATCGCTACCTCTGAGATGCTGTCCCACCGCTGGTGCGCCGACTATAACACCACGTTAAAACTCACTTAAATCTTGATAACCTGCCATTGTAGCAGCAGTAACCATTCTAACAACTGGTCCAGACACTTACTATCTGATAGAGGCGTTGCCAACCGCAGCGCCGAATTCTGCCTGTTTACATATACGTATGCTTATACCAGTTTCTTTGGCGCTTCATTGTATAGAATTGTGTATTATGCCGTTCTCCTTTGTAGGCCAGTCAATTTTTTTTCCAGTTACAGGGTGGTGAGTGTTGTATGTACCATTTTAAATCACAACAGTAGTATGCATTATACAAGTTGTAATTCAATACAGTTATGAAAAGGAAGGACTATATAGAGAATAGGCAGAAGTCCTTCTCCAAATGCCCCCCCCCCCCTTTTCCAGGATTCACTATGTAAGAGCGCAGGAAAGCTTCCATAACATAACATGCCTGCCGAATGGCGCCTATTCCACGGCAGTGGCAGTTCGAAGTTTGCAAATCGCCTGCAAACGATTCGTAAAGACCCCAGAGGAAGTTATCCAGAGCTGTTACGTTTCGGTAATGCGATGGAGATATCACTCCAACTCCACACGCCCCAGCACCATTACAGAGCCTTCACCAGCTTGAAAGTCTTCTGCTAACGTGCATGGTCCATGGATTTATGAGGTCATCTCCATACCCGCATATGTCCATCCGTTCAATACAATTTGAAACGAGACTTGTCCGACAAGGCAACATGTTCCCAGTCATCAACAGTCCAATGTCGGTGTTGACGAGTCCATTTGAACTGTAAAGCTTCGTGTCGTGCATTCATCAAGGATACACGAGTGGAACTTCGACTGCTAAAGCTCATACTGATGATATTTCGTTGAACGGTTTGCACTCTGACACTTGTTGATGGCACAGCACTGAAATCTGCAGGACTCTGCGGAAACGTTTGTCTGAGTATAGCCACACTTTCACGTGATGTGTGAGCCACTGTACGAGTCTGTTTTGCCTATCGATATCTATCTGGTTTGGACAACCTGCATTTCACACGCGGTGAAACTTCTAGTCATTCAATAAGCTGCCAAATGAACGGGAAATTTGTAATGTTCCTGTACGTGGCCTTTCTAAACGACTGGGACATTCCAAGTTCTCACAGGTTCTAACACCACCCAGCATGATGACAACCGATTCAAAACACTAATACCGGTCCTGCACTTACCCACATGAGAAAACCATGCCTTTCGGGTACAGCAAAATGGCGATCATTGTCACAGATTATTATCACAGTTAGTATACATGTTTCCGCCGTCGCAATTCGTTTCTGTACAGACCAGGGCTGCATGGTATCAACAAGCTTCTTATTCAGCTGTGTACGCATACGCAGCAGTTGCTAGACTTAATACGCGCCACCCCGCATATTACGTTGTGTGCTGCCAGTCCATGTATTGCGATGTATCACTGTTTCCGAAACTCAGTTTTGTCCGTATTACCATCAGTGAGTGTTTCAACGCCTCTGTGACATCGTTACAGACAACTACACAATTTCCAAAAATTTCAAACCAATTACTACAATATAATACATTTACTTATTAGCCTATTAAAAGAGTCGCTTTGATTGATAACATAATTTATATAAATGAATCTGTCTAATAGTAGCTCTGACATAAATGTAAGTTATTAACAGAATCCTCACATAACGCAAACATCTGATTTGTAATCTCAGTCTAGTACACCTTTTAATCTCCCGGAAAGAGGCTTTCATGCACTAGAAAACAGAAAACCTTCAAACCAAATATTGTTTTACAAACACAGGAAAAGGGCTGCCTGCGTCAATAGGAGACCAATAACAAATATACATTTGTCACATAACTATAAAGAAAAGGAAATAAAGCTTTCATGACCTCCAGTTCACGTCTTAGAAAGTTCTAAAGCTACTAGTAAAGCAAACTGCTAAATTAACTACCAAATATTCGTGGGTTGCACGACTGTTCTCCGCATTTTTGTATTTTTCATGCCACCAGTTTAGGAGATGGTAAAGGTTGTGGTTGTAGTAGTGAAGGTGGCGATGATGATTTATTTTGAATTAAGTTTGTCCAACATGAGTTTGCGTATCAATGTTATGGTAAGTTTGTTTAATAATATTTTTGGGAATTAAGTGTGTTCACAAAATATTAACTAAAGGCTATGCTAAGGTTTCTCGCCGGCCCAAGTGGCCGTGCGGTTCTAGGCGCTGCAGTGTGGAACCGCGAGACCGCTACGGTCGCAGGTTCGAATCCTGCCTCCGGCATGGATGTGTGTGATGTCCTTAGGTTAGTTAGGTTTAAATAGTTCTAAGTTCTAGGGGAGTAATGACCTCAGAAGTAAGAGTCCCATAGTGCTCAGAGCCATTTGAACCATTCTTTTAAGATTTCTCTCTGTCTTTTTCCCCCGCGCTAGCTTACGCTTCTAAGTAATGCAGAAATCCATACACATTATAAAAAAAAGGTGTACAGTATATCTCTAAGTACATACGTATGTTCCACATCTCCTCCTAAACCACTGGACCGATTTCGAACAAACATTGCACTCATGTCATTTACTGTGTGTTAAGAATCACTGTCGGGGTAAGCTGTCAAATGGGTTGGGGCAGGGATGAAAAAGCACTGTTTCACGACACGAGAATACACGTACTTTACTGATCCAGTACTAGAGAATGAGAGCACTTAGAGACTTCCGGCAAACTTTACACATAGTTTCAACGCTTTACCAAAGTTCTACTCGCTGATGACCCCGATAAAATCATGACAGGAAAAAAATTTTTCGCTTACTACGATTTCGCTGTTGATGCATTAACCTATATCATGAAGCATGCCGTTTCAACCTATTACTTCTTTACTGCTTGCTGTATTCATGACAACATTTTGCAGACGGTAGCCGCGCGGGATTAGCCCACCGGTCTAGGTGCTGCAGTCGTGGACTGTGTAGCTGGTCCCGGCGAAGGTTTTTATCCTCCCTCTGGCATGGGTGTGTGTGTGTTTGTCCTTAGGATAATTTAGGTTAAGTAGTCTGTAAGATTAGGGACTGATGACCTTAGCAGTTAAGTCCCATAAGATTTCACACACATTTGAACTTTTTTTTGTAGACAGTATTAACATGTACTAATGAATGTACCAGGGAAACTACATCATCGTACAATACTTAGTTCAGGATATACGTCGATACAAGCACTGAATGCGTGAAAAATTACCGAAAGATGATTAAATTTATTACTTCATTGCTACTAAGTGTACTCGCAACATATTTCGCAGTCACTAGCCATATATGCCATTGAATGTACTTACAATAATATATCATTGTATTACACATAATTCACGAGATATGAATCAAGAGATACGACGTCAAAACTGCCACACATACACGACGTTTTAACTTATTACTTCTTTGCTACTAACGCTATTCGCTTGACATTTCACAGACAACGTCCACAAATGCAGCTGAATACACCATTTTACGACAAACAGTTCAGTAGATATGACGTTAAATACTGAGATGGAGCAAAAACTGCCACATCATGCAACACGTTTTAATTTATTACTTGTTTGCCACTAACTCTATTCGCAACCCATTTTGCAGAAAGTATCGACATATGCCGCTGGAGGTACCTACAAAAGCATGTCATTGTACAACAGATAGTTCAGGAGATACGACGTCATAACCACTAAGCTGCATAAAAATTAAACATCCAAGTATGTGAGAAAAGCCACAGGTAAACGCTTTCAGTCAAATGTGGTACATACTGGTATATTAGTTACAATCTGGAAAGAAATATGTAGAGGTAAGAACCACCTGCCTACTTACGAGGTGTGTGTGATAACGTGAAGGGGGATGGGAGGAGGACAAAAAGGACTGATAGTGAAGGGGATGGAGTAGATAGGCACAGATAGCAGAAGGTGGAGATGGACGGAGATAGGTGAGGGGAAATGGGCTGAGAAACAGGAGGAGTGGACAGAGAAAGGAAAGAGGACAGAGACATGTGGAGGAAGAGATAGGCACGGAGATGGTGACGAGGAAATGAACAGATAGAAGGGGACGGGAAAATAGACAGATAAAGGAAAGAGTAGAAGATGAACAGAGAAATGGGAGAAGAAATGGACACACAATGAAAAGGAGAGGAAATGAACAGGGTGAGTGGGAGGACGAGATGGACAGGGAGAGAGGTAGGAGGAGATGGTCACAGAGATGTTCATCTCTACATCTACATTCATAATCCGCAAGGCACCTGACGGTGTGTGGTGGAGTGTACCTTGAGTACCTCTATCGGTTCTCCCTTCTATTCTAGTCTCGTATTGTTCGTGGAAAGAAGGATTGTCGGTATGTTTCTGTGTGGGATCTAATCTCTCTCTGATTTTATCCTCATGGTCTCTTCGCGAGATATACGTAGGAGGGAGCAATATACTGCTTGACTCCTGGGTGAACGTATGTTCTCGAAACTTCAACAAAAGCCCGTACCGAGCTACTGGGCGTCTCTCTTGCAAAGTCTTCCACTGGAGTTTATCTATCATCTCCGTAACGCTTCCGCGAATGCTAAATGACCCTGTAACGAAGCGCCTGCTCTCCGTTGGATCTTCTCTATCTCTTCTATCAACCTTCGCTGGTACTGATCCCACATCGGTGGGCAGCATTCAAGCAGTGGGCGAACAAGTGTACTGCAAGCAACTTCCTTTGTTTTCGACTGCATTTACTTAGGATTCTTCCAATGAATCTCAGTCTGCCATCTGCTTTACCGACGATTAATTTTATATGGTCATTGCATTTTAAATCACTCCAAATGCTTCTCCCAGAGGAGTAAGTGTGAGGAGGGATTGACCAAGAAAGGGGGAGGAAATGAAATTATATGGGTAAGAGGAGATGGACAGAGGGGGAAGGAGCAGACGACATAGGCGAGAGAAGGTAATGGACACAGGAGAAAGAGGGAGCAGGACAGAGAGGGGCCGGCCGCTGTGGCCGAGCCACTCTAGGCGCTTCAGTCCTGAACCACGCGAATGCTACGCTCGCAGGTTCGAATCCTGCCTCGGGCATGGATGTGTGTGATACCCTTAGGTTAGTTACGTTTAAATAGTTCTAAGTCTGGGGGACTGATGACCTCAGAAGTAAGAGTCCCATAGTGCTTAGAGCCATTTGAATGTTTGACAGAAAGGGGAGGGGTGTGGTGATGGACAGAGTGAGGGAGGGGTGGACGTGACGGACAGAGAGGATGGACAGAGAGATGAAAGAGGAGAGGTGAATAAAGAGAGATGGAATGGGCAGATACAGGCAGGCCGAGAAGGTGTCTAGAGGTGGAAAGAGAAGATGGACAGTGAGACGGTGCAAGAATAGGTGGACAGCGAAACGGTGAAGGAGGATATGGACAGACAAAGGAGGGAGGAGGAGATGGCCTAATAACAGATAGGAATAAATAAATACCCTGCCCACTGCCAGGTTTCCCAGCTAGTAAACAATGAAAGAGAGGTACAAAGTAAACATGAGGTGTAAACTGATACCTCAAGTAAAATGACTAATTACTTGGTAGAGAAGAAAATTTTCAAAATATTATCCTCAACAATTTATTGATTTATTCTTGTAAAATTATTCTTGTCAGATTGGACGCAAAACATTTTATTGCTGTACGTCTGTATACCATCCCGGTCACCAACATTAATGTACGAGATAATTCTCTACTTATAACTAACTTGATTAAATGAACGGGAAACTTTCCCAAGGAGTTCAAATGCTTGGGTCTAATGGGAAACAAGAAACTGAAAATCTTGAGTTTAACCTATGTTTGTATTCTTAGTATATACTGCTACCTGAAGTGCAGAAAGTGTGATGACTGAGTACTAACCAACGAAAAGATTTTGCGCCGGCCGGTGTGGCTGAGCGGTTCTAGGCGCTACAGTCTGGAACAGCGCGATCGCTACGGTCGCAGGTTAGAATCCTGCCTCGGGCATGGATGAGTGTGATGTCCTTAGGTTAGTTAGGTTTGAGTAGTTCTAGGCGACTTATTACCTCAGATGTTAAGTCCCATAGTGCTCAGAGCCATTTGAACCTTTTTTGAAAAGATTTTGCAATTCGTTAGTCACAGCACTTTAACCAGAACGCCGCCTCACTCAGTACACAACACCGCAGAAGTTTTTCTAGTTAAAGTCTAAAGTATTTTATTGTGGTGACAGTAAAATTGTCGATGAACCAAACATAAGCCTTTTTGTCACTGAAGGGTCTCCCTTAGTAACATAATCTCTTGAGGTCTTCTACTGTATTGGCACTACGAGATGTCAGCGGTCACAGTGGCGAGATGCAAGAGGTACAGTGAGAGTAAAGTACCCGGTGAGAATGCACAACACGACTATCCACTTGAATATTATCCATTTTTAGAATATGACGTAGAAGCTATTATATTTTAATAATTCATGTTCTACAGACAACTCAACAGCACTTTTCGGGCGACAGAGATACCCTCATCAGATTGTCAAAATCAGCTCACAATGTTTAAACGATAAAAAGAACACTAAGACTTTTGCGGCGTTCATAACATAAAACAGAATGAAAACATATTGGTCTGTGAATCCTCGTCTTACATTGAAACCCTCGATTTAAGTCGGTAATCATTCCATCTCACTCCGCACAGAGTAAAAACCTGCGTCCACATGAACACTTGTGAGCTCCAAAGTGTCAAGTTCTCATGATAACAGGCGTCTAGGAGTTATTGTGAGCTGAAAAGTCCGCTAAATTACTCTGTAAGGTACTGACTCAACCACAATGCTGTTTTATTGGTCCTCCTTTTCCGATTCTCAAAAATCCTGATTGCATTATTGACTCTACGTCTTTCGTCAAAGTCCTAGCAACAAAGATGAGTTGTCTCATTGTTAGAGTGCTGAGCTTACAAGATTGGCAGTTCCGGCTGTAGCGTCACGGCTGGTCATGCTTACAAACTGCTGCGAACACAAAACATATGAGTTACTTACTATTGATAAGCGTCACTAGTTACGAATAGAATGAATTCAGAATAAAGTTTGCTAGGATGGAGATGAGATATTGGCGGAAGTAAAGCTGTGAAAAGGATAGCTCAGTCAGTAAGCAGTTGCCCGCAGAAAGTAATGGTTTAAAATGGCTCTAAGCGCTATGGGTCTTAACATCTGAGGTCGTCAGTCCCCTAGACTTAGAACTACTTAAACCTACCTAATCTAAGGACAGCACACACATCCATGCCCAAGGCAGGATTCGAACCGCAACTGCAGCAGCAGCGCGGTTCCGGACTGAAGTGCCTAGAACCGATCGGCCACAGCGAACGGCGAAAGGTAATGGTGCCAGGTTTTAGTCTCTATTCGGCACACAGCTTTGATCTGCCAGGAACTTTCATGCCTATTAGGACTACATTCTTGGGGATCCATTTTTGTACACAATGTATTTATTAAACCAGCAGATGCGCAATATTACGCTCTTAGATGAGTCCCTATCATTACTTCCGTTTGTTGACGATGGTCTAAAAGCACACTTTTCTAAGACACACACTGCCGATTGTCACATACTGATGACGCAACCCCCGGATTGTGCGTGACATAAGGCACCTTGTATGACCACTACTCAGTTGCTTTTCTATTGTACTCGCAAACTCGGGCAGGGAAAACTGATTATCTATATGCCTCTGTATGCGCCCTCAATCCTCTCGTCTTATCATCGTGGTCCTTACGCAAAATGTACGTTGGAAGCAGTAGGTCCGATGTAGAGCAAGCTGTAAAAAACGCTTTTCAAAACTTTCTCAATAGAGTTTCGCGAGAGGAACTTCGTCTTCTCTAAAGGGATTCCCAATTGAGTTCTGGAAACGTCTCTTTAATACTTGCCTCTTGAGCTGGTAATGTATCTATCAGCACGCTTCTGAATTACGTCGATGACTTCCTGTAATCGGACCTGGTGGGAATCTCAAACGATCGACGGTACCCAAGAATCCTCGCACAAGTGTTATATAAGCAGTCTCCTCTATATATGAGCTAGACTTTCCTAAAATTCCTCCAAAAAACTTCACTCGACCGTTCGCCTTTCCTAGTACTGTCTTTGCGTGTTCATGGCTGTAGCGCACCCGTAAAGCTCACAATTTTTCCCACTGAAAAAAATAACGTATACCTTACAGTGAGTGTCTCGTCTACATTAAACGTATCAATTAATTATTGGACTCAATAATATAGAACATTACCGATTAGAAATTTTTGAGGGTTCCATGAATACCGATGGCATTCTCGAATATCACGAATCACTCGCGTAGTGCGACGTATCTATTTTATTTTCAAGTTTATTCAGGCTGTATATTGCCTGCAGACAGCACAAATGTTCTTAACATTATTGTTTTAACTTTGCTTTGCTTGTTGTATAGCTCACAAAATAACAGTTTTTTTCCGAAACCCGTAAAACAAAATCACATTTAGAAGCATAATGCTCAAAACTCTCGTGGTTGTCGATCAAAGCCCCATACATCAGATTAATAAAATACAGTGTGTGTGTGTGTGTGTGTGTGTGTGTGTGTGTGTGTGTCTGCTTCTACAGGAGCTGTTGTGCATGATAAATGCATTTTTCTACTGTCCGTAAAATTTTGTGATCGCCCATTAGCTTTCTGAAGTATAGCCACTAGTCAACACGAACGATAATCTTATGTCATTTAAGTTTAGTGTAAATATTCACTTTAAAGTTGTTGTCTTTGTTTAAAATTCAAATCATATTTCTCAGCACAATATCGCAATACCAGCCCAGATCTTCCGAAGTTTACGCGTTACTGGAACATGCGAAGTAGTAAATTCTCCTTAATTAAGATTCAACCACGTCCCAAATCTTAGTCTTTTGGCCGCTGCAAAGTCGCCTCCGAGAGCCAGGTGTTCACGAATTTTCCTGTCGTACAGACGTGAGCTTCTCACAGGTACACGTAATGTGATGAACATACAACGCCCTGATCGTGTTTTGTTTGTCTTTAGCTGCTTTCAGGTGCTCGCAAATTCTCTTTGAGGGTTTGTAAACAGTTTTCACTCAGTGTTTGTGTGAAATTCGACCGAACCTCCCCGTAGAGCTAATCGTGTTTACACGACGCAGGCCCACACTATGTTCCTGTATGCGTGTCGTTACCACCACACGCTGAAAAAGGGACAGAGATTCATATTTATCCAGCTGTCGCTGACATCATTAAGTGAGGCTCACCAGAGGGCGGGACGACGCGGTAAATAATAAGGCGAAAAATGCAGCAGGCTGTAATGATTCTATACACTCAGATGTCAAATTCTATACTTTTTTCTATTTTTTTTTAATTTTGTTTAGTTTGGCTACTTACGGAGGATCGATAGTCATGCAGCAGCAGCAGCTGGTTAAACTGTACCCGGCAGTAAAATAACAGTCTTTGCCTGCAGACAGAGTTGTCGTTGTTGGTGTTGCACACGTGCTGAGCATTATACTTCAACCAGCTTAAGTCGGACAGGGCGGGCTAGCGCAGTGATTAGCACACTGGACTCGCATCGGTAGGACGGTGGTTCAAACCCGCGTCTGGCCATCCTGATTTAGGTTTCCCCTAATTTCCCTAAATCGCTTAAGGCAGATGTCGGCGTGGTCCATTCGAAAGGACACGGCCAATTTCCTTCTCCGTCCTTCCCTAATCCGAGCTTGTGCTCCGTCTCCAATGACGTAGCTGTCGAAGAGGCGTTAGAAACTTCCCCTCCTCCTCCTTCTCCAGCACTAGTTGGTCAGTAGCTTTTTTGAGATGCAAGCGCGTTTATATTTTTGTGTTTCAATATAGCCGATATGAAATTACACCAATCTAGAGATTCAATTCAGTTTTATTAGTCATGTCGCGGTTGTGGGGTATGGGTCTTTGAATAGATTTTTCAGGAAGAAATAATTACAGTAATAAACATTAGATCATCCGTCATTTATGTTGTCAATTAAATGCGTTATGGTACATATCGCAGTATGCTACTGAAGGAACACTTCTCTTCTTCTTTGCCGCGCGGGATTATCCGAGCGGTCTATGGCGCTGCATTCGTGGACTGTGCGGTTGATCCTGGCGGAGGTTCGAGTCCTCCCTCGGGCATGGATGTGTGTGTTTGTCCTTAGGATAATTTAGGTTAAGTAGTGTGTAAGCTTAGGGACTGATGACCTTAGCAGTTAAGTCCCATAAGATTTCACACACATTTGAACATTTTTTCTTCTTTTTCTTTTTTTTAAAAAAAGTGGCTTTTTGGTCGTGTCCATATAGCCATCTCAATATGTCGATTATGTGAATACGAGCGTAGGGACAACACAACACTCAGTCTGCGAGTGACAAAATCTCCGAAAAAGCCGCCAAAAAAGCGAACCCGGGCGTCTACGGTTAGCAGTCCGCAGCGCTGACTGCGTAGCTACCGAGGTGTACTCGTTATCATCTTCACGGCAGTGTTACGAGGCTGAAGCGGGAGGAATTAAAAGAAAATCTTAGCGTTTTACATACACTGCTGTTGTATGTTTACTTAGTTCCTTGCCTTTGCGTTTATACCAGTCTGTGTTCATACCAGACCTGAACATGTTAAAATTAGTTATATGAACGTGTGAGAAGGTATGAGTAAACTGAATGAAATAATATTATGATTCTCAGAATCAGTACCATTTGCAACAGTGTCGCAGTTGCTGAGACAGAAATGGATTAATATCTCACAAAAGCTAACGTTTTATGTGAGGAGATATTTATTGATGACGTAAATCACATATCTTCACCCGCATACATACTCTGAAAACCAATGTGAAGAGCATTGGAGGAGGTACCACACGTCCTTGTATCTTCCCGTTCCAACGACGTTTGATTGCGAAAACATTGACTTCTTAAATGCTCCCGTGCGCTCTGTAGCCAACCCAGTTTTGTCTTCACCATCGGTACGTGAGCGTCACATAGGTGGCTGAAGCATATATTAATTTAGTACTGGTTCTTGAACTTTTGTAAGTTGGCTTTCTCGGCATCAGTTGTGTCTATCTTCCCGAGTCTGCCAGTGCGGGTTTTCCAACATTTCCGTCACACTTGAGCCGTGGTGGCGTTGTGCTATCTTTGGATCCGCTGACTGACTGGCGTCACAGTAGGAAGTGCGAGTGCCGCACTGATTCGTTTCGTTCATCTCTGTTTGCGACTGAGGGAAATGTGGCACACCTAACAAGGTGGAATTTGGTGGCGGTATGAGACAGCATCAGGTACGGACTCAGGGGCCAGTACGTTGTTGTGGAAGTCGATGGGACTGCTTGGTGTATTCCGAGCCGTATGTACGATGGCGTCCACTGTCGCTGATTTCTGGGTTCTGGAGAGAGAGTGCACCAGCACTTTGCCTTCTGGAATGTTCTCCTCGTTTGGAGTTTGGATGTAGGCGGCCGCAATAGTGCTTTGAATGATGGCATATGGAGTGTCACAGAACTTATGGTGCGTATTGTGTTTTCAATCCCTCAGTAAACCTCGCCTATGGACTTCGAAAGATGACGTTTGCTTGCAACTACTGTAATCTGTTTCAAGCCACGAGTGTAACTTCGCTGATTTGGTTAGTGATTTATATTTTTGTGTGTGTAAGAAATGTTGTAAGGGGAGCGGATTAGTTTCGGGTTACATGAATGTTTATTTAGCCGGGCCACTGACTGAAGTGGTAAATTTGTCACTCAACTATTCTGTTTAGTGTCTGCGGCGGTACTTAATGTACACTGGTGTTTCCATTTGTTGTTTCCTAGCTTTAAGTCATTCCTTATGCGTTGTGAGTTTTGGGCAACGTTGAATCAGCTTTTGATGGTTTAACCTAATGTTCTTTTAAATTTCCTTTAGATGCGTTTAAATCTCAATCTTATCTGTTGATTTTAATTATAAGGTCCGTGCCAGGTGGATAAGCTTGTATCCAGTATTCTGTATTTTCAGATTGCATTCGATGCCTGTTGGTAAATCCGCTATTGGTTATCACAAATGTCTTATCCTTTTATATTAGCAGCTTTAGTGACGAAATTTCTGCTTATAACTAAAAGGTTTTAGCCTTATTCACTCAACTTAAAATTGTTAATTTAACAGCTTTATTAAGTGTTGAAAGTCCTGAAGACCTTGCAGCCGGAGCTCTTGACTTCAGTGCCGTAATGTGTGTATTATATGTTCAGAGCCTTGGCTTCTCAGCCGTGACATTATAATTGACGCGGCTGCTGCCCGAGTGTACGTACACCTATATTTAACCCCCTGCATGTATTCGGACGGTGTCTCCGGCGGCCGTTTGCTCTCGTTACCTGCTAAAGAAGTTAAGTTTCCCGGATATTCTAATTGGTGGGTGGTTTTAAGTAACTACCTTTCCGAGCTTGTCCTGTCTTGGGATATAACGTGTCGAACCTAAGAATCTATTTTCTGTACTTGATTTTACGAATATTTACTGTTCTTAAGTTTTTGAATATTTGAATTCCATCTGTAATTCACCGCTCTTGACATTCAGCTTGGTCAAACTTGGTTGTACACTTTCTGTAGCTCATTGGGAGACTACCATGTTTAAAGTGGTAAATTATTCCTATTTCTAGGAAAACTGATCCTTGTTCTTGGTTGTTGTGTAATCTGAGTTATACCTGTGTGTTTATTTAATGGCCTTAGGGCCGTTTCAAATTTTAGGGTTACTTTAACTTGTTTTCTACTAGGTTTTAAGAGTGGCCCCTGAGGGGTTGAGGATGGCTTCGGTCTAATTATTGTGATAAACAGTAGTTATTTCGATTATTGTTTTTTTTTAATGTGCGTGTGTAAATGAAGCTTTTTGCTTAAAAAGATGTTTCTCTTGTCTTCAAGAATGCTTATGTAAGAAAAATTGGCTGTTAATTTTTTTTCTGCGAATGTGCCACCTGAGGACTAGGCTTAAATTCCAGTTTTTCGTATTTTATTCTTTTCTTTTCGCCCAGTATGCTTTCATCTGTTCACTATGTTTCTTCTTTCTTCATCAGACCATTTTGAACCAGTCTTGTAATCCTTCCATTTTCAATATTTTTTCCCGATAGCCTTCTCTGTTGTTTAAATCTTCTGTTTTTATATTGTTTCTTTCTAAATCCTTTTTTATTTTGTTGACCCAGCTTGTTGTGGACTTCTTAAACCACAAACACTAGAAAATCTTATTAGTTACACTGTCTTGCATTCGAAATAAATGCCGAAAAAGCATGGTATTACATATCAGGTGCAGGAGAAGTGTGTTGTTTTAATTACCATTCTGATTGTTTGCATACTTGAAATAAGTCTGTAATTTCTTAGGGAAGAAAGTGCTCAGCCTGGGTTCGCCCTTCCACGTATGCTATCTTTTGTCCATCCTATGTTTGGACATTACAGCCCTGTCATGTGACTCAAACGTACTACCATCCGAGTTGCCTTTTTTCTACGCATTCAGTATCCCTGTTACCCTTATTTTCCAAGGGTCCCACACAATAGAAAGGGGCCTATTTCAACCCTCTTTCATGTAAATATCATCCTAATACCTAACTTCTCTGAAGTGGCCTAGCAGCCTCGTCTTATGTTTTTGTTCTCATATTTCTATGCTAGGAGGGCTGCAGAGGAACCCATGTTACTTTTGTTTCACGTCATTAACCTGTTTTACCCTTTCTCCGTAAGCCCCACCGTGAGTAAACTCTCCAAAGTGTGCATGTAAACATGCACCAGTAGTGATCAGGGTAATTTTTGTTACTTCTCTTTTTGGTGTCTCCGGAACTTTCCGGTGAATCTCGTTCGGACGTGACTTGTGGCTTGATGTGACCGACGAAACGGCACGTCCTGCTGATTTTTTTTTTTTTTTTTTTTTTTTTTTTTAAGTTTGCGATTATGCAGGAAAAGCAATGCATGTAATCATGGAAATTTTCTACCGAGCTCTGTTCAAAATGTTGTCTAGTAATCTGTCGTGGGTCCCAAACAACGACCTCCCACTTTTATCAGCGACCTCCCTATTGGGGAGGCGCCTTGTTGTTGGCTTTTGGGATTTACCCGCCCTCCCCTACCCTCATACTACAAGTTCACCCACCCATCCCAGTCTGTTAAGATCGAACGGACAGCGGTGTGAAAGCCAGGGAATCTATGGGATATTGAGAGGACACTGTTCCTGGTGATGGCAGGGTGAGTGGATCAAGCTCTTAGGAGCATACTTAATATAAGTTTCAATTTAGATCAGGATCCGTTGAACATTTAATTTTTCCATGTAGATAATCTTTGCCTTTATTTAAATTTCCAAGAGACTAAATGCTCTTTGGTATCATGTGAAGTCCGTATTTACTTACATTCGTTGCTTCCTTTTTGAGAACCATGAATATGACCTCTCTACACAAACCATCATAAAAACCGATGACTGCTTTTCTTACTGAGTGGAACGAATACCTCGATGTATATCCAAATTTGCGTGTCCAGCATTTCACCAGTCTCATATATTGTTGAGGCGTTGAAGTTGAAGTCGTTCATCCTCAATAAGGCTATAAAATTGCATTCCGCTCCGTTTCCTGATAAAAAATGAATACTGACAAGCCAGAGATGATGTTTCTAGGTTGGGATTTATGGGAATTATTAGATATTCCGTCATTATGATGGAATTAGCTTCTTGTTTCCTTTGAAACCCATCGGTAATGATAGTGCATGCTGGTACACAAATCCTGTGCAAAATACTCCCGTAGTTTTTGGCTTGTACGAGTGACGTGTGTTGCGATGTTCAGACCCTACTGCGTTGCTTTGAACAAAGATTCTATGCTGATTTTAAATGTAAAGTATGATGCAAGGAATTGATGTCCCATCTTAAAGAACCAGATTGAGTTTGCTCTTGACGTTCGACGTATGAGTCGAGAGTGAAGACCTGCCTAGATATGTTTCTCTCATGGAGATGTAGTTAACTCTAACTCTCCCGCAGTGTGCATTCCATCATTTTCCTACAGCCGCTGAAAAGAGCCCTGCTGAAGAAATGAATAACGATTACTTAATAATGCCGATACCCAGGATCGTCGTTTTAAAATCTCAATATTTATTGCCATTCGGCTTTTCAAATAATCCATCGGATCACATAGAAGTTAGATTAGATTAATTATTCATTCCATAGACCCACAAAAGAGGGGTTTTCCTGGGAGTGGAACATCTCAGATAAACACAGTACAAAAATGAAATTAGAAGGACTTGAGTTTCATTAATTTTAATGATCCTCTGTCAGTAAACAGTAAAATTATGTACATGAATTAAAACTAAACTTCTAATATTTACAGGTTTAATACTTACATCTGGTTTCATTAAATACATCATTCACACTGTAGCTAGTTACTTGGCTCTTACAACGAAGTATTGTAAAAAATTAAAGTAAATTATTCATTTCAATGCTCCTCAGTTAAGAACAGTCACATTATGTACAAGATTTAAAATCAAACTTCCACTATTTACAGACTTAAGACTGACATCTGCTTTCCATAGATCCATCATTCACATAGTAGGTAGTTACTACGCTGTTACAACCAAGTATTGTCAAACATTAAAGTATAATAATTTTCATTAAAATGGTCTACCGCACTCACTGAGAAATTCATGGATGGAATAGAAGGAGTTGGACACCTAAAATTCTTTTAAATTATAATTATGTTTAAATTGTGCCTTGTCTGAAACTACACTCTTAATGGTTGCTGGTACCTTGTTAAAAATATGCGTTGCTGAATAATTGACTCCTTTCTGGGCAAGAGTAAGTGATTTTCAATCTTTATGTATATTGTTCTTATTCCTAATATTAATACTGTGTACAAGCAGTTAGTTGGAAAAAGAGATGTATTATTTACAACAAACTTCATTAACGAATAAATATACTGAGAACCTGTGGTTAGTACGCCCAATTCTTTGAATAGGTTTCGACCTGACGTTCTTGGATTTACACTACACATTACTCTTATTACACGCTTCTATACTCTAAAAATTCTTTCTCGGTTTGTGGAGTTACCCCAAAGTAAACTGTAGTAGAAGTTACATGACACTGCGTACTGTTAATGAGAAACAAGCGGTTTCCAAAACTCCATGGTGTGTGATCAAACGAATTATCCAAAAAAATAAGAAATCAAGTATGAATAAGAAGTATGAACAGAACCAGAAGCGTATAAAACGAGAGATGGGCACCTTTTATATTTGAGTATCATTCTAATACAGGGCTCCAGTAAGACTAACTACATTTGCTTAGTTTCTTACCCATAAACTGGAGTCTGCCGCCTGCTTTACTTACGACTGACCCTATGTGATCACTACAGGTACACTCCTGGAAATGGAAAAAAGAACACATTGACACCGGTGTGTCAGACCCACCATACTTGCTCCGGACACTGCGAGAGGGCTGTACAAGCAATGATCACACGCACGGCACAGCGGACACACCAGGAACCGCGGTGTTGGCCGTCGAATGGCGCTAGCTGCGCAGCATTTGTGCACCGCCGCCGTCAGTGTCAGCCAGTTTGCCGTGGCATACGGAGCTCCATCGCAGTCTTTAACACTGGTAGCATGCCGCGACAGCGTGGACGTGAACCGTATGTGCAGTTGACGGACTTTGAGCGAGGGCGTATAGTGGGCATGCGGAAGGCCGGGTGGACGTACCGCCGAATTGCTCAACACGTGGGGCGTGAGGTCTCCACAGTACATTGATGTTGTCGCCAGTGGTCGGCGGAAGGTGCACGTGCCCGTCGACCTGGGACCGGACCGCAGCGACGCACGGATGCACGCCAAGACCGTAGGATATTACGCAGTGCTGTAGGGGACCGCACCGCCACTTCCCAGCAAATTAGGGACACTGTTGCTCCTGGGGTATCGCCGAGGACCATTCGCAACCGTCTACATGAAGCTGGGCTACGGTCCCGCACACCGTTAGGCCGTCTTCCGCACACGCCCCAACATCGTGCAGCCCGCCTCCAGTGGTGTCGCGACAGGCGTGAATGGAGGGACGAATGGAGACGTGTCGTCTTCAGCGATGAGAGTCGCTTCTGCCTTGGTGCCAATGATGGTCGTATGCGTGTTTGGCGCCGTGCAGGTGAGCGCCACAATCAGGACTGCATACGACCGAGGCACACAGGGCCAACACCCGGCATCATGGTGCGGGGAGCGATCTCCTACACTGGCCGTACACCACTGGTGATCGTCGAGGGGACACTGAATAGTGCACGGTACATCCAAACCGTCATCGAACCCATCGTTCTACCATTCCTAGACCGGCAAGGGAACTTGCTGTTCCAACAGGACAGTGCACGTCCGCATGTATCCCGTGCCACCCAACGTGCTCTAGAAGGTGTAAGTCAACTACCCTGGCCAGCAAGATCTCCGGATCTGTCCCCCATTCAGCATGTTTGGGACTGGATGAAGCGTCGTCTCACGCGGTCTGCACGTCCAGCACGAACGCTGGTCCAACTGAGGCGCCAGGTGGAAATGGCATGGCAAGCCGTTCCGCAGGACTACATCCAGCATCTCTACGATCGTCTCCATGGGAGAATAGCAGCCTGCATTGCTGCGAAAGGTGGATATACACTGTACTAGTGCCGACATTGTGCATGCTCTGTTGCCTGTGTCTATGTGCCTGTGGTTCTGTCAGTGTGATCATGTGATGTATCTGACCCCAGGAATGTGTCAATAAAGTTTCCCCTTCCTGGGACAATGAATTCACGGTGTTCTTATTTCAATTTCCAGGAGTGTATTTGTGTGAGTTGACTGATTCCAATTGTGATTGACTGATATTGTAGTTATTGAGACTAACTTTTTATCATTTTATGGAGTGAATTTGAGACATGTTGCCAATCATAAAAATCTCAGTAGTATTTTCTGACAGTACATCCTTATGTAGACTTTATAACATTAACGGCTACTAAAACTTCTGTTACGCATAAAGCCAAATGTAACACTTCCCTTTAATACTACAAGAGCAAGTCGCCGATAGTGTGACTCCTGTGAAAGGAATTTTATTTTGACTGTGGTCGTGTGCACTAAAAAAGGTGTCGAACTATTTTTCGTTGTAAAAAGTATTACTTCACCCCTTAACAAATATAATAAATGAATCCTTCACGTCAGGGACATTTCCAGAGCAGTTAAAAGAAGCAATAGTTGTACTTTTGCTTAAGAAAAGTAATGCAGAAGACATAGAAAATTACCGGCCCATTCCCCTGCTGTCACGATTCTCAAAAATAGTAGAACAACTACGAAAGACATATTAATAAATTATATGAATGAATACAATCTTTTAAGCGAATCACTGTTGGGTTTCCGAAGCGGCAAAAATACGGAGTCAGCCATAGTAGAATTCACAAAGGTTGTACTTGATGCTCTTGTCAAAGATAAGTGTGTCACAGGCATATTTTTGGATCTTTCTAAGGCCTTTGATACAGCTGACCATAAGATTCCATTAAATAAATTAGAAGCATTAGGAATAAGAGGGTAGCTAATAACTGGTTTCGATCATACCTAACAGATAGGGTACAAAGAGTAGAGATAACACATGCTTGAAATAGATCTAAACATTTACTAAAACACTTGTCAGTGATTCCGCAAGGTAGCACATTACGATCAGTACTATTCCTGATATACATCAATGACTTTTCCAGTGATATTACTCATTGTGAAAAAATTCTCTTCGCTGATGACAGCAATATTACAGTCACTGAAAAAACAAAATAACTCCTTGCAGAGAAAGCAAATGAAGCTCTCAAGGAAGTTTACGACTGGCCAATAAGCAATAAAGTGACATTGAACGTAAAGAAAACTAATGCCATGAATTCAGTTTGAAGAGGAAAAAAAATAATGTTAAATTAAATGTAAATAGTACCTGTATAGATTGTGTAACAAATGAAAAATTTGTAGGAATGAATATTGCTTCTCAGTTGAAGTGGTGTAAACACACAAAGGTACTTGCAAACAGAATGTCATCAGCGTGCTATGCCCTTAGAATCCTATCATCAGTGTGTAACATGCAGTGTCATTTAGTTACATACTATTCATATGTACACTCAATGCTAAATATGGCGTTCTTTCTGTAGAACAAATGCACAAAATATGAACACAATTTTCAAACTGCAGAAAAGAGCCATAAGAATCACAACCAAAAATGGGAGTCGAGCTTATTGTAAAGACTGTTCAAAATACTGGGGATTTTAACCGCTCCATATGAATACATTTTCTAGTCAGTTGTACACAAAAAAATGGTAATTACTGCACGAAGAGTTCTTTCCATAACCATGGAAAAAGAGCTAGACTCAACTTAAATTTGCCAAGAAAAAATAAACATACAACTCAATACAGCATTTTATACTGAGGAATAAAACTGAACAATAAATTACCAAAAGAAATAAAAGAAATTGCAAAATTACACTTATTTCCAAAGGCAACTAAAATGTATCTGTTATGCAATGCATTTTATACATTGAAGGGTTATTTAGATAAAACAGAGTGGGGGTTTGGTAAAGGAAATGTTATACAAATAAATAACGATAATGATCATAAAACATCCAACATTCCACATAACACTTTCACACTATGTTTTTCTCCTTCTTTTATTCTTCTCTAGAAGAACCTACCCCCAAGCTATGCATTGCACAATACTAACACCTCTTCCTCTTTCTGAGACCAACATGTCACTCATTACAGAGGGATGCTAACTTAGTTTTTCAGGTTAGAAAATGGGAAGTTGTGATACAGAAAATGGCCCAGAGATCACCAGTGTGTGTGTGTGTGTGTGTGTGTGTGTGTGTCTGTAGTGAGAGAAGTGCTACGAAACAATGAGTGTATAGTGTGTGCAGTGACTGATAGTGAGACATGAGTGAACAATGTGGCATTACATTACTTAATAAGTTATTTGTAAAAAGAAGTATTGTATACCAGGAGTAAATCTAATGATTGTCTCCAACTAGAAGTCTGTAAATGTATGTGTATACGAATTAGCTTATTTTAAATTAGTCTAAACTTGTAAATACTTTGACATGTCCTGTATCCTTGTACAAAGAGATCTGTGGATGAATAAAGCTACTACTACTACTACTACTACCACTTTTCATAGAAAGTAGTAGCTGAACCAGTGAGAATCGGACCAAGGATCTGATAACTAGAAACGGAACTAAAGTTAAAGCAAAAAAAAAAAAAACGGTCACCAGGCTAATTAGGCAAAACGGAACATTCTAAAATATTTCTTAACATTGAAAAATATTCATAAAAACTAGGCAACATAAATAAATCTCGAACTTTCTCGTTAAAATGAGCACTGACGCGAAGGACAAGGAAGATGTCCTGGTTCACACCACAATGTGATAGCGACCACTTTAATAATTCATATCTCCAAAACACAATAGCTATCACCGCGCAACTACTATAGTACGCAATAGGAGAACTAATGGTGGCACCTCCGACAAAAACCAATGATTGGCAGTATACATGTATACTAAAAGAATCAGTCTTTCAATACGCACACTAAAATGCGGCACTAAATGAGCATCTTCATTTAATTTAGTGTAGCAAAAATTTGTTTTGTTTTCATTATGTTTTGTACTGAATTACTTTATTCTACCGAAATATTTGCTTACGCACTACATTTGTATCTAATAACTTGATGAGTAGATAAATACATTCAAATTCTTAGTGTTTCCACTCCTTACAGCCAGCTACATTTAACCCACTGTGAGAAAAGCTTGAGTCTTTCAAATTCATACCACGACATCTTAACTTTCATCTTTCTGCCTTATTTATATTTACACCACAAGATAATCGTACTGGAAATTGCAGACTTTTGAATTAAAACGGCAGTTCGGTAGATATGATCGGAATACTATGAACATATGCTATTTTTCTTTGCCTTTTTCCGTTATTATTATTGCTTCAATTATTTTGTTTGATTGCTGTTCACGACCATTACTTGTTTTGAATTTTTATAATAATGTCGCCAACTTAACTCGTTTCTTACTCCTAAAATGGTTCTTTCAAATACCCAGCGTAAGGAATTTTAAGCAATTTTCGAAAAAAACTGTTTCTGTCGATTCATTTGAGCAGGCGAAAATGTTAGTTCAATGTGGCTGGCTACAAAACAATCGGGGAAGTGCCTTCAGTAATTTGTAAGAGTTTTTCCACAAAATGTTTCGCTTCTTTATCACTGGAAAATCTAACTCTCATATTAGTTCTTAACTGCACTTTCCACTCCAGCCCAAAGAAACGCTTTCTACACACACCCATTGATTTGATGTTCGGAGTGTGTAGGTAATGCACCTTCCATTAATTTCGGACTACTTCGCAGATGTAGAAGTTTCCACAATCTTCTGGAGATTCTAAACATTTTGGAACCCACTATAGCATTCGCCAACGTTCTAGGAGGAACGTTCTGGCCAGTGGAGGCCACATCAGCACCCGAGTCCAAGCTGTTTCAACGTCTTCCCATAAGAAGCCTATTTGTACAATGCCCTCTTTTGACGCCAATATCCTTAAAACCTATCAACTGTTTATTTTTAAGCCTCACTTCTGACATTCTTCAAACAGCACACTCTACATGAAGCTAGTGCCGCTAGTGTCTTCGGCTATCGTCACTTGCTCAACAGCGAATAGGAAAGAAATCTCCACGTACTTTATACTTATTGTTGGTACAGATTAAATAGGGCTAGTCCAAAGCTCTGTAAGTCAACTAGTTTTAGGAGTCCCATGGTTTCTCTAAATTTCTCAACGTTAACGCCATACTGATTTTTTTTTTTTAAGGGGATGGCCGATTTTCTTCCTCATTCTCTTCCAGTGCGGTTTGTGCTCCGCCTCTAATGACATCGCAGTCAGTCCTCATATTGCGTCTTTTTCGAGTGCTTTGGCTGGTCTCGGCTACGGATAGCGGCAGCCGCTGTCGCTGTAGCGTCATCATCGCCAGCCAGATAGGGCTACATACACTTGATCATCTTGCTAAATGGTCCGTGCCTAATTGGAGCACCTTGTTGCCACGCGCTGCTACGCAACGCTCCCGTTAATGATCAGAATGTTGCGGGGTAATAACCGCTATCATAGGCACCCAACACGTGCGTCAGCCAGAGCCCTAATGATATTCGTAATCTCACCATACACGCGTTTTTCAAATGGTTCAAATGGCTCTGAGCACTATGCGACTTAACTTCTGAGGTCATCAGTCGCCTAGAACTTAGAACTAATTAAACCTAACTAACCTAAGGACATCACACACATCCATGCCCGAGGCAGGATTCGAACCTGCGACCGTAGCGGTCACGCGGTTCCAGACTGAAGCGCCTTTAACCGCACGGCCACACCGGCCGGCCACGCGTTTTTAAACAGCTATGTGAGCTGACTGGGCGATAAGGAAAATTAAAATCCCTGTGCAGTGTAAGATATCTACACTATAGCGGGATTATAAGGGCTGTGCTGAACAATTTTCTGAAACACAAGGTCTGAGTTTCGGGATGATCCAAAGGAAAAGAAATTTTTGCTACCACACGAGGAAGGCTGATGATAAAAATCTGTGCGAGGAGCACAGAAAACTAAACTTCCTCCTACTCTACATGAATATAACGTATTTGCTATCACTAGAAAGGCAATTGGAGGCAAACAGTGGAATACAAACTCTGGACTGCGCTGTGTGGTACCAGGAAATACTGATTCTTGTTTGTTGTACTAAAACTCAGTTTTTACTGTTGAATACACAGAGATGTTTGAAGCTAGGACGCCAAAAGACTATGTATAATGGATTTTTCTCAATACAGTGAGGAGGCATCTTTCACACAATTTTTGGCGGACTTACCAGTTCTGTTTCCTATCTTACAGATATGAAGAAGAGCGGTGGAGTTGTTGAACGTTGGAGCGATTAATATCTGTGAAAAAAGGGTGGATTCCCCAACAGTATGCTCGATACTATCAGCCCCTATTCTTTAACTATGCTACCTTTTCAGGGCTACATGATGCGTCTTATTTACGTGGTAGTCGAAGTACCCTGATGATGATTGTTATGGATGAGACACAGATGATTGAAAATGTCTTTTTGGATTGCATCGGAAGTCACAACACACATGCAGTTAATTCAGTGAACGTTGTGGTTACCACATCATGTAATCTGTGTAGGTAACTAATGAAGAGTCACCAGTTTAAGCGCTAGAGACGAATTGTTGTGACATTGACGTTGTTCCTGTGTCCTGGAGAAGGGGGCTTCAAATCGTGTCCTTCCATCCTGATTTAGTGATCACAAAAAACGACAGCTTCTATCGTTTTTAAACAAAGAAACGGCAGATTTACTGTTTTTTCCAGCCCAATCTAGCGCTACCTCTCGAAAAAGCTATAGATTACCGACAGTGGTTACATAAAAAAAATGAAACTGAGTGTGGGGATGGAATAAAAATTGCGTCACTCTGAAGCTAAAACCGAGGGAACTCTAATGTAGCTAATGTTTATTGATTATTGTTACCTTCTTGAGTGCCCTTGAATTTCTAGTATACCACTTTTCTGGATATTGTACATTTGTCTTGATGGTTAACCTAGTTCTCTTGGCTATAATAGCGGGACCTTGCGATTTAATGTTTATTTTTCGCCTACAATATTAAGGTCCCGGTCAAATGGACACCCAGTCAAATAACACTTTTCACACAAATCAAACAATGGAAACAACGTTATGAAAAGGGTAGTTAAGACCCAGACAGGCACAACAAAATGCTTCTAAAGAAGAACTGCCGGTCGAAAGTTTAAATGTATACCAATCTTTATTGTTGTGCCCATCTGCGACTACGTCTCCTCTGTATGATGAGCAATAGTCTACAGCTTTCATAATATTGTCTTCACACACATTCTGTTTCAAACCTTTAAATTAGTCACCACTTCGAGGTAGTTTCTCTTTGTATTGGTGAATCTGTTACCAAGTGACTTGTATGTCTTAATTATGACAAACTCTTTGAACAATTAACGTTATATGTATAGGGCTTCATTTCTAAAAAAGAGGTACTGCATCCTTCTAGGAGGTGTTCATCACATCTAGATTTCTTAAAACACTATGTTAACTCCTTTCTGAGCGTTTTAAATGTGTGAATAAAAAACTTTCCTTACATCGTTTTGTGTGTGTGTGTGTGTGTGTGTGTGAGTTAGTGAGTGAGAGAGAGAGAGAGAGAGAGAGAGAGGGAGAGAGAGAGAGATATGCTTGATTTGTGACCTACACACCAGTACCGGTCACAAGAAAAAAATCAGACTATATGTGGTGTCCATAGTCGAAGTTCCACGTTCAAAACGCCGTAGAAAGTGAACCACAGAAATTACGTCGAATTTGAACAACATATTATTGACGCAGAGAGAAAAGTCATAGAATAGAAACAAACATACGAAAATTTTACCAATATATGGCGCTGTAATCGTCTTAACGTAAATGGTGTCGGCTAGAAATCACAGATGAATCTAAATACGACGGCTATGGTTCGAGATGCACATTACACCATCCGTATCTGTGCATGTATCAACGTGCATGAGGCAGAAAGTCAGCTGTCAAGAGTTGTGCCACTATCTGTTAGTAAAGCCCATCCACAACGGCAAGGTCGTACTACATTGGATGGGAATGGTACAAATTATGTTCAGTATGTTGTCCACTGTTTTCTGTCATAAGCTGAATTCGAGAAAAATATTCCACAACAGATCGGCGTGTCTGGGGGTCACGTTCAGAATGTGTTGCCCAATGCGTACCTTCAGCTACGTTCGTGATTGGAGAATTGAATACAACATCTTTCAGGTAACTCCACAGCCAGAAGTCACACGGATTAAAATCAGGCGATCTGGACTGCCAGGAAATGGTGGCTGATATTTCTGGCATTTCCGAAATGCCTCTCCAGCAGTCGCTTCACTGGTTGGGCAATGTGTGCAGGAGCGCCATCTTGAGTAAGAATTATTCTACCCACACATCCGCTCTGTTGAAAGATAAGAATAGCGTTGGTTCTAAAAGACTCTCATAGCGTTTACCACTGACTGTAGAGTTAATAGGACCCGCTGGACTCATCTCCTCCAAAATGTACGGCCGTGCGATAAAAGTTGCTGTCAACCCGCACCATTCAGTCAACTTTTCAGAATGACGTTTTACAGTTTGATGTGAGTACGGGTTTTCCGTTGCTCATATTCTGAAATTCTGTGTATTGGTGTGTCCTTGGAGAAGGAAATGGGCTTCGTGAATCTACAGAATATTCCATGGCCATTCATTGTCCACTTCCATTGACCAAGAAATTCTAGAGCGACCGTTTGTCTTACTGACAGGTCAGCAGGAGTCAACTGCTGAACATGGGCGATTTTGTGTGGATGTGGATGGCTATGCAGAATGTTTCCTAGGATCTTATGCACGTGCTCGCAGGCATGTCCAACGTTCGAGCAATTTCCCCTGCACTGTATGCTTGCATACCACTGCTCGAAACCTGCTGCAATGCTTGGAACACTGCTTCGACAGACGCTGGATCAACTTTTTCAAAAGAACCTGTCTAATTAATTTCGGAATCGTTTTCTCCACATCCTTACCAGACTTCGTATCGACACCTTTGTTCATACCCTTAAGTGCTCGAAACTTTTGAACGGCTCCTGGCCCACAGTCCCCATTCTTTTAAAACAATTTTACAAGTGGCACGTGATCGTCCTTGGAGACAGTTTTATAGGGCATCTCGGACACAAACTGAGGAACACCCGTGTAAACCACGAGTTACAACAACACTATCTGAAAAATAATGATGAAAGCTGCAGAAATAATTAAAATTTGTGCCACAGCCAGGACTTGAACCGAGGTCTCTTTCTTTATTAGGCCAGGCATGCTAACCATTATACCATCACAGAAGTATAGCTAACATTGATGCACAAACTACTCAATTCCAATACGCTCCACAACAAAAGCTTCAGTTCATATCTTCAGCTTATTTTCTTCTTCTTAGATGGTCACTATTTTCAAGGTTCTCCGACATTGTAATAGCGCCCCAGCACTGGACGTAATGGGGGGATCCTGTACCTCAGGTGTGAATGATCTATAGATCTTTATAAACATGAGACTTAAATGTATCAGGTAAAATTTAAAGATCTATCGATCACCTACATCTGGATAGAGGATCTCCCCGTGACGTCCAATACTGGGGTGCTATTCCAATGCCAGAGAACCTCAGAAATAGTGACTATGTAAGAAGGAAAAAATCTGAAGCTATGGAGTTTGTGCTGGCGAGGGCATTAGACCTAGGGAGTTTGTGCAGCAGTGTTACCCATAATGCTGTGGCAGTGCAATGGTTAGCATTGTTTTCTAGTAAGCAAGAAGACCTGGATTCAAGTTTCGGCTGCAGCACAAATTTTAATTCATTTCTTCACCTTCCATCATTATCATAGATAAAGATGATACTCAGATCTCTAGAAGAAAATTTAATTATAGAATATATCAAAATAGTAATAGAGCACAAAGTCATCGTCATACTTTCGAGGATGTGGAATTTTAATTGGAATTTAATTATTCCAGGCTGTTTACGAACAGTATTCTACATATTCATATTGATGTTTTAATTTATTCATATTAATTAAAATGGTCATGGGTGGTGATAATTTATGAGCAGTGTATTCATTATACATGAGTTCACAACTCACGCATGCAGTCTGTCATTACGCAATAATTTTGAGCAGAAAAGAAAACCGAGCGAGGTGGCGCAGTGGCTAGCACACTGGACTCGCATTCGGGAGGACGACGGTTCAATCCCGCGTCGGGCCATCCTGATTTAGGTTTTCCGTGATTTCCGTAAATCGCTCCAGGCAAATGCCGGGATGGTTCCTGTGAAAGGGCACGGCCGACTTCCTTCCCCACCTTTCCTTAGTCCGATGAGACCGATGACCTCGCTGTCTGGTCTCCTTCCCCAAAACAACCAACCAACCAACCAGAAAAGAAATACAATCTCTCTGGCGTGTACAAGTATGGTCACTAGCGACTATCGTCTAACCTCGTGGAGTGATGGTTAAAAAACATTATTTCAGTGCTGCTTTTGTGAAGAAGGCTTACGCTACAAACCTCGCATCATTTTCTCTGGACTGCAGTGTCGAGGATCCAACAGCCTGCCACTTGTATCACGCAGCAGGAACCCTATATGAGGATGGTGACTGTCACACATGTTACCTCCGTTTACAAACACCTGTTGGTGACGCTAGGCCGACAAAAACGAGATGAGGCATACTCTGGTGCGTACAGGTGCCCCACCCACGAATGTGTGTAGCCACGAAACAGTATTTCTGTCACATTGAATTATTTGTTGGTGACACTGGAGGCGCACCCTCATACTTTCAGAAAAATATGACGGACACAGCCTGGAAGGCAACGAGGACACATAAGTGCCAGTATTAGCGTACAATCAACTAATCAGCTCGATCGATGCTGCTGACAAGAGTATAAAATACAAAAAAAAAAAAAAAAACGGAAAAGAAAATTGAAGTTCTGTTATATGACGATGATTTTTGCTTAATGAAAGGAAGAGACATCAGAAAGGCCATTACGAGAAAGCACTTGATAGCGGAAGCAAGAATTACAAAACATTAAGACACGTTAACAGAACCTGTTGACCTACAAAACGATTTCGACGATGTTGAACGGTACAAAGTATTAGAAGTTTTCAGGAAAATAAATGTAGGGAAATGCGGGTAATACACACTATGTACAAGAACCAAAAGGGAAAAAATAAGAAAGGAAAACCAAGGACGAAGTGCTGCGACTTCAATGCGTAGAAGATAGAGATGTAATCTGTCGTCCATACTGCTCAATCTATACGTGGAAGAAACAATGACGGAACTAAAGGAATTGTTCAGATGTGTAATTAGAATTCAGGGTGAAAGGGTCATAATAAAAAGTTTCGCTTTGACCATGTTTTCTCGTTGATTGTGAGGAAGAATTGTAGGACCTGCTGAATGAAATGATCTAATAACCATACACTGTGGACTCAGAGAAAACCGAAGAAAGATGAAAGTAATTGCGAGTGACAGAAATGAGATAAGCAATAAATTTAACACTAAAATTACGAACGACAAAGTACATGAAGTGAAGACCTTGTTACTTTGGAAGCAACACTTGACGAAGGATGCGAGGAAGACGTAAAAAGTAGACAAGTACAAAGATATCATTGCTGGCCAAAAGAAGTAAGCTAGTATCAACAACCGATCTTAATTTGAAGAAAACTCTTTTGAAAATGTAGGTTTGGATCCCAGCTATGTACAGAAAAGAATTATCGACTGGAAAATGTGAAAAAAAGGGAATGAAAGCGTTTGAGGGGTAGTGCTACAAAGGGGTGTTGAAAATCAGAGTTACTGTAAAGAGAACAAATGAGGCTGTTATCTACAGAATGTGTGAAGAGGGAAATATGTGGAAACACTGACAAGAGAAATGAACTATACTTGAGGGAACTTCAGAGTGTATAACTTCAGGTGAGGACAGATATTGGAATATATTCAACAAATAACTTAGGACGTTGGATGCAAATGTTACTCTGAGACGAGATGAGAAGAGGAGGTTGGCACAAAAGGCGAATTCTCGGGAGGGTGCATCATATCAGCCATAATACTAATGTGTTCAAATAAAATCATATGAAAACTTTGGTCCTTTGTTTATAAATTAATTTACAGATATTTATTAAACAATACACATTCTCTTAAAGATGGAAACTGGTAGCCCACAGATACACTGCTACAAAACTTACACGCACATAAAATTAATGTTTTATATTATTAATCTGATATCAACTATCAGCAGCTATTCTTACAACTGCAATTGTTACTGGAGTTTGATATTCCAGTAATTTCCGGGCTATTTGGATTACACATCGCTCAGTTTCACCTCTGAGGAGTTCATTTCACTCTCAGAAGCAACTCATGGCAATAGAACATTGAAGTCATCCTGCATATTGTTTGAAATACATCGACGACTTATTCAAACTCATCTGAAAGCCATAAGCCAGTGTTCATGCAAAACATATCTGAATGCTGAATTGTGTAGAGATCCATCAAAGAATATACTTTAGTAGTCTTGAAACAGGAACTAGTAAGAAAATAACTGTCAGTAGATAGTCGTACTTATATGTTTACTAAAACTGAGCCGTGACGCCTCTTCATCTTTTCTTCCCCCTTCATTTTCTGGCGCTCCGCAGGGTGGCATGAATTACCCTTAGTTTCCTGTGTGTTAGTGTTGATGTGGAGTCTTAAAAACACGTCGGAATGGTTTTCTAATTCAAAAAAATGTTCAAATGTGTGCGAAATCTTATGAGACTTAACAAGTAAGGTCATCAGTCCCCAAGCTTACACACTACTTAAACTAAATTATCCTAAGGACACACACACACACACACACCCATGCCCGAGGAAGGACTCGAACCTCCGCCGGGAGAAGCCGCACAGTCCATGACTGCAGCGCCTTAGACCGCTCGGCTAAGGTTTTCTAATTGAAGTAACTTTCTGATATTAATGATTTCACCACATTCATTTAATTTTTTGGGGGGAGACGTTTATTATGCCACCATTTTACCGTTTTATGCTATTAAGCAGTGTTTGCTTTGTGCATTTTTGAGTAACGTTACTGTTTGATTATTAAGGCAGATTTGATGTTATGCCATTAAGCAATAAAGACGTGGCCGAATTACATTTTGTTAGCTTTTATCTTTTAGCTCATCTTTTACCTGAGTGGTATTTGTTAACAGCTCTTAGTTTTACTATTTGTGGGTCTGCTGATTGGGGCTGCGTTTTGCTGCGGGAACGTGTTGCTGTTACGCACTGGCATGATGTTTTTCGGGCATGTCTGTGGCTCCACAAATTTACCTTAGTGCAGCTGTTCGCGCTAGATAGGTATTTTTTAATTTTGTGTAGCCTATGCTTTTATTTACAAGCTTCTCTATTAATATTTTCCGCCAAATTATTTACGTCTCTCCTGAAATGGGTAACATTATCCGATTGATGCTTAATCTTCAGATTTTTCTAAATCAGATTATTTTAGCCTGTACTTATTATCATAATATTTGCAAACTTTGACCCTATTTTCTCTAGTAATCGATGTTTGAGACGTTTTCCTAATTAGCTTGCCATCACTTCCATGTTGTATTTGATTCATGCATGTAAAAGAAAATCTTGCTGAATTGCAGCTGTTGGCACCTAACCTAACTTCCATGGTTGTTCTGTTTCTTAAAGTTGAATGTTTGGACTTCTGATTTTGTAATTAGCAATCGCAGCTGCAGATGTTCCTTTCATAAGCTAATCTGATTAATATTGAAATTAATTTAAATTTATTCAAAAAATCCTTTTAAGAGCTGTAAGCGGCGATTTGTTCTTAAAAGTTTTGGTGGAGTAATTCTTTTAATTATTTCAAGGCGAAATGCTTTAATTTAGAAATGTCTAACCTTATTATCTTCTAATTTTGTATTTATTATTGATTTATTGCTTGCGTCTTGGGGCCTTATATCAGTTATCTGCAAGAAAATAAAACATCTTGGTGCTCAATCTTTGGCGTGATTAATGTTGTATTCGGTATGTTAGTATAATGTGTTGTGTAAGTGAATGTGAACTGTCACAGGAAAAATCATGCGATTGTCTTGCGTCCACACTTCCATGCGTCCATTTCCTTCCCAATCTTACGTAAGGGTATTTCTGAAACGTCTTCAGACTCTAAGGTTTTCTGACGTCTATAAAAAAAAAATTTCTGAACAGTGGAAAAAATTTCTATTTCTCAAGTCACTATATTTGGAAGGAGGAATTGATCTGTTTACATTCAAAATATTTTTTCTGACTTTGATTAATTCTGAACCATCAATGCAAACATATTTATAGTATTGAAGTAGCAGGAGTAAGAAATCCATAATCTGCTATTGTCAATGGTAGTGTTATACGTTGTCTTTGTTTGCAAAGTATTTACATGGCGCACAGTGTAACAGTTACTGTTATCAGATCCGCTCCATTAGCTGAATGGGGGCCGGCAAGGTAGCTCAGCGTGTTCGATCAGAGAGCTGTGTGCTCTCTGTAATAAAAACACTGACTCAAGAAATTAACGATCAACTTGAATGGATGTCTTGTGACGTCCGCCCAGACCAAATACAACGACCTATATACATAAAATGGTCAGCGCATTGGAATGCCAAGCCCAGGATCCGTGTTCGATTCCCGGCTGGGGTGGGAGCTTTTTCTCTTCTCAGGGATTGGGTGTTGTGCTGTCCTCATCATCATTTTTTCACCATTGTCGACACGCAAGTCACCCAATGTGGCGCCGCGCTCAATAAGACATGCACTTGGCTACCGAACGTCCCGCCTGGGAACTCCCGACCTCTGACGCCATAGCATCATTTTCATTTTTTTTACTGTTATCAGATTTTCTGCTGTATGGAATATGTTTCAAAATGTTACACATTTTATCACATCGCACTTCGTCCAACAGTGTCACGTAACTGCTTTCTATAATGTGCGGATCCCTACAGTCAGTAATCTGCCCCCATAGCTGATTGGTTACCGTGTCTGACAGCCATGCAGCAGGCCTAGGTTCGTTTCCTAACCGTGTCAAAGGTTTTCTCCACTCGTGCACTGGGAGTTGTGTTGTCCTCCCCATCATCTCATCATCATGAACACGCAAGGCACCAAATTTGCGTCAACTGAAAAGACTTGCAATTGCGTGGCCGAAGTTCCCCGAGTGGAAATTCCTGGTCATCAATGCCATATGATCATTTCATTTTAAAAGCCACTATAGCCAGTTCCTTAACACTGCATGAAAACTGCTGATAATATTCACAACTGTAAATGTCTGCAATGGTAGTTGTTTCTTCTTGTCCCTTACTTTTAATATGGTGAGGATGACTTGCTAATTTGTTTCAGGCTTGTGACAAAGAAGTTAACTTAGGAAGTCAGGAGTGTCATACAAGTTTCTGGTACCAAAGGAGGGGATTAGTGTTTAACAGCCGGCCGGGGTGGCCGAGCGGTTCTCGCCGCTACAGTCTGGAACCGCGCGACCGCTACGGTTGCAGGTTCGAATCCTGCCTCGGGCATGGATGTGTGTGATGCTCTTAGATTAGTTAGGTTTAAGTAGTTCTTAGTTCTAGAGGACTGATGACCTCAGCAGTTAAGTCCCATAGTGCTCAGAGCCATTTGAACCATTTTAGTGTTTAACATCCCGTCGACATCGAAGTCGTTAGAGACGGGCCATGCCCTTTCTAAGGAACTGTCCCGGCATTTTCCTGAAGCAAATTTAGGGAAGTCACTGAAAACCTAAATCAGGAAGGTCGGACGTGAGTTAGAAGCGTCGTCCTCCTGATATGGGTCCACTGTGCTAACTGCTGCACCACCTCTCTCGGTTCGGTGCTGAAAGTTTTCTCCACAGCGGTATACATAGGATAGTACCCCGTATCGGCAAAGCAGGAGCGTAAGATCTAAAGACCATCTGAAAACACAGAGCTTCAGATGGTGAGACCAGCCATTGGACGCTTCCACGCTGTACAGGATTGCCCAGTTAAATCTAAGGGGTTGTGTGATTTGGCTTATAGAAATTATTTCGGTTGTTGTTGTTGTGGTCTTCAGTCCTGAGACTGGTTTGATGCAGCTCTCCATGCTACTCTATCCTGTGCAAGCTTTTTCATCTCCCAGTACCTACTGCAACCTACATCCTTCTGAATCTGCTTAGTGTATTCATCTCTTGGTCTCCCTCTACGATTTTCACCCTCCACGCTGCCCTCCAATACTAAACTGGTGATGCCTTGATGCCTCAGAACATGTCCTACCAACTGATCCCTTCTTCTGGTCAAGTTGTGCCACAAACTTCTCTTCTCCCCAATCCTATTCAATACTTCCTCATTAGTTATGTGATCTACCCATCTAATCTTCAGCATTCTTCTGTAGCACCAATTATTTCGGTAGAAGGTATCAACTACCACATATGCCTATAAGCAATGTTTTTGGTTAATTGTGGCTAGCAAGCTGTCATGTAGTGGGAGATATTTTCAGCTTTCTCTCCTGCACCGAACCATATCGGTTAACCATGACAAGATCTGTGAGAGTAGGAAACTGTTTATAAAATCACCGTTTGTCAGAACATACAACGTATGCTGCAGTTACCTGGTAGGATTCCAACGCTGGCAGAACAAGTTACGTTTTGTGGAGTAAGGTCAGAACAACGTTCTGCAGGGACATCGAAGAGTAGACTTGCTCCAGGTCGTGACACGGAACTGCAGAAAGGGATGTCTCCGACTTAGAACAAACAACACAGGCCGCACTTGGCTCTGGATATTCAGCTACTACTCCGGCCGCCTTCTATATTTGCACAGTTTAAAGGTGTTTACCATGTGCCGTCGATGTAGCTATCCAGGCAAGAGGTATAAGAGGCTAGTTAATTTACATCAGGGATTCATTGCACATATTTAACATTCACAGACGGCTGGTTGCACTCATCATCCATTGTGTGCGTTCTCTCTTTTCCATGGATCTTTCTTCAAATCACTAACCATTTTTGTGTTTAAAAATGTTCAAATGTGTGTGAAATCTTGTGAGACTTAACTGCTAAGGTCATCAGTCCCTAAGCTTACACACTACTTAACCTAAATTATCCTAAGGACAAACACACACACCCATGCCCGAGGAAGGACTCGAACCTCCGCCGGGACCAGCCGCACAGTCCATGACTGCAGCACCCTAGACTGCTCGGCTAATCCCGCGCGGCCCAGGTTTGTGGTCACTGCCTGTATCCACAATATAGTTTTATATAACAGTCTCATGTGACAGCGGTACAGTTTGTAATTGCAGTCTCTTGTCCATTTATTAAAAGTACATGAGCTTCATTTAATGGAAGTAAACAAAGTTGATATAGTGATTGCTAGCTTCCTTTGGTATCTTGATGAAATTATCGATTAATATAGCCGTGTGAGATGTAGCACCTATTGATTCATCCTTAATTGGGCAACCCATAGTTTTTCTTTTAAATCTATATGATGTTACGGGGAGATTCCCTTTCCTGTAGATCACTGGGTATCTGATCTGTGTCACCTCTGGGAATGGAGTATGCTAAACAGCTCAACCGACACCCCACAATTTGCACATTTACTCAAACGTGAAATGCTAAATTTCTAACACACATTTCACTTCATATTTAGTAATGGAATGAAACCATGGCATATGGTAACTTCGTGTTCTTTACGTGGTGACGTGGGGCAGTGGTTAGGGCCCTGAACTCGCATTCGGAAGGACGATGGTTCAAGCCCGCGTCCGGCCATTATGATTTATGTTTTTCTTCATTTCCTTAAATCGCTTCTGCCAAATGTCGGACTGGTTCCTTTGTAGGGGCACAGCTCATTTCCTACTTATACTTCTCTAATCCGAGCTTGTGCTCCGTCTCTAATGATCTTGCTATCGACGGGAGGTTAAACACTCATCTCCTCCTCCTCTTCCTCCTATCTTTCTTGATGTTTGTGAACATAAAGAAAGCTTTCAGTACGGTAAAAAAGAATAATACGGAAAGAACGAATGAAAAATCCTGAAATAAACAGAGAACATCTTTCCCAGAATGACTCAACAAAGCCATTAAATTAATCTTCTACACATATATTCGCAAATCAAATACGAAACAAGTATAGGGTCTGCTCCTGTTGAAGAAAAAGAACCTGTGTGTATGACACAACCTACAAGATGGGCTGTGATAATAGGAAATTTTGTCTTTTCTTCGGAGGGGAGGAGAAGAGAAGGAAGGGGAAGCTGCTACGCCGATTTCATGATCTATGGTGAAAAACATTTACATGCAAACGTTGGGCGATTTTGAAAAGGAGTTAGACTTTGTTGCATGCTAACCTTGTACAAGGCAGCAATCGGTTAAGATTTTCCCAGAGCGAAGCTACCTATTGTATTGTATTCTATGGAACTGGGGACCTAGAGGACCAAGAAACGTCGGAGAGGCTTCGTCCCCGCCGTAGCCCGCAGTGGTACACAACCCCAAAAAAACAGGCTACAGCAGTCCACTCACCCCACCGCCGCCCCACACCGAAAACCCCCCCTGCGGGTCCGGGGTAAGACTAGACCCGAGGTATTCCTGCCTGTCGTAAGAGGCGACTAAAAGGAGTTTCAACCGCTTCGGCCTTCTATATGATGGTCCCCATTGGGGTTTGACCTCCATTTTTTAAAATTCTACAGAAGTACGAGCCTTTTGGGGAAGGACACCTTACGTGGTGTACCACTGGTCCTAAGTGCACTACGACCTTGGCACTCAGCATTGCACCGGCGTTGTAACCATACCCACTATTCCTCAAATTGGGCCTAAACGCCTGATGGGTTGTCCAAGTTACGCCCATAGTGCATCTCCATCTGCACCAGCGATCATGATGGACTTTCCATGACACCAGAAATCCAGCACGGTAGCCAGCCCGTTGTGGTGGGGTCGTCATGTACCCTCTAGGTTGTAGCCCCCTGACAACACAGGGATCGTACTGCCAATACCTGAGCTGCACCCTCCCCACGTCGGCCAAGGAGTAGATGCCCGTCTCCTTGGGGCATCAGGACTCCCGGCAATGGTCATCCTGCCAGGTGGCCCTTGCTGCGGCTGGGTGGCGCCCGTGGGGAGAGCCCCTGGTCGGAGTGGGTGGTATTGGGGCGGACGTTTCGCAGATGAAACGTCAACACGTATCAGGTCGCTCTGCGGCCGAGTCTTTCAAAAGAAAAGGTACCGTTTCTAGTTCTGGTTCTCCTGCCCTTTCCCCCTTGGCCACTCCATGGGAGGACGGACAGGCCCGCCGGCTTGGGGCGAAGTACTTCCCCCACTATTTGGTCTGTTCTCGAACCGATAGGGGGACGTTCGCCACTTCCAAGCCCATGTTCTTTGTTCAGCACATTGAGGACGTCTTCGGGGAAATCGAGGCTCTCAGCAAGATGCGTTCAGGGTCCGTTCTTATCAAGACCACCTCCGCCACACAGTCGGCGGCGCTCCAGGTGTGCGACCGCCTAGGGGACATCCCAGTATCCATTGTCCCACGTCTGGCACTAAATAAGACGCAGGGGGTTATTTTTCATCGTGACCTCCTGCTACAATCTGATGAGGAGCTCGGGACCAACCTGGAGCGCCGCGGCGTGCATTTCGTCTGGCGAGTCCAGCGCAGCCCCAAAGACCGTCGCATCGACACCGGGGCCTTTATCCTCGCCTTCGAGGGGGACGTTCTCCCAGAGAAGGTAAAGGTGATGTGCTACCGGTGCGACGTGCGACTTTACATCCCGCCTCCTATGTGCTGTTTTAGGTGTTTGCGCTTTGGGCACATGTTGTCACGGTGTGAGGCTGAGCCCCTTTGTGGCGATTGCGGACGTCCTCTTCGTGAGGAACATACATGCACCCCACCACCTCGGTGCATTAATTGTCCTGGGGTCCACTCGCCTAGATCCTCAGACTGCCCCGCATATCAGAAGGAGAAGAAGATACAAGAACTCAAAACTTTGGATCGGCTCTCTTATTCTGAGGCCAGGAAGAAGCATGACCACCTCCATCCCATGTCATTGACCACTTCGTTTGCCTCAGTTGTGTCCACTCCTTCCGCGGTATCCTCACCCCTATCCTTTCCCTCCTCCGCCCATCAGGGGGCTCTGCCTCTGCCTCCCAAATCCCTCCCTTCCAAATCCTCCTCCCCTGTGGCCCCCACCCCCTCTGCCCCAGGGGCCACCCTTCCTCCTCCTCCTCTCCCCCCGCCACCTGAGAAGCGATCCTCTTCTCAGGCGTCCATCGGGGAAACGTTCCGGACCCCAGCTTCCGAGGTCCGGCGTTCCAAAACGGACCCCGCGCGTGAGGACCTTCTTCGGGTCCAGCCCACCATCCCTGTGCCTCCTCGGCCATCCAAGAAGGCCTCCAAGAAGAAGTCTCTATCCCCCTCTCCACCCCGGCGCGTTTCGTCTGACGCTCCATCGATGAGTCGCTGCTCCCGGCCGTCCTCAGTTTCGCCGGGACGCTCTGCTGCCAGGCGCTCAGCTGGCCTCTTGTCGGCAAATGATGCTGCCCCTCCTACACAACCAGGGACAGCGGCCGCAGCTGGCGACGACTCGATGGAACTGGATCTAGCTCCCGCCGGTTGTAGCGTTGTTCCCTCGCAACCTGGCCCTCCGCGGCCGTCGACGTGACCAGCTCTTCCCCCGTCTCGTTCCCCCAACTTTTTGACTAGCGATGGCCTTGTTACATTGGAACATAAGAGGTATCTGATCTAATCGAGAGGAATTACAACTGCTCCTCTGCCTGCACTGTCCACTCGTCCTTGGTCTCCAGGAAACCAAGTTGCGCCCGACTGACCGTATTGCCTTTACCCACTATACCTCGGAGCGGTATGACCTCACCCCTGTGGACGGTATCCCAGCTCATGGTGGGGTCATGTTGCTCATTTGGGATGATGTCTATTACCATCCCATCCCATTGACCACCCCTCTCCAAGCAATAGCTATCCGTATTACTCTTTCTGCTTTTACTTTTTCAGTTTGTACCATCTGCACTCCGCCATCATCTGCTGTTAGTCGGGCTGACATGATGCACCTGATCGTTCAGCTTCCCCCACCGTTTTTATTGTTTGGCGACTTCAATGCCCATCATCCCCTTTGGGGCTCTCCTGCATCCTGTCAACGAGGCTCACTCTTGGCGGATGTCTTCAACCATCTGAATCTTGTGTGCCCCAATACCGGCGCCCCGACTTTCCTCTCGGACTCTACTCATACCTACTCCCACTTGGACCTCTCGATCTGTTCTACCACTCTTGCCCGTCGGTTCGAGTGGTATGTCCTTTCTGACACCTATTCGATCGACCATTTCCCCTGTGTCGTTCGTCTCCTGCACCACACCGCATCCCCACGTCCTTCGCGCTGGAACATACTGAAAGCTGACTGGGGACTTTACTCCTCCCTGGCGACCTTTCCGGACCACGATTTTCTCAGTTGTGACAGTCAGGTCGAATTCCTCACGGCTGTTATCATCAATGCTGCCGAACGTTCCATTCCTCATACTACCTCTTCTTCACGTCGCGTTTCCGTCCCCTGGTGGACCGAGGCTTGTAGGGACGCTATCCGTGCTCGACGACGTGCTTTACGCACCTTTCGCCGCCATCCTACGTTGGCGAATTGTATTGAATACAAACGACTCCGACCGCAATGCCGTAGAGTCATCAAAGACAGCAAAAAAGCTTGTTGGGCCTCTTTCACCAGCTCCTTTAACAGTTTTACTCCCTCTTCCATCGTTTGGGGTGGCCTGCGCCGGCTGTCAAGCATTAAGGCCCACTCCTTGGTACCTGGCCTGACCTCAGGTAATGAGGTCCTTGTTGATCCTGTGGCTGTCTCCAACGCCTTTGGCCGCTTTTTCGCGGAGGTTTCAAGCTCCGCCCATTACCACCCTGCCTTCCTTCCCAGGAAAGAGGCAGAAGAGGCTCGGCGACCTTCCTTCCACTCGCTGAATCTGGAAACTTATAATGCCCCCTTTACTATGCGGGAACTCGAATGTGCGCTTGCACTGTCCCGATCCTCTGCTCCGGGGCCAGATGCCATTCACGTTCAGATGCTGGCACACCTTTCTCCGGCGGGCAAAAGCTTCCTTCTTTGTACCTACAATCGCGTCTGGACCGAGGGTCGGGTCCCCATGCGTTGGCGTGACGTCGTCGTTGTTCCTATACCCAAACCCGGGAAGGATAGACACATTCCTTCTAGTTACCGCCCCATTTCTCTTACAAGCTGTGTCTGTAAGGTGATGGAGCGCATGGTTAATGCTCGGTTAGTCTGGATTCTTGAATCTCGATGACTACTTACTAATGTCCAATGCGGCTTTCGTCGCCGCCGCTCCGCTGTTGACCACCTTGTGACCTTGTCGACATTCATCATGAACAACTTTTTGCGAAGGCGCCAAATGGTAGCCGTGTTCTTCGGTTTGGAGAAGGCTTATGATACCTGTTGGAGAGGAGGTATCCTCCGCACTATGCAAAGGTGAGGCCTACGCGGTCGCCTGCCCCTTTTTATTGATTCCTTTTTAACGGATCGAAAGTTTAGGGTACGTGTGGGTTCCGTATTGTCCGACGTCTTCCTCCAGGAGAACGGAGTGCCTCAGGGCTCGGTCTTGAGCGTAGCCCTTTTTGCCATCGCGATCAATCCAATTATGGATTGTATTCCTCCTAATGTCTCAGGCTCTCTCTTTGTCGATGACTTCGCGATCTACTGCAGTGCCCAGAGAACATGCCTCCTGGAGCGCTGCCTTCAGCGTTGTCTAGACAGCCTCTACTCATGGAGCGTGGCAAATGGCTTCCGGTTCTCTGAAGAGAAGACTGTTTGTATCAACTTTTTGCGCTATAAAGCGTTCCTTCCGCCATCCTTACATCTCGGTCCCGTTGTTCTCCCATTCGTGGAAACAACTAAGTTTCTAGGGCTCACGTTGGACAGGAAACTGTGTTGGTCTCCACATGTCTCTTATTTGGCGGCCCGTTGTACACGTTCCTTTAATGTCCTCAGAGTTCTTAGCGGTTCATCTTGGGGAGCAGATCGCACTGTCCTGCTTCGTTTGTATCGGTCCATTGTCCGATCGAAGCTGGATTATGGGAGCTTCGTCTACTCGTCCGCTCGGCCATCCCTCTTACGACAGCTCAACTCCATCCACCATCGGGGGATACGTCTTGCGACCGGAGCCTTCTACACTAGTCCTGTGGAGAGTCTTTATGCTGAAGCTGCCGAATTACCATTGACCTACCGGTGCGACGTACTGCTGTGTCGGTATGCCTGCTGGCTGTTGTCTATGCCCGACCACCCTCTTACCAGTCCTTCTTCGCCGATTCTCTCGACCGTCAGTACGGGTTGTATGTGTCTGCCCTGCTGCCTCCCGGAGTCCGCTTCCGTCGCTGGCTTCGGCAATTGGATTTTGCCCTCCCTACCACCTTCAGAGAGGGTGAGAGCGCGACACCACCTTGGCTCCAGGCTCCGGTTCATATTTATCTCGACCTCAGCTCACTCCCGAAGGAGGGTACTCCGGCTGCAGTGTATTGCTCACGGTTTGTCGAACTTCGTGCTCGACTTGCCGGTCACACCTTTATTTACACCGATGGCTCCAAAACTGACGATGGTGTCTGCTGTGCCCTTGTCGTCGGGGCCGCCACCTTTAAATACCGGCTCCTCGACCAATGTTCGAGCTTTACAGCCGAGCTTTCTGCTCTCCATCAGGCCGTTCAGTATGCCCGCCGCCACCGACATTCATCGTATGTCCTTTGCTCTGACTCACTCAGTGCTCTTCAGAGCCTTGGAGCTCCCTATCCGGTCCATCCCTTGATTCCACGGATACAGCAGTCCCTCCATTCTTTCCCTGATAATGGTGGTTCTGTCAGCTTTCTGTGGGTTTCCGGACATGTAGGAGTGCCTGGGAATGAGGCTGCGGATGCTGCAGCCAAGGCTGCAGTCGTCCTGCCTCGGCCAGCCTCCCATTGTGTCCCATCATCTGACGTTCGTGGGGATGTATGTAAGAGGCTTGTGTCGTTGTGGTGGGATGCTTGGTCATCCCTCCAAGGAAACAAGCTCCGGGCAGTAAAACCGCTCCCAACTGCTTGGACAACCTCCTCCCGACCATCTCGGCGCGAGGAGGTCCTTCTGACCATGTTGCGGATTGGGCATTGCCGGTTTAGCCACCGCTACCTGCTCTCCGGTGACCCAGCCCCGCAGTGCCCTTGTGGTCAGGCATTAACAGTGCGCCATGTTTTATTGTCGTGTCCCCGTTTTAGTCAATTTCGTGTTGTCCTGTCCCTGCCATCTACTTTACCAGGTGTTTTAGCTGATGACGCTCGAGCAGCTGCTCGTATTCTGCGTTTTATAACTTTAACTGGCTTGTCCAAAGACATCTAACCTTTTTTACTTATTTTATCTGCATTCTTGTCAGGTCCTTCTGGTGTTCCCCCCAATCCCCTTGAGTTTTACTAGATTCCATGTGCTCTAACAACAGTGACTGGGCGCTAATGACCTCAGCGGTTGAGCGCCCTTAAAACCCACCAAAAAAAAAAAAAAAAAAAAAAAAAAACACACCGAAACCAGGGTTATTGTGCGGTTCGGCCCCCAGCTAGACAGCCTCCCCCCCTTCCCCAGGAATGTCTCTCACCAGGCGAGTGTAACCCCAATGTTTCCGTGGGAGAGTAATTGGAACGGCACGCCTTTTCACTCGGAAAGCAATGCGTTAGACCGCACGGCTAACCGGGTGGGCAGGAAGTTACCTACCTTACGGTACGACGGTGTTGACACAAGGCAGTTGCGAAGAACAACATTTCACGTCCGAGGGAGGCAATACAGGTCATTCTGGCGAGCCAGACAGCGGCCCTCAGCAGAAATGCAATACGAATAGCAGCTAGATAGGATCATGTCACCTCTAAATGCTATTGGTGACGCGTCGACGAATGCCAAGAAATTACGAACGAGTCCTATCCTATAAAAAAATTCGTTATGCAAGCAAGGCAGAGCGAGAACCGCTGACACTTTCGTAATAGCAAGACTGATGCTGTCACGACAAGTGACGTCTGGTAAACATTTGGAACTACTTCGCTCTGTAAATACTCCAACATTTACGCTCGTAAGGCAGTGGGTTAGAGGGATCCATAACATACGTAACGTTCGCTCTCGATTCCCTGAAAACAGTAAAGTGACTTCTGGCAGAAGTCTGTTGTAGACTACCAGCACACTATTGAGCAGCGACAGCCATTACGGAGAGAAATGGCTACCTCGGCATAATCACCAGTCACAGAGTTCAAGACCACAGCCTGAGGCTGCTGGAAATGGGTGGACAAAGGTTCCCTCCCTATCGTCCCGGGTCAGGGCACCAACGTTCCTGATACTTGGCGGACGAGCTAGGGCCTAACTGAACGGCAGGTTAATTAATAATTGATGGTACTTATCCCCCATGGTACACAAAACGGGTCAGATCGCTGTTGCAGAAGCAGTGAAAAAAGCATACCAAATTTAAAAGAACACAAAATCTCTAATATTGGCAAAGTTATACAGAAGTTCGAAATATGGCGCGTTGTTCAATGCGAGATACTTTTAATTATTTTCAAAACGAAATTCTGTCTCGAAATCTGGCAGAAAACCCAAAGAGATTCTGGTCATACATAAAGCACAGCAGTGGCAAAACGCAATCAATACCTTCATTGCCCGATAACAACGGTGAAGCCACTGATGACACTGTCACTAAAGAAGAGTTATTAAACACGGTTTTCCGAAACTCCTTCACCAAAGAAGACGAAGTGAATATTCCTGAATTCCGATCAACAACAACTGCCAAGATGAGAAACATAGAAGTAGATACCGTCGGAGTAACGAAGCAGCTTAAATCACTCAATAAAGGCAAGGCCTCCGGTCCAGATTGTATACCAGTCAGGTTCCTCTCACAGTATGCTGATAAAATAGCTCCATATTTAGCAATTATATAGAACCAATTGCTCACAGATAAATCCGAACCTAAAGACTGGAACATTGCTCAAGTCACACCAATACCCAAAAAAGGGAAGTAGGTGTAATCCGCTGAATTACAGGCCTATATCACTAACGTCGATCTGCAGCAGGGTTTTGGAACATATACTGTATTGCACATTATGAACTACCTCGAAGAAAACTATTTATTGACGCGTAGTCAGAACGGTTTCAGAAAATTACGTACTTGTGAAACACAAAGAGCTCTTTATACTCATGAAGTAATAAGTGCTATCGACAGGGGATGTCAAATTGATTCCATATTTTTTGATTTCCAGAAGGCTTTCGACACCGTTCCTTACAAGCGACTTCTAACCAAACTGCATGCTTACGGAGTATCGCCTCAGTTCTGCGACTGGATTTGTGATTTTCTGTCAGAAAGGTCACAGTTCGTAGTAATAGACGGAAAGTCATCGAGTAAAACAGAAGTAATATCCGGCGTTCCCCAAGAAAGTGTTATAGGCCCTCTATTGTTCCTGATCTATATATACGACATAGGAGACAATCTGAGTAGCCGTCTTAGATTGTTTGCAGATGATGTTGTCATTTAACGTCTTGTAAAGTCATCAGATGATCAAAACTACATGCAAAATGGTTTAGATAAGATATCTGTATGGTGCAAAAAATGGCAATTAACCCTGAATAAGGAAAAGTGTGAAGTTATTCACATGGGTACTAAAGGAAATCAGCTAAATTTCAATTAAGCGAGATTTCACACAAATCTGAAGGTTGTATATTGAACTAAATACTTAGGGATTACAATTAGAAATAACCTAAATTGGAACGATCACATAGATAATATTGTAGGTAGAGCAAACCAAAAACTGCGATTCATTGGCAGAACACTTAGAAGGTGCAACACGTCTACTAAAGACTGCTTACACCACGCTTATCCGCTCTATTCTGGAGTATTGCTGTGCGGTGTGGGATACTTATCAGGTGGGACTGACGGATGACATCGAAAAAGTACAAAGAAAGTAGCTCGTTTTGTATTATCGCTATATAGGGGAGATAGTGTCACAGACATGATACGTGAATTGGAGTGGCAATCATTAAAACAAAGGCGTTTTTCAATTACGACGGCATCTTCTCATGAAATTTCAATCACTAGTTTTCTCCTCCGATTGCAAAAACATTCTGTTGGCACCCACCTACATAGGGAGAAATGAACATCACGATAAAATAAGAGAAATCAGGGCTTGCACAGAAAAATTTAAGCGCTCATTTCTCCCGCGTGCCGTTCGAGAGTGGAACGGTTGATAGACAGCTTGAAGCTCGTTCATTGAACCCTCTGACAGGCACTTTATTGTGAATAGCAGAGTAATCACGTAGATGTAGATTGTAGTACACAGCTACACGACAACCGTCACTGCGGTTCGGCAGATGAAAAAGAAGAGTGTGAGTTAGACAGATGAAGAAGAACGAGGGTGAACGGGAGGGGACAGAGCACTTCCAAAATCGGCATGTGTAAGTCCAACACAAGCTCCGCCTTCACTCACTGCCGCAGCTTCGCAAAACGGTTAGTGCCGAAGCCACAGCGGACGGCGACCGCCATAGCAGCCGGCGACGAACGTTGTGGTTGGCGTCAGCTACCTTGAGTGGACTAAAGGTCACTTAGAGCGCGATTTCTCCACTGACATCGACAACAGATATCAACAGCGTGTCAAGACACTGCTTTTAACGTATGGAAATACATGCGATAACAGATCACCACTACTCTTCCGAGGAAAAGTGGGACGGAGCGAACTAGGAGAGTACCTACTAACGGAGAACTACCTCTACTTCCGCTCTCCCAACAGTCACCTCTTGCAAGTCGTTATCCTCGTTCTGATGATGTGGCTTTGATGACTATCTACGGAAACTTCAGCAGTGAGACGGCTGCCACTGCTGTATATGCTTCCTTCCACACCCACAATGAGTAGCTGGATGTCTGTATCAACTACACGGAGACACAAAGGGAACACTTAAATAGGTATGAGTAAAACTGTGTGCTGAACTGTGAAACACACACACACACACACACACACTCACACACACACACACACTCACACACACACACACACACACACACACACACACACACACACACACACACACACACACACACACACACACACACTAGCAGACAGTTACAGAAAAATACATTACACGGATCTTTCACTGCAGTCGATCATGAAACGCACTGTTTGGTCCTCCGAATAATGTTGCTTGTTTTCAAGACACTCAGTACACGTAGCTTCGATTATGCTGGACTCAGGTGTGAGAACATCCTTCCTAACGCGTTTCAAGTAATCAATATCTTCCACACGTAAGTCTTTCGTATCAGTAGAAGCATTTGAACGTGCTTATAGTGGAAAATGCTCGCCCTTCAGATGTGTGATCAAAACAGTTATATTTATGCTGATGTCGTCATGTACCGCGACGTGAGTTGCTTGAATATCCGTAAACTGCTGACCACCTCATTTCACCCGTTTCTTAAAGGATCGAGCTCCTGTGTATCAAATAGCTTAAACGTGTGGATTACTTTATAAATGAGGAAATGTGTTAAATATTTGACATTGGCATGTAAGCGGAAAGAAGTTTACAAAAGGTCTCTAATTATGTTTAAAGTTTGTTGTCACTATCAAACTCTGGATGAGTACAATCTGGTTAATTAGCGCTGTTTCAAGCAAAATCCAGGTTTTTACACACACATCTCAAAGTTTATGGATCATATCTCCTGAACTATGTGTCTTACAATGATATAATTATGCAGTCAGATTGAGAGTTGTATATGGATACTGGGTGCAAAATGTGTTCAAATGTGTGTGAAATCTAAGGGGACTTAACTGCTAAGGTCATCAGTCCCTAAGCTTACACACTACTTAACCTAAATTATACTAAGGACAAAGACACACGCCCATACCCAAGGGAGGACACGAACCTCCCCCGGGACCAGCCGCACAGTCCGTGACTGCAGCGCCTTATGCAAAATATGTTGCGAACGCAGTTAGTAGTAAAGAAGTAATAAATTAAAACGTCATCCGAATACTGAAAGTTTTACTGAATGAATAGCGAAACTGCATTAACCGATAAACCTTTTCTTTTCATTATTTTGTGGGGGCTCTCGGCGAGAAATGTTTCAAAAGAGTTTGATGTTACGAGTAAAGTTCGTTGGAAGGCGCTGATTGATCTCATTCTCAAATACTGGGTGAACATAGCCTGGCTAATTTGCGACACTCGAGTTACGCTGCCTCAACACATATACAAAGTATTTAACTTTAATGCCTGTCTTAGTGTGTTAAGGCTTTAACATCAGATTATACCTGTTGATGAATAGCCTATTAAATTCTCAAATTCGGCCAATACTGGTATGAAATACTGAAATGTGAATTTTTGTTGCGCCTTGAACCCTTTACATAGGCAACGTGCGACTTTGAATGTGCACCGTGCACCAGTTAAGTCGTTTACTAACGCAGACAGTTAGCTGGTCCCTGACAGAATTCCGAACGATCTGAGAAAGATACTCGCAGCCTCGCCCTCAGGCAATGCTGTAGCTAAAATGAGATACAGGCATTACTACCCATCCGCTTTCCTGAGTGCTCCAGTTGCGACATGATAGACGAGACGCAATGAGGGGGCAGACGTTTCTTTCCGTCTGCTCTACACCGCTACCCTTTAAAAGTTTCTATCTACTGTATCTCAGGTAGGTATATTATAACAGGTGATCGCACTCAGACGTGTGGACGACAACACAGGGTCCCATACTCTGATTTTCTTATAGAAATACTAGCGCTTTCGGAGAGAGGATAGAGAACATCCCTTTATATGCATTATAACGATGAACTGCAGCTGTGATTTATATTGCTGATTTACGTGGGTATAATATGCGGACAGTCTCTTTGTTGTTTGTTAACTATTTATTGTACTATTAACTAGCTTACGGGCCACTGCACGCTGATCACCAGATGGAGGTGTTACACGAACGTTATTTTGCGCATCATGTGCACCTGATCGCTAGCTCGTGTGGACTGCACTCTCTCGTCGTAGCCACGAGTAAACACACACACACACACACACACACACACACACACACACACACACATCTCTCTCTCTCTCTCTCTCTCTCTCTCTCTCTCTGTGTGTGTGTGTGTGTGTGTGTGTGTGTGTGTGTGTGTGTGTTTGTTTGTTTGCTTGTAAGCTGGCAAAATACGCAAAATCGGAATGAATTTCTCATGGATACGACGAGTCAATGAAATTAGCGCAACCTAGCGACTAGTTGCTCATGACGCATAAAATCGCATTCGTGTAACACCTCCATCTGTGTGTGTGTGTGTGTGTGTGTGTGTGTGTGTGTGTGTGTGTTTGTATGTGTGGGTGGGTGGGTGGGTGGGTGTCAGACCGGCAGTTGTGTCTGAGATTTTCCACGAGTTGCAAAGGACTAACGGCTGGTATCGGGAACGTACATCTATATCTACATCTACATCTATATCTACATCTAGATACCGTACGTATTCCGTATGCTGCGGCATGATGCCTGGCTAAGTGCTACTATGCCTCGATTGAAAACTGAAGATAAATACAGAAGATGTAATACCTTTAAATAAGTGTATTGAATACCTGTTAATGTTGATTATACAGTGTGTTCGGAAAATCCCACCACCAACTTCTCGGACATATAGATGGGAGTGAATGCACAATATTGGGAACAGGAACCCTTGTGTACGGTTTCAATTCAGGTATTTAAATCATCCAATTCTGCTTGAAGAATTAAATTAGGCGTGGCGCAGTACAATCATTAGGTAACAGTTGGAGAGAAAACAAGACGAATCCATTTATCAGTTAAGCAGTTGTCCGCAGCTCGTGGTCGTGCGGTAGCGTTCTCGCTTCCCACGCCCGGGTTCGATTCCCGGCGGGGTCAGGGATTTTCTCTGCCTCGTGATGAATGGGTGTTGTGTGCTGTCCTTAAGTTAGTTAGGTTTAAGTAGTTCTAAGTTCTAGGGGACTGATGACCATAGATGTTAAGTCCCATAGTGCTCAGAGCCATTTGAACCATTTTTGAAGTTAAGCAGTTTGTATTAACTCTTCAACATTACGTGTTTACATTATTTCGAAACGAAAAAGAGCCCAGCATACCGTACGTTCAGAACAGCACTGATGCAGCGTTTCGATGTAGCGACCACCAACGTTCTTACAGACATTGTACCTTGTTCTGGTACACACTCTCCATCCAACCTGGTTCCTCTTCAGTTGTTATGTAGCGGCCAGAATTCGTGCCAGCACATCTTTCTCTCTACCGGCGTCTCGTAAATTAAGCTCTGCATACGTTAAGTGAATTCAGGTGACCGTGTGATGCAATACATTAATCTTGTCCACGCTACTGCATACTAGGACGTCGCTTTTCTCTTTTTCTGAGCATCTGAATTGCAACCGTCGTATAAAGGGAAATGGTACGTTTCCCAACATGGGTTCTTTTTCAATATATTAGTACTCACTTCCCTCTAAAAGTCCGAAAAGTTTGTAACGAGGATTCTCGAACATCTCATTTTTGACTATATCTTACATTATTATTTCTGATCAGAATGCTGTTGTAGTGTCGAAGTTCAGTGTATTTGGAGAAGTGTAAAATAAACCCACCGCCCAAGGGTAATGGCAATTATGCATGTTAAAAGTTATTACTAAGCTGGTACGACATATATTTTCTGGGACTTCAGGAAAATAGTTAGATTTAGTGCTCATTACTTACCTATGTGACGCGAAAATAACATAAATTACAGCTTGGAAATAGTATTTGCGAGCAGTTTAACAAACGTTCTAAAGTGAAACGTGTAATGAGATTAACCCTAAATGGTACAGGATGAGTATAAATGTACAAGGGATCGGTACTGGATCATTTTTTGTTCTTGTTACAAGCTGGTATGCTGAAGCTAACGATGAAATTAACTGTCACATGATATGGCACTGTCAAGAAACATATTTCGATAATATGGAAAATGGAAATGAAGTCCCATGCTTCTTTACAGAGCGTAGGGGAACGATGCGGGAGACCCGCACCGCCTTACTAGGCAAGGTCCTAATGGAGGTGGTTTGCCGTTGCCTTCCTCCGACCGTAATGGGGATGAATGATGATGATGATGAAGACGACACAACAACAACCCGTCACATCGAGGAAGAGAAAATCCCTGACCCCGCCGGGAATCGAACCCGGGACCCCGTGCTCGGGAAGCGAGAGCGCTACCACGAGACCACGAGGGGCGGACTTATCTCGATAAACCGGACCATAAATATAAGGAACTGCTACACTTTAGCACAGAGGACAAATGGAAGAAGAACACAATGAGTATAAGTTATTGGACTATACGCCTTCCCCACAAGCGTCTTTTCAGAGGTGCGTTCGGAAAAATAACAGAAACATTCATAAACACAATACTAGAAGGACAAATGTCGTACGGTATCAGTCAGCCAGCCCTAGCGTTGAAACGAATGGGGTACTAAGCCATAAAAATCTTCGATCACTCATCCAGTGATATAAGGTATTTAATGGACAAAAAGTTAACATGAAATAGGAATGCCTCCTACTGCGTAGAATAATATCTGAATGAGTAGTACTAAGATTACCGTGTGTGTGTAAGTGTGTGTGTGTGTGTGTGTGTGTGTGTGTGTGTGTGTGTGTCCGCGCGCGTGTTGGGGAGAGGGGGAGAAGTTGAACATTGTCAAGCCTAAATCACTGTATGGACTGAAAAAAAATCCCTTCGGAAATCATGTAATTTAGCATCCAATTTTTCTGCTGTGTAGACGTACTATAACGATAAAGTCGATTCGTCTCAAATCACAGTGAAAGGTCGCAAGTATTATGCATGGAATGTGGAAATAGCTAACAGCAGAGACCCAGAACATTATGACGAAGTCATTAAAGATGAAGTACATGCTTGGATTGAGGAATTATGGCGAGGAACATTTACTGGGCCTTTTCAAACGAAGCACCCCGGTATTTGGGCTAAACGTTTTCGTAAAGTGAAGAAAAACCTAAACTTAAATGGCCGGTCAGGGAACTGAAATGTACTTCTCCCGAAAACGTTGCCAGCGTTTGGTCTCCCCGTTACCTCGCTTCGTGAGTGTAGCAGTCTTCAGATGCGTGGGACCTCAAGTTACTTCGTAACTCCCGAAAGACATGATGTAACTCAGCGAACTGCTTCATCGTGAAAAGTAGAGAAAATGATATGAGGAAAGGCTAGCGTAAAGCCTGTGGGGGGGGGGGGGGGGGTCCTATCTTTAAGCGAAAACTGAATCCAAGTGTTTGCCACCAGTCACCAGCGCTACAAAACAGTTCTTGTGCAGGACGAACCACCGTACTAGTAGGCCTAAATGAAACTCCCTTGGAAAATTTAAATTACTAGCGTTGAGATAATAATTGGGGTGCTATATTTAGCAAGCGACTGCATTAAAAAATATTCCGCGGCTCGGGGTGCCGTAACAAAACTTTTGAACCCAAAACGTTAAAACAAAGAATAAATGTTTCTCTTAGGTTCTCGCAGCAATTTAAAACCTGAACGCTAGGAAAAATTACTGAAAATAAATATGAGAACACTTCCATACCAGTTCATTCTGAAAATAACAATTTATCGCTGAACTAAAAACACAATCTATCCTTCAATAACTTTACCGGAACTACGCCTCTTAGAAATAACTTGCAAAATGAAACATTAACAACAGCTGAATAGCGCCGGGGAAATTATATACCGCTCAGTCCAGGATGCATACAACATAAAAACTGACACTCATAGTATCATATTTTTCTTCTTTTTCATATTTTTATTAATTCGCTTTTTTGTCTGTTTGTCTTCTCGGCACAAATTACATCCATATAAGGTAGACACTTGAAATTTTAAACGTATCTCAGAACATTATGAAAACACAATGCAAAATTACTTTCTTGTCTGGCTTGTGGCAGAGAGTCCTTTGCTTACCACTGTCATTTTGCGACAAGCTAGAGACATCTAACTTTCAAAAAAAGCTAATGGCAGTGCAACATTAATGCACTTCTTTCCTGCTTTGTGGCGGAGTACTTCGTCTACTATTACAATTTCCCTCCATTTTCTGTTCCAGTCACGAATGTTTCGCTGAAACAACGATTAGCGGTAAGCCTCTGTGTGAGATCGAGCGTGATTTCTCACGGCATTTTCGCGAGATATGAGTATGAGAAAGCTTCATACTGGTCGAAACAGGTTGTCACGTATCCTCGAGCACTTTGATTTTATATACAGTTTGACTGAATGTAAAAGAATGTTATTCATTTGCTTGGTAGTAATGAAATCATGGATTGAACTTTTATGATCTTTGGGTATGATGTAGTTTATATTGCATATCACTTTAAGTAAACTAAATGTTGATTATCGTTGCAAACACAAAAGATAAAATGCAGTTCTCACTACTGGTTTCTGTAGTTGAAAATTTAGCTTTTTCCACTCTGACCTGTTATGTGGGGATACGCACAACACTAAAAGGTTTCGTGCTGTGAATGTATTATCGTTAATTCGCAAAACTATATTCTCATATCTCTTATCTGGCTTGTTAGAAATGAAACACTGTACCATTACTGTAACTGATTACGAAATTGAACATGTCTTTCTCTACTTTACTCTCTGAAATGCACTGAAAATTACTCTTGTTACACGCACAGAAGTTACAGTATGCAATGCTTGCCAGACATAAAAGCTGCGATGGATTTTTTAACATTTGAGCACTATTGATTGCCATGGCTAACACGAGAGCATGAAACTAAAAATGAAAATGATTTTAATAATATTAGCCAGACCAGATTTCAACACAGCAGTCTTCGATCTCACACAAGTAAAGTTTTAACTCTCTGATTTACGTAAATTATTTACGCCACTAATATTGTACGAGCAGTTGCCCATGTCCATCTGAAAATGACATAATGAAATCTTCAATTCTCCACTGTGTCCTCCGGGAAGCTGAAAGAAATAATTGTTATGTACAATTACCTGCCCGCTTAGTTGCGGAAAAACTGCTTTCATTCAATTATAGTTTGAATTTGCCGCGGCAGCGGCTTCCGCGATCGTGGAGCAGCACTGTGTCACAAAAAATGCTAAATTCGCTGAAAAGGGCTAGAAATGTCGGATGAAATACTGGGCAAGCGAGCTACAAATTATTACAAGTATTTTTAACAATTTATATATTAAGAATTAACATAAAATTCAAAGTACACACTTTTTTATACATCAATGCCCAATGGCGTCTTTCTCGATCAAAAAACAAATGAAAGCGAACTAAACGTTCGAGAGAGCGTCACAGGCTCTTACGTTATTTGCACAATTGACATACATAATATTATACAAACATAAATATGGAAAATGATTATTTCTTTTACAAAGAATCCACATAAACTATAACTGTTCGCACAGAAATGAATATTAAGAAAACAGATATTTTTTCTTTTTTTGCATATATTACACAGATTTTATTAATTTCTTGCCACGAAACGTCACAAGATGAAGAGAAATTGTAATAAATTTGAAATTTACGACATGTCTCTTTTGCAGCCTCATCAAAACATTCAAAATACATTGGGAAAATTCCACACATAAGCCAACAAAGCGGAAAATAATTATTTGAATAAAAATAAAATTTTAACATACCATGTTTTTCAAAATATACTAAAAAGTATAAAACAATTTCTCTTTACAGCCCCATACAAGTACTCAAAATTTGTGACTGCGATTTATTAATAATTCTGAATATACTTATAAGATTTCAGACGAAAACATAGGGCATATGAATACATAACCGAAGAATGAACAACCATCCCTTTACTATTGCACTACTAGCCACCTGTTACTGAATACTTCTCCTTCTTAATATTACCTGTTGCATGCACCCCATGTCGTTTAAAATGTCAGAAGTATTTTCTTTGGTATTAAAAATTAATGTCTGCCTTCGCAGCAGATTGGTCAGCACAGCTGACTGCCATGCGATGTACCAGAGTTCGATTCCCGGCGCTGCGACGTAGTTCTTCCTTTGTGGGAGGAACGCTGGAACAGGGTGCACTCAGCCCCTTGAGGCCAAATGGGGACCGAGCAGTAGCAGCTCGAGGTGACGAAAACTGATAACAACCAGGAGATCGGTGTGCTGGCTCCCAGCCCACAATGTCGCATCAAAAGATGCCTTTGGCAGAGGATGACATGGCGGCAGGTCGGTACACATGGCCTAACAAGGCCAGTGGACGGAGACTGCGTTTATATAAAAGATCATTATTACAAATTCTCACGATTATCTGTATCGGGTTAGGAGTTCGTGAAGGAATAGGAAACTGCTTTATGAGTTTTAGTCCAACTTGGAAACTGGCATATTAAAAATTCATTTTCATTTAATAACTTATTCAGAAATAAATGGGGATTGTGAATGGTGTGCCTCCTAGGTCATGTCTAGTACTTCGAGCGCATTCGCGTCTGTATACTGGGTACTGCATTACCTGGAACGCGAAGCTAGTCGGCGGCTCTGACATTTTTTGCAACGTACATGCTCCAACCGTTTCCCGTAATGACTAACAAAAGGATTTTTTCCTACTGGTCACTAGTCTCTCATCACTCATCAACGTCTTGAGACTGATTATCCTACTTTTTTCATCCAAAATTAATATTTCAGTAAGGCACAGAAAATGTAGGCAACTGCACATTTGCAACCGAACTGCATGTTTTAGGATGTATGTCGAAAAACAACTTGAGCGATTAAGATGGAGATTTCACTGAATCCACAAGTAACGAATAACGAAACACATTTCTCAAGAGAGACACAGTTATTGCGAGTCTGTCTTCCCTATTAATCATTGTAGATTTCTCTCCTTCACTTTTAAGTAAGCACATACACTTATTGCCCAAAACATTGCCATTGCCACCACGATAGTATATGCCATCAGGAGGGGCACGTGACGCGATTAGGAAGCTACATAAGCATCAACACCCTGAAGTATCTTGAACCAAGCCTGTAGGTAGCTAACGTGGAAATCTCACGCACTAATCAACCAACAGTCCGCCCCCGGTAGCTGATTGGTCAGCGCGACCGACTGTCAATCCAAAGGGCCCTGATTCGATTCACGGCTGGGTCGGAGATTTTCTCCGATCTGGGACTGGGTGTTGTGTTCTCCTAATCATCATCATTTCATCCCCATCGACGCGGAAGTCGCCGAAGTGGCGTCAAATCGAAAGACTTGCACCCGGCGAACGGTCTAACCACCGGGAGGTCCTCGTCACATTATTATTATTACCAACCAACAGAAATTCCGCCATAGGCTAAAACTAATAAGAGGCCTAACTTGGGGGTTACACCCCTCCACTATACTCCACACCTACAAAATTCTGACCCGAACCACTATCTGCTATGTAAATGCTGCATGGAACTCCTCCCCACCAAAGTTCTATATGCCCCTCCAAACCCTAGAACACCATCCATTCCGTCTCGCTTTCTGCATCCGTTTACCTTACTCCTCCTCACCCGTTTCGAACACATCCGCATCTCCTATAGTACATGCAAAATAGATTCCAATAACTTCATTGTCCTCCCTGTGATCACCATTCCAGATACGCTGCCGTGCCTTCACAAACACATCTCCCCATCACAGCACCTACACATATTCGATATCCTACCCCAAGGCAAATCCCTCTCCCATACAATGAGATTGGCCCCTATATTTCTTCTTCCTACCAACTTCGAACCGATGACCTCTGCAGTTTGGTCCCTTAGGAATTCACAGACACCTACCAAGTTTAATTCTTCCCCACCCACCCCACTGCACATCAGGGCGCCTCTCTCCTTTCCCTCTCCAATCATTCTCACCGGTTTTCTCTTGTAACCACACACCACACTCCTGCTCACCACCTGTTTCTCCCACTGACTTTATTTTTCCACTACCCACCTCATCTTCTACAACTTAAAGTAGAAAACACCCCAAATTTTGTTTCAGTTCTCATATAAAATTCGCTTGGCTGAAGAGTCAAGAACTTAAAATTGTACCGGTGACAGCCCGTATGGGGAGGGAGGGGAGGGTGTGAAATAACAATTAAGGGCAAAAAAGTCCGTCCAGCATTATACGGACTACCAATGTCAAAATCCGTGAACAAAAGCGGCTTTGACAAATGACAGATTTTTATGCTCCAGCGACTTGGACGAGCACCTCGGAAACGGCAAGGCTCTTTGTTTGCGCGCTACTGTCGTGAGAAAAGAGGGAAAGTGAATCCATGTGTAGGCGACAAGGTGTTTCACGTCATCACATAACAGAACGTTGAGGTCGGAGGCTTACCCATTCAGCAAAGCAGGATAGGCGGTGACCTGTGGAAAATCTGACGACAAAGTACATTGTTGGTACAGGCACAAGTGTTTCCAACGACATCGAAAAGCGCATATTGTTCAACATGGGGCTCCGCAGTAGAACACGTGTGTTTCCATGCTGACACAGTTTCATCAGTCAACGTTGCAGTGGACACAAGACCATCGAGCTTGGACACGGATCGAATGAATGACGTTCGTCTTTACATCAGGTCGATGATCGTGTCCGGATATGCAGTTATCTAGACCGACGGCTGCTAAAACGTTCACTGCGCCAGAGTATCAGGTCGGTGGTAGCAGCATTATGCTGTGAGAGACATCGACTTGTGCTTCCAAGGAGCCTGCGGCAGTAATAGAAGGAGTGCTCTACGAGTGGACCAAACGCATCCCCTCATACTTGATGTCTTCCCCAAATGCGACGGCATGTTCCAGGACGATAACAATCCACATTGTCACAAGGCCAAGTGCTTTGAGAAGCATCATAGAGAACTCACTTTCATGTCTTCCTCAGTAAATTTGCTTACACGTGTAAGATGCTACAGGTGCTAGCTCCGTGCCTGCATACCTCCGGCCCATATTTTACGTAAATCGTAGATTTCTAATACAACATACCTCCAGAAACCAACTAAGGGGCTTTCGGATACAGAATTTCTATTATATTTAACTTCATTGATGGTCCGGTTAGTGTCATGGATAAGATAGACTCTTGAATGTGTGTATCTATGGGAAAACTGTTAGAACGTTTTGTGTGTGTGTGTGTGTGTGTGTGTGTGTGTGTGTGTGTGTGTGTGTGTAAGCTTGTGTTTTTATCGGTCTGTTGCTATTTCTATGGTCGTATCGGGACAAGGCAGTTTTGCTGCTCCATATCTAATAGGGACGAATACGTGGAGCTCATACCAAGTGCTGCTGCTACTGCTGATTTATACAGGGTTGGTAAACGTTGTAGCGGTAAAAATCAGAACGTTTCTCCCCGCGTCTGGGATGGCATTCAACAATAATTCTAAGCCAATGAAGTTATGACTGTCATGTTATACACTGATGTGCAAAAAACGATAGCAAGTTTCGCATGATGTGTGACTACTCCATGCATCATATAGACCGATGAAACTAGGACCATACATACAAAGATCTGCTGCAGTATAGTACAGGAAGTAACTTAAAGGCATACGCGATGAGACGGCCGCGCGGCATTAGCCGAGCGGTCTAGGCGCTACAGCCATGGACTGTGCAGCTAGTCCCGGCGGAGGTTCGAGCCCTCCCTCGGGCATGGGAGTGTGTGTTTGTCCTTAGGATAATTTAGGTAAAGTAGTGTGTAAGCTTAGGGACTGATGACCTTAGCAGTTAAGTCCCATAAAATTTCACACACTTTTTTTTTTTTTTTTTTTTTTTTTGCTATGAGACAAACAGATATAAGACAGTGGGCACAGCCCCGCCTCACAGCTATTGTGAAAATATGCAATTTTCAGGTGCTGAAGAGGAAAACAAGGTACGCCAGTTCTTGACTCTTTGAAATCTTGACTCCCTCCTTTACAAAGCGTCACATTCTGAGAAATTATCACTGGCACACTGCTCGATTAACTATTCGGAATGATGTTGTCTATGTTGTTGTCTATGTGCTATTGGCGTAACGTGCTCTGCTGTGTATGTCTAAAATTGCTGGTATAACGCAAACCCCTGTTGACTAACGTCTCGTTATTAACATGCACAGCACTTTTATTGCAAATTATTACGATCACAATAACTTTATTAAATACTTTCACCACTAACATAAGACATGTATTCTATCAGTCGGAAGCGGCATCAGTCAATCGATATTGGAAAATGCCCTCGTCAGGGCTCGAAACTAGGAGCTCGAGGTCAGAACCTTGTGGTGAAATCAGATTGGGTAGATGCTTCAATGAATTGTTTGAAATGGCTCTAATTAATTATTTCATTATATTCAGTGTAGTTCGTGAATATATTCTTCTTCATCTTTTTTAGTTGACACGCTGAAGTTATACAGCACACACGAGCCGCCTACTGTCTTTGGTAAATGCACATACTGGGCGTTATGAACATATCACTCATGGAGAAGAATCGTTCAGATATACTGTCGTTTGACTGTCACAGAAACTCCTTCATTGAAAACATACATATTGGCGTCCTTAGCGTTTAAAGGCAACTGAAGTGGTGTTAAATGGTAGTCAGGTCCGAATGTAATCTCAGTCCGGTTTTACAGAGAGCAATTTTGGTATGCGACCCGTTGCTTAGCTTGCATTTACCGCGAATCTCTCTCGCCCAGCGCAGTTGACTCTCGTGTATAAGACTAGTGAAAGAACAGGCCAGCAAGATTATAGACCAATATTATTAACATCGGTTTGCAGGAGAATTCTTGACCATATTCTAAGTCTGAATACAATAAATTGTCTTGACGTAGAAAAGTTACTGTCGAATAATCACGGGTTTAGAGAGCATTACTCCTTCGAAACTCAGCTTGCCCTTTTCTCTCACGGTATCCTGCGAACCATGGATGAATGGCAAAACGCAGTTTCCACCTTCTTGGAGGTCCGGATAGAGTTTGATGCAGTGTACTTGCAGACTTTATACGAAGGTCAGAGCGTACGGAATATGCTCTCAGATATATAAATTGTTTGAAGACTTTTTAAGTAATAGAACCCAGGCATTGATTCGGACGACGAGAGTTAATCTCATAGACATGTCAGGAGTCCTCCTGAGAAGTGTAATAGGACCGCTCTCATTTTATACATACATAAATGATCTTTCGGGTAGAGAGAGCGGTAATCTGATACCGGTATAGTTTGCCGAAGACACCGTAGATTACAAGAAAGTGCCGGCGTTGAATGGCTTCAGGAAGATACAAGATGATTTCGACAGAATTCATATTTGGTGTGATATCATGTTGCCCTAAATGCGGAGGAATGTAATTTAACGCATGTGCGTGGGGAAGACAGTCCTGTAAAGTCGAACACAGTGTTAATGGCATGCTGTTGCAAATTGACGTGAAATGGAATGAGCACGTAAGGTTGGTCGAAGAGAAGGCGTATTTCTGACTTCTGTTTATTGTCATAATTAAAGGAAAGTGTGTTTTATTTATAAAGGAGATACATTAGGACCCGTTCTTGGGTACTATCCGAGTGTTTGGGATTCCCACCAGCACCGTATGGTAGCTCGCGGAGTATGTCTGCAGATTTAAATATAGATGTAGACAATTTTGACACTTGACTGTTGCAACCTACAAAGCACAACGGTGACAAAATACTAAATACGTTGAATTGGTATCGTGCATCTTTATGTTTCGTATGTTCTACCTACATTTTATCCGTGGTAGCAGCATCAAATTGTTTCTGAAGAATGTCACACTTCAAGTCTCCAAGAGCTGCTGCGAAAATTATTTTTTATTCACTATCGGTTTCAGTATCCTATCATATTCGGGTTCTACAAAGCTATTTACATCAGTGTACATGCAAAGTCCTTACTGTAAATAATTTTATGATACCTGCGGTGATCTGAAGATGGAGCCCGCGAGAAAGAGACGGATATTTTTATCAGCAACTATTAATTGTGAAGCGTAATGGTTTTCAAATACCTAGGGGCTTTGGGCCCACATTTGTACAAAATACAAGTATACTGCCAGTTATTTCATTTGGAAAGTGTAGAATAAAAGTTATTCGAGATTTTGCCTAAGTGCTGTGTGTTAATCAGACATAATGTTTTCATCTGCAATTCTGTTATCATCCGTTTGCGGTCCGAATAGCTTTCAGTCTCTTGTTACTGCCTGTTCTAAGTGCCTCAACCGTTTGTAAGATTTAACTATTGTGGCCACTACAGAATTTCTGGAGACACAGCGATGTATGGGTTTATGCCACTACATTATTATTATTATTATTATTATTATTATTATTATTATTACGTCGGGACCGCAAAATTTTAGTTACATACTTAAATACATGATCTACATAGATATTTATATCAGAGTGCTGCTTTGCATGGATGTTGGCAGCCTGACGTGAACTATGATGTTTCGTACCGAAACACTGTGCAGCTTTAGAAGGCAATGCAATACTGTTACAGCGCCGTAAATTAAAGTGCAAAAATTGACTAGTTGCATCTTCATTTGACGTTCCGCCATTGTATGTAGCAGGAAAGCACCGCATGTTTGTTGTGATCATTTAGGACGCACCTGTTTCGGCACGAATATCAACCAAAGGCATTCAGCAGATACCCTATACAGAGGTCGAGCAGGAAACAAAAGAACACTCTGTCACTCTGCCAGTGTTCGCGACCGATTTACATGTCAAGAACGAACTGACAATCGGCATTTCCACCGTGATGCTCTCAAAGGTCACAAAAACAATACTCTCCGTTCATGTGCGACAAAGCATTGCGCACACTCGAATACTCCGCTATGCTGTCCTCTTCTGAAACTCTCGAGAAACAAAATCAGTCTTTTGTGTTAACAGCTCCAAAGCTGTGACTATTTTTCGCATGATAATTCTCCTCTAATGCACTGTTCCGGAAATGTTAACAGTCCTCTAAAACAGAATTCCTTTTAAAGTTAAAGATTTTACGGCAAAATTCTAGGAATGTCCTAACCGGCTGGTAAAAAGCACAAGTGATTCGTATATAATAGAAGGTTAAAGGAACGGACCTGGAAAATTGTGGACCCAAATCCTTAACATCGGTCTGCTGCAGAATTTTTAACATATCCTAAGTACGAATAGAACAAATTTCTCTGAGACAGGAAAGCTCCTGTCAACAAATCACCTGCATTTAGAAACTGTCGTTCATGCGAAACTCAGTTAGCTGTTTTCTCGCACGATATCCTCCGAATCATGGATGAAGGGCAATAGATTTCCGGAAAGCGTTTGTGAATGAATTTCCAAACACACGGAAGACGTTCTCAGTTACGTGGGTGGCTCGAAGACTTCTTAAGTAAGAGCACCCAGTACACTGTCTTCGACGGTGAGTATAAACTAAAGACAAGGGTATCGTCGGGAATTCCCAACGGAAGTATGATAGGACTGCTCTTGTTCTCTGTATACACAAATGATCTGTCTGACTGAGTGAGCAGCAGTACTCGACGGTTTGTGCTGTAGTACAGGGTGGGACAAATAAAAGTAGCTCGGGCGAGTGGACGCGATTGGACGAGCATATAGGCACATACCGGAGTAGTAAGAGACCTATCGTTACTAGCTACAGGATGGAGCAACTGCTCATACATCCGACCGAATTTTGGAGCACATTTACACCATCTTCACGCGTGACAGACCTGTTAGCGGAGGTCAGTTTGGTGGCTGCCGTAGTTGGTCACCCAGGTCACGTGATCAGTCAGTGTGCGATTTCTTTGAGTGGGGATCCCTCAAGTCTAAGTGTATCGCAACAACCCTCATAGTCTTTAAGAACTGCAGCAGAACATTTCGGGTTAGACTGCAGCAATTCCAGCAGTCCAGATTCGATCCCCCTTCAGAAACTTGCTGACCAGGGCCCAGAGGTGCCAAGAGATGAACGATGGTCACTTTATACTTCTGGAACAGTCAGGGTATTACTGAATTTTCTTTCCTCTCCTTTTCCCGCTTCAACACAGAACGACTTAGAATTTCAGTTTGGTGTAACGAATGGCAGCTTACTCAAAATGTAGAAAAGCCTAAGTTAATGCAGAGGAGCTGGTAAAACAATCGTGTAATTTTCGAATACAATGACAGTGCTTTCCTGCTTGACACAGTCATGTCGATTAAATATCTAGGCGTACCGTTGCAAGACGATATGAGCACGCTAAATCGGTAGTAGGGAAGGCAAATGGTCGTTTCCAGTTTACTGGGTGAGTTTTAGAGACGTCTAGATCAATTGCAAAGGAGATCGTCTACAGAGCACGCCTGCCACCCTTTCCAGAGTATCACTAGAGTGTTTGGCTCCCCACCACGTCGAACTAAAGGAAGAAATCGAAGAATTTCAGAATTTTGCAGGTAGGTTCGAGCAGTATGTGTATATTACGGAGATATTTCGTGAATTCAAATGGGAATGCCTGGAGGGAAGGTGAAATCCCACTCGGGAGACACTGTTGAGAAACTTTAGCTGACTGCAGAATGACTCTACTGTAGTCAACGTACGTTTCACTTAAGGACCATGAAGACAAAATAAAGGAAGCTAGGTCTCGTACGGAGGCAGTCGTTCTTCCGTCGCTCCATTTGCGAGTTGAATAGGAAAGGTAAAGCTTTGTAGCGGTATGTATACCTACCCACCACACACCACACACCATACTGTGTCCTGTGGAGTACGTGTATATGAGGGGCGTTCGGTAAGTAACGCTACGTATTTTTTTCTCGGTCATTTTCGGCTGAAAAAATGCGAAGTTTGTGGTGTGACATCGTCGAATACTCCCGCTTGAGTACCTGTAGTTTCATGAAGTGCAGATAGGAGGCGGCGGTATACGTAATGAACCGTGATTTATTTTCAAAACATATTCGTAAGAATTTATTTTATTTACTAGCGATTCATCAAGAACATTAAGACATTTAATCACACTATGTAAGGATGGAAATAGTTGCCAGGGAGTAACCGATGAAATCATAAGCAAATTCCTTTTTAACGAATGGTAATTTATTCACTTTAATGGTGCCTAAAGCTTTTTAAAAGAAATAGATTTAAAATTATAATCAGAAAGCAACCTCTAAATATCAAGTTACAATTTATTCAGAGGCAAAAAGAAACAAATTTTTGACCGTATGAGCTTTCGGGCTGAGAAACTTGCCGCTCCCTTTTTACACGGCCGTAGTTACGACCGCTCACAACAGCCTCTGAAAGACCACACTGGTGCAATTCTGCAACACACCAGATTACTTTAAACTAAAAGTTTTAACAATTCACACAAACACATCAACTATGTACCCCGTAGGAGGGATGGAAATGGTACAAATACTAAAATTTAAATATTAACTCTGCCACCGAAGGTGCAACTTGATTTTAACTTCCAAGAAAAGTCTTACGGTGAAAGGATGGCAACTTTATATACTAAAATGACCATTTAAATAAAAACCCATGAAATGCTGTCTTACATAAAATATACAAGGTTGGCCAAACATGCTCTACATTACACATACACCGCCTCTCAAGATGATAGTAAGATAAAAACATATTTCAAGAATTAGGCCGTTACACTCCAAGCAATAAATTCGTTAACACCAAATCCGACAAAAATGACAGAGGCAGCTACTAACGTACGGTATATTGATAGGGAGATTACCAAACAACCCGAACCGCAGGTTGCTCTATCCCGCCCCTACTCCACAAAGGAAAAACGGAGCACCCAATTCATGAACAACCACCTTCCCGCGGGTGGGCAAACGGAGAAGAATGGTAGGACGACCCCAAAACAAAACGGCTGGTAAACCCACCAAGAAAACAAGTAGACTTTAACAAGTAAATGAAACAACATATCTTCAATCACTTAATTTCTAATAAACTGCGAATTCTGGAGAAGACCAGGCGCAGCACCTCCAAATCGCACTCCCGAACTGTCCGCTGCCAGCCGCTTCAACGGACGCAGGAAGGCGCGCCGACCTCCCGTCTCACGGCGTCGCAGCTCGCACCGGCCAGACTGATGTCGTGGGTTGACTCCTGTTGGTCTCGTGTCAACCACGAAGCCACCACCCCCTCGCTATACGGCGCGGCCCCCTGGACTCACGTGGCGACCTCACATGCGTCGATGCTCAAGCCGGACAAGTCATCTTGTGTCTCAGTGCGCGATCGACCGACCGATCGATCCAACCACCTTCACCATTGCCTGAGCAAACTCGAGCAGAGCATACTGGCGGCCTAACGCGCAGAGTCAGATGCAGGAACTAAGCCCCGACCGAGCGACTACTCGCTGAGCTCTCTAAATTGGCGGAGTGGAAAGACTCTCATTTTGCCGGCTTTAAAGGTTGATCCGAACGTCAGACACACTAGCACTCCGGACGACAGACAGACACTAGCTGCCTCACAACTGCGGACGAGAGACAGACTAGCAAGCTGGGGGACGAGAGAATGACCCAGACTGACCACCTAGCGAGCTCATAGCGTCCCTTAAATGAACGTGAACATGCAACCTTTTCCCCTTTCCCACTAGAGGGAGACACCAAAGCTGGCGCGCTTTTCAAAACAGCAATTTTTACCACGGCTCACGTAGCTGTTGAAATGCTGTCAGTAATGGCGGTGCGTTCCAAGAGGAGGGCTTCTCTTGACGGAAAACCATAGCATCGCAGATATATATCGGCGTGAGCATGATGTCTACGAAGACATGGCAACGGGCGTTGGGTGAGGCGTCTGCCTTCATCGCAACAAGGTAGTGCAAACTTGTCCGATATTCCGCGAGCCGGCCGGCCGCACACAGCTGAAGACTCCCACATTGTTGGAAGGTGCGGACACTGTCGTTCGCGATGATCGATGGATCACAATCTAACACCTCGCTGCTCACCTGGACGTCTCTGTTGGTACTGGTGGCATTCGTCCGCCAGCTGGGGTACTGAAAGGTCAATCTTTCCTCGTCCACACTTCAGCCCGGATCTCGTACCTTCCGCCTTCCATTTGTTTGGCCCAATGAAAGATGCGTTTCCCAGGAAGCAATATGTGAATGATGTAGAGGTCATTGATGCAGGAAGCACTTGGCTCTAACGTCAACCAGTAGAGTGGTACCATAAGGGAATATACGCCTTCCCAGTAAGGTGACGTAATACTGAGTGGAGATATTGTTGAAAAAGAGGGTTTTGTAGCCAAAAGAGTGTGAAATGATGTGATGCATTGGAATCTTGAGCAAAATAAACCTGCTTGTGTTGCATTACTTGCTTCATCGACATTAATTATGTCATAATCGCAACAATGAGCTAGCTTAGACGAGAAATAACAAACAGTTTCTAATTTTAACATTGCTTTTCGGTCCTCGTTTTAACGTTTCACAAAAAAACACACACTGTTGAGCCCAAACATTATTACCATCTGAATTCTACACCGAGCGAGGTGGCGCAGTGGTTAGACACTGGACTCGCATTCGGGAGGACGACGGTTCAATCCCGCGTCCGGCCATCCTGATTTAGGTTTTCCGTGATTTCCCTAAATCACTCCAGGCAAATGCCGGGATGGTTCCTCTGAAAGGGCACGGCCGACTTCCTTCCCCATCCTTCCCTAATCCGATGAGACCGATGACCACGCTGTCTGGTCTCCTTTCGCAAAACCAACCAACCAACCAACCTGAATTCTACAAAATCTTGGTAGATTTTCGAATTTATGTTGTTCAGCCTTGCGCGGTTCATGTTCATGCCGTTTCTTGCTTGACAGCTTGTCCTTACGAAACTGTCACCTCGATTCTTATACGATTTACTGTCGTCACTAAGTTGCTGGCTGATCTGCCCCTGAGTGTCAGTAGCATCGCGTATCGATAAGAACACTGTCGTATTATCTCTGAAGTGACCACTAGTCTTTCCGGCTCGTCGAGTGTCTGGAGTACAGTTGGGAAGGAGCGCCAGTGAGGTGCGGACAGCCAGTACTTACCGACCGCTGTTGACACACATGTACTGTCCGACGGAAGGAGACTGGAGCGGCAACGACCGTTGGTTGGTCGTTCGGTCGGTCGTCTCATCGGCGACGTGTATTTGGTCTTCTCATAGTTCCTAGGCCTTGTCAGTTGATCATCTTGCCGGACGTTGGTCGGTTCCTTCCTTGTGCAGAGATGTCGGGTGGCCAATGGGCAAGTGTTCCCTCTGTATGATTGGGTCTGAGCCATTGTGCCCGGGTCGCCGGTCTCCGAGTTCCGAACGGACGTCAAGAGAGTCGGGATGGAACTGCAGTGAGCTCTGGACAGTCATAACTCGCCCCACCGTTGCCGACCCACGTAACTTGAGTGGGGACGACCTTGGTTGGTCGTTCGGTCAATCGTCTCATCGGACGACGTGTATTTGGTCGCCGACCGCTTATGGAAACTCTGTGTGTGTCGACTTGTGATTTCTCCTTGTTGTTCCATAGTGATTGGTTTTTTAGGATTGTCGGAGTTCTTGGTATAAGTGTTTACGGGGAACTGTGTGTAGCTTCTGTGATTTCCATTGAGCAGTTATGAATGGTGACTGCGTACTGGAGTACGCAGTCGGTCGGTTGGGACAGAGTAGCGAGTGTGTGTTTCCTCGCCGTGTTGATGCTGTCCGGCACGGCGTGTAGTTCGACGGCCTTTGGTGTTGTTCATATTTTTGAGTGGCTATTGTGTCTTGACTGTATTTAGACGCCAATTTTCAAGACGTAGTGCTGCTGGTATCTTCGTTCTCGCTGATTTTCCGTGGTCGCGGTGTTGTCGCACGGACAAATGTAATGTATTGCGAATACATAGAAAGAAGGATCCTTTATTGTATGATTATATGATAGCGGAACAAACACTGGTAGCAGTTACTTCTGTAAAATATCTGGGAGTATGCGTACGGAATGATTTGAAGTGGAATGATCATATAAAATGAATTGTTGGTAAGGCGGGTACCAGGTTGAGATTCATTGGGAGAGTGCTTAGAAAATGTAGTCCATCAACAAAGGAGGTGGCTTACAAAACACTCGTTCGACCTATACTTGAGTATTGCTCATCAGTGTGGGATCCGTACCAGGTCGGGTTGACGGAGGAGATAGAAAAGATCCAAAGAAGAGCGGCGCGTTTCGTCACTGGGTTATTTGGTAACCGTGATAGCGTTACGGAGATGTTTAATAAACTCAAGTGGCAGACTCTGCAAGAGAGGCGCTCTGCATCGCGGTGTAGCTTGCTCGCCAGGTTTCGAGAGGGTGCGTTTCTGGATGAGGTATCGAATATATTGCTTCCCCCTACTTATACTTCCCGAGGAGATCACGAATGTAAAATTAGAGAGATTAGAGCGCGCACGGAGGCTTTCAGACAGTCGTTCTTCCCGCGAACCATACGCGACTGGAACAGGAAAGGGAGGTAATGACAGTGGCACGTAAAGTGCCCTCCGCCACACACCGTTGGGTGGCTTGCGGAGTATCAATGTAGATGTAGATGTAGATGAAGGGAATTCATTAGGTTGTTGGTTGGTCCTTCAGCCGTCCCTGGGTCGGGTTGCCATCCGATTATTTAGTATTACGATTGGCTGCCTGTCTCACTTAAACTTGTGTTACACTTACCTCCTCAGGCCGACCTTTGGAACACTTCCGAGCACCATTGTCCTGCTGAATTTTAGGTTGGGATTTTTGTCTCAAGTATGGTGCGAGGTCTTCAGTCGCCTATTAATTTAGTTTGTTTTAATTTTAAAATCAGGTCTTCAGCCGACTTAAACTAAGCTTTCAAAATTGATTTGTTTGAAATTAGTTTTAAAAAGGAGATTTGGCTCCATTTGAAATCTTGGTTATCCAGGCCTTAAGCCTTGAGTTGTTCAGTGTTCAGTATATGGCCTTCAGCCGAGCTTTTATGTGAAGTATTTTTTTTAAGATAAGGCCTTCAGCCGCCTTAAATTAAAATTCTTAAGATTCTTTGTTTAAACTATTTTTTTAAGAAAGTTTTGCTCTATGTCCAGTGTCCAGTGTCTCCGTGTCTTTGTGTCTGCAGCTCAAAGCGTTGAGGTGCAAAGGAATTGCGGGTACCTTACTAAATTGTAATCACGACAGCCATACATTTTTAGGAAAGCTCTATGCGCTCCTCCAGTTAATTGTCGATAGTCATAAATACGTTTGTTCTAATAATTAAATTTAATTAACAGTACTAAGTAGTCAACTAACATTAAATTCACTAAAATTTGATGCAAATGCACTGGTTTGTTTGAATATATTACCTCCCACATCTCAAATAAATTAAATAAAATGACCACTGATGAAAAAATTAAGGATTAAAAATTACGTCTGAACGGGAGCCAAAGCGTCCCCTCATACACTTCGCTTTACGTAGCTCGAACGGTAACCACTTGACCGTTACGAGCTCCGTCGGGTGGTATCAGCGCACAGATACATCAGTCACATAATAGAATCATAAAACTCCTGCAGTTTTCTCGGAATTACCAGAGTTGTTCGCCTTACTATTTGTACTTGCACATTAAGACGTTTTAAGAGCCTACTAAGGGTGTACAAAGTTTGAAGTAAATGTGTGATCCCAGCGTTGTGGCCTCCTCTTGTAAGTTACGAGTTACTGAACTTTACCTCGAAATTCCATGTGTTGCTCAATTTTTAATTCCTCTGACAAAGGCTCTCTTTATATATTTGGAAGTCTGAGGTTTTTTTACCAATAAAGGAATTACAACGTACGTAAAGATTATTTGAAAGCTAAAACTATACCATTGCTGTCTAAATGTTCTGGGTCTCTCTCTCTCTCTCTCTCTCTCTCTCTCTCTCTCTCTCTCTCTCTCACACACACACACACACACACACACACACACACACACACACACACACAAACTCTAATGAATGGATGAACACAGATAGGCATTCGCTTTTGTGCTTCCGCTAAACCAAACACAAATATTGCCCGTGGCTGCGTTTCGTACAATGCGACGTGTTTTCACGTATTTTACAAACGACGAGGAGTGGCTGGACGACAGATTACACACCGTTCCCGTTTTTGACACTGATTGGAACTTTTCGATACTTTGTATTACACCGGTATAAATGACTAAATTTGTAGGTATTGTATTAAAATTGTAACAAAATGCTCAAATCTATCTCACAAAGCAACATATTTATCACATCGATAGCTCTGTTTGCATGGTTAAAGGTGGTATACATTCAGTGCTGCAGATAATCCATGGACAACAAAGTATCACGTTCAGAGGTCGTTTCAGGTATAATCCAGCCTTTAATTTTTTCGCGGTTCAGGGTTTCGCAACGTACCGATAACAGGAGACAGTGTATTGGTTGGCTGTTCTTGAAAAGTAAACTCTAGGTATTTCAACGGTAAACCACACCGTGATGTACTACGACTCTCTTGTTGCGGATGCCATTAGAGTCGTATGAGCATCCCAGCGACGATAACGCGCTTACTAATCCAACGTGTGACGAAACATGTCGCTGTCTTATTGCTCCTGTTTATCAGTCATAGCTGCTAATGGTACCAACTAAGGAGCAATTCTTAGCTAATCTTCGAACGAGGGTTCAGTGAGAGAATTTTTTCGGGGGTGGACTACAATTGCTGAGGATTCTTCTGATAAATCTGTCTGGCATCTGTCTCTCCTACTGTTACTTTTGGGTGTCCGTGCTACTTTAAATTACTTCGTATGTTTACTCTGAGACTTGTTAGTGGCTATAATTGATGTTGTTTCTGAAGTGTTGGCAGAAGAGCCAACACCGTGATGCTAGAGGAGGCCGAAATGCACCCTGTTAAGCTCACGCAGATTGGCGTGCACCCTGGACTAGGTTTTCAGGCATTTCCTAGCTCCCCTCGGACCGAATGGCCGGGTGCGGGTGGCACAGCCTCGCCTGTTGTTAGGCTCCCCACCTCGACGCATACGTCAACATGGGGTCCACCCCACGGCGGGCGGAAGCCTTATAACATAACCGTTCGCCGATTTGCGGGGGAAGAATGTGGTGTCACCGCCAGACACCACACTTGCTAGGTGGTAGCCTTTAAATCGGCCACGGTCCGTTAGTATACGTCGGACCCGCGTGTCGCCACTGTCAGTGATTGCAGACCGAGCGCCAACACACGGCAGGTATAGAGAGACTTCCTAACACTCGCCCCAGTTGTACAGCCGACGTTCATAGCAATGGTTCACTGACAAATTACGCTTTCATTTGCCGAGACGATAGTTAGCATAGCCTTCAGCTACGTCATTTGCTACGACCTAGCAAGGCGCCATTACCAGTGTATATTGAAATGGAAATTATGTACAGTCAAGAGAGATGTACACCGATTGTGGATTAAAGTTAAGTATTCTACCAGTACCTCCAGTTTTGCTAGTCTTATTTCTCTGACCTGTTCCAGACCTCACGCCAGTCTGCGTGTATTTAAACGCGTGCATTTCGGCCTCCTCTAGCAACACGGTGTTGGCTCTTCTGCCAACACTTCAGTTTCTTCAATCGTGTACTCGCGCAATAACAGACATTTTCGCCTATTCATGTGGTATACGTCACATTTGTTCATGCTGAAATCAGCTGTCAATCCCTGCATGAAGCCTCGCTCATCTGCGGTTCTTCCTGCGGTTCTTTACAAAAATGTTCCAGTGCTGTGACTTTTCTATGTACAACAGCATCATCCACATACAGCTTGATGGAGTTTACGTCTTCCACTACATAATTTATGCACACGACAAGGCGCCTAACTTTTCCAGAGGAAAATTTCTTCTCAGTCTAGTCACCACTTCTCGGTCATTTCTCCACCATGTGGCTTTTGCGGGAATTTGTTGATTTTTCATCACTGGTGCGCTTTTATATTTTTCTATTCAGATGCGGGTTTATTCCGAAAATTTTTCCCCGTGGTCTTATTTCAACTCCTTTTTTAGACCCATACCCGCAGATCGCAGTGCTCATGTACATAACTTCTCCTGATAACTATCCGAACTTTCGATATTTCATCTTGTAACGTTCCAATTTAGGCGGTTCTGGCGATTCTAAAACCATCCAAACGTCGTGAGACAGTGAGGTAGTGTACTTTTAACGAACCAATGGCAAAGGAGTTAAGTGAGTATTTGTTTCCCTGTCTTTCTGGTTAATTGTCTTATTTACACCATTACTATACCTGCTGATTCATATTACAATTTCTGTTAGATGTATACATCCGAAGATGAGATTAAATCTTCTTTAAACCGGTTTTATATAATCCTGTGATAATGGAACAACTAACAGTTAAAGCGGCTACTGAAATTTTTTTGGAAGATTTTAATAGTTCTAATTTTTTTTAAAAAATATTCCTGTCTTTACCAAAGTCCTATATTACTGAATTTATCACATCGCGACCTAATGAGGCGGCAGAAAGGTGAAAAGTTCGATTTAGAACGAAAACCAAAGTTGTTGCCTGCACCTTTGTCGTTAATGAAGTTACGAAACATGCTGCTATCTGTTCCACGAGCCCCAGGTCGCTATGCAGCTAGATGAAAACAGACTACAAATGCCTTAACAGGTCAAAAGTAATTTAAAGTGAAACTATTAGCAACCTCACAATGTTTATTGTCAACCAATAGTGATCCTGTATCACTTCTTTCGAATAGTCCCGAAGTTTCATTTACGACTGAAGTTTTCACGACCTTTATCTGCCCAGTTAATTTTTAACATACCTTGATATCGCTACATTTAAAGCGTTTACATCGTTGGATACATCTTTTTTATAGTGACGGGGCTACAAACGAAGGATTAATCTAAAATGAATTTTCTAAACATTTTCCTTTCCTCTTGAATGTCACAAGAGTAAAGATCTTACCCGTTGGTCACTGAAACTGTCGACAGTCGGAGTGTATCGAGCTCTCGTCCACTTTAATTAAGCATAATTTTGTTTTGTCTTGGCTGTGATGTTGATCGAAAATTTTGTTGGTCCCGTAAAATATCAGCTGCTTCTGCACATTATTTACTAATGCCTTATGCCACGTCCCTTTGTTCTGACTAAATAAAACGTGGCGAAATTCTGGTCCATTTGGTTCATAGTTGTAGCGGCATAAACTATCACTGCCCCATTGCAGTTTCGTAAGTACGCTTCTAGCTAGTACATGGTGGTTATAAATCAGTTATGCAAAAGTAACCTTTAATTGTGAGAAAGGTAAATAACTTACAAAAATGTTTGACGCAGCACTGAATGCAGTATTTACTCCAGTTTTGTTTACAAATGTTCGCTGTGCCTACCTTCTGTAACACAACTGTCCCATTTTTAATCATTTTCCTACAAAATGCTATGACGCAATTCTTGACGTATTGTGGCAATTCCTTGTGTTGTCCATTGTCACAGCTCGTTGGCATTTCCTGGAAGAGGAGGAACAAACACTCTGTCTTTTTGTAGCCCCACATGCAGTAATCCATTGGAGTTAAATAAGGTGATCGTGGTGGACAGGACATTGTTCAACCAAATGCAATCCAAGTCGCCACTGTCCTACGGAGATACGTGAAAATTTCAGGATGACATTGTGGTGGTGCGACATGTAGCAGGTATATAAATTCAGTGTTCATATCCTCCTGTAACTGAGGCGTTAGACAATGTTAAATCACGTCCAGGTACGATATGCCAGTTAAAACTGACTCGGCAAAAAGGAAAGGACCGTAAAATATCTTGTTCTAGCTTGCAGCGCAAAGAAGCATTTACCTTAGGCGAGTTCCGTATATGTTCGACTACGTGACGTGGTTTCTGGTAACGCTGCCGGCCTGGGTGGCCGAGCAGTTCTAGGCGCTACAGTCTGGAACCGCGCGACCGCTACCGTCGCAGGTTCGAATCCTGCCTTGGGCATGGATGTGTGTGATGTCCTTAGGTTAGTTATGTTTAAGTAGTTCTAAGTTCTAGGGAACTGATGACCTCAGAAGTTAAATTCTGTAGTGCTCAAAGCTATTTGGTCACCCTGTATCCGACCATTATGCTGATTCCCTTTCTCGCAAGAATGGAAGGTGCCCTTGTCACTGCGTTTCCATAATACCTTCCACAATGGGCGACTAGGTATATTGTTACGCTAGTTTCCATGCCAGCTTCTTCAATTACTCTCTGCCAGGTGTTAAATTGTTCTTCTAGTTTCTTCTCATTTTGTTCCCAAATCATCACATCATCTGCATGTGCTATGTTTTCCATATTATAAGTTGTCTACCCTTGGAGAAATATCCTTAGGATGATGTTCATGACGATATCAGAAAGCTCTGGTGACAGCAGATTTCCTTGCAGAACTCCTCTGTTAATCATAAACCATTTTGATTTTTTAGCATCTATTATAACACAGTTCAGGGATTTTTTGTACTTAGTCCTGATTCTCTGATGCATTCCTTTTGACAATTCCAGTCTATTCACACCTTGACGTATCTATTCGTTTTTAACAGAGTCATAACCCTTTTTTTTCTACATGCATCAATGAAACTGAAGGTGGCAGGGGTAAACTGCAGGGAGCGAAAGGCTATCTACAATTTGTACAGAAAGCAGATGGCAGTTATAAGAGTCGGTGGGTATGAAAGGGAAGCAGTGGTTGGGAAGGGAGTGAGATAGGATTGTAGCCTCTCCCCGATGTTATTCAGTCTGTATATTGAGCAAGCAGTAAAGGAAACAAAAGAAAAATTCGGAGTTGGTATTAAAATCCGTGGAGAAGAAATAAAATCTTTAAGGTTCACCGATGACATTGTAATTCTGTCAGAAAATGGTTCAAATAGCTCTGAGCACTATGGGGCTTAACTTCTGTGGTCAGAAGTCCCCTAGAACTTAGAACTACTTAAACCTAACTAACCTAAGGACATCACACACATCCATGCCAGAGGCAGGATTCGAACCTGCGACCGTAGCAGTCCCGCGGTTCCGGACTGCCCGCCTAGAACCACTAGACCACCGCGGCCGGCATTCTGTCAGAGACAGCAAAGAACTTGGAAGAGCAGTTGAACGGAATGGACAGTGTCTTGAAGGGAGGATGAACACCAACAAAAGCAAAATAAGGATAATGGAATGTAGTCGAATTAAGTCGGGTGATGCTGAGGGAATTAGATTAAGAAATGAGACATTTAAAGTAGTAAAGGAGTTTTGCTATTAGGGGAGCAAAATAACTGATGATGGTCGAAGTAGAGAGGATATAAAGTGTAGACTGGCAATGGCAATGAAAGCATTTCTGAAGAAGAAAAATTTGTTAACATCGAGTATAGATTTAAATGTCAGGAAGTCGTTTCTGAAAGTATTTGTCTGGAATGTAGCCATGTATGGAAGTGAAACATGGACGATAAATAGTTTGGACAAGAAGAGAATAGAAGCTTCCCAAATGTGGTGCTACAGAAGAATGCTAAAGATTAAATGGGTAGACCACATGAGGAGGTATTGAATAGGATTAGGGAGGAGTTTGTGGCACAACTTGACAAGAAGAAGGGATAGTTTAATAGGACATGTTCTGAGGCATCAAGGGATCACCAATTTAGTATTGGAGGGCAGCGTGGACGGTAAAAATCGTAGAGGGAGACCAGGAGATGAATACACTAAACAGATTCAGAAGGATGTAGGCTGCAGTACGTATTGGGAGATGAAGAAGCTTGCACATGATAGAGTAGCATGGAGAGCTGCATCAAACCAGCCTCAGGACAGAAGACCACAACAACAACAACAACAACAATGAAACTACCATAACTTCCCAAATTCCAGTTTCCTCCTACAGCCTATCTGTCGGTAAATATGGCATCTATAGTTGACCTTTGTCAATGAGCACAATTTTATAAAGCAATCAACTTCAGTCTATAAAACTCAGCTCGTTTTTCTTGTCACTGTTTCTAAAGCTTCCAGCAGTTGCTATGTTTGGGGTTTGAATGACAGGCGTTTCCATAATGCCTTCCACAATAGGACACTATGTATATTCAGTTCTAAGCTGCACGTCTCGTTGATTTGCCCAGACTACGAATGTAACACTGCCGAACTTTCACAAGTGCTGCGACAGAGGCCGCTAGCCGACGCTGAGCTGGCATCCTATGAGGACACACAGTCTTTACGTTTGAGGTGGTGGCCAGAATCGCCTGTGAAATGTAGTGCGGATTTGGATTCATGAAACCAATAACTACAAAGTGCACACTCAGTACAGTTATACAACAGCATCACGACTATTGGAGTAACTCATTCGCGCATACCAATGGCGGGGACGTCGGGAACTAACCAGTGGCAGCTGATCAGAGGAGGTAAGGGAGGCCGGGCCTCCTCGCTTTTCTGAGGTAGAAGTAGTAGTAGCAGCAGCTGTAGTAGTAGTAGTAATAGTAGTAGTAGTAGTAGGAGTAGCAGAAATAATTATTTTTAAAATAAAAACTTATGCACTGTCATCAGCGTTCTCGAAATACATTAGCTTGTGTGATTTCTTCTATACTGCCCGCATCAGGGAGTAAGTCAAAGTGCAAAAGCCAACCGTAATCTATGGCATATGGAGGTATAAAGCATATGGCGAGGAGGCTAGACACTTGCCAGGCCGCCTGTAAACTCTCGGTTGTCATGGTAACCATGACGTCACTACTAGGAACAGAAGAGGAGATGCAGGCTGTCGCAGCCATGTTGCTGTGTGATTCCGTGCCAAAAGAGGCCAGTGGCTGTGGTGCCGCCTCTCTAGGTTTCTTTTAAGATAGTTCTCCCATGTGCAGTGCTCTTGCAGGAGATTTCGTTTTAAAGCTGATGTGAAACCGAACGACACGAAATTTTGAAGAAAGGAGTCAAATGTTGGCGTTACACCATCTTCAGAATGATCCAAACAGATGCACCCATTGTTCCTGGTATGGACAGCAAAATTTGTTATATGCTAACTTTACAAAAGCAATATCATTCAGTTGGGTATGTTTCTTCTTAAGCACAATAAAAAGCTGTATTGTTCGTGGAGGACTTCGAAAGTCTGAAGAATCTGTGTAGACGTTTAGCACGGTATGTTTCTTCTTCAGGTAATCTATGTGGTTTCATTTCGTACGAAAAACTATCTAAATAAGCGATTGGTATTTTAGAGCAACTTAATGAACATCACAAGCTGATGAAAATCAAACACAACAATAAAGTGAAACTTAACAGAGACATGAAAATTCTAATTGGCGTCGTATGTGTTTTGTGTACGCAGGAGTTAGCTTGCAAAAGCCATGATTAGACAGACTATTCCTTGAATGCCGGAAATTTCAGATCGATTTTTCAACTTGTGCCTAACAGACAAGCGCACTGGAGTAAAATGAACTATTTCTCGAGGAATTGGGGGCGATATATTGCTGCTGCTGCTTCATTCATTGTGGTGTGTTTCGGAGCTGTAATATGAAGAACAAACAGGTGGCCGAAACCTATGACGGTGGTTTCGTTCTGACACGAGAATTAAATGGCCTGTGCGTTAAGGTCCATGAAATTTTTTCCAAGTTCTTTTTACTCGGTGTTTTGCACATCGTTTAAATTTAATTTTGCAGAAGAGCTGTTCTCGTATAAAACCTGTACGGATTTTCTTTTCTCTAAGCTTTCTTCCGCGTATCTTGCAAACTCACATAAATTCTCGACACTATTGTTGGTAAACGCATTCATTCGAACAGTCAAACGAGATGAAATTGTAACGTCAGAAAATTAGCTGTCATTCACGGAAAACTTAAGGGGTAATTTGAGGTTTCAAATGAAATAAGTGACACTCCGTACTCTAGTGCAACGACTACAGTAGAACATTGTGATTTCGAAAATAGCTCCTAGACTTTCACTTTGGTTTCCTTCTCTCTGTTTTTTTAAAGACTGAACTGCCTTATAACATTCTTTTGGAAGAACCAGTGATGCACAGTTTTGCAACAGTCCTGTCTCATACCGCATAGCTTACATGAAAATCTAAAGAAATGAAGATATACTGATAGACTTTTTAAATTCCACCAAACGCTCAACTGATTCGCAAGCCGAAGCTTCCATGAACAGTGGTGACATGATGGATGAACACTTTTGCAATCCATTGATGTCAGAATACAAACAGGTGTTGGATAATATTGTGAAGTACCTGGAAACGAGAGTTTCACACTGTGACAAACTTCTCTTCCTTAAATTAGGCGATATTACTGAGTTTGCCAGTTATGGTCGGCATTTCTCTGTAGAAGGGATGGATTCATTATTACAATCTGATGTTGGGTCCTTCAGTCTCCCACAGTTGCCGGTAGAACTGGGGACTGTACTTTCTTCTCAACATGAAGAAACGTTTCACTCTGTCAGTTTGGGAGACGTTATCAAAAACATAATTGAGAATGAAACGGAACAGATTCTTAGAGAAGCTTTCAAGCTATTTCGTGTAATTGCTACAATTCCAGCAGTAATTGCTTCAGGTGAAAGGAGCTTGTCTTAAACGTGTAAAAACTTAATTGAAGAAGAGAATGGCCCAGGATCGCTTACCAGATCTTGCTTGTATCTTAATTGTAAAACCACTACTGCCGGAATACTTGAAACCCGAGAGCATGGTATGAAGGCGTTATCGAAATATTCGAGAAGAGGAATAACCGTCTAGGAGGCTATTTTTGAAATCACAATGTTCTCCTCTCGTCGTTGGACTAGAGTATGGAGTGTCACTTATTTCATTTAAAACCTCAACTTGTTTCACAAGTAATAAGCTCAAAATCTACCAGTTCATTTCCAAATAAAAGTGCCTGTCATTATTATTATTATTATTATTATTATTGGCAGTAGTAGTAGTAGTAGTAGTAGTAGTAGTAGTAGTAGTGAAGGTAGTCGCCGACGCCTTAGTAGTAGTAGTGGTAGCAGTCGTTAGGAACGTTAGCTACGCATACTTTTAAAGGCGAAGAAAAGAGGATTTTTCAGTATACCTCCCGACTTCCCCAGAATTTACTGGCCCATTATCCACCACTTGAACTAACTGTATTAGACTGGAATCAAACTTAAAGATGTACTGCACACAATGCTGTATCAAACTTCTCTTTAATTCCAGTTACCCATTTCACTATTAAAAGTCACAACTAATGTACAAACACCTTTTCTTGCAAACGCTGGTCAGTGTCACTTGAATCTTCACTTCAAAAATATTTTAAAGTCCAAGCTCCTTCTTTCACTCAGTACCTATGATTCGGACACAAATCAAAAAGAAGACGAAAAAAGTATATAAAATGGAAAAAGTGAAGTGTAGTGGTAAAGTAGTATAGTAATTATGAATATTTGATGTATTTTCTACAGCTTCGAAGTATTAGCGACTGCAAGTATGGTAGCCAATGGCAAGTACATCTCCTTCTGAAAACAGTCGGATTCTAGCGAAGCATTGCTACACATAGCCGGTGGGCTTAGCGTTGAGCCCCAGCCCTGGCAGATATGGCGGCTATCAAAGGATTATCAGCAGTGCGTGATAGACACGGGCTTAACTGACTAACCTGGCGGGCCTAATAGTGCGTAACCAATCAGAGAGCCGTGTTCCTCCTCTATCCGCTACGCATCTCGCTTGTATTACTGGACAAGGTGTGGCACAGCAATATCTGCGACAGGGACTATGAAGGCATGCGACGAGACGTAAGACGATACGGAAACATGTGAGCCATACTTCCACATCTTCCATATGTCTTAGTCAGCGATACCGAAGGAAGAAGATAGAAATCAAAAATTTTAAATTTCGCATTTAACAATGTATTTACTGAAGATACTACCTTACAAATTTTGACCTCCTCGAAAACTCAAAAAAGACAAATGGAAATGTTAACATCACTGGTACTAAAAAATACAAACACTAAATAGCGAATAAGACACCAGGATCAGATGGAATTCCAGGCAGAATTTACACTTTATACGCCTTGGAACTGGAATTATCTCCTTCTCTTGCTCATATTTACCGTGAACGTAAGGGCAGCTAATGGTCTTGTGTGACCTGAGAACTGGTGACTGTTTACAAAAAGGATTATAGATCAGATGCATACATTTACAGACCATTACTGCTGACATCCGTCTGCTGAAAGATCGTAGAACATATTTTATCCTCAAATATTTTAGCATCACTGAAAAGAAATGAGATTCTCTCAAAGAATTAGCAGGAATGAAGCAAAATCATCCGTATAAAGCGCAGCTTCTTTATTCATACACGACTCTGTACGGACGACAGATGCATATTGAAACCTCTATACTCGTATCCAATACTTCGTTTTATAATAAACCTCGCAAATTATTTGTTTGCGTCTGCTTAAGTGATATGTTCTGCCACTTTGAACAAACACAAGCAGAGGCTGATAATGCAGAAAATGAAGATTTCAAATCATCTTCTTCCTGGAACGCAGGTCGCTAATAGAGCGTCTTCTAAGCTTCTCTTCTCTCACACAGTGTATTCAGCATCTGCTCCCATTGCAGTCCTCTTCAGTTCACATCATCCTTCACCTAGTGTTTCCATCTTGTCCGAGCTCTTCTAACTGCTTTTCATCCGGATTCTGCCTATTCTAGCGCTCTTCTCGCAAGTTTGTCCGGTCCCATTCTTTCAGTGTGGCCAGACCATTTAATCATATTACTCTTCGTTGTTTCTTTTGGGGGCTCGATCTGCAGGGATTTTTGTACTATTTCATTCCTTAAACGGTCCCTTATCGCCTTACCCAGGATCTCTCGTAGAAAGCGCATATCTGTTGCTTGTAGTTTGCTCAAATCTTTCTTTGTCCAAGTCTGACATTATGATCCATAGGTCAATATTGGCAGAATATACAGCTTTTAATCATTATGTTTGCTTTAGTAGGTGTTTTCCTATCTCTAATTATGTCCGATGAGCAATAATAAAATTTCGAACAATTTTCTACTTTCTTCGAGTTTCTTTTCTTGGTTAATTTACTTCCTAGATACATGAAAGTATTTACGTCTGTCATTTTTTCTTTGCAAGTTACATTCCTCGTTTTTCCATTTTTCCTACTGATTTTATTTATTCATTCTTTGTTACGCTTACTTCCATACCAGCATCTTCAGTTACTCACTGCTAGGCGTTTAGTTGTTCTGCCAGTTTCTTCTCGTTTTGTTCCCAAATTATCACATCATTTGCATGTTAAATTTTTCATATAATTGGTTGTCGACCATTGGCGAACTTTCCTTATGATGTTGTCCTTGACTATATTGAAAAGCTCTGATGAGAGATGATTTCCTTGAAGAACCCATCTGTCCTCTATAAACTGTTTTGGCTTTTTTTACCGTTCATTATAACACAGATCGGGCAATATTTTGTACTTGTTCCTGATTCTCAGTTGCATTCCTTTTGACGGTTCCAGTCTACTCATAGCTTGCCATACCTCTTCCCTCCTGGCAATGTCGTAAGCTTTTCTTATATGTATCAATGCAACTACCATAGTCTTCCCAAATTCCCATTTCTTTTCTACAACCTGTGTGGCTGTAAATGTAGCATCTATCTTGAGCTTCGAGGTAGAAATACTTGCTGTTCCTTTCTTAATTGTGGTTGTATTCTATTCCTGATTACCTGTCAAATTATCTCTTAAATCTTCATGCAGTGACACAGTAATGCTACTCTTCAGTTCTCACAGAGCGCCTTGCTACTCTTCTGAAAGTTAGATACAATAACTGCCTTTGTCCATTCATTAGGAATCTTCCCATGTGTCCGTACTATCCTCATTACTGTATACAGCTACTGAGTTCCGATAGGTCCTGGGGCTTTGGTCATTTCCACTGTGATGTCACCTACTCCAGGAAATTTCTTTTTTTCATTTCGAATACAACTCTCTCAACTTCCAGCATCTTCTGATATTTCTCCTGCCTTCATCTGTCTCATCACGTGTATTTGTCTCATCCCGTCTATTATACAGTTTTTGGAAGTACTGCTTCCATGCTGTCAGAACCTGTTCTTCCTCCATAGCGTTGTCCTTCTTTGGTGATGAGTTTTTAAATATTTTCTTTTTGCTTTCGTCTGTTCTAAATATGCAGTATAATATCGTCTTGTCATCCTTAAAATTCTCTTCTATTTCTTTCATGAATTTTTACCAAGACATTTCCTTAGTCAATGCTATCACTCTTCTTGCTGCTCTGCTTAGACTTGTCCATTAGTCACTATTATGTCCCGCTCTGTTTTTAAACCATTGTCTCCATGCTTGATCTTATTCTTCTTGACGACTTCCGCAATTCTTTCACCCCACTATAGAGTTTCTTTCTGTTTTGTTTCTTTTTGTCAATGCCCTTCCACACGTTTCTTCTGCTGCCTTGTCTAGGCTCTGATCCTCTTCTATTCTTCCTCTACATACTTCCTCTCACCTTTAGGAAACTGTGTCTTAATCTTCTCCCTCTACAACTCTTGAGTTTCCCCAACTTTCACTTTCCACTATTTGATATTTGCCTGTCTTTTTCCCCTTTATGTACGTTTTCTCAATTTATTCAGTGTACCTACCAACAGTCTATAATTTCGGTCGAGATTTCTTGGTATCACTTCCGTCAGACGTCTTCTGATTTCTTCAGTTATTACAGTATAGTGTATTATGGATTTCTCTTTCGAATTCCAACTGTATATGGTAAATGGTTCAAATGGCTCTGAGCACTATGGGACTCAACTGCTGTGGTCATAAGTCCCCTAGAACTTAGAACTACTTAAACCTAACTAACCTAAGGACAGCACACAACACCCAGCCATCACGAGGCAGAGAAAATCCCTGACCCCGCCGGGAATCGAACCCGGGAACCCGGGCGTGGTGTATATGGTAAACCTGTGACTAGTTTCTTGTACTATCAGTTACCAATTATTCATTTACTCCTGAGACATGTGCTTAGTAATACCTCACGTTCCTCATTTCTGTGAACTTCCCCGTGGCTTGCTATGACTTTTCCATATAGTTTTCTACCATTCCCAGCTGTAGTATTAAGGTCTCCTACAATCACAGTCTTGTAGATGTTTCAACTTCTTCCAGTTTAGTAAGAAACACTTCTTTTTCTGCCTGTTTCGCATTACATTTGGAAAGCATAAAGCTAGACTATATTAATAATATTTCTTTCCGTCATTATGTGAAGTTAAATTATTCCGTTGCTTAGATTTTCCATAGTAAATTATTTGTTTGCTAGTTCTTTACCAACAATAATTGCGGCACCATTTCTTCTTTTGCCTATTTCTGACTAACACGTATTGTATCCTTTTTCCAACACCTTATTACCCGCCCCTTTCTTTCTTAGTGCGCTTGGTCGCATAATTGGTATGTTCCTTTCTGCCATTATTTAAATGGTTTGCTGGATTCTTGTGTCCTGTTCTAAGGATATAACACTAATAGTCCCAATTCTCATATATTTCTTCGCACAAATCTCTCTTTCTTCGAGGCCATGTTGGCCGCCATACCTGGCAGATTTGTTCGAAGGCTTTGTCACTTTCCGTATTACTTTTCATCAGAGGCTCGTTTGATTGTTCAAGGGAATGGGTTATCTGCTGGACTGTGATTACTTAATTTATTTCTTCATCTGATGCATTTCGACGTCTTTGTTGGCTCAGCAAGTAGTGCTTGTAGGAGGATATCAGGTTTTACTTTAAAATAAGTTTGCTGAAACAGCTTGCTGCCGGTCTTTCACGAAGAGCTTTTAATTCTCTTTGTTATGGGACATCACAATTTCAGCCTTCAATTATATCCGAAACCTGGAATATGACGTGCCACACACAGAAAAACGATTTCTCGCCAGTTGCAAATAACTTCTGCTCTCATCCACCCACCAAGAAGTACAAAGGCTACGTGTCAAAGGAATTCTTCTACGTAACTTACGAGTTACTTATCATCACACTTTCCTTTGGAGTTACTTTAAAATTTTAAAGATTTTAATATCTGTGGTTGCAAATGGAAATACAACTGAATAAGTAAACTGCTAAGTAAATCCAATACATGGGAAGCAATTAATTTTCGGAAAAGGTAACTGTATTAGTATTATGTATATCAGATCGATGTTTGCAAACATATTCTGTGTACAAGTGTACGAAACTCTTTTATTGATGCCATTAAAACTACTCGGAATACGTAATTACAATTGTGAACTTGTCTATATCGTAGGGCGTATATCGCATAATGCTATTCTTCTAATGTGTCGATGCCGGCCGCGGTGGTCTCGCGGTTCTAGGCGCGCAGTCCGGAACCGCGAGGCTGCTACGGTCGCAGGTTCGAATCCTGCCTCGGGCATGGATGTGTGTGATGTCCGTAGGTTAGTTAGGTTTAAGTAGTTCTAAGTTCTAGGGGACTGATGACCACAGCTGTTAAGTTCCATAGTGCTCAGAGCCATTTTAATGTGTCGATAAGCACTATACGTAGCGAAAGATGAGCTAGTGACTAGTTCCAGTACAACATAGAGTGGTGGATTATTTCTCCCATATTTCCGGATGAAGGCCAACACTGTACCATATAACGTACTGTAAAACATTCCTAGTATCTTCACGAATATTTGATTGACTCGAAGAATATTTGACTAATAGAATCCAATGTGTAGAATATTTCCCATAAAAGAAAGTAACATCAGGATGAGTAACAGGACTCGTAATGTTTTAAGTATATACAAATGATTTTTCACTCGGGGTTACCAGCCCTAAAAGACGGTTCACTCATAACAAATTATAACAGTCATAAAATGCTGATAAATGTAAAGTAATTCATATATAACAAAGACAAAGTATTCGACAACATTTGTGCACAAGATTAGTAATGAACGTCTTGAGCACAACGCATCTTATACGTATTTAGAGATAATACTTGGAAGTGCTGTGAATTAGGACGATCACCTAACTCAGTACCACGATAGGCGGAACATTTATATTTTTTAGAAGAGTACTGGGAAAGTGCACTGTATCTGTAAACAAAAAAGACTGATATTTCGGTGCATGTGCGGCATAATTCTCCCTTTGGTCAACACACGAAGAGAATAGGAAAGAAAATCGATAATACTGGTAGGATGTTCTTTTCGTCAAGCTGTCTAGAGCAGCTTGCGGAGCATATATGTGGGCTTAGAACTAGATTGACAGATTGCTAACTATACACTCAGTGTCAGACATGGGACTGATGACCTTAGAAGTTAAGTCCCATAGTGCTCAGAGCCAGTGTCAGACACGTTATGCAATAATGTTATTGTACTGTAAAAATAAATTGAGACCAGATTACGTACTGGTGTTCGATGATAGAGTAAACAACAAGGGAGGCTGTTTTCACGTTCCGTTTCATAATGGGAGCGTGACTTTAAAACATTGAAGACAATTTCTTAGTTTATGTTGAAGTATAAAAAAGCTTTCGACAAACTTAATTGGCACAAGATGTTTGAAATCTTCCCAGTGGGCAGGTGTAAGCCATAGGGGCAATAAACAATCTGTAAACTAACCATGAGGGAGCAATATGGATGCAATACAAGAAGAAGAGCACCTGGCTTAAAGACAGTTTAAAGCTAGAACTCTCTCTCTCTCTCTCTCTTTCTCTCTCTCTCTCTCTCTCTCTCTCTCTCTCTCTCTCTCTCTCTGTGTCTTCCTCTCTCCCCTTTAGTGTTCCACCAGAACATCGAGCAAGCAATGACGCTATAAAAGAAGCATTCGGAATGGTACAAAAATGCAGTATAAAAGATTATCAATGATCAGAATCACAAATAACATTGCCATCCACACTAAACAGGGGGATGAGTAACAGGAACTATTAAATGTAATGAACCGTCTACTTAAAGCATACTATGGACAGAGGTAAGGGAAAACAGGACAAACTGATAGATGTAGCAGAAAAGAGATTACATTAAAATGTAGATGAAAATTTTTGTATACAAAGTAGACTAAATGAAGTTATTATGCTAGCAAGCAGCAAAATAACGAGTGACGAGCAAACTTAGATGGAGCTGAGAAACAAATTAGCAAATTCAAAGACAGCGTTGTTAGGCCAAATTAGTCGACTATTGTGTATTATAGGCTTTAATTTTTTTTAAAAAATGTATCTGAATGGATATGTCGGATGCTTAGCGCAGTATGAAAGTGGACTATGGACTGTGGCACAACCGGAGGAGAATAAAACGAAGCTTGAAACTTCCTGGCAGATTAAAACTGTGTGCCGGACCGAGACTCGAACTCGGGTTCTTTGCCTTTCGCGGGCAAGTGCTCTACCGACTGAACTACCCAAGCACGACTCACGCCCCGTCCTCACAACTTTAATTCCGCCAGTACCTCGTCTCCTACCTTCCAAACTTCACAGAAGCTCTCCTGCGAAACCCTGCAGAACTAGCACTCCTGGAAGAAAGGATATTGCGGAGACATGGCTTAGCCACAGCCAGGGGAAAAACGAAGCTTGATGAAAATTGTTTGGCTTCAGAACAACATAGGTTCTCCGCAGAGTCAGCGATGAAATACGAACTACTTGAAGGGGTAGAATGATTATAGGAGTGTTAGGACATCCGTACTGCCACAGGGAGGGCAAAGGGCAAATATTAGAGAATAAGATGTGTTACTATATTCCAATACCTGTCTTCCCCTCAAGTTTCCACGCTGTACATGTCCGTCTAGTACCATGGAGGTTATTCTCTGGTGCCTTAACACGTGTCCCGTCTTCGAGTCCTTTCTTGTCCTCAGTGTTTTCCATATGTTACTTTATTAGCCGATTCACCGGAGAACCACCTCATTTGTTTTCTTATCAGTCTACCTATTTTAAACATTTAGTGTACCACCACATCTCAGACACATTGATTGTCTTCCTCTCTGGTTTTCCCACCGTCCGTAATTCACTGCCATAAATTTCCTCTACGCCAAACGTTTATTCTCAGAAATTTCTTCCTCTAATTAAGGCCTGTGCTTGGTAATAGTAGACTTATCCGCCAGGCATTCCTTTGTCGCGTGTCGTCGTTGCTTCGTCCGTCATGCGTTATTTTGCTTCCTGGGTGGCAGAATTTAACGTTTCCTATAATTCTTCTTCACCTTCAATTAGGATAGCTACGTCATCAGCGTGTCTTATCGCTGATATCCTTACACAGCGAATTTTAATTCCGTCCTTGAACCTTTCCTTCATTTTCATCATAACTAGAACAGTATGGGCTTAAGCTGCATCCCTGTCATACACCCATTCTAATCCGGGCACTTCTTTATTGTTCTTCCATTCTTGTTGTTCCCTTTTGGTTAATGTACATATTGTATATTACTCATCTTTTCCTATAGCTTACTCCTATTTTTCTCGGAGTTTCGAACATCTTACACTATTTTACGTTGTTCAAACGTCTTTCTGCTAACGATCGCAATGGGAACAGCGATTCCCGTCATATCACCGAAATTAAGCGCTGTCTGCTTTGGCTAGCACCTGGATCGGAAACCATCCGGGTCGCACTCAGCCCTTGTGAGACCAAGCGGGGAATTTTTTGACTGAGAAGTAGTGCTTCCGGTCTCGAAACACAACGGTTGGAAGAGAGACGTGCTGCTCGCATACCTCTCCCTATATATCCGCATCCACTGATGCCTTTCGGCTGAGGAAGACGTGGCGCTCGGTTGGTATTGTTGGAGCTTTCGATGCCTGTTGGAACGAAGAGAGAGAACACTTTTTCTATGTTGGCAAATCCTATGAGCGTGTCCTCATTTTTCTTCAGCCTAGCTTCCTTTACCAAGCTCAATGTCAGAACTACCTCTCTGGTGTCTTTAACATTCCTAAAACCAAACTGATCATCTAACAGATCCTCAGCTTTCGTCTCTGTTCTTCTGTATACTCTGCTCATCAGCAACCTGGATGCACGAGTTGCTACTCTGTTTTTTCGATCATTCTGGCACTTGTCGGACCCTGCTGTCTACGGAGTTACGTGGATGGTATTTTTCCGAAAGTCTGATGCTATATTTCCAGTCTTATATATTCTGTATATCATCTTAAATAGTCGTTTGGTTGCCATTTCCCCCAATAATTTCAGTAATTCTGGTGTAATGTTATCTATCCATTCTGCCTTATTTGATATATCTTCCACAGCTCTTCTATGATTCTACTATTGAATCCCCTATTTCGTCCACGTAGACCCCACTTACATCTGCTATCACTTCATTAGACATAACTTGCCCGTCATAGCGACCTTCACTGTAGTCTTAGTACCTATGTGCTCTCTCCTCTGCGTTTAAAGGTTGAATTCCCATGGCACGCTTAACACCCTTGCTTTTCATTCCACCGAAGTATGTCTTGAATTTTTATTTATTGATGTTAGTGATCCTGACGATAGTTTCTTTATCGATTTCTTCACATTTTTCCTGCAGTCATTTCGCTTTGGCTAACCTGACACTTTTTATTCATTTCATTCCTCAGTGATTTATTTCTCATAGCTTTTTGTACTTCCTTATTTCGTCGATCAGTTGAATTATGTCTTCTGTTACCCAAGGCATCATCGCAATTATCTTGTTTGTCTGCCCAATACCCGCGTTTATCCATTTAGATTTGTCCACAACCTCTTCCACTGAACTGGCTAATCTGGTATTCCTCAGCGCAATATCCACATCCTTATGGAAAGTCAAATCCATCTCTTCATTCCTTAGTACTTCAGTATCCCAGTCCCTTCTACATTGATTCTTCCGGATGATTCTCTTAAACTTCAGTCTACTCGTCATCATTAGTGCACTACTGGCCATTACAATTACTACACCAAGATGAAATGCAGATGATAAACGGGTATTCATTGGACAAATATATTACATTTTCACGAAATTTGAGTGCATAGATCCTGAGAAATCAGTACCTAGAACAACCACCTCTGGCCGTAATAACGGCGTTGATACGCCTGGACATTGAGTCAAACAGAGCTTGGATGGTGTGCACAGGTACAGCTGCCCATGCAGCTTCAACACGATACCACAGTTCAACAAAACTAGTGACTGGCGTATTTTGACGAGCCAGTTGCTTGGCCACCATTGACCAGACGTTTTCAAATGGTGAGAGATCTGGAGAATGTGGTGGCCATGACAGCAGTCGAACACTTCCTGTATCCATAAAGGCCCGTACGGGACCTGCAACATGCGGTCGTGCATTATCCTGCTGAAATGAAGGGTTTCGCAGGGATTAAATGAAGGGTAGAGTCACGGGTCGTAACACATCTGAAATGTAACGTCCACCGTTCCAAGTGCCGTCAATGCGATCAAGACGTGACCGAGACGTGTAACCAACGGCACCCCACACCATCACGCCGGGTGATACGCCACTATGGCGATGACGAATACGCGCTTCCAATGTGCGTTCACCCCGATGTCGCCAAACACGGATGCAACTATCATGATGCTGTAAACAGAACCTGGATTCATCCGAAAAAATGACGTTTTGCTATACGCGCACCCATGTTCGTCATTGCGTACACCATCACAGGCGCTCCTGTCTGTGATGCAGTGTCGAGGGTAACCGCAGCGATGGTCTCCGAGCTGATAGTCGATGCTGCTGCGAACGACGTTGAACTGTTCGTGCAGATAGTTGTTGTCTTGCAAACGTCCCCATCTGTTGACTCAGGGATCGAGACGTGACTGCACGATCCGTGACAGCCATGCGGATAAGATGCCTGTCATCTCGACTGCTAGTGATACGAGGCCGTTGGGATCCAGCACGGCGTTCCGTATTACCCTTCTGAACCCACCGATTCCATATTCTGCTAACAGTCATTGGATCTCAACCAACGCGTGCAGCAATGTCGCGATACGATAAACCTCAACCGCGATAGGCTACAATCCGACCTTTATCAAAGTCGGAAACGTGATGGTACGCATTTCTCCTCCTTACACGAGGCATCACAACAACGTTTCATGAGACAACGCCGGTCAACTGCTGTTTGTGTATGAGAAATCGGTCGGAAACTTTCCTCATGTCAGCACGTTGCACGTGTCACCACCGGCGCCAACCTTGTGTGAATGCTCTAAAAAGCTAATCATTTGCACATCACAGCATCTTCTTCCTGTCGGTTAAATTTCGTTCTGTAGCACGTCATCTTCGTGGTGTAGCAAATTTAATAGCCAGTAGCGTAAATTGTGATCTGACTTCATATCTGCTTCTGGGTACACGCTACAACCCAGTTTTTACGGAATCTCTCTCTGACCATGATGTAAGCTAGATGAATCTTCCCGTGTCTCCGGTGGAGGAGGAGGAGGAGGAGGAGGAGGAAGAGGGAGAGGAAGAGGAAGAGGGAGAGGAAGAGGAGACATCCCGCCGACAACGAGGTGGTTAGGGGTGGAACATAATCTCGAGTTAGTGTAGAATGGGGAAGGAAATCGTCCCTGCCCTTACCAAAGCAACAATTCTGGCCACTTGTCTTGAGCAGTTTAGGGAAATCACCCGTGTCTCCGGGCCTCTTCCAAGCGTACCTCCACTTTCTATTCTGATTTTTACCATAAGAAATGAATAGGCTTAAGGGATAAAAATATATTGAGAACTCAGTCTTTCTCCTCTTTTACTTCTACTAATTTTTCCCGGAAGCCTACCTTCTATTCCTTCCCCTACAACGCGGTCCCAACCACCATGGTCATTAGATTTTCATTTCCCTTTGCACATTGAATTATCTGTTCAATATCCTCTTATACTTCCTCTGTCTCTTCATCTCTGCCTGAGATGCAGGCATGGGTACCTGAACATTCGGCGTTAGTTTGCTGTAGAATCTAATGAGAACAATCCTACACTGAATTTTTCACAGAAGCTCACTCGCTGCTCTATTTTCCTATCCATAAACAATCCTATTACACTGATACCTTTACTGCTGCTGCTGATATTGCCATCTACTCGTCTGACCAGAGCTCCTTGTCTCCTTTCCACTTTACTTAACAGATCTCCACCATATCTATATTGAGCTTTTTAGTGTTTCCCTTTTCGGGTTTCTAGTTTTCCTACTATGTCTAAACATCTAAAATTTCGTGCCCTGACTCGTATACTGTTATCCTCTTGGTTATTCGACTTCTTCTCGTAGTCATCTCCACCCTGGAGGTTCCCTCCCGGAGATCCGAATGATATATCCAATTGAAAGGCCATCATGACGCTTGTTTGAATTACAGGCATGTGTCCTTTGGATAAACAGTACATGTTTAATGCAGTGCTTTTCATTGCCTTCTGCATCTTCATGCCATTGATCATCGCCAATTCTTCCGCCTTTCAGAGGCAGTGTCCCATACCAAGGGCAAGAGAGTGCTCTGAACTTTCTCCCGCGCCTCCGCCCTCGGCGGAGCAGAACGAGGGTTACTTCTAATGCCTGAAGTCTTCGGTCGCCATTGCTGATAATTATTGTTCAGACTTTAAGCAGAGGCAGGGTTTGAATCCAGGAGCTATTATGTTTAGTTTAGTAGTCAACGGCTCTACCGCTAGACCGCTAGTCCACGGGATTGTGTAGTACAAATTACTGAAGACATGGGATGGAAGCGCTAGAGATGAAGAGATTGCGAAAGCAGACAAAATCACGTCGTGGTCTACCAAATTAGTCAGAAGATCGATGACCCAAAGAAATGTAACTTGTGATGTCGTCAGTCATATGACCACACCGCCGCCTGAGAGATCGATGCGCCGCATGCGATTCTCTCCATAAACGGAACAGAAGAACGGCTTTGCTAGCCAAAGACTACACAGCCAGTCGCAGTTCCTACGCTCGCCGCGAGGCCACTCCATGTGTAGCAGGAGAGTAGTGCAGTTGTGCCAGTCTGCAGTTCGTAGCCGCGCTCAGTGGTCAGCCAGCGCCGATGTTAGTCAGTCATCGTATGCAGCTCAGTCATTGCTGCCATCAAGTCTTGCCAAGTTAGTCTTCAAATTCACCGAATTGGACACTCAGGATTACGAGAGATTAATTCGTCACTGCAAGATTTGTGACCAATAAATTGTCATTCTACAGACGCTTAGTCTAGTCGCGTCTTCTATGATTGTCAACCAACAGATAATGGACTACAACAAACAAATGAATACTTTCTTATTTTGTACTCCCGCTAATTAATTGTGTTTTCCTGTTGTAGCTACCAAGCAGTCTTGGCATAGTAGAACCCACGTTTCGACCTCCTTGGCTACCTCATATTTGCTACCTCATGTTGATGGACTCGGTTATGGTGGAAGATCGGGAATCATCATAACCCATATACACAAAACGTAGTATCGTTCAGAAGATGACGCCTGTCGTACCACCAGTCCTGCTACTTAGGTCACGAAACTAACGCCTGCTTGGAGACAGAAACGGGGTCTTAAGTGCGTTACCAAAAGACTTACTCTAGGTGCACAATGTATGCGGAAGGTGGTTACTATAGTAGGGATCCACCTCATTCCTGGGACAGATTCAAGAAGAACACTCCAGTCGATCTACGGAGGGTCATCGACCGGCTTCATTTACATGTTTGCCGCCATGCCAACATATTGTGGGTGGGTGCAATTTAGCCTCATCTACAGAATAATATTAGTAATAAAAAATATGATGATCGTAGAAACCGGCTGATAATGTTTCCGTACCAAGTCGAAATCCCCCGGAAGCTACTGCAAATGTACAAACCCTTGCGATAGTACTTCTCGTTTGAAATGTTGAATTAAATTAGCAGAAAATGTGGAAAAGATGGTGTTTTTCGACAAAATCGAAGTTCACGTTTTGAGGGAGAATCGAAAAAGGGGATCTCAACATACACGTGATCCTCATTGACGTGTTTTCGGCCATAATGATTGATATGAGTATGGACGGAAGTCAGTCATATAAACACAGGAAAGGGGGAGGGGTGATGGGGCTGTAGGGAGCTGCGTACGTAACTGTCAGTGTGTCAGTGGGACAGTTTGGAGCTGGCAACACCGACTTCCGCCACGCTGAATTTTCAGCCAGTGTCACTTGTATTTTTTGGGAAGTGATAATGAAACAAAAATATTAGACAAAGATTATCATTTATTTTGTTCGTTAGTCACGTTAATAAATACCACGTCAAAACGCGGAGACAAGCTGACTTCCACATCCACGAATGTCTTAAATTTATCAAGGTTCTATATTACGTTCATGAAGGCCATAGAACTTGGTAATAATCAACAAATGTTAGGTACATGGCACCTTTCATATATGACTTTCCAAATGCCAATATCTGTCAGAGGTACGACAGCTAATGTTCAGTCATGAACGAGACATGGACTAAACTTGAGAATGATGTTGTTGTTGTGGTCTTCAATCCAAGGGATAGTTGCATACTGCTATGCACGCTGATCTATCCTGTGCAAGGCTATTCATCTCGGAATAACAACTGCAACCTACATTTACTATCATGTGACGATATGATGTACATTCACTGAAATGTTGAATGGCTGACTACATTTGTTTATTTCTACGAAGTTTTTTAATCGATTAAGCATATCTGGAGATGCCAGCTATTTGCCGAAACAGGTAATGACAATATTTTTTATGTATGTAAGCGACCTTTGACATCATAAACATCTATACAAAAATTACAATGGTCTCAAACTTCTGGTCGGCAATAAGTCAGTTTTAAAAAAATTGAATTACCCTAATCACAGCGCCTATCGAAGCTTTAAACAGTCCTTCCGCATTCCATGTGTGAATGGAACGGGAAGAAGCCCTAGCAAATGTTGTAATCGGAAATACTCTCATGTAGAAATATATTTCACGGTCTTGAACAGTTACATGTTGTCATAACGTGACACAAATTGTGGTTGTGGTACAAATTATTAATCCTGTTACGAAGCTTTTTTCGGTCACTGTTCTATCAGAGTTACGTGACAACCGAGAAAAATGTTTACAAACACTGTCAGCCAGACTGTGAAGTGAAGATATTACCAAGCATATGCAGTAAGTTCGCAACAGTGGGTAGGGAAGGACAAATTTTGCAATGTATTTTTGTCTACCAGTATTACAACTAATTACACTAGTTAACAAATTTAAACTTTTTTTCTGCATCTGGTTTGTAAATGGGTGGATTTACCTAATTCTGGAGTGCTGAATACATTGATAAAATCAGTTTTTCTTGTATGACGTCATATTTCCTAGATACACAGCAGCATAAAAAATGGTAATAGGGAAAATTGACACAATTAAGTCAAAAAATGCACATTCAGAACGTTCGAAATCAAAACTATTTTGTATGTACATGTGGACATGATACCAATAAAAGGTCCAAATCAGTTCAGAAGATATTTTCACCTTTAATCGTCTTTGGTTTTTGGGAAATGCGACGACGAAGCTCTTCTTGTTTGTCGTTTCATCACTCTCCCTAGAAAGACCCAAGCAGTAGCCACCCATCATCGAAGGGTTACAATGATCTTGGTAACGGAGTTCCACCGTTAGAATATCACGGTGAAAGCGTTCACCACGCCCATCGCTTACGGCTCCCAAATTTTCCGGGCAGGAATAAAGGTGAGAATGCAAAATGTGAATTTTAAGCGACATTCTACATCCCATGTTCTTATAGTTGGCCAATAGATCATTCACGATGGTAACATAGTTTTGTCTTTCCTGTTACCAAAAAAGCCCTTCACAATTACTTAGAAAGAAGACCAAGCAGCTAATTGGATGTCTGTGAGTTTGCTATCAAAGGTTGGATCTTTCAGAACTTTTTTTATTGTGGTCCAACAAATATTCCCTCTTTGAACTTTGCCTCACTTAATTTGGGAACCTTTTCTTTTAAGTGATTGAAGGCCTCACCTTCTCTTTCCAGAGCTTTTACAAAGTTCTTGATAAGGCCCAACTTGATATGAAGGGGAGGCAAAATGATTTTATTGGGCTCAACCAACGGGGTATGGTTCGCATTTACGTTTCCAGGAACATATGACTTCCTTATACGCCATTCCTTGAGTGCATAGTGGTTCTTGGTCTCATGGCTCCACACAAAGCAGCAGTATTTCGTGAATCCACCCTGTAAACCTGTAAGGAGCGCAACAACTTTTAAATCACAGCAAAGCTTCCATTCATGATCATTATATTTGATTGCCTCTACCAGCAAAGTCATAGTTTCATACGTTTCTTTCATGTGCACTGCGTAAGTCAAAGGTACTGAAGGAAATGCAGTGCCATTATGCAGTAGTAGTGCTTTCAAGCTGGTTTTACTGGAGTCAATTAATTGTCGTCAATCCTGTGGATTATGTTGTACACCTAGCTGCATCATCAGATCATTGACTTCTCTACATACACACATTTAATTCTGGATATCGAAATATTGAGCGAAGGAAGTACCTCTTGAACTGAAACAGGAAATTTTTGTCCCTGGAGCTAGAAGGTTCCGTTGTTGCAGGCTCGACGCCAAGAGTTCATCTTGCTCTTTCAAATGTTTTAGATCGCGAACGAAATCGTTCAAATCATTTTGATTAAAGAGCCGAGGCGAAGTGTCGTGATATTGAGAGCAGTAAACTTCTATATGTTCAATACTTTCTGATTCACTTGATATGGTGACTGGTTCCGTGGCTTTCAAGCTACAGACAGGAACAGGCAACTCCTCATCTTTGGGCACAGGCAAACGCATTGAAGATATATTTGGATACTTTATTTTATTTCTACTTTTGCTTGAATGTCCTGAAATGTATGTAAGACACAAGTAACAGTCTGAATAATGGTCATTAGGCTCACACCACACCATCGGAACAGCGAAAGGCATGGATCGGCGTTTTCCTTTCAACCACGCGGTTAAGGTTGTAGTACAAGTTCTGTAGGAAATATGAGGTGCAAAATTTTTATCCTGATCACCAGCAGGACAATCAAAATAGAATTTATATGCCTTCTTAACCAAGTCAGTGATTGGTTCTCTTTGGGCTTTTGGAGAGAATTTCCCACACACATAATAAAAGTTGTTGGGGTGATTTGGAGAGCAACGAGATTTACTAATTGTCATTTTTCTTAGTGTAAGTTTTAAACACAACACATTGTATGAAGAACACATTGATTTTTATTACAAACACTTGTTCTTTTTTTAAGAAGTATATAAGAGCATAAATATGTAGCACTATATGAAAAATACGCTCAATAGCCAGCTAACTGCTGGAATAAATGGGCTTGAAATGCAGTTCAAACAGTTTTCACAACACGTTAGTGTATGTATGTTATATTTACTGCAAAACAGCTGGAGTGGCAATTTAATAAAAATTTAGAAAACAATTATTATAAATCCCTACCCCTAAAATCAGTTAAACAGTTTGGGTTTCATTTGCTCTATAAACGGCCTTAACTACGTTTTTAATGCTTTGGAGGGTTTCACTTTCAACTGAAAGCTTTGACGGCCAGGAGCTAACCGTATAAAATACCATCGCACAGCGAACGCTGAAACAAACGCCACATACTTTGGAGTCATTTATCCTTTGGATTCTCTCGTACTGTGAAACTCGCGCATTACGCTCTCGTTGCCGAGCATTAGAGAAATCAAAAAGCCAAACGGATATACAATGTTGTTACACATAATGGAGCAAGCTGTGAGGAATTTGTTACTCTTCAATGCAGCGTTTGATTCTAGTTTTGTACAATAATGCGTTTGCCTGTCATGGACGAATATTAATCAAGTCAGTAATGCGATAATGAAACACATAATCCGTAGATGAATTGTGACTGGTTAATACTGCTAGCTGTCTGATGTGCCCACAAACAGCATTCTCGATATTCACACCGAAAACAACTTTTTTTTTAACTTTTTTCTAAGGATTTGCGATCAAAAGTGATGTTGCCGCGCCTACTGCCACATACAGAGGACTGCAGTAGTGGCTGAGTTTCCGCCGGTGATCTACGGATATTTTACCTCCAAACAACAAGAGTCTGCGTTTAGCGACTGCAGCACCAATACCCTTCAACAGGCTATTCAATGAAACTGTGATAATACCTCGATCATTACATGCAATTTTGGATAAAATAATTTTGGGTGTTGGGGTGCCTCATTGTAGCTACTAATACCAATTAATTTCCGACATTTCGACCAACTTCCAGCAGTCCTCTTCAGGGTGACTCATTGGAGTGAACCACTCTGAAGAGGACCACAGCAAGTTGGTGGTAACATCGGCAATTAATATGTTTTAGTAGTTACATTGAGGCAGACCAGTACTCTAAAATGACACCAACCGCAGGAGCCTACGAACTTAAGTTACATTGAATTATTTAGAAGCAATTGTCAGTGACCGATGGAAATTCTCACCCGTTTGCATTCCTAGAAGCCGTACTAGTTTTCACCACTACATGTTTCGTCGATAAACTGCCGTAAGTTAGTACAACATTCAGATGATGTTGTGCGGTTAGCACTTTCATAATGCTCCATTATCGTCTCCGTAGAATTAATTATTAACATATGTTCCCTGAACTCATTTGCATCAATCACACAGTGCAGCATCATCATTCAGTGTGCGAGCTTATTCGGTCCTTTTAAGACGCCACGGCTGATGCTGGTATAGTACAAACTACTAATGGCACAAAAGGGTCACCGCTAGGTTCTATCACCTAGAAAATAGTGAAAGAAAGATCAAGTACGGCTAGTTAGAATGCACCTCAATGGATGTGACATGAAGATTTCTAACAATGAAATTCGCCAAGCAGCCGTGCAACTGGGACGTTATTTTATTTTATTTTCGGTACCAGTTTCGGCAAATCATTATGCCATCTTCAGGACCCGTATGCACCTCTAAAAGTAGTAGATATAGATATACAGTGGCCAAACGTTTCCGAACGTCGTCAATTCGTAGCTCAAGTGCCAATATCGATTATTTTTAAGAGGTGTATAAGGAGTTTGAAGATGGCATGATGAATTGCTGAAACTGCTAGCGAAAATTAAAAAAAATATATATCATCTCAATTTCACGTATGTTTGGCGAATTTCATTGTTAAATATTCGACCAGCTGTTGTCCCCTGTCCGCAATAGATCAACAGGGACTGATATTAGTCATACCATGAGGCTCTTAAAAATATCATTTACCCGTTGAAAGTGAAACGTTTTTATTACATTAAGGTTGCGGGACTTTTAATTACAATAATTGACTAGACAGGCAGAACCATACTATAAACAACTTGAGTTCTAACGTATCTATGTACAACTAAGCCTACCTCCATATCCATGGGTACACAAACACACTTCCAAGGTGTTTTAAGAACAGAAATAATCAGCTCTCAGCTGCACAAATGTTTCTTAAAATAATTAATCTGTAACCATTTCTTGTAGGACTCTATCGTGCACAATTTGCTTGACGATTGCTTTCCGATGTAATTTTAATTGTATAATCTTCTGAAGATGCAAATTAATTTGCCGAAACTAGTCAAGAATTTAATTTAACAAAAATTTGTGCAACTGATGATTAATTATTTCTATTCTTAAATCGTGCTCCACAGCTGATGATTGACAGCCATGAATAAAAGTTTTACTTCCAAGGAACGTAATGTCAGTACATGAGAAGTACACACATAAAAAAAAGTTTCGCATCACCTCGGTTCCGAGAGTTCCGGAACCTGTACAGAAAAATGGAACAGAGATCAACATAAACCTCATTTCAGCCCTTTTTATTGCTCATGAAAAACACACACTGCATGTTGTACCACCATACAGCGATACCTTCAGAGGTGGTGGTCCACATTTCTGTGCACACCAGTACCTTTAATACCCAGTAGCACGTCCTCTTGAATTGATGCATGCCTGTATTCCTCGTGCTATACTATCCACAAGTTCATCAAGGCACTGTTGGTCCAGATTGTCCCACTCCCCAACGGCGATTCGGAGTAGATCCCTCAGAGTGGCTGGTGAGTCACGTCGTCCATAAACAGCCCTTTTCAATCTAGCCCAGGCATGTTCGGTAGGGTTCATGTTTGGGGAACATGCTAGCCACTCTACTCGACCGATGTCGTTATCCTGAAGGAAGTCATTAACAAGATGCGCACAATAGGGGCGCGAATTGTCGTCCATGAAGACGATTTCCTCGCCAGTATGCTGCCGATATGGTTGCACTATCGGTCGGAGGATGTCATTCACTTATCGTACAGCCGCTACCGAGCCTTCCATGACCACCAGCTGCGTATGGCCCTACATAATGGCACACCAAAATAGTAGGGAACTCCCACCTTGCTGTACTCGCTGGACAGTGAGTCTAAAACGTTCAGCCTGACCGGGTTGCTTCCAAACACGTCTCCGACGATTGTCTGGTTGAAGGCGTACGCGACACTCATCGGTAAAGAGAACGTGATACCAGTCCTGAGCGGTTCTTTCGGCATGCTTTTGGGCCCATCTTTACCGCGCTGCATGGTGTCGTGGTTACAAAGATGGACCTAGCCATGGACGTCGGCAGTGAAGTTTCGCATCATGCAGCCTATTGCACACAGTTTGCGACGTAACACGACGCCCTGTGGCTGCACAAAAGGCATCATTCAACATGGTGGCGTTGCTGTCAGATTTCCTCCGAGCTATAATCCGTAATTAGTGGTCATCCACTGTAGTAGTAGGTCTTGGTTGGCCTGAGAGAGGCAAGTCATCGACAGTTCCTGTCTCTCTGTATCTCCTCCATGTCCGAACAACATCGCTTTGATTCACTCCGAGACGCCTGGATACTTCACTTGTTGAGAGCCCTTCCTGGCAGAAGAATACAATGCGGACACGATCGAACCGCGTTATTGACCGTCTAGGCATGGTTGAACTAAAGAGAACACGAGCCGTATACCTCCTTCCTTGTAGAATGACTTGGAACTGATCGGCAGCCCCTCCGTCTAATAGGCGTTCCTCACGCATTGTTGTTCACATCTTTGGGCGGGTTTAGTGACATCTCTGAACAGTCAAGGGTACTGTGTCTGTGATACAGTATCCACAGTCAACGTCTATCTTGAGCAGTTCTGGGAACAGGAGTGATGCAAAATTATTTTGTGTGTGTACATCTACCTTCCTAAATCATCTGTATTTGAAGAGCGATCTAATGCGCCAGTCGGACAGAATATGTCACGATCTCACTCAGGAGGCATCCAACAACTCCAACTGCTTGCATAAGGGCCAGAGATGTACGAACACGTTATTTGATTGTTCAGTTTGTGAAACTCACTCTCTTGAAAAACTCATCAAACTTTTCTGAAATTGTTATAATTTGTCACTAAATACCATTTTTTGCAAAACGCGTTTTTGGTGTTCCGGGTACTGTGTAGCGTGTTTCTAGATTTGATTCAGGTGAGGAGGAATCATGTTAAAAATGTTTAAACATGCATTACTCTACGTTCCAAGCAGCTCTTCACTGTGGAGTTCCAAGTACCAAGCATCACGGTGTCCTTTACTTAGCCTGCGGTGATCTGAAGAGATAACTGATAGAAAAACGAAGAAAAGTGACCACTGATCCGCACTATTTACACAAGATTTGCTACGACCCCGTTCTACCTAATTCCAGGGACATTTAAAAAAAAATGCTGCTGGAACATTATCTATACATGCGTTTAAAAGTTCCGACTGCAGTATGAACAAAGTTTCTCATACCCGTTCATCTCAAATACCAATTAGAAATTATTATTCGGAAACAAAATAAAGGAACATATCAAGGTACTGAAAAGAGAAAATGGCATGTCTGATACACTCTAAGGGCAAAGGACTACCCATCATAAAGGAATATCCGAATGAGATGGCAGTCAGTATATGTCATGTACACGTCCAGACAAACAAATGATTACACTAGCCGGCCATTGTGACCTAGCGTTTCTAGGCGCTTCAGTCCGAAACCGCGCTGTTGCTACGGTCGCAGGTTCGAATCCTGCCTCGAGCATGAACGTGTGTGATGTCCTCAGGTTAGTTAAGTTTAAGTAGTTCTAAGTCTAGGGAACTGATGAGCTGAGAAAAAATTGATGGTTTTTTCAACGGTAAGACCTTTACAAACTGAGCAACCCAGTAACGCGTTTGTCCATCTCTGCCCCTTATGCGAGCAGTAATTGGGCTTGGCATTGATTGATTGTTTTCGGATGTCCTTCTGTGGGAGGTTTTGCCAAATTCTGTCCAGTTGGAGTGTTACATTGTCAAAGAACCGAGATGATTGGAGGTCCGTGCCCATAATGCTCCAAACTTTCTCAATTGGAAGAGCAGCATTGACCTCGCTGGCCATGGTAGCGTTTGAGGAGCACGAAGAGAAGCAGCAGGAATACCACCCTTGGCGGGGATTACGTTGCTGAAATGTAAGCCCAGGATGGTTTGCCATGAAAGACAACCAAACTGGACGTACAATATCGTTGATGTACCGCCCTGCTGTAGGGTGCCGCGAATGACAACTAAAAGTGTCCTTCTATAAAAAGAAATGGTGCCCCAAGGCATCATTCGTAGCTGTGCCAAGTAGCGAGCGACAGACATGTTGGTATACCACCGTTCTCCAGTGCGTCTACCGACACGTCTTGGCTGCTTATCGGGCTCAGTTCAAAGCAGGATTCTTCACTGAGCACAATTCTTTCAAAGTCAGTGAGACTCCAGGACAAAGATGTGACCTGAGAAGCCCATGACAGTGGTGAGATACGAAGCTGACTGTCGCCCGCCACACGGCCCGACAACCAGAAATGATATTCTCGGGATCAATTCATTTCATAACAGGACCGCTTTGTTTACCATGTGCAACACCCTTACACCACAGGTATACGTCAACGATATTCTAGGCACCGTTTCGTTGCCCTTCATGGCAAGCCATTCTGGGCTCTCATTTCAGCAAGATAATGTCCACCTGCACACGGCGAGGGTTGCTGTTATTGTATCCGTGCTTTCCTAACCCTGCCTTGGCCAGCAAAGTCGCCGCATCTCTGCCCTAATCGAGAACGTTCGGAGCATTACGGGTAGCGTCCTCCAACCACGCCATCTAAGACGCCAGTCAGACACAATGTGTCTCGATCTTCCTCAGGAGGACATCCAGCTTGCACAAGGACCAGAGGTGGACCACCACGTTATTTAATTATTCTATTTGTGAAACTCTTTCTCTTGAAAAAAAATCACTAGTTTTTTCTGAAATTGTAATCATTTTTTTGTCAGTAGAAGTTCGTTACATCTACCGATTTACCGCCCACCGGATGATTCCTTCGAGGTTCGTTTTTTTGCTGTCTTAGAGTGTATTTGCAACGCTGTGCTTCATCTGATTCAAAAAATGATAGTTCAAATGGCTTTAAGCACTATGGGACTTAATATCTGAGGTCATCAGTACCCTAGACTTCGAACTTCTTAAACCTAACTAACCTAAGGACATCATACACATCTATGCCCGAAGCAGGATTCGAACCTGTGACCGTAGCAAGCACGCGGTTCCGGACTGAAGTGCCTAGAACCGCTCGGGCAATGCGGACGGCGCTTCATCTGAAAGACCTGTCATGTTTATTTGTTTCAAAACACAAAGACCTGTATTTGAAAGAGGACATATAATATTTGAATTTGCCTCCCCGTGCTTCATCTGGAAGACCAGCCATATTTATTTGTTAAAAAACATAAACGTTTATTGACGATGTACCCATTCTCCCTCAACAGATCAGGGAGTTTCACAGTGTATTTTGCTACACCTGACCCCAAGAATGGTGTTGTGTACGAAACAGAGGCAATTGCGAAAGTTTTTTGTTATTTCTTGTAATCAGTGTACTAGATACGACAAATGTTTTCTGTTGACTACAGTTCTGCTAGTTGAAATAGTACTGCTGCATTTTTGTGCGAGTATAGTCTTACCCAGATATTCCAAAATCCTACTTCAGATCGACGTCAGTGATTTGAGGCTATAATTCAGCGGATTAATCTTCTTTCTTCTGTATTCGTGTGATCTATGAAACTTCCCAGTGCTGAGGCGCCGATCACTCGTCGAGCGGGCGCTTGTATATTATTGCTGAACATGGATCTATTGCATCAGCATACTCTGAAAGGAATCTAATTCTTATACAGTGTGGTCCGGCAGACTCTTCTTTATTAAGTCATTTGAGTTTCTTTGCTGCATCAAACTTACTGTTGCTGGCAGATATCATTCATTCGTGTTCTGGGATATTTACGTCCTTTTCTGGTGAAGGATTTTCGGTAACTCCGCTTTTATGTCACTGTTTTCGGTAACGTTACCATAGCTGTCGCGCAGGGAAGTTACTGATTGTGTCTTGTCTTACATAGCACCAGATTCTCCGGATTTTCTGCCGTATTTAGATACAAAGTTTCTTTGTGAAAATTATTGAAAGCATCTCGCACTCAAGTTCGCGCTAAATTTCGAGCTCCTGTAAAACTTCGCCAAACTTGGTGATTTTGTATTCTTATAAATTCGGATTTTTTTTTCGTTGCTTCTACAGAAGCGTTATGATCTGTCTTCCGTACCATTGGGGATCAGTTCCGTCGCTTATTAATTTACCAACATCCATTTTTCATCTACAAGTAGCTAAAGATATCGAAATGAGGTTTTCGGCAGATCATAGTAGACAAGCACCTAATTTTGTACTTGGGGCCGTGCTTTTAATTAGGTATCAACATGATATTGTTCCAAAGTATGTTTCATTTTTATTGGAACAATGTCTTTTTTAACGGCGTTTAATACCTCCTGAAAACAAGAGTACAGTGATATAAAGATTGTTGATAATGGCACTTGAACTTTTTGAAAAACTCCCAGAAATGTGGTGAAACTGGAAGAGAAGGACGCGATAACTGTTGTCTGAAGAGTTCCATGTAGGGATTAGATATCAGGAGTGGCCTTTGTATGAGTCAAGTTTAGAGGTGTTTCTTTAAAGCGAGTAGGTACAAACGTTTGAAACAGTTCTCCTATTCCCTTGTGATACGGCAGAAGTTAGCAGAAGTTCCATTTACAACAACGGTAGCTGGCTCCGTTTCTAAGACGTAGAAAGTAGGGCTAAGAAGAATGCGTTTTATCTTAGTAACGTAGGCCGACCTCCTTGCTGTGTGTAACAACGGAGCCCGGTGTAAGGTCCCCACTTGAGATTATTTAAAATGAAATAGCCTTGCCTTTCAGCTACAGAACATTCCTCGGATACTTTTAGGGATTCTTTCAACTACAACATTAACGAGCCTTACGTCATTCAGCTCTTCAAAATCTTTCGCAGACCATAAAACTCCGTTCCGATATCTGGAACTGTTCACGAAATAAAAGCGGTATTGATTGTAGCTGATTCACCCTGTGTACAGAGTGTTTGAAATAAATTGTCACATATTGCTGTAGGAGGTAAAATTTGTGAAACGAAGAAGAAAACTTCCGATAATGATTCGGACATATCTACTGAGACATGGAAAATGGCTCAAATGGCTCTGAGCACAATGGGACTTAACATCTGTGGTCATCAGTCCCCTAGAACTTAGAACTACTTAAACCTAACTAACCTAAGGACATCACACACATCCATGCCCGAGGCAGGATTCGAACCTGCGACCGTAGCAGTCGCGCGGTTCCGGACTGAGCGCCTTAACCGCTAGACCACCGTGGCCGGCGAGACATGGACAAGTCTGCGTATTGTCGATGGACCGGCATACAACAATGCCTTTACATATCCCCCAAGCCAGAAATCCAGCGGATTCAGATTCCTAGAACGGGGAGACCAAGAAATTGGACCACCTAGACCAATGCACCTCCCACGAAACATTGTGCTAAGATTCTGTCTCACGATCGTTCGAAAATGGAGTGGTGCCCCACCATGCATAAACCACAATCATTGCCTTTCTTCAAGGATAACGTTCTTCAACAGCGTTGGCAATTGATAGCACAGACGTTCGTGATACATAGCACCCGTTCATCTGGTTCGCTAAGTGTGTGACCCCTTGATTCCCTCAGTGACTCGCTGCTGAGCGCCCTATACATACCACCACCACCACCCTCCTGCCCATGCTCTGATACTGAAACGACCCTGCTGGCTCACCTCCATGTTTGCTCTACGATTTCCATCTCCCCATACGAGCGTATTGCGCTACTTTGCTATGACATCACTTGTGAATCGTGCCTCATCTGTAAATGAACTGCAGACTGAACTGCGGATCTTCAACGGCCAGTACCTCAACATGAGTTAGTTTCTGGACATTTCACTATCAGAACTTTTCTTCTAGTTTTGATCAATACTACCTCATAAAGGGAATATGTGACACTTTTTTTAAGCACCGTGTACACTATGCGTTGTGTCTTGGCTTAAAGAAGGGCCCTGCATTGTGTATGAATGGCTGAAACTACTGGGGAAAATGTAGAAAGCCGAATATCATGTTACTTTTTGGGTGCCTCAAAGCTAGACAATGCGTGATGTATCACTGTCGCTGCGGAAATATTATACAGCCTACGTACATGATATAATATGTTTTGACAGCCAGTACGTGTGCAAATACTGAAAATGTTGGAGCCTTTTGAAATATCAGTTCATTTTCTATTTTAATTCTCCTCTGCGATTTCATCGGGACAGGTAGAGTGGAGACAGTGAAAGAGATAAAAATAATGTCAAAGATTTATATTCCAGAGCTGCAATAGCCACGAGGCATTATATTGGTTTTTTAGCTTTGAAATTGGATCGTGACAAGCACTCTGCAAAGAGAAAAAGTAAAAAGGTACTGCATATGCCAAAAAAGAAATAAAATATTTGAGAGCAATACAATACCTGAAGCACATTTCATTCCACTTATGTATCACAATATTGCAGTTATTTTCAGCACTATGATGCGAATAAATCCTCTGACGCCCCGTAAAGTGCTGAAAGAGACTTTAATGGTACTTTTACTCAACATAGAAATTGAGTTGACATAAGCTTTTTTGTTGAAAATTCAGTAGTAAGCCAGTGCGGACTAAAAATATATCCAAGTAAAAACAGCAACCAGTCACTGTTATTGGTGCTATTTAGTGCGACTATATTGCGTCATAACTGGTTTCAGTCGAAAGAATGATCTTCAGACGGTTGTTCACGTTTAAAATCGTGGCTTTTTCGCTGCGGAATGTACTCCCATTGAAAATCTGTTGTTTTTTATGGAGCTGTATACTGCTATTGAAGAAGGACGTTCAACAAATTTTGAACATTGAGGATGTAGTCAGTGTAGAGCGACACAGGAATGTCTTAATATTTCGGACACACGGATATTTATCTACAAAGATGGCGTTTCACAAAGACAATACAGTGCTACAAAATATGTCTAACAGAGAAGATCTAATTATGTACCGAAATACTTCAACAGAATCTTCACAGGATGTAAAAGTTTCAGTACACACAGTATAACCTGGATGAGCATTAATTACAACTAACAGAAAGAAATAAAAGCAAACAGTTTATTATAAATTATTACGGGAAGAGGTATTCTGTGGAATAGTGTAAAGGCAAAAGCAAAACACAAATAATTACAAGTGACATATATTATGGCATCAGATATGACAGACAGCCTGCTAAAAATTTACATTACGATAGTTAATGTACACTCTACAAATGTATAGCTAATGGACAAAAAGATGCTTCTTTCTTAATAAAGAGCATTTTTAACAGTGGTTGGTTACATATTTCTACGAAGTAATTTGAATTGGCATTGGATACCTTACTTATGGGAACACGATCATTACGCTGGAGACATCTACTCAGTGAATTTAATGACTAGAGTTATTATTAACATCGCCAACTGCATGATACATATCACTGCATAGAAATTAAAAAATAGAAATCTCAATTTCATACTTTTTGATTTCTACGTAGAACTGTCAATGTGTTACTCGAGTAAAGCTAATTGTAAACGTCCACCTTCGTTCAAAGAGTCATGAAAAATTGACGTTGCAATCCGTCTAACACTAGGTTGTTACTTTTTGTGATTATGTTGCAAACATACATTATAGCTTCAAAGACTACAGTCAGCACTTTTATTTTTATATCAGTTCACTTGTTACTTATCATTACATTATTCTTGACAATACGAGAAAATTTTTTTACATAGTGTTGCGTTTTGCGTCATTGCTCCTAGATGTTTCTAGGTGTGCTTTTCAGTCAGTCAGTGTTGTTGAACACTATTTACATTCAGATGTATGGTTAAAAATATATTAGGTTAACGAAACGTAGGCAGTACCTGCGAAAACCGGATCCCCTTCAGTTGCTAAGTCGCCCCTACTTTTTCGCATTTAAAAATGCGTGTATTAGTACACCGCTTTATACTTTTGGAGGTGCGTTGCAGATTCAGAGAGGATAGAGTCGAAGATTGGTCAAAGAAACTGAAGACCATCTAAAATCAGGAAAGCTATTGATGCAACTCAGTAAAAAACAGGTTAGAAGAAGACCTATGAACAGGTTAGAATAAGACCTATGAACAGGTTAATGTTTCGAAAACAACGTGTGTGAGGTTGACCAACATGAAGTACAGTAAGACAGAAGAGCAATAAAATCAAAATAAGCAGACCTATAACTTCGGGTAAGAATCTTGAAGAGGAGGTGGCCTAGCATTTTCTTGCTATGGAAGCTTCTTTCTTTGGGCTTTCTCGTAATTACTTGTGAAAACTGGTCGTTCAGTTGACTGAGATAAAGGACATCGAATATCCTTTCAAAGACGAAATTGCTGGCGAAAAATGAGTTACTCTTTTTCTGTAACGTCACAAAATCAAATTGTCAGAAAGAAAGCCTTCACGAACATCCAATAGCAGGGCTCTTGAGTCCAGCAAACAAAACAGAGAGATTCTCTAACCTTTTGGCAGATATTATACCTAATATGGAACCAGACTACATTTTGTCTCATGTAATATCCTTTTGCGGGTTTGTTCAGTGTTTCTCTGGTTTTTAGAAGGGGCCCGATTTTGGCATTTATTTTTAAAACTCGGCAAATGTAAGATTCTTAAAAATATATGTAATATTTTTCGTAATAGTGTTCAGATGTGTGTGAAACCTTATCGGACTTAACTGCTAAGGTCGTCAGTCCCTAAGCTTACACATTAGTTAAATTATCCTAAGGACAAACACACACACACCCATCCCCGAGGAAGGACTCGAACCTCCGCCGGGACCGGCCGTACAGTCCATGACTGCAGCGCCCCAGACCGCACGGCTAATCCCGCGTGGCTTTTCGTAATAATATTTAATTATATTTTCAGATAGAATAATATAAATTGCGTATGCCATTATTCAGTAAAATTGAAATGTAATTTTTGAGCACATTCGTCATGGAGAACAGCGGTTTCCCTTAGTATTTCAAAATGAACGTAAACAGTCTCGACCACAAGATATCGAGGCTGTTCAGGTTCACTTTAAAAAACTTTAAATGCCTTTAAAACGTAAGTTTTTCAATTTTTTTAAAATTAGAAACAAAATGAGGATCATGTTTTGGGCACTTTCTCTAAATAATGAAACATGGAGGTAAGGTACACGTGATAGAATTTGTGAGTAAAGGAAAGGTGTAAGACAATAATTTCACAAAGCCCAAACATATGAAAAAACCAGTATAATGTGTGAACAAATCTGATACACCAAGTCAACCATTACGGATGGAGACAAACATCGGACTGAAACGTTTAATACCCCGTCCGGAAATCATACACAAAAATACATAACAATGAATTTACAAACCTCTGAGAAGTAACCTTGAGGATCAGAGCATCTACGTAAGTGTTCTGGTGCAATCTAAAACGCGAAAAAAGGCACGACATTATCCATGACCAGCCCAAATGCAAAATTCAAAGTGCAAAGGACAGATACGATTTCACGTCGCTTCAACATTTAGGCGGTTTCTATTCCTGTAAACACGTCCCAAATGCTCGCGACCAGCTGCAATCTCTGCGCCAAGAGTCTGGACCACTTCAACTAGGTGTGCTGCAGAGGGTTACTGGGACGAGAGTGATTCGTGCTTGAAAATCTATGAGGCGCCCATCCAAAATATATGTGCCCTGCGCTCTGACTGGCTGGCATCGAGTAAAGGTCTGGCATCGCCACATGAGATACCTGCCCTTCCCTGCTTGCAGAATTATACCGCTCTACTGAACGGAGACGCCTGGTTACTGATGGTTTGTTAGACGATAGGTGGCTTATGTGTGGTAGGCGAATGCGCTATTTATGAAAGGCGCTCTGACATAACTTCCGCTTTTCAAACTGATTCATTTTGTGAAAGTTACTGAGATTCATGTATCGACAAACGCTGAGTGAAACTTTATTTATCGCGAAACTAGCTGATTACCAGCTATTATCCCACCATATCAGCCTTTTATTGGACAAGAATAATGAAATGTATCAATGGTGTAAGCTCAAAGACACTTCAATTGTTTCAAAAGTGTTTCGACCCCTTAGTTGAGCAGTCAGCGTGTATGATTGCCAAGAAGAGGACTCTGGGTCAATTTCCGGTATTGCCATGTGCTGGGTGGAGTGATTTCCATGAGGACAACCGAGGAGCTGCTTCAATGTGAAGTAGCGATTCCATGGTCTATAAATATGATATGGTCTATAAAGATGATACGGTCTATAAAGATGATATGGGCTGGGAAAACTGTGTACTGCCCAATGCCGTTCCATGTAACAACCAAGTGAGGCATGTGGCTGCTGAATATGAAATGGGGAGAAGTTACGTCATATGGGCCTGATTACAGAGTTACTTTATATGTTTTAAAACTATAAGGTCAACGCACTTATAAAATCTCTTAATATGTCAGTGTAGCACTAACCGAACCAAAATTATAACAAAGTAAAACGTTTCACCATATCTTAATAACCATCATTACCAAACAATGCAAAGTTTCGTCACTGCTTTGCCCCGACATGCTGTTGAAAATGGCATCTGGTCCAACACAAATCGCCTTTATTAGCAACCAAAAAAATTTTGTGTATTTTACTCGATTTACCCATCTAAAAGACGTCCTTCAAACACATTCAAGCTGTAGACAGACGAAATAAATATTCATATCACACATATTTTTCCTACTTTCCAATTTCTCCCCGTTAAAAGATTTTTTTTTTCATTGTATTGAATTATTTGTAGGTATGGAAAAGGTCAGCGATTACAATAATATTCCATAGATCGTATATTGCCGCCAACGTATTATCACTGACTTTTAATAATATAAATTTTATAATTGGTTACTTAGTACGTTTCTTCATCAATATAAATAGGCAGTAATGTGTAATTTGGACCATTCAGCTCTTTCACTCACCGTCTACAGCAAAAACACTGTCAACCTCCGTCATTATATTACTCAAAACAAATTAATAGTGCCATAGTGAAATATACTACTTCCAATGCTGTTCACAGCTATACAAATTAACAGGCTCTTCCGGTCAACAGATGAGCTAAGACCAAATGATTTACAATAGTGAAAAATTGCATCTGAATAATGCAATACATCCCTGCTTGGCCTTAAGTCCTTCTCAGATCATCTCTCCTGATTCCAGTTCCCTCCTCACTCCTTTGACACCCCGGAAACCCATATTCTACATTCTCCCCAAGATCCACATACCTGCCCCCTCCTTTTGGCTGGCATGATTTACTCATTGATTAACACCTCCAACCAATTGTCCATAATCTAACCTCCAACAGCAAAGATGCCAGCTACCGATATATTTCCTGGGTCCCTACTCATCATTATGACGCTACATCGCTATACAGCAACATCCTTCATGCCCCTAGCCTTTCCACCATTGAACACCATTTACAATGTCCTTCAGACTCCAAACCCATTATCGCATTCCTGATTCTCAGCGACTTTTCCTTCAAAGGGAAGGTATGCAGATAAATCTGCAACTCAGCCATGAGCACCTGCCAGGCACCCTCCTATACTGATTTGTTTAGGGGCCATCTACAGGAGACCCTCTTAGTCACCCAGAACTCCAGGTTCATTGATGACATCTTCATGATCAGGACTCAGGGTCAAGACATCCTAACATTATTCCATTACAACCTCAACACCTTCTCTCGCATTCACATCACCTTGTCCTGCTCAATCCAGAGTGTCACATTCCTGGACGTTGATCCACCTCTCTGATGGCTCCACCCGCACCTCTGTCCACATTAAACCCGCCAACCACCAACAGCACCTGCATTTCGACAGCTGTCATCCCTTAAGTATCAAAAATCCACTTCTATCCAGCCTGGGTAACTGGAGACAACAGTCTGCACTGACAAGAACTCCTTTGCCCAGTACGCTGAGGGTTCCACCAAGACTTTCACACACAGGCACTAAACCCTGGACTTTGTCCACAAACAGATCTCCTGTACCATTTCTCCACTCATATCTTACCTTCCACCAACCCCAAGAACCAGTGGCAAAGGAGTGCCGCCTTCGTCACAAAGTACCAGCCTTTACTGGAACTACTGAACCACATCCTTCGTCAGGGCTTTGATTGCCTATCATCAAGCACTGATATGAGGGCCATCCTACTTAAGACTGTTCCCACACTTCCTAAAGTAGTGTTCCTCCACAACATCGAAATTCATCCGTACGCCACTCACAGTCCCAACCCCTTCTGACAGGGATCATATCCCTGTGGAGGACCCAGGTGCAAGTCCTGAACAATCCATCTGACCAACTCTTCCTATGCCAGTCCTGTTATTGATTTGTCCCATCCCATCAGATGTCATGCCACCTGTGTAGGAACTGATGTCACATACCAGGTCTTCTGCAATCATTGCACAGGCTTTTACATTAGTATGACTATCAACCAGTTGTCCACCATGAATGACCACAACCAAACTGTGGCCAAGACCAAAGTAGATCACCCAGTATCACACCATGGAGCTGAACGTAAAATGCTCGATTTCGATGGCTGTTTCACTACCAAAGCCATATCGATGTTCACCTTCATCACCAGCTTTCCCAAAATGTGCAGATGGTAACTATTCTTGCAACTTTTCTCTGCTCCCAAAATGACTCTGGCCTCAGCCTACAGTAACCTATTGTTTCCACACCCTCTCCTCCCTTTTCTCATCCCCTCAAACTCTTCGTGGCCCATCCGCCAATGCACCAGCCCATCTTTCCCATTCCCCACTTCTCCCCTTTTTCGTTCATCATTCCCTCATCCTCCCCACCTCCCTACACCAGAGCTTCCTCATGGTGCACCTGTTTGCAGTGTGGTCCCTGCACACTCCGACAAGCAGAGCTCTTCTCTCCCATCACACCTACCCTGCTACCCCTTCCCCACTCCATCCAGACTGTTGCTTCCCTTCTACAATGACAGTTGCATTCCTGTCATAGGTGTCGGATATGGTGGTCATGAGGTGCATGAGGTACGTTTGCTTTTGTTGCTTGGCTAAAAACTAGTGTGTGAGTGTCTTTTCGTTGGCCTGTCTTTGGAAGCGACAGCTGTCACAGCTAGTCTGGTAGCTGGTAAAATCGCTCTTGTCGCTTTGAATCTCCGTTCAAAGTAGGCTCTCCTTCCGGCTGACCTCCGACAGATATTCTGTACTCACAACAAGGCTTACACGGCTGCGATCTGAATGCCAGTAACATGGCCTGGCATTCCCATGACCACCAACCCCAAGGACAGAATCCTGTATGGCCTGGAACTAGACTTGGATCCAGATGCGTATGGTCCGCTGCACTGTCCAGGGTAACCCTATGTTCAGCAACAAACGTCCGAATTTTGCATCCTAACCTACAGCTACAACCATAAGTGACCTTTCCTCAGACTATATGCCAGTCGTAGGAGTCAATGAACGAGAAATATTTCGTTCCCAATCTCGCATAAAGAGAACACTCAACTAGGATTAGTTCACTTCTTACCTCAAGAATAACGCCCGGCCGACCATTAATCTGGAGACTAAGGAACGCATTGACGGCCCCATTCATATTTTAATCAGTTATATTCGGACGGCTAGTAAACGGACGTCCACAGCGGTTATCCTGCTGGAACCGAACATCGAACCATTTCTACCACTGTTACAAGAACTAGGAACAGAAGCAGAAGACACTGCAAGCGATATCGAAATCCGGCCGACAGACTTTTCGTGGGAACTCCGCCGACGATCCTTAGAATGGAGACAGGGCTGTTGGGAGGACAAAATGGCGCAATTTGTCCTCAACACAAAGAAAGAATGGTAACTCGTCCGACAACTCCGATAACCCAAGCCTAACAAATGTGCTATTCAAGATTGAGACGGCCTTTTGTATGATCCACTGGCGAAGGCTTAGCTTCATCCACCTATCTATGACCGGTAGATGTCGACTCCACAAACATGAGCAATTCTTGCCCAAGAACTTCTGCAAGAAAAGAACAGAATGCTGCATCTAGTAGCCGATTTCTGACGGCGACCGACGCTTGGTCGCTCTCTCCTGACGGCGCAGCAACAGGTCAAGAAAGCTATTTGCCAAGCAAAGAACAATTCACCTGGCCTGGACGACATCCTTAGAATGCTAAAACCAAACGTCCCCCGCGGAAGCCCCTGCTACTGTTTACAAGGATTATTAACAGCTGTCGTTTACTAGAATATGTCGCATACACATCGAACATACCTCACGTTATCTCAATTCCGAAGCTTGGGAAAGATCATCTACAACCAGGCAGTCACCCAATAAACTTTTTGTATACTATGGGGAAGTGCTAGAAAAAATTCACCTGCACGGGATCACAGCTCAATTGGAACAACGTAACATCATACGCACAGAACAGTTTGGTTTCGAGACGAAGTTGACTGCGGAACTTCAGCTCATCCGGATCATTGAATGTATCCAATGTAATTTCAGCAGGTCCAGCTCCCTTCGGCTTCTTCGTAGATATAGAGAAAGTCGTGGTGCAGCCTTAAGCTGCCGAAGAAACTTCTCAGCAATACGTCTTTTCAGGACTGTTATGTAAAAGATTTTGCATTGCGTTCTATTCGACCGGCAACTCTTCGTTCAGCTTGTATGAAAAAATTTCTGGCACAAAACATCCCATCGCTAGCATCCCTCAGGGCTCTGTGTAGTCGCCGTAATTGTTTAATATTTACATTAACGATGTGCCACAGGAACACAACACATCCACGTGCCTTTATGCCAATAACACAGCTTTTTTAACCACAGGTAATGTTATACTACAGCTGATTGCCCGCATGCAGTGACAGCTGGATCAACTTGAAATATGGGCTTACTATAAGAAAGTAACCATTATTGTAACCAGTGCTGCAGCTGTCTTCCATACAAAGAGCGGCGGCGTTTGCGTAGAATTGTCAGTGCTGACGCTCAACACTGCGAGAAATAACCGCAGAATTCAATTGGACAGTGCTGCGAGCCAGAAGACGAACAATGAGAGCTCGCTTCCTAACAGTACGACATCGCCTCCAGCGTCTATCCTTGGCACGTGACCATATCGGTTGGACGCTAGACGACTGTAAAATTGTGGCATGGTCAAATGGGTCTCGATTTCAGTTGGTAAGAGCTAATGATAGGATTCAAGTTAATCGTAGACTGCACGGAGCCATGAACCCAAGTAGAGAAAAAGGCATGGTGCAAGCTGGTGGCTGCGTTTACTTGGAATGAACTGGGTCCTCTGGTCCAATTGAATCGACCATTGACTGGAAATGGTTACACATATTCGGCTACTTCGAGGGTATTTTCAGCCATTGATGGACTTCTTGTTCCCAAACAACGATGAAATTGTTGTCGATGACCACATGCCACGTCACTGGGCTACAGTTAGCTGCATCTGGCTTGAAGAACGTTCTGGAAACGTCAAGCGAATGATTGGGCCACCCAGATTGCTCGACACGAATCTCATCGAACATATATGGGATATAATCGTATAATGGGCGTGAAATCTGACAAAGGCTACACTTTAGCAATTATGGGTGGCTATAGATACAACACGACTCAATAAATCTCCAGGGGACTTCCACCGACTTGTTGAGTCCATGCCACGTCGAGATGCTGAACTATGCTGCCGACACTATATTAGGAGGTATTTTGTGAATTCTGTAACCCCAATGTAACACATCATATCTGAATACCACACAAACCTGAATACTGCACAATTCGTCCAGCTGGCCCAATGGAGACCCAAAAGTGAGTCTCCTTTCAAATTCTGTTAGATGCTGTTGCCATTTCTCACACGAGTTAGTGCCATCTAAGAGACGTTCAGAGTGAGCACCCAACGTATAACGCTGTTCATACCCCTTTGTACCAGTATATACGGATAGCTCTTAGCAGGGGGACTCTGTTGGTTGTGCTATTGTTTTCCCTGATCGGCTTCCTGCGGCGTTTACCATCTTTCATGCCGAATTGTTTGCGATCTTGCGGGCATTGGAGCAGATGAGATGTGTTCCCAGTCTTAAGTTTCTCATCTGCTCTGACTCCCTGAGTACCCTTCAGACCATGCAACACTTGTACCCAGCGGATACGGTCGTCCAGAACATCCATGATGCCCTATTCCACCTGCAACGGCAGGGGAAGGAGATTTCTTTCTGCTGGGTACCGGGGCACATGGGTATTAGGGGAAACGAACTGGCGGATGTGGCTGCCAAAGATGCATGTTCCCTCCCTCTCGTTGTTGAATGTGCCGTCCCCCTCCATACTGGTACCCCCATTTTGCGTTTTCGTGTTATGCGTCAATGGGAAGAGGACTGGCTGGCAGTCGGTGAAATTAAGCTGCGTTTGGTAAAGGCCACCACGCGGCCATGGCGTACGTCCTACCAGTCATGCAGGCGGGATGAGGTTCTCCTCACTCGCCTCCGCATCGGGCACAGTCCTTAACGCACGGTTTTTTACTCTCCGGCGGGGGGACCCCCCAATCTGCAGTGCTTGTGGCGTCCAGATTACTGTCCGCCGCATTTTACCTGACTGTCCTTTATTCTCTGACCAGGGGCGGTGGTTTCCTTGCCACCGGATTTGCCCTCTATTTTGCAAGACGACGTAACGACTGTGTTTAAGGTCTTACGGTTTTATGTCATGTCCAATTTGTTACCTCGGATTTTAGGGAGAGGATTTTAATGTGCTGCTGGGTGACTGGCTCACCCAGGTTTTAGGTAAGAGGTCCGCCAGTCACGATTACCTACTTGTTTCACTTCGATTTCGTTCTCTTTTCCTTGTGTTTCCTTTCCTTTTTTAGTGCGTGTCTTTTCCTCTTGTTTTGCCTCTGTATGTGAGGATTTGGAACTGCGTCAGGCCTGTGTCTTTTAGCCGTTCTCCTTGTTTGCTGTCCGTCTTCGTCCCTTCACCTCATGTGTTCTTGTTTCTATACGTTTGGACGCTGATGACCACGCTGTTTAGCGCCCGAAAACCTCAAACCACACACACACTGGTAACAACACTAAATACCGCCAACACAAATTCACTTTGGTGGCAGTCACAGAGTACTGCAACTCTAATTACTCATCATTTACTCACCCACCAATAGTGTGGACGTGTACGAAGTAACGTTGACAACCGATCATATGGTCTGGGTGTTTCACTTCGTCGGGATGTGCGTGTGCTCTGTGTAATACGAATCTTTTTGTGTACTGTTGTATGGAGTCATCAGTTACAGGCTCCAATATAGATGTCTATTTACTCTTGCCTCCTCCCATGAACCATGGCCTTTGCCGTTGGTGGGAAGACTTGCGTGCTTCAGCAACACAGATAGCCGTACCGTAGGTGCAACCACAATGGAGGGATATCTGTTGAGACGCCAGACAAACATGTAGCTCCTCATGAGGGACAGCAGCCTTCTCAGTGGTTGCAGGGGCAACAATCTGGAGGATTGACTGATCTGGGCCTTGTAACACTAACCAAAACGGGTACAGCCGTAATTTTTCACGAGGGCATGCAGCTTTACTGTATGGTTAAATGATGATGGCGTCCTCTTGAGTAAAATGTTCCGGGGGTAAAATAGTCCCCCATTCGGATCTCCGGGCGGGGACTACTCAGGAGGACGTCGTTATCAGGAGAAAGAAAACTGGCGTTCTACGGAACGGAGCGTGGAATGTGAGATCCCTTAATCGGGCAGGTAGGTTAGAAAATTTAAAAAGGGAAATGGAGAGGTTATAGTTAGATATAGTGGGAATTAGTGAAGTTCGGTGGCAGGAGGAACAAGACTTTTGGTCAGGGGAATACAGGATTATAAATACAAAATCAAATAGGGGGTAATGCACGAGTAGGTTTAATAATAAATAAAAATAATAGGAGAGCGGGTAAGTTGCTACAAACAGCATAGTGAACGCATTATTGTGACCAAGATGGACACGAAGCCCACGCCAATCACAATGGTGCAAGTTTATATGCCAACTAGCTCCGCAAATAATGAAGAGATTGATAAAATGTATGATGTCATAAAAGAAATTATTCAGATAGTTAAGAGAGACGAATATTTAATAGTCATGGGGGACTGGAATTCTATCGTAGGAAAAGGAAGAGAAGGCAACGTAGTAGGTGAATATGGAATGGGGGAAAGAAATGAAAGAGGAAGTTGCCTGGTAGAATTTTGCACAGAGCATAACTTAATCATAGCTAACGTTTGGTTCAAGAACCATGAAAGAAGTTTGTATACATGGAAGAGGCCTGGAGATACTGGAAGGTTTAATAAAGATTATATAATGCTAAGATAGAGATTTAGGAACGAGGTTTTAAATTGTAAGACATTCCCAGGGGCAGATGTGGGCTCTGACCACAATATACTGGTTATGAACTGTAGATTAAAACTGAAGAAACTGCAAAAAGTTGGGAATTTGAGGAGATGGGACCTGGATAAACTGACAGAACCAGAGTGTTTAGAGAGTTTAAGAGGAGCATTATGGAACGATTGACAGGAATGTGGGAAAGAAATACAGTAGAAGAAGAATTGGTAACTTCGAGGGACGAAATAGTAAAGGCAGCAGAGGATCAAGTAGGTAGAAAAAGACGAGGGGTAGCAGAAATTCTTGGGTAACAGAACAGAAAATATAAAAATGCAGTAAATGAAGCACGCAGAAAGGAATATAAGCGTCTCAAAACGGAGATCGACAGGAAGTGCAAAATGGCTAAGCAGAGATGGCTAGAGGACAAACGTAAGGATATAGAGGCATATCTCACTAGGGGTTAGATAGATACCGATTACAGGAAAATTAAAGAGACCTTTGGAGAAAAGAGATTCACTTATATGAATATTAAGAGCTCAGATGAAAACCCAGTTCCAAGCAAAGAAGAGAAAGCAGAGAGGGCAATATACTTCAGGACGATACTATGGAAATGGAAGAGGATGTAGATGAAGATGAAATGGGAGATATGATATTGCGTGAAGAGTTTGACACAGCACTGAAAGACCTAAGTTGAAACAAGGGCCAGGGAGTAGACAACATTCCATTAGAACTACAGACAGGGTTGGGAAAGCCAGCCATGACAAAACTCCACCATCTGGTGACCAAGATGTATGAGACAGGCGAAGTACCCTCAGACTTCAAAAAGAATATAATAATTCCAATCCCAAAGAAAGCAGATGTTGACAGATGTGAAAATTACCGAACTATCAGTTTAATAAGTCACGGATGCAAAATACTAACGCGAATTCTTTACAGACGAATGGAAAACTGGTAGAAGCCAACCTCGGGGAAGAATCCGTAGAAATGTTGGAACACATGAGGCAATACTGACCCTACGACTTATCTCAGAAGCTAGATTAAGGTAAGGCAAACCTACGTTTCTAGCATTTGTAGACTTAGAGAAAGCTTTTGACAATGTTGACTGGAATACTCTCTTTCAAATTCTGAATGTGGCAGGGGTAAAATACAGGGAGCGAAAGGCTATTTACAATTTGTACAGAAACCAGATGGCAGTTATAAGAGTCGAGGGGCATGAAAGGGAAGCAGTGGTTGGGAAGGGAGTGAGACAGGGTTGTAGCCTATCCCCGATGTTATTCAATCTGTATATCGAGCAAGCAGTAAAGGAAACAAAAGAAAAATTCGGAGTAGGTATTAAAATCCATAGAGAAGAAATGAAAACTTTGAGGTTCGCCGATGACATTATAATTCTGTCAGAGACAGGAAAGGTCATGCAAGAGCTGTTGAACGGAATGGACAGTGTCTAGAAAGGAGGATATAGGATGAACTTCAACAAAAGAAAAACGAGGATAATGGAATGTAGTCGAATGAAGTCGGGTGATGCTCAGGGAATTAGATCAGGAAATGAGACGCTTAAAGTAGTTGACCAGTTTTAATATTTAGGGAGCAAAGTAACTAATGATGTTCGAAGTAGAGAGGATATAAAATGTAGACTGGCAATGGCAAGGAAAGCGTTTCTAAAGAAGAGAAATATGTTAACATCGAGTATAGATTTAAGTGTCAGGAAGTCGTTTCTGATAGTATTTGTATGTAGTGTTGCCATGCATGGAAGTGACACGTGGACGATAAATAGTTTAGACAAGAAGAGAATAGTAGCTTTCGAAATGTGGTGCTACAGAAGAATGCGGAAGAGTAGATCATGTAACTAATAAGGAGGTACTGAATATAATTGAGGAGAAGAGAAATTTGTGGCACAACTTGACTAGGAGAACGGATCTGTTGGTGGGACATGTTCGAGGCATCAAAGGATCACCAATTTAGAATTGGAGGGCAGAGTGGAGGGTAAAAATTGTAGAGGGAGACCAAGAGATGAATACACTAAGCAGATTCAGAATGATGTAGGTTGCAGTAGGTACTGGGAGATGAAGAAGCTTGCACAGGATAGAGTAGCATTGAGAGGTGCATCAAACCAGTCTCTGAACTGAAGACCATAACAGCAACAACATGTAATCTTGCTGTGACGTCTCAGAAACGGATACGAACATACTTATTTCCTTTTTTTATTTTATTTTTGAATAGGAAAATTGATTCAAGATGTTGCACACCACCCGTACAGTGACATCGGTCTTTATTCCGCGATAAATATTTTTCTTAGAACATTCCTTCTCATCCAAGGTTTTATTTTCAAATTAGTTGATAAAAATATAAACAGATCAACCATTCAGCTGTATATGTTTGTCTTGGTGACACTGATTAATCACATTATACAGTCAGAAATAATTCTAGAACATGACTTATTTCTAGTAATATTATGTAGAATCTTTAGGCAAAGTTTATTTTACGGTGCAGAATGTTTAAGTAGATAAGACTCGAGCAGAGGTATTAGCAGAATCTTCGACTATTATCATCTTCAGGAAGGACTGGCTTCCGAGAATGGGACTTATAGAGAGAAGCTGAGGACAGAAAGCTATCGGAGTCCGTACCCCTAAACTCCAGGACCGGAAGATTCATTACAGGAGCGAAATAAAGGGGTGGAGACTGGGTCGGAGAGCAGAGCGCGGAGATTGCTCCGTGTCAGCGAGATGCTTTATTAAATCACTTTAATTAAGAGGTCGGACAAAGCACGGGCCACCACCAGCTGCTGGGCTGCTGGAAAAATTTGTTAAGCGTGTGTGTATTTCCTGCTTGTCCGAAGAATCTCCGTATAATACCCGTTCTGCAGAGATATTCCGGATATATTACGCAGACGTTATTTCACCTGTTGTAAATTGTTATCACGATCTCTGGAGTGGAAAAGGCCATTACAATGTATGTGAATAAATTTTCTTACATTATGAGACGCCTTTGAAGAAAGGTTGTAACAGCAGTGTTTATTCAGTGTTATCCATGTTTCAACACAGGATACGGCTAAAAGACCTTCGGTATTTGGAGAGGCCGGTGTGTGAGTCCTGGCGGCGTTACTGATACTTAGGAGTTATCGATCGATAGTGGTGTACACACAATTTTCAGAGAGCACATTGTCTTAACTAGGTGATTATCTTGTATTTGCTGTGGAGGAGTATGTTCGCAATGGTGGTCCTGTGATTGCTAATCAACGAACATTTCGCCTTCGGTTCGAACTCGGCCGACGTGATTCTGTTCCTGTCAGAAAAACTTTTCTAGATTGGGTAGCAGACTTCAGATCATCAGGTTTGCACTGAAAAGAAAAGCTACTGACCGACCTTGGACTGTAACAACGCTGGAAAACGTGACGCATGTGAGAGCGTTAGTCCAGCAATCTTCAAAGCGTTCAGCACTTAAACATGCACTGCCCTAGAATTGTCCGATAGGACCATCCGCACAGAGATCTTCACATGCATCCACACTAAATGACGGTTACTCAACAATGAAGTGAATTTTGAAACTCGTAAAACTGTGTGTGAAGATATTCTTGAGAAAATTCCTCGAGGCTCTGTTTTGCTTTCTTCCGATGAAGTCCACTTCCACTTGTCGGCTACCGTAAATGAACAATATTTCCGCTACCGGGCACCAGAAAACCCTCAGGAACTTAACCAACGACCTCCTCACAGGCGTCGTGTGACAGTCTGTCGCGCCGTTGCTGAATTGGGTGTGAGGCATCAGTATATTTTTCGCAAAAAATGGCGTAAACGCCACTGACACATGCTAGAAATCCAAGTTAAAGCCATTCATTGGGGACCGTGAAGAGGGAGAAATCTCGTTCCAGCAATATAGAGCCATGGCTCACACCTCTCGGCGCTGTCTAGAAATGTAGAAATTTTGAGAAAGCTTTTTCCTTTTTCCTTTGAGGACAGTTAAAGATTAAATTGTAGGAAACGTCGTCCCACAACCCCGCAAGCACGAAACGAGGCAAACATCCAGTTAGTAGCTGCCATTCTATCAGTAATAACACTAAGAACTATTGGAAACTACCGGGAAAGCTTCGTGAATGTTTCGACAACGGAGGACGCCGTTTATCGTCTGGTATCATGCGCCGATATCACTTTATCGGTGTCTTTAAGCTGACAACCGAACTGTAATTTGATTTGCAGATTGCAAACGCCTGTAGTTGTCGTGTGCGATCTTTCGGACCCAATGGAGGACGCCTATTGAGCCATCCCGGCAGCAGCTCGGTACGATGAGCGCATTCAGTCACCACACTATAGAATGGCTAGCGAAAGCTTCGTGACCACACGGCACTTGGAGCCTCTTCGCTACATGACGCTACGCTGACGCTGTCAATTCGCGACTCTGACAACATCGTTCGTACTTTAGTTCAGAAATCCTCATCCTTGTTGCTATTGTATGAGCTGGACTCTGTTTCTTGCTGCTTTATTTCTAATGAGTCTTCATATGCTTGTAGAAATACAAGTTAAACAAATCCTCCGTTTACTGTGTTAACTTGGTCGCTAATTATTTCAGGTCCTGTCCAACTTTCCTACTAAGACAGTTACCATACCACTCTGTAACCCTCTTTTCCTTACCATTGTGTACAAAGTCGTACGCAGCGTACCAAACATAGGGCGTAATTTTTAAAACCAAGTAGTTTCAAATAGAGTACTATTTTGAAGTTCACAAATAAGTGTTTTCTCTTTATTTTTCCTGTCTGTAAGTACATTTTGAAATACGGTAGCTCCGCCAGACCCTTTACGAGCGACGTTCAGTAAAGACTCTGCATCGTACAGTTAATAAGTCACCTCTCTCTGTCTGCGAAAAAATACTCGTTAGACGCTGCAAGTTCCCGCCAAGTCGCGTTTACCGCCCTCTCAAATAATTTGCAGCAGTGAATGGAAATGGATGTGCATTTTTGACGAAGTGGAGAGCGTTTGGCGATGCTCCTATTGCCGGGGCTACTGTTGTTGGCACAAGGCACTGCAATGTGGCAGGAAGCTCCAGTTTGCGACGGGGAGACAGCAGTTAGTACTGGATCTGTCGTTATTTCCAGTGTACTAATACTTACTATCGTTATTTACAGTGTTCTGTTCATTACTATCGGGCCACTTACACTCCTTCTATTGTTATTGTTATTTCTTTCCTTTCTCAGACGTTATGTCTGGTTAAAAATGGAAAGTGACGCGCACCTTGATGAAGCGTGACTTCCCTTTAACTGTACGGTATATGTTACATTGCATTTAGGAACTTTCGGTTAATTGAACATGTATCAATAATTACAGATGTCTGTAGTTGTATATGTACGTTTGGATGTACTGGTGGATATTTTGTAGTATGACTCCTGTAGTTGATAGCCTAATTGGTATAATGTCAACTTTATCCTGATGCCACATGTCCTTGACTTCTTCAGCCAGTTAGATATATTTTTCAATTTTTTCACCTGTTTTCTTCTGTATATTTGCTGTATTGTGTATGGATATTTCGATTAGTTGTGTTAATTTCTTCTTTTTATTGGTGAGTATGATGTCAGGTTTGTTATGTGGTGTTACTTTATCTGTTATAATGGTCCTGTTCCAGTATAATTTGTATTCATCATTCTCCAGTACATTTTGTGGTGCATACTTGTATGTGGGAACGTGTTGTTATATTAGTTCATGTTGTATGGCAAGTTGTTGATGTATTATTTTTGCTACCCTTCTGGGGTATTCTGTATTTGCTAGTATTGTACATCCGATTGTGATGTGATCTACTGTTTCTATTTGTTGTTTGCAAAGTCTGCATTTATCTGTTATGCTGTTGGGATCTTTAATAATATGCGTGCTGTAATATCTTGTGTTTATTGTTTGATCCTGTATTGCAATCATGAATCCTTCCGTCTCACGGTTATTATTATTATTCGTACGGTTTCCATGATCATTCTGCATTTTTATATACATGGTTAAATATACATAAAATACATAGTATAAAACGAACATAATGTAAGAACAAATTATCAAAAAATTTTAATTGAATATATAGGTATCTTAACGAGTTCACAGGTCTTGGTGTGGCCAAATGCAGTTCACTGAATCCTCCAGGATATTTCCGTAGTACATGCTCTTCAGTCAGGTGCTGTATTTCGCGCAGCGGCCCCAAAGTCGCTTAGCAGGACGTACTTGAAGCCCCAGTCATACGAAGAGGCAGCATACCTTGCATGCCCTACACGTAATCGACTTAGAGCTACTCATAGTTTCCTGGGAAAAACAAATACTCTTACAAGTTTAGCAGTCTCAGTAATAAGGCGAGAACCATCGAGCTTCTGCCAAATCTCTATTTATTCTTGACACATGTAATACATAATAGGCTCATGTTGCGTTGACCCGGCTGGTTTTCTGAATTTAAACCTGCTGGCAGGTATATTCTGTAGTAGGTTATACAGAAGTGAGATTTGACGAGTAACACACTCTTGGAACTCTCTTATAGCTGCTGCTTCTTGTCTAATTGATGGTGGCGCAGTATAATATAATACAGGCAGTCATGTAAGTGCTATTGATATAGTAGTGCCATAATTACACTCATTAACTGGTTTAGCTAAGCGTCAAGTTTTTGCGCATTTGAACAGATTTTCAATACTGAAGCACATATCTGTCACAGAGTAAACCAGCGCCTGAATAGCAGTACGACGAGTTTTGCACTCTATCCTGACCCAGATAATTTTCAATCCACATAATTTCTGGTGTTCACTTCCGTTGCTGCATTTTATATGTGGTTCTTAAGCGTGCAGGCCAGTCAAAAAGGCCCCCGCTCCCAAGTATTTTGGGTATGGGCTACGTTCCAGAAAAATTCGACTACCACATTTAACTTGCAATTCACCTGACGGTTATTAATATAGCAATCATTTACCTCCGTTTTATATGGGTTTGGCTTAAATCAACAGTTCTTGAGGTACACACCCATAATTTGTAAATCAGTGGTCAAAGCTCTTTTGTGCTCTTCCAGGTTTCCTGCTTGATAAGCTAGTGCTAGGCCGTCACCAAATTGGATCAGTTTAGCATTAACATTGAACTTATCACCGGTACAAAGATTACAAAAGGAATGGTGATAGCACAGAGCCTTGCGGCAGCTCATCATTTAACCTTCGCCCTATACTGCATTTTTCTCCAGGGAATACATGGAACCTCCTGTTGTTAACCATTGAAATGAGTCTACTGCGGTACATTTGTATGTGGCAGCCGAACATTGTAATTACTCTAATGTAAAATAAAATGGACCTGCTGTATTGTAAACGATGTATGCCTCTGATGGGCTCTATACAGCGGATCATTGACTTTGCACCACCGCAGAGCCAAGGATACTGCTTCTAGTCTGAGATTGTAATGATGGAGTAAGAGAGAACTGGGTGCCCAGCAGTGAGTTTGTATCAGTGTGTGAGTGAAAGAGGATGCACTAGGAAGATTTTTGTGTGGTGTGTTCTGTAAAGCCACCAAGTCTTACATCATATTGTAGGAATTTTCTCATAGCAAAATTTTGTGTTACAGCGCACGTAAAATAGGTACGAAGTTAAAAATGATTTATTTTCTAATGGAATGTAAAGTAAAATGATGATACGTAAGATTAATTGTGACAAGAAAGGATTAGTGGATTGATATTACAAAGAAGCTTTACGAGTATTATCAGAAATATAAATGTGGAAGTAGAAGTCTTCCCACAGTTAAGGCAGAGAAGTTAATTTTTATTACTTTTCTTTTGCCAGCGCCCTAGTGTAAATGAGTTGGCTGATAATTCGTAACAGAATTCTATGGTGAACAACCGCAGAATGTTCCTAAACAGATTTGATGTACAGACTAATTAGATATTTCCCTTTCGCAACGTTTCTAAGATTTTTCAACACATGTATACGTAATGTGATGATTTGTCTTTATGCTGTTTAGTGATGTCAGATATTACTTGCTGTACAAATCTCATTGTTTGTGACTGCATCAGCAAAGAAAGGTTTTCATTTAGTAAAAAGGGTGAAATTGTTCTGAGTAATGTATTTTCAGTTGTCAAATGATTTGAAAACCCAAACTCAACTTCGAATATAATTTCGTTATTGAACAAGTCAGTGTTAGTAATTTACCCATTTCACGGACGATTCCCTGTACAGGTAATATGTTTCTCAAAGACATTCAATTTTTCGTTAAATGTTTTCATTTATCAGCGAAAAGAATTTCATGTATATTTCAACCTACGACGGCCAGTCTGTAGCTAGTGTATTTTATTGTTCCTCATGAGAGAGCGGAATATAACGCTATCCTCCGTTGCTGCTTTAGAAGCAAGAGAATTTTATTTATGTGTTAGGTGCACAGGAAAAGAAAAAGTTATCTGCTTTGAATATGGCCAGAGGATTCAGTACCAATGGGGTGAATGCATTTTGCAGTGACTGTATTTCTGTATTGGTATTGGGAGTTGCATTGCTCAGTCAGTTCGTATAAAGTCTTGCTAACAATAACGCAGACTAAGCACACCACTTGAGGCTACAATACGCTACACGGTAACTCCAGTTTTGTATCCAATCCCAGTTCAGAAAATCATTTAAGCATTTCCATAAATCTGAAACAACGTTGCATTTCAATAATTTTAAAGAACCATGCTATCCTTAAGTAGCAAGCAATGGCGTCACACGGTATCAAACACGACCACAACAACAATAAATGCTACTGCAGTTTTTAACTTAAGCTGGCAGCCTGCTACGATAAAAGATATTAATATCAATACCTGATCACAGTAACAGGGATTCTGAAGATGTCAACTGGAAGCGTTCATGCGGGAGAGAGAGAATGCTCACGCTAGATACCGCGATTACTTACTCTTGAGAAATAGCACAAACACGATGATGTGTGCATCGCACCGGTTGCTGAGTAAATTAACCGTAACTTACGTTTCAAGTTGTAAACTTGTAAAATAAACCGTTTACAAAGTATGTGTTGATCTTCATTGTACACTCCGTGCAACTGGCCCTTTTTTTCTTAAGGCTACCTCGGACGACTAACGCCGGTTAACTGCCATTAATTTGAATGATGGAATCTTTTTTTTTCTGTGAATATTATAATTTTGTTGAAAAGGGACATATGGAGTCGTGTTTACGATGCGGAGTACTTTTTAAGTATTATTTCGCTTCGAAGATCCACTGCAGCCGAACATTCTACTGAAGAATTTCGCTGTGAGGAAGGGCGGTGAGTTGTCCTTGGGTAGCTCAGTCAGTAGAGCAGGTGGCAGCGGAAAGGAAAGATCCTAGGTTCGAGTCCCGAAGTGTCACACAATTGTACTCTTGCTAGAAAATTCCTTATCAGCACACATTCCGCGGCAGAGTGAAAAGTTCATGCCTCGCAGTCACTGTTCAAAATGAAATCTTTTTCGGTTTACTGGTGCAGTTTCGTTGTTATCCCTTTACTCACTACAATCCTGCTTTCATAGTTGCTACTGAAGCAAACAAAATACGCCACTGAGCTTCCGAACTTTCCTTGCTGACATTACGTACACAAATTAACGAACAATTACAGTGTCACACAGTAACGAAGTAGTGAAGTACCTGCGTTCTGTCACCTGTACGTTGTTGTGTGACGCTGCGTGGTTGCCAGACTAGCCAGCGAGCCAGTGCTGTAGTGCTAATACGTGTTGTTCTACCGTCATTGCAGCAGTAACATGGTGAGTGGCTGTCGCTGTTGCATGTGTTACGTAACCGTATGAGGTACAACACGCTTAAATTTTAAGCATAATTAAAGTACGTACAAACATTGAGTGTGTTTGATTACTATGCACATAACTTAGCGTGCTGTGCCAAGCAATGCAGCTGAAGTTAAAAAGGAGAGAAAGAGGAACACACTATGAAATCTTACCTTGTCTGTTGTAAAGATTGAGTTTTTAATTAACTGCAATATTATTATACGCAAGAATGAAATGCGATATTGCAAGATGTCTCACGTATTCTCTTTCACGATGAAACTTATTTGTGGAAAAAGAGCATAGTTGTGTATCATTAATTAATGCAAGAACTGTTTGTGAAGTGCATACTGGAACAATGCAATTAAAATAAATTACTTCCAACAGTTTGCTCTCACTGTTTCATAAAATGGTGTTGTATTCAGTGTACAGAGCGTAAGCGTATATTCTTGCGCTAGACAAAGCAACAGCCAAAATATATTCCTTTCTTTTAAAAATAAAAAGTGGCTCTTATTATCGAAAAATGTCGATAATATTCAGAGTGCTGAAAAGGTATTTGCGACACAAGAAAAGAATTATGGAAATTAATTTTTTGTATGACAAGAATATACGCAAAGGTCACTAATAAAATAAAAAACAAATGGCAGAGTGATACGTTGGTGGATACAGTATTGTGTAGCTACGAATAACAACATCCAAGGGAAAATTTGGTCGTCATTCGACAGTTGTAGGACGGAATTTGATGTAAGTTCGTATCAGTTTCACGATCAGCAGCACGAATAAATAATCTACTTTGTTTGTATTCAGCAGCAAACTATATAATTTTATTGCAACTGCTTTTCACAGGTTTGGTTGTTCTTCAAACTATGACAGTTAACGACTAGTGAGGACAGGGAAATCTCATTAGCGAAGTCATAACACTGCTGTAACGGCGAACACATTTAGATCGTAGAATCACACAGCTTGAGAACTAGATTCAGTTGAAACCAGTTGCAGTCGGTCAATGTAAGTTGCAGAGAAATGATTTCGATCAGGCTTTATTTCTTTAATGAGCTGTTCAAGTACGACTTACTACCGTAAGCTGTGGTCCTAGGTGCGAGCCCCGGTCCGGCACATTTAACCTGCCAGAAAGTATCGCATCATTGTACACTGCACTGTCAAATGAAAAATTCATTTATATCGACTTTGTATATAAGCAACTTCAGATGAAATTTGAAAATGAAACTGTTGTATTCATCTACATTCACAACTACACTCTGCAAACCACTGTGAAGTGCATGGCAGATTCATTCCTCAAATGAGACTACGGATGCTGCAATTAGCGTCTTCTTTCTGTCCCTGCTGAAACTGAAACTGAAACTAGGGCGTTGTACTACAAGGCGCGTTCGGTAACAATTGTTTTTCTGAAAGCAGGTTGGTTTTATTCAGGATTCCAATACAGCATATTGTTTCCCGCTCCTATGACTACAAAAGCCTGTTTTCCACATAATCTCCAACGCGACAGCCTTACGCCACCTTAATGGGAGGATCTGTTTGACCGCATGATACTACTCTACTGGTCGACGTCAATAACCTCCCCCTCATCCACGTCCTGCTTCCTGCAGAGGGCATCCTTCATTGGGCCAAACAGATGCGCAGACTTGGATGAGGCCTCGCGTTGATATGGGGAAGTTCGTTTGCATTTTTCAGGCAACGGACGTGTTGAAAGCGTTCCTTTGATTTCCTGAGGGTAGCACAGAAGGCTTCAGAGTTGATCGTTCGCTCATGAGGGAGGATATGGAACATAATAACCCCTTCAGAGTCCCAAAATGCCGTCACCATGATTTGAGCTACTGTGGGTGCGGCTTTGCACTTCTTCTTCGGATGACAGGTGGTGCGGCGGCGCTCCAAGGATTGCCGTTTTGTTTCCGGTTCGAATTGATGAACTCATGTTCCACCACCTGTGGCGATAGTCGACAGTAAATTGTCACGATCAGCCTCGTAACGCTCAAGACATTCCGCACAGATGGTCCTCCGTTGCTGTTTATGGTCTTCTGCTCGGCAGCGAGGAACCAAGCAGGTACAGTCATTTGAGTACACCAACTGGTGGACTAGTTTGTCAGCGCTACAAACAGAGATGTCCAGTTGTGCAGAGAGGTGTTTGGTTGTGATCCGTCAATCACCTCGAAAGTTCAAACACTGCAACGGCCACAACAGTGTGAGGCTTTCCGGCATGCAGAAGATCGGGCGTGTTTCCCCGACCTTGTTGCGATGGCAGACTCATCGCCCAACGACTCGCGTGCTTTTGTTCACTGCTAGGTCTCCACTGACATTCTGAAAGATCCTATGACTCTCTGAAATGCGCTGTTTTCCTGCCAAAAGAATCTCAATGACAGCTGTCTGCTTGGACCCCACCGCCGTTACAAACGGCATTCGGAAGCCTACGTGTAGCACCGCAGTCTATCGGGTAATTATGAAACTATAAGGAGGGTTGAAGTGGTAACATTGCACGATATCCCACAACTAATTCCCCATTTTTTGAACTGAAATTTGCCGAGAGAAAATGTACTGTATCACTTGTTATATGCCCCTGGTATACTCTTAGAATTCCTCAAGCTGCGACTTCAATTTTACTAGCAACTTTTTACGGGATAGTGTGCGTCTGTCTTCAAGCGACTACCATTTCAGTTCTATCGCCATCTTCTTGAAGTTCTCCCATGGTGAAACAAACCTATGAGCAGTAGTGCTGCCCTTTTTTGTATTCGGTGAGTATCCCCAGTTACACAAGCTGCCACATTGTCGCGAATAAAACAGTGACCCGTATATACAATAAGTTTTCTTTAATTTACGTCTATGGTCACAAACTTTTGTTAACAGATTACCGATTTCGGTCTATAATGGCTATCATAAGACCGGTTTTAGCATTTAACATTTGACGATGCCATTATGGCTGCAGTACATTAGGACTTTGTTTTTATAAAACAGATCAGATGATGGTCATTATAGACCGAAACCGGTAATTTGTTAACAAAAAGTCTGTGACCATAAACGTAAATTAAACAAAAGATATCCCCAGTTAATCTGGAACAAGATTCTAGAATGGGTCACACAAGTAAGCAATCATTTTTCTAGATTATTTGCACTTTCGTAGTGTCCTACCAATGAACCGACTTCAGCCATGTGCTCTAACTTCAGCTGAGCTTATGTGATCGTTCTTTCCTCACTTCCATAGATTATTTAAAATCCAAAAAGACGACGAAACGGAAGAATATTCAGATTGTGATGGAGTATTATTACGTGCTGTGATTATGTCTTTCACGCTTGGCTATCGAAGTGGAGTAAGAGAAACAAGCGATGTTATGCATTTCCCCTAAACACAGACGTTTCAGCTTCCACTGGACTGCGGCGAAGATTTAGATTCGACACAAAAAAATTTTGATTCAAGGCCCTCGACTGTTGACCTTCGCGTTGGTAGGGGCCGCTGTAAGCGACTTCTTTGGAAGGAATCTTTGGCCCGCCACGGGCACATCAGGAAGTTCTCAGCAACCAAACCATTGAAAGTCCGTTTCTGCGAAGCCCTAAAAATGTGCTCTCAACAGTCAAGTAATAATTAGCTTGTTTCCGAAATGAAATTTCATTCTGCAGTGAAGTGTGGTCTGATTTGAAGTTTTCTAGTTCATTAAAACTGGATTCCGGGACCAGACTCGGCTTTGGGACCACTGCATTTCGGGGACAGGTTCTCTACCAAATGAGCTATCCGAACACAACGACGTCTCCACACACGGACCACAAACTCGGAGTAAACAAGGATAAAAAGGAAAATTGGCGCTGCCCAATAGAAAGGGAAAACAGACATCTTCCCCGAAAGCAACTTCAGTATTTGCAATGGACTACCTTTCTCGGTATATTGCATCTGCATGTCACTTTACTTTGAACTCTGTATTTCGTTCTGATTCTGAATTGATGCGTGCCGGCCGGGGTGGCCGAGCAGTTCTTGGCGCTTCAGTCTGGAGCCGCGCGACCGCTACGGTCGCAGGTTCGAATCCTGCCTCGAGCATGGATGTATGTGATGTCCTTAGGTTATTTAGGTTTAAGTAGTTATAAGCTTTTTTTGTTGATCCGTCGGCTGTCGTATTGTTTCGTTTGCTCACAAAATCCTAGTAGGAACTGGATTTTATCTTGATTTTAGCATAGCTGGAATCAGTTTGTCTCTAATTGGCACTTACAAAGATAAGTCAACAAGTAAATGCCGTTTCTTTTTTTATTTTTATTTTTTGCTCCGTATGTTGACAACAGACAAAGTCACGCCTTAACTTCATTGTTGTGCGTTAGCTCTGTTGGTTCAATGAACAGTTCGATTTACAGAGACTATAGGGCGTTATATTTTTATTACTGTCTCGTTATCCATACGTATCAAGGAATAAATGAGAATGTGAAAATAATTCGTTTTATGTAGGTACAACTGTGGAATGGTAATAGCTCTCTCAATGAACGAAACATACGCGCGATACCTCAGTGGACACCCCAGGATACGACAACTTACGAGTGGGAGGAAGGTGCAGGTTGAGCTTACGGAAGACCATTTGTTGCTTCACAATTCACAATAGTTGGTAATCCTTTATTTAACAAGATGTACTTCAAAACATCAATAACATATGAGTCAATAGTAACTGTCAGAAAAATGGTTTGAGGACGGCGAACCACAAGGACAGAACTTACTTTTTCTTGGGACAAGCAATACCTCTTTAAAATAAGTTCAATATTCATAAAAATGCAGCTCGAGAGCTCTTTAGGCATCCATAAGATTTCAACCATGCAAAACTGACCTCTGCAATTACAGAAAGAGCATTACCATAACAATTTGAAACCCACTCATTTGACAGTAAACTTCAAACAAGGAAGGTGGCCCTTATTTAGAAAAAATTTTTGGTGTTGTTGTTGTTGTTGTTGTTGTTTTCAGTCCTGAGACTGGTTTGATGCAGCTCTCCATGGATACACTAAAGCTGCATGCCCTCGGGAAAAATTACGGCTGTTGTTTCCCCTTGCTTTCAGCTGTTCGCAGTACCAGCACAGCAAGGCCGTTTTGGTTAATGTTACAAGGCCAGGTCAGTCAATCATCCAGACTGTTGCCCCTGCAACTACTGAAAAGGCTGCTGCCCCTCTTCAGGAACCACACGTTTGTCTGGCCTCTCAACAGATACCCCTCCGTTGTGGTTGCACCTACGGTACGGCTCTCTGTATCGCTGAGGCACGCAAGCCTCCCCACCAACGGCAAGGTCCATGGTTCATGGGGGTAGGCACAATAAAATTGTACAAGTTCAGAATTACCGTTAAAACAACTCCAGGGTGCTTTGGACGCTATCAGTTTAATAACTTTTCACAGGAAGGTAACAACATCCAAAATTTTACCAGATCAGCATTTGAAAATATTTTAAAATTTACAGGTCGAGAATGACAATAGAGGTTTGAAGCATCCGTTGGGCACTAACAATTTTGAAACAGAAAGTAACATAGATTAAAATTTACAGTACTCCACAATTAAGGACTGATAGATCTTCAAATCAAGCGAAGGTTAAGACAACAATACAAGACAAGGCGGAGGCAAAGCTTGGCTAGCATGGTTTAGGATAGCGGACTCGATTTAAACTTAAGTCCGAGTGCTGTAAGATTAAGAACTTTCCTTACAGAGAGATTCCGTGGTAGGCGAGGATACGGTGCCGCCCCAGTGGGTACCACGAAACAGGAGGCGGAACGGTACGCCGCACACACGTGCACAGCCGATATGGACTAGCCACGAGCTGAATCGGCAAGTAGTGGGGCCAACAGCTCCAGCGCTACGACCAACTCGGGAAACCTAGGGTAAAGGAGATTTGTATTTAACGTCCCTTTGACAACGAGGTCATTAGAGGTGGACCACAATCTCGGATTATGGAAGGAAGAGGAAGGAAATCGACTGTGCCATTTCAAGGGAACAATCCCAGCATTTGCCTGAAGCAATTTAGGGAAGTCAAGGTAAACCTAAATCAGGATGACTGTACGCAGGATTGAACCATCTTCCCCCCGAATCCGAGTCCAGCGTGCAAACAAATAGACGCACAATTCATGCAAGAGTGAGAATTAAATAAGTAAATTCCCAAGGCCCGACACAAGAATATCAAAAGCAAACCCCACCGCGGACACCGACCAACATCTAAGTGTTACAATGACTGCATAATTAGAACACAGATGATCAACGGGTTAACAATTTAACAGTAAAGACCAAACGCAGGATTTAATTTGATTAAACAGCCAAATGTTAACAAGACTCGCAAAGTAAACTTAAGAATAACAAAGAATACTTGAGCGCTAAGCACGAGATTACAGTGGTAATAAAATATACATCAATAAAGCAATAAATTCCTTCTTTTACGAGAAGTGCTGGATCTCACCAAGAACTTCCAATGTGAGTACAAAAAAAAAAAAAGCCAGCATTAATCGGGCTGCTGGCATTTTCTCATAACGACTGTATCCGATGTTACAATTCATGCACAAGTCGGACATGGAAGAACTTGCCACCTTGAAGGTCATTCTCGATATTCAGTCTCAGTGGTCACTAATATATGCCCTAGAACGTATTACAAAGAAATTAAATTCACACTCAAACTATAATGACAAAATCACCAAAATGCTGAACAACTTGCAATATAAGAAAACACAGCTTCTATACACTCAAATATATCACGCATAAGGGGAGTTCACTCAGAGAGGGGGAGGGTGAATGTAGTAGGTTGAGTTCGGATTGACAGAGAGCAGGGGGGCAAATCAACCTAACGGGAGAAAATCCTGCACCGGAGCACAAATAGCAATATCAACAGAAGTACCTTACGCAAAAATAAGGTAGGAAGGGCAGTTACCGGAGAGAATCAACGTCATCACGACGCCCAAGTCAGGATAACGTCACTCGCAAATACAGACAGTCAATCGGACGCAACAGTGTAGATGATTCAAATGGCTCTAAGCACTATGGGACTTAACATCTGAGGTCATCAGTCCCCTAGACTTGGAACTACTTAAACCTAACTAACCTAAAGGCATCACACACATCCATGTCCGAGACAGGATTCGAACCTGCGACCGTAGAACAGCATAGAGCCCAACACACCACACAAACACTGGCCCCGTAATAGTAGCCGCCCTCTTAGACACACTACCTCCTATCAGACACCGTAATCACACGCTCACGCGTTCCTCTCTCTCGCGTTCCCACCATCCGTCAACAGCCTCCTTCATCCTCCACCGACCAAAGAGCCAACTACAAGATGACAGAAGAACCCCCGGTGGAATGACAGAAAAGCGAATCACACCAGTAAGCAAAGATATAACAGCTGAAGAAACAAGCCGACACGGCTCAATACTATCAGATAAATCACCTTAAAAACGGTATTGTTCGCGACAAAGGGCGTTAGGGTAGCCAGTCGATTGGAGAAGCGGGACAGGAACACCTAAACGGCTGAGTAAGTGCCTCGTGATGACCGTCGTACCAGAAAGTTGACGAGAGCGTAGCGAATGAGTTGAAGATTAACCCCGTTTATGCATTTGCAGTCCTGTGTGAGTCCATAAACTGTGGCAGCATTGGTGCTCAAATTTTGTTGAATTTAGTGGGAATGAACTGAAGACCTCGGCTGTGAGTTTGCAAGTAAACAATGCTAAGTTCCGATTGCCTGATTTTTAAGAATAAAATTTTTTAAACAATTTATGACTTTAAAAATAACTCGTTGCTGTAGAAAATTTGTAAATAGTGACTTACCTGAATAAAAAAATCATTGTGGATGTACTTGAAATAACTTATTTATGCGATTTTATTGAATCCTTACGACCCAATTTCTCAAAACAACTTCTCCCATTTCACTGTTTAGGGCCGAGTCTTTCAATTTAAAAATGTTGATAATCTTCGCCAAGTTCGCGTTTTCCGTTGTAAGAGGGGCATGTGTTCTGTTACAATGGACTTTCGAGCAGGAACATACGCGGCAGGCCCCAAAGAAGAAGTCAGTGTCTGGCACCTTAACTCGAGAAAGCAACCTACCCAAAAGTAAATTAGCACAGTTAGTTAGGCTTCCACAGAGCATCCCTTTGTGCACCCGTGGTGTTAAATAATCACCTCAGCAAGAGCCTTGCCTCACTGAAACCGTCATGTCGTGTTTCCGAGGCTGGTACATCAGTCTATCAGTCCACAGACGACATAGTACAGCCACATCAAGTCTGTATAGAGACACTGTGAATGATGTGGGGATCGGAAATGCCAATAATAGGATTCTGGCTAGAATGATAAACTGTCAACGATGTTGTTGCTCGCTAGATGCGACAGTCAGATAATATGGAATTCCGATGGCAGCTGGTAACTATGATCGCTGGTAATTGTGATGGTGAACACCGACGCATCCATGCCGCCGCTGAGGAAACCTGTCACTTTCCACTGCCATGCACCATCAGATTTCTGTCGCTCTCCCCCAGTTAGGTGTTTTATCTCTTCATTTGAATCCTGTGATTACTTACGAGTGTGGTTTTGCTTGATGACCGAGCATTGTCTACTGGCTGAGTAAAAAGTTTCAATTATCCAGGCACTTCTGCCACCTACATCAGCGCCTTTTCATCTTATTTGTTCTGTGAGCTTCAGCGTCAGTATGCTTGTGAGTCTTTATGAAATTACACATATTTAATGAAGTCTGTGGTCGACTCATAGTTAAGTAGTGCTAACCCTTTATCTGGGCACTGTGATTGTGAAAACGAGATGGACACACTACTTCAGCAAGACACGAATTCGCTCCTTTAGGCACGGCCAGGCCTGGGAGCAGAGCCATACAGATGGGAATTTTGTTTCACCATTTCCCAAGTTCTTTTACTTCTCCTAGAATTCAAACAATGAATAGTGACAACGAGATACGTAATGTCAGAAAACTTCCACTTAGTGCTGTTTAGTCCATGGTAATGCCTGCCTTCATGAACTTGGTTTTATGATGAAAAGCACCCGAAATCTTGGTTTGATGTTCCGAAGCACCCACCGTAAAGTCCTGACCTGGCGTCAACTATTTGAGTCCCAACAATATGAAAATAATTACAGTTTTCAAAATTTTCACATAATTATCGTTTATGATCAAACAAGCAACGAATACGGAAAGAAACTGGCAAACAAGTGGGACAAACTATTTTCAACCATCCATCTTTTCATACGATATACATGAACGAAAATTAGCATTTTTGCTACAGAAATTCCTCCATCTCGAAACGTCCTTGAACTCATAACCCTTAAAACAAATTATATTCCTAAATAACTAGCTAAAAATGGGCGTAAAATTTAATAAATTTTGTATCAAAACTACATACTGCCCCAGTCATTGCATTTCGAAACCACTAATAAATTCTGTATTACAAACTCAAATTTACGTTATAATACCTTTAGATATTCATTGTTCCACTGTCAATAATCTCCTCTAAATGGCCACTACATGGACCGCATTCACAATCTCCTACAGTCACGTAGCACAGTCTCCGCGTCGAATGTCGCTTTGAACGCGATAAGTGACTGCTACATTGCACGACATTTCTAGGAATACCTCATTGAACCACTAAACATCTCTGTCTTGCAAAACACAATCTGTGGTTTCACCCTAAATGCACTGGTACTTCAAAATAAGCTAATACAATGGTGGTGTCAGACAGGAATTACAGGTAGTCAGAAGGTTCAGTTACTTTCACATTTTTGGTCCGATTCATTTGCGTGACTCCATGTTTTCGTCACGTGACTTGGTCGTTGAGGACAAGTAACAGCGAGTGTACAAAAAGCCACAAAATTTCTTTCAGGAGGCAATTACGACGGTTGTCATGAGAAGAGCCAAGTACATCAAGGATGTGATACATTATGCAAATAAATGTTGTTATTTGTAATGTAGGTTTTCCCAATAAAAATAATATTTAAAAACATCATTTTAATTTTTTACTTTTCTTCGGATTTCGGGCGTCAGTGGTGCTGATCGCAGCACTTACTTAACGAAACGATCTCGAAAAACTGACCCTTTCCTTAATCCCCTTTACTGGATTGCAATTAATACCCCCTACCTTTTATACACTAAACACAAGCTTCTTTTATATTTCTTTGAGTCATCAGCCTTCTGACTGTCTTGATGCGGCCTCCACGAATTCCTATGCCTATTGATTCTTGCTAACTAATCTCTTAAATTTCAGCCTACTCTTCATCGCTTCTACAGTGTGATCTGTGTCTATATCTGCTCCTTGGTACGCCTTACAATCGAATATCTGATTTCTGAAACTCTCCTCTTCATCTCAGAGTAGCACTCACAGCCTACACACTCAATGATTTGCTCTGTGTATTCCAATCTCTGTCTTCCTCTACAATTTTTGGCCTCCCCAGCTTCCTCTAGTACCATGGAAGTCGTTCTCTGATGTCTTAACGGATGTCTCATCATATTCTCCCTTCTTCTTGTCAGTGTTTGCCACATATTCCCTTCCTCTACGATTCTGCGCAGAACCCCCTCATTCCTTACCATATCAGTCCACCTAATTTTCAACGTTGGTCTGTAGCACCACATCACAGATGCTTCGATTCTCTTCCGTTTCAGTTTTCCCACAGCCCATGTTTTACAACCACACAGTGGTGAACTCCAAACATACATTCTCAGAAGTTTCTTCCTCAAATTAAGGTCTAGTAAACGTCTCTTGTCAAGGAATTCCCTTTTTGACATTACTAGTCTGCTTCTGATGTCTTTCCTGCTCTGTCCGTCATTGGTTATGTTGTTGCCTAGTAGCAAAATTCCTTAACTTCATCTACTTCTTGATGATCAATCCTGATGTTAAATTTCTCGCTATTCTCATTTCTGATACTTCTCACTACTTTCATCTTTTTTCAATTTACTCTCAATCCCTATTCTGTATTCATTTGACTGTCCATTCCAGTGAGCAGATCATGTAATTCTTCTTCTCTGTCGTCAGGATAGCAATGTCATCAGTGAATCTTATCATTGGTAACCTTCATCTAGAATTTTTATTCCACTCCTGAACCTTACTTTTGTTTCCATTATTGCTTCTTTGATGTACAGATTCAATGGTAGGGGAGAAAGACTACATTCTTGTCTTACACAGTTTCCAATCCGAGCACTTCGTTCTTGGTCGTCCACTCTTGTTATTCCCTCTTAGCTCTTTTACATATTGCATATTACTCGTCTCTCGCTATAGTTTACCCCTATTTCTCTCAGAATTTTGGAACATCTTGCACAATTTTTCATTGCCGAACGCTTTTTGCAGGTCGACAAAACCTATGAACGTGTCTTGATTTTTCTTTAGACTTGCTTCCATTGTCAACCGCGACTTCAGAATTGCCTCTCTCATGCCTTTACTTTTTCCAAAGCCAAAATGATCGTCATCTAGCATATCCTCAATTCTCTTTCCATTCTTCTGTATATTTTCCTTTTCAGCAACTTGGATGCATGAGCTGTTAAGCTGATTCTGCCATAACTCTCGCACTTTTCAGCTATTGCAATCTTTGGAATATTATGGATGATATTTTTCCGAATGTCAGATGGTATGTCGCCAGACTCATACATTCTACACACCAACGTCAATGTTGTTTTGTTGTCACTTCCGCCGATAACTTTAGAAAGTCTGATAGAATGTTACCTATTACTTCTGTTTTAGTTGATCTTAAGTCCTCCATAGCTCTCTTAAATTCGGATTCTAATAACGACCCCCCTAACTCCTCTAAATCGATTCCTGTTTCTTCTTCTATCACATCACACAAATTTTCCCCCTCATAGAGGCCTTCAATGTACTCTTTACACCTATCCCATTTCTCCTCTGCATTTAACAGTTGAATCCCGTTGCATTCCTAATGTTACCACCCTTGCTTTGACGTTCCGATATGCTGAGTCAGTCCTTCCGACAACCATTTATTTTTCCATTTCTTTACATTTCTCATGGAGCCATTTCGTCTTAGCTTCCACGCACTTCCTATTCATATCATTTCTCGGCGACTTGTGTTTCTGAATTCCTAAATGTCTCTATCATTTTTGTACTTCCTTCTTTCATCGATCACCTGACGTATTTCTTCTGTTACTCATGGTTTCTTAGCAGTTACCTTCTTTGTCTCTACGTTTATCTTTCCAACTTGTGTGAGTGCCCTTTTTAGAGATGTCCATTCCTCTTCAAATGTACTGCCTACTCCACAATTAATTATTGCTGTATCTAAAGCCTTAGCGAACTGCAGGTGAATCTCATCGTTCCTCAGTAGTTCCGAACCCCACTTCTTTGCCTATTGATTCTTGCTAACTAATCTCTTAAATTTCAGCCTACTCTTCATCGCTTCTACAGTGCGATCTGTGTCTATATCTGCTCCTTGGTACGCCTTACAATCGAATATCTGATTTCTGAAACTCTACCTGACCATGATGTAATCTAACTAAAATCTTCTCGTAACAGCCCACGCTTTCTAAGTATTCACTATTACTAGCTGAAATTTATTACAGAACTCAATTAGCCTTTCTCCTCTCTCATTCCTGGCACCAAGCCCATTTTCTCCTCTAACATTTCCTTCTAGTCCCCCTACAGCTGCATTCTAGTCCCCCATGACTATTACATTTTCATCGCTCCGTATTGCCCTTTCTACATCCTCATATACTTTCTCTATCTCATGATCCTCAGCTTGCTACGTCGGCATGTATACCTGAACTACCTTTTCGGTGTTGATTTGCTGTCGATTCTGATAAAACAATCCTATCACTGAACTGTTCACAGTAACACACTCTCTGCCCTACCTTCCTATTCATAATTGAATTACACTGGTCGACACCATTTATGGTGCATTTCATGGCGGCAGTTGTTGTTACCTAATTTATCACTGCTGATTTTTTGATATAAGAAGTTAACTTTTTCTGAGACCTTTAGTTATTTGCAATCGCCAACTGTCAGTATTTCATGTTTTTATCATTCAGTCATAATTTACGTGAATAAATATCTGAGTTTAGTGTCTCCAACTTACCTGGATAATACAAAGCAATCTAGATCAAACTGAAATTAAATGGAAACACGATATGGACGTATTCAGTGGTAACAAAGGAAACACATGCCGTGATGAAAAAGATTTTGGTTGGATAAAAGTGACTTACGCGTAACTAACACGTGCTACTGAGGCATAATTTTCGTTTCAAGCTCTTCCGGTTGTGGAATATTCCGGGAGATTTCGTTAAATAATGTAGAAAGAGTCGGCAACCATATTTTTGTCGCATATGCCTTCATAGTACTCTTCCATTGTCTTCATGGCGTGATGGAACTGTTCCTCTTGATCGTCACTGACGTCACCTAAGCTGTCACCGAATTTATCAGGATTCCTGTAAGGTAAATGTAGTTTAGCACTCATATTACATCTCAAGATATAAAAATAGTTTGCTCAGTAAAATATGAAAGAAAAACCTCTTCGCGCTTTCAGTAACATGACACTTTCACTGTCGCTCAGTACAAATTTTTCTTCAACTCTAGAGAATAATTCTTGACCTGAACTTTGTAGAGATCCAAATCACGCAGAATGTCATTCACCTCAGACTGGTTAAACTAATGTAGAATTGAGGAATTTGAGGGATTAGGGGGTTGTACGTCAAACTCACTTTCTTCACCTCTCTCCGGGTTTTGGTCCCCATCCACACGTGCAGGTGGAGTAAATGATGTAAAAACTTGAGTTAGTAGCTCATATAAGTGTATGGTACGCCTAATTGCCGAGGAATATTGGGATATAGTATTTTATGTCTGTTTCTCGTACCATTTCCTTTGTATTAACGATACAATATACCACTCACTGGTGTTGTACACTCGCCAGGACATAACGATTCCTAAAAGTAGGTCCATACCCTTTACTTTCGTCCAGAAAAGCAGCATGTCCTAACAGTTCTAATTTACAGTATATGGTGCCCACGTTTTGTGTTGGTCGCTAAGAATAAGTCCAATGTACGCTATATAAGCTTACAAAGGATGTTATATGGCGTCTTTGACGAAAATGGGTTGAGGATCCACCAACGTAACGGGAATTATATTACTGTTACATTGAAGTGTCTTCGTGGTCACTTTGAAATGATACCAGATGTATAAGAATAAAACATACAGTATTACAACCCTGTCGATAACATGAACATGCAAGTAATTACTCCCACCGCAAACGACTGGCAAGGAAAAGTTAGAATTGCATGGAAAAAAGAATATGGAGAGATAAATCTATTTCATATTAAATGTCAGCAGGTCAAAAAGGTTAAGAACCAGTAAAGAAACTTCATGCAACTGGAAGTTCGAAAAAAACATTAGAGCAGTGCTATTATTAAATTTATTGTTATTTGAACATCTGCTAAGAGGTAAATTTAATATTATACTTTAAAACAAAATGCAGCAACTCGTTTTCTGAGTTAACTAGTACTTATGTTCCATAGTAACTTTGCCAAATACGTATGAACCTGACTTATATGTATATCAAGGGGAAGAGAAAAAATTGACACTCAAAATTATTTAGAAGTCAGATGCAGATACGGTAATGCATTTTTCACTAAATAAAATACAGTGCCTCCACACGTGTAAACTCTCCAAACATCTAAGACAGATTACAGTATTTAAACAAAATAATATTATTTGAGCCTGCTTTAGAGAAATTAGGCAGGCCAGTGTGGCCGAGCGGTTCTAGGCGCTTCAGTTTGGAACCAGGCGACCACAACAGTCGCAGGTTCGAACCCTGCCTCGGGCATGGATGTATGTGATGTCCTTAGGTTAGTTAGGTTTAAGTAGTTCTAAGTTCTAGGGGACTGATGACCTCAGATGTTAAGTCCCATAGTGCTCAGAGCCAAATTACAGAAACTAGATACCGCATTGTAATTTGACAATTCGCACTGTGTAAACAACAAAGATACAGTATTGAAGAGAAAATACATTATTTTGAACTTGATCCTGTTTTAAAGATCGATAATTTGGCTTGTTACACTTTTACTGCGTTAATTGTACACATCTCATTTTGCGAACTTATTAGTAAATTTAAAGCTTTTGCATCACAACTTCCCGCACTGATGTAATGCCTGCTTACATCCATTGCACTTAACACCTCATTAATTTTAGGTGTTTCAAGATTCTTCATCGCAATGTTGACACACATAATAATCTCCTAATCCTATAGTTCCGCACACACTGCGAGGCTATCATCAAAATGCCAAAAGTGCCGAAATCTGCACCCCCAAGCAGAGTTAGCTCACTATCACACACGGCTTCACCGCCATCATCATCAGCGGCAGTCTCTTCCAGTAAGACACCAGCTTTTCAGAAACAGTTGTTGATTGTGGAGCATGACACCAGTTGCCAGGCAACCGAAATAAATTCCATGGCTTTCAGTAAGTTAATGGAGAGATTTTCATATCCTGCATCATTCCGTGCTACCAAATGGACGGTGCTACCAAATGGCCAGTACTTTCAAATGCTGAACCCGATTCTTTTCCTTTCCCTTTTTTTTATAATTCACTTTGAAATTTGTAATAGTGCAAATCAGGAGGCTGTAGGAAACCGATACGGTTTGGAGCGAAAACTTTCTCTCGAACATTTTCCTAAACTACTTGGGGTGGAAATGCTGCACATCCATTCATAAGAAGAACTTTCTTTATCTATCTAGTGTAGAGTTTTTTTAATCACAGTTCCATCCAAGATTTATTGGATTCCTGTTACGTAGTTTTGGTCCTTACACCTTTGAAACTGCTACGATTCTTAAATTTACACATCGTAAGCGGGGGAAATTTGTCAAATCCATCCGCATTCGTGGCGCGGAGAACTGTTACGCGAATTTACTTTTCTTCCCTCCATTGCATGAGTCTCACTTCTCCATTCATATTGTATGAGGAAGCAGCTGATAATACCTTTAAGTGCTGGCAGAACGCTATCAATCTAGTGGTGCATCGTGACGTCGTCCAACGCTTTCGATCGCCGAAAGTCGTTTTCCATGTGGTTCTATGACGATCTTTAAATCCCTGTAACCGTCCTGGTGAAGCTTTGAAACCAGCAGTGAAGTTCATACTTCTAGCTAAATCTGTCCCCTTTACTTTTAGCTTGTCATCACTGATAGATGGAGCTGCAGCCCTCTTTTGCTGGAACCATGTAAGATGTGCCTTTCCCAAAACTACATATCTCCCTTCTTGCTGACGGCTGTGTTCGTTGATTTTGCACCCAAATTTTAAAAACTCGTTCAGGTTTCTCTTCTGATGAGTGTTCATAGTGCGGTGTAGGTGATTCCTAAGTGTGAGGCAATTTAAGATTTTGTTTTATGTGGGTTGGCATCCATTTCTCGCATTAATTTTACTTCCTGATCTCCGTGGCTGTTCGAAAACGACTGAATAATAGAAACGCTGTTCAACAACAAAGGTCACCCAACAACTTTTAACACTCGAGCGCCCAGAGGGGTCAAAATGACCCTTTTCGGTTTTTAAGTGTTCTGTATGTTTTGAAGAATAATTCAAGAGACATTTACTTTCGTGACATTTATTTATTTTGCATGTACTTTCATTATATTAAAAAACAGTGCATTTCGCCTAATTGATTATCAAGTTTTTCCAGTTTTACTTCTAACGCCCAGAGGGGTCATATTGACCCCTGTAGAAAAAATCTATAATTTTGTTTATTATTATGCAATACATTTATCTCATGCAATCTGATGCCTCGGCTACTTCACACTGTGGTGCAATAATTTTCTTTCGTTCATATTATTGCCATATGAAGTGAAAACAATGGACTCAATTCACCATTGTTCGTCATTCCCTTGCAAGAATCAGTCTTTCAAAGTAGACAGTGAGCTGAAGATGAATCGGAAAGAATATTTACGAGATTAAGAGATTCTTGTAGAGTTACGAAGAGTTATGGAGTGTGATTAAGATGGTGGCGACCTTCTTTCTGACGGATCAGAGGAAGAGATTTTACCGCAGACATTGAGAGAAGATGAATCATCTAATACTATTGATTCTGATTCTTCAGATGCAGATAATGGAAACTTACAGTCTAGTAAGTATATTATTATTATTGCTGCTAATTTATTTATTATATTCTTATCTACATAAAATGTCATTGGATTTTATTTAGATTTTATGGTGGCTTTCTTATATTTATTGTACTGTTCATGCTGTATAGATCGAGAAGAATTATGTAACAGAAGAGGAAATCAGTCTGATCCTCAGAGTGTAGAACAAGTGACTATTTCTTCATCGTCTGGTGACTTAAGAAGTTGCTCCTGATGGAACAGTCTGGATAGAAGCAGTGCCTAATTCACTAGGAGAGCGTCTTCCGAATCACAATATTTTGAGAGAATCTCCTGGACCCACACCACTTTCAAAAAGAAATGTAAGTGATGAACCTGTATCGTGTGCTTGGTACTTGTTCATAGACAGTTATATAATCAAACATATCTTGTAATCTACTATAACAGAGGCAAACAGAGTACTAGGAAATAACAGTTGGTCATTGTCCACGGAAGAACTAGAAGCATTTATTGCAATTATTTATGCTCGTGGTGTGAGTGGTTGCAGAAGTACACAGCTTCACAGCTTATGGTCAGATTCCAGGGGCCTGCCACTTTGTGTGAAAACTATGAGTATAAAGAGATTCTGCGAGATTATGAGACTCCTGAGGTTCGACGAGAAGTCTACACGCCCTGTAAGATTACGGAATGATGAGTTTGCGTTGGTTACTGCTGTCTGCAGCAAATTGATAGAAAACTGTACAGTGTGACACAAACCTGGAAGTGACTTAACAATATACGAGCAGCTCTTCCCAAGTAAAACTACAGTGGCCGTTCACACAGTTCATGGCTTCAAAGCCTGTCAAGCATGGGCAAAAATACTGTGCTGTAGATGTTGAAAGTAATTATATACGCAATGGTTTCACTTATCTTGGTAAGGATACTGCAAGATCCCAAGACGATAGGGTTTCAGATTATGTAGTGATACATCTTATGGAACCATTTCTGAGCAAAGGCAGAAATATCACTACAGACAATCTTCACTTCACTCAAACTAGCCAAAAATTGAAAGACAAATCAACTTCCATTGTAGAAACAGTAAACAGAGCAAGAAGATAGATACCACACGCTCTGAAATCCATAGAGAGACCTCTGTGTTCCACAAAAGTTGTAAAACATGATATTTCTTTGACAGTCTATCAAGGAAAGAAAGCAAAAAATGTGCTAGTAATTTCTTCCCTTCATCATAGGGTTACCATGAATAGAAATGAGAAAAAAACTCCACAAACTGTATTTTATTACAACAAAACAAAATCTGGGGTTGACATAATAGACAAATTGGGGAGGCAGTATTCAGTCAAGGCTTCCTGAAGAAGATGGCCAGTACACTCCATCTATAATATCCTTGAACTAGCAGGAATAAATGTACTGTTTAGGGCTGTTGCCAGGAAGAAGATCAAAAGAAAATATTTTTTTCAGCAGCTTGCAGATTAACTACGCTCTGAGTATGTGAAGAATCGCTTTCCTCGTAAGACCAGAGACAAGTATGAAAAGACTGAAAATGAAGATGAAGACGAAGACGAAATGCCACAGAAGCGCCATAAATGTCTAGTTCTCGAATTCTGTAAATTTAATAAAACTATTTCCAACTGTAGTGTTTGTAAGAAGATGGTTTGTGGAAAATGTACAAAGGAAACTAAATACAAATGTGTCAATTGTGTAAAACAATGAAGTAGCTGAAATCTCTGTACGCATGAAAAGTTCAATTTTTTAATGAATTTAGAACCAAGAAAAGCCTGTCATCTGCTTACACTTGTTTGGGTGTTACCAGGTTAAGAGAAATTTTTTATATGTCAATAAATAATATAATTTGTGTCTATTATTTTTATTCACAACTCTGTATATGAGATGGCCATAAATCTTGTAAACATTAAAATATAATAAATGCTTAAAATATCTAAATAGTAGTTCAGAATTTTCTTTTTAATGGTAGGGGTCAAAATGACCCCTCTGGGCGTTCGAGGATGCAAGCAAAGTCTGGGCGTCCGAGTGTTAACGTCTCGATTGTTACCATGAAAGAAATTCTCGTATTAGAAATAACACTGTCAGGAATGTCTTTGTTTCCATGCCGTCTACTCTGGTTAACTGTGTGTTTGTCGCTTGTCTCCACGGCGCCGCCCTCTGGCAGTACTTGCATACGTCAAAAGAGTTAAGGAAAATATCACATGGCTTCTTTTCAAACAGCAATGCTAATTACAGTTATGCAAAACTCAACCGGAACTTTTTACGTATAGCAGCGAATTACGTATAAACGCATCATATATATAACGGTTTAATTAAACCTTATATTGTCAGTCCCACTAAAATAAAATAGGATATGAATCACACAGAATCGAGTTGCGTATAAATCAAGTTTAACTACAGAAAAGTGCAGCTATCCATTAAATGCAAAATTCTGTAGCCGGAAAATGTTAATAACATGCATCATCAATCTTAATTATGATGTTTAATGTCTTCTAGTATGATCACGTACGAAATAAAATTTCTCATACTCTCCAAGTGGTCTTATCAGTTCCGTTTGCGATGCCCAACTTTACGACTTCTGTCTCTTCGCTTATAACTTGGCATTATCTTTTTCCTTCTGGGATTTCCCTGTTTGATTTTTACACTAACGAAGATATCTGCTCGTAACATTGCTAAAGTAAATACCAATGTTTCAGCGCGAATATAAATTTACTTGGAAATAACCTGTTTCTGAACATGTCAACAAACGTTGTTAGATTTAACAGTGAATTGGGCATGAAAAGTAATATTCAGTTATTATACAGCTTGCTGATAAGTTTAACCGACACAGTGGTCCACTTTTTGCTCGGCAAACAAGTCGAGCAACGAAATAAACCAACAGGCGCACACGCTGGGCGTATGTTACACGATCCGACATTAATGGCGTGAACTCTGACGTATGGAGCAGCAGAAATTAATGTATGTGCCGGCTTTGGCCACAAATTCGTGTATTTATGTAAACATGAAAACATCGAATAGCAATGACCAAATTCCATTTCAATTTGAGAACAATTGATTATTCTTAAAGCTATGAAGCAAAGACATAAAATAATTAAAGAATACAAAAAATTACAATGTTTGCCTGTTTTTCTAATGACAGATCTACTGTAGATAATTATGGATATTTAACGTGGACGCACTATTTAGTCCATAAATGATTTAAGTTCTCGAAAGAAGATTTTCAGAACACGACAGTACGCATAGGGCTCCAGCATTCTTCTGAGTATTTTTAATGTCATTAGAGGGAACATGACATACATATGATTAGCAGTCATACTTTTCTGGAGTAAATGGCAGGAAACATCCTTTACGTCTGTGGAAAGACAGAACTATTCTGTACCGGCTGTCTTGATCTTCATTATACACTACGAACCGCAATAAGTGTCGTATTATCTTACTTCTTTTTCCAAGGTTTCTCGAGTGCACAAGAAAAAATCAGCATCTCTTTCCGTACTATTCAGACACCTGTAAGATGCTTCGGAAGAGCATACAGCGTAATTCAATCAAAAGATTACCGCCCTTCAAGGCTTCAAATCTATAGTGCCATTTAAAGTAGTTAGCGTCTGACATTTAAGGTGCAAGGTCAGTTTACACCCCTGTTATAAGTGCCGATATCCGCCTTCACGAACCGCACTTTTGAATCACTACCCGACCTAGAAAAGAGCTATGATTAACACGTTTGTAACGCCAACAAGATGAAAACGTAAGACGTAGCACCATGGACATGATATGTAAACACTGAAATGTGTTCTCAGGAAGAAGGAGTGCTTCACCAGTTATGTAACAACTGTCAATAAATCTAACCCTTGGCGAAGTGACCACCAGGCTGACTGACGAAGACTATTTGTAATACGACCAGGACGATCGGAGTCTGTCTCAGATCGGCAAATGACCGGTTTTCCACTTTTATTTTATCAGTCGTCTGATTGATTTGATGCGGCCCACCACTCATTCCTCTCCTGCGCCAACTTCCTCATCTTGGAGTAGCACTTGCAACAAACGTCCTTAATTACCTTTTGGTGTATTCCAATCTCTCTCTTCCTCTAGTGTTTTTGCACTCTACAGCTCCCTTTACTGCCATCATTCTTTGATTTCTTAAGGGGCTCCGGAACGCCCTATACTTGCAATGTTAAAATAACACTTATAAATTACATCTTTCCTCACAAAGTATTTGAGGTAGGAAGTTGAACTTTTTACAGACTATTTATTGGAATATGGGCTACAAAATTTTAGTTCAGTTATTAAAGATGATTTTTTTTCAATTGTAATGAAAATTCACAACATTTTTTTGCAATTTATTTATATATTCAAAAATATACAGTTTTTTGGAAAAAGGCTGTGTTAAATTATGCAGAAGGTACTGTGTAACATTTACTGAAAGTTTGAAACAAATATGTTTGGAAGATCCTTAGAAAACATGTAATTAGTATGAGAAAATAAAAGTTTTGGGAATCGAGTGACAAAGATTGGATTAACTTTTTAGTGCATTCCAGGTCCATAGGATGGATTATCTTCATCCTCTGCAAACTCCTCCTCCAGCTTCCTCTTGTTCCTCCTCCTGTTTACTCTTGCTTGTACACTCCTGGAAATTGAAATAAGAACACAGTGAATTCGTTGTCCCAGGAAGAAGAAACTTTATTGACACATTCCTGGGGTCAGATACATCACATGATCACACTGACAGAACCACAGGCACATAGACACAGGCAACAGAGCATGCACAATGTCGGCACTAGTACAGTGTATATCCACCTTTAGCAGCAATGCAGGCTGCTATTGTCCCATGGAGTCGATCGTAGAGATGCTGGATGTAGTCCTGTGGAACGGCTTGCCATGCCATTTCCACCTGGCGCCTCAGTTGGACCAGCGTTCGTGCTGGACGTGCAGACCGCGTGAGACGACGCTTCATCCAGTCCCAAACATGCTCAATGGGGGACAGATCCGGAGATCTTGCTGGCCAGGATAGTTGACTTACACCTTCTAGAGCACGTTGGGTGGCACGGGATACATGCGGACGTGCATTGTCCTGTTGGAACAGCAAGTTCCCTTGCCGGTCTAGGAATGGAAGAACGATGGGTTCGATGACGGTTTGGATGTACCGTGCACTATTCAGTGTCCCCTCGACGATCACCAGTGGTGTACGGCCAGTGTAGGAGATCGCTCCCCACACCATGATGCCAGGTGTTGGCCCTGTGTGCCTCGGTCGTATGCAGTCCTGATTGTGGCGCTCACCTGCACGGCGCCAAACACGCATACGACCATCATTGGCACCAAGGCAGAAGCGACTCTCATCGCTGAAGACGACACGTCTCCATTCGTCCCTCCATTCACGCCTGTCGCGACACCACTGGAGGCGGGCTGCACGATGTTGGGGCGTGAGCGGAAGACGGCCTAACGGTGTGCGGGACCGTAGCCCAGCTTCATGGAGACGGTTGCGAATGGTCCTCGCCGATACCCCAGGAGCAACAGTGTCCCTAATTTGCTGGGAAGTGGCGGTGCGGTCCCCTACGGCACTGCGTAGAATCCTACGGTTTTGGCGTGCATCCGTGCGTCGCTGCGGTCCGGTCCCAGGTCGACGGGCACGTGCACCTTCCGCCGACCACTGGCGACAACATCGATGTACTGTGGAGACCTCACGCCCCACGTGTTGAGCAATTCGGCGGTACGTCCACCCGGCCTCCCGGATGCCCACTATACGCCCTCGCTCAAAGTCCGTCAACTGCACATACGGTTCACGTCCACGCTGTCGCGGCATGCTACCAGTGTTAAAGACAGCGATGGAGCTCCGTGTGCCACGGCAAACTGGCTGACACTGACGGCGGCGGTGCACAAATGCTGCGCAGCTAGCGCCATTCGACGGCCAACACCGCGGTTCCTGGCGTGTCCGCTGTGCCGTGCGTGTGATCATTGCTTGCACAGCCCTCTCGCAGTGTCCGGAGCAAGTATGGTGGGTCTGACACACCGGTGTCAATGTGTTCTTTTTTCCATTTCCAGGAGTGTATTTCTAGACTCTTTACAGCCCTGTCTGCAGCCCGAAGGCGTTCCTTGTCTAAAGCAAGCATCGCTCGTACCATGTTAGAACCTATCTTCATTCCCATATTTCTAAATACCTTGCACCTTACAATGTAGCCATCATTGAAAGTCGCAACAGCATCATACACACCAAAGTGAAGAGTTTCTATTCCAACAAATACAGTCTTAGGGATTCTCGACCATATAACACTATTTACACTTTCATTGGGGTTTTGAGTTTTTCCGTGAATACAGTTTTTCAACAGTTCAGGTGCTGCTAAGTCTCTGAAAATAGGTTTTATCACCTCCATTATTGCATGAGGCAGACTAAAATGTACTTGATGAACACGGACGTTAATAATAATACCATTTGACAGCAGTTTAACAGCGCCACAGTGGGTCAAGCCCATGTAGAACACATTTCAAAAAAATTTAAAAATAGTTGAAGTCTTCGGAATTGAATAAATTATATATCTATTACAAGGTAATAGTCTGCAGGTTCAGAAAACGCAAAAAAGTAAAAATTGAACTTTTCATGATTTTGAGCCTTTCCGGAGCCCCTTAACAGATGTGTATCTTCCCTTCTCCTTGTCAATGTTTTCCACACATTCCTTTCCTCTCCTAATCTCCGCAGAACCACCTCACTCCTTACCTTATCAGTCCACCTAATTTTCAATATTCGTCTGTAACACCACACTCTCAACTTTCGATTCTCTTCTGTTCCGGTTTTTCCACAGTCCATGTTTCACTACCATACAATACTGTACTTAAGACGTACATTCTCAGAAATTTCTTATTCAAATTAAGGTCTATGTCTGATACTATGGGACTTCTCTTGTCAAAGAAATGCCCTTTTTGACATTGCTAGTCTGCTTTTCATGTCAACCTTGCTCTTTCTCCATCCGTCACTGGATATTTTGCTGCCAAGATAGCAGAATTCCTTAACTTCATCTACTTTGTGACCATCAGTCCTGATGTTAAATTTCCCGCTGTTCTCATTTCTGCGACTTCTCATTACTTTCGTCTTTCTTTGATTTACTCTTTTTTTTAAATTTCATTTTGTTCGCTTTCATTCGTTGCATCTGCTCAGGGCGGACGTCATAAGACACCCGTTTTTTGGTTCGTTGTTGATCGGTGAACTCTTTTTTTTTTTATTACAGAGGGCAGCTAACCCTCTGACCGAACACGCTAAGCTACCGTGCTGGCACTCTCAATCCGTATTCTGTACTCATTAAGCTGTCCATTCCATTCAGCAGATCATGTAATTCTTCTTCACGTTCACTCCGGATAGCAATGTCTTCAGCGGAATTTTAATTCCACTCCTGAACCTTTCTTTTATTTCGATCATTGCTGCTTCGATGTACAGATTGAACAGTATGGGAGAAAGGCAACATCCCTGTCTACACCGTTTTTATCCGAGCACTTCGTTCTTGGTCGTCCACTCTTATTATTCCATCTTGACTTTTGTACATATTGTATATTACTCCTCTCTCCCTATAGCTTACCCCTATTTTTCTCAGAATTTCGAACATCTTGCACTATTTTATATTCTCGAACGCTTTCTCCAGGTCTTAAGCCTTGCTTCCATTATCTACCGCAACGTCAGAATTGCCTCACTGTTGCCTTTACCTTTCTTAATGCCAAAGTGATCGTCATCTAACACATCCTCAATTTTCTTCTCCATTATTCTGTATATTATTCTTGTCATTAACTTGGATGCATGAGCTGTTACGACGATTGTGCGATAATTCTCACACTTGTAAGCTCTTGCAGTCTTCGGAATAGTGTGGATGATATTCTTCCGAAAGTCAGATGGTATTTCGCCAGACTCATACATTCTAGCCGGCCGAAGTGGCTGTGCGGTTAAAGGCGCTGCAGTCTGGAACTGCAAGACCGCTACGGTCGCAGGTTCGAATCCTGCCTCGGGCATGGATGTTTGTGATGTCCTTAGGTTAGTTAGGTTTAACTAGTTCTAAGTTCTAGGGGGCTAATGACCTCAGCAGTTGAGTCCCATAGTGCTCAGAGCCATTTTTCATACATTCTACACACCAACGTGAATAGTCGTTTCGTTGCCGTTTCCCCCAGTGATTTTGGAAATTCTGGTGGGATGATATCTATCCCTTTTGCTTTGTTTGATCTTCAGTCCTCCAAAGCTGATTGTAATACTCGATCATTTGTCCCTTCTGAATCGTCTCCTCCTTCTTCTTCTATAACATCAGAGAAATCTTTTCCCTCATAGCGGCCTTCGGTGTACTCTTTCCTTCCGCCTTCCCCTCTGCATTAATGTTACCGCCCTTGCTTTCAATTTCTCCTAAAGTAGTTTTGACTTTCCTATATGCTGAGTCTGTCCTTCCGACATACATTTCTTTTCGATGTCCTCACATTTTTCCTGTAGCCATTTCGTCTTAGCTTCTCTGCATTTCCTATTTATTTCATTCCTCAGCGACTTGTATTCCTGTATTCCTGAGTCTCCCGGAACATTTTTGTGCTTCCTCCTTTCATCGATCAATTGAATTATTTCTTCTGTTAACCATGGTTTCTTCGCAGTTACCTTCTTTGTAACTATGTTTTCCTTCCCAACTTCTGTTATCGCCCTTTTCACGGATACCCATTCCTGTTCAACTGTACTGCCTTCTGAGCTATTCCTTATTGCTGTATCTACAGCCTTAACGAACTTCAAGCGTATCTCGTCATTCCTTAGTACTTCCATATCCCACTTCTTTGCATACTGATTCTTCGTTACTATCTCTTAAACTTCAGCCTACTCTTCATCACTACTACATTGTCATCTGAGTCTATATCCACTCCTGGGTACACCTTACAATCCAGTAAATGAATTCGCAATCTCTGTCTGACCATGATGTAATCTAACTGAAATCTTCCCGTAGCACGCTGCCTTTTCCGAGTATACCTCATCCTCTTGCCATTCTTGCACAGAGTATTCGCTGTTGCGATTTGAAAGCAGAAGGTACTCCCTCGCAACGTAATGGAGTATATCGCATGCTATGAACAAGTGGAGAAATCTATGTTGGAATGATCGGAACATCCATAACTACCAGCATCATCGTACGTGAAGGGCACTGCAGACTATGATAAATGGGGATATCGTCCATGACAGAGCACGCGCTTTGCAAGGCCCGTCACAGAATACGAGAACAAATCGCCGACAAGCATGTTACAGGTGCGGAGAACAACTACCAAGCCCATTGTTCAGTAAACCGATCGAAATTCATAGACATGAGAATAGTTTTCAGTAAGAAACCCTCGAGACAAACGCATTCTGCATTCCCTTGCTGCAGTGAACGACCGTTGCGGGTAATAATGGGAGAACCACAGTGGCAATGGCCGAGGAACGGCCCTCAGACAATGGTGCGGCAAGCACATAGAACCTCCGTACAAGGGCTTAACTCCAGTCCGCCGCCAGTAATGAAGGATGAATCTCGAGGAATGTTAGCATTCGTGCTGGAGAAGCGTCAGCAGAATAAACATCGTCCGAGGAACTTGAGACCAACCCTGGTGATCTTCAATGTCTGTTGCATTTCCAGAGATTGCTGGAATTAACTGACCTTCCTGTGTTGCTCCATTATACAAAATGTGCACCAGGACTTTGGCTGAGGAAAAGGCTCAAGTACGACTGTGCAAGTAATTGTAAGTGTTTGTTCCTATGCATGTTGTCCCTGATTTCATATCTTATTTCACGGCGTAACGTGTGCGACTTAAAAATTATTCTGTAAATAGTAAGAAATTCTTGGTAGTTGTCAACTACTAATGAGACTATTTCGTTCTTAGAGTCCGCCAGATTTTTAGATTGTTCGTATACAAGTTGTATAGATCGGATTGCGTCAGCACTTCACGGTAGTGTACAGTAAATTTGTTGGGCTTAATCTATGCTCATGGTTTTAAGAGGGACGTTCTATAAGTTATGTAACACACCATTTTCTTTCTGAAAGCAGGTTAGCTTTAGTCAGAATTCCAATGTCCGCACTACTCTCCACTCTTTCGGCTACGAAACTGAAATTTTCAACATAATCTCCGTTCAATGCGACAGCCCTACGCCATCTTACTTCCGTGTAGAGCTCGACGTCGAAGGCGACATCCTTCTACAGTGATAACGCTCCCATAATCCACATACTGATTTCCGCGAAGAGTATCCTTCATTGGTCCAATCAGACTGAAGTGAGAAGGTGTGAAATCCGTGCTGTCGGCTGGATGAGAAAGAACAGTCCAATGCAGTTTTGTGAGCACATCCATTAGAGATGTCGAGTTGGCAACGAGATTTATGAATGTGATCCATCGATCACCTCGAATGAGAGAGTCTACACGTTCCAACGTTGCAGGAGTCACGATTGTGTGCTGTCGGCCGGCTCGCAGACGATATGACAGGTATGCGCAACCTCGTTGTGATGATGACGGGCTCCTCACTCAATGCCTCACCGTGGTTTTGCTCAGTGACAGGTCTCTGTAGACATTTTGCAATCGCCTTGGAATATCTGTAATTGTCTGGTTTTCTGCCAAAACAAACAATGACAGCTCTCTGCTTGGAATGCACCTCTATTACAGATACCAGTTTGAAGCCTACACATAGGGCCGCCACCTCACGGAATTACATCCACTACAGGGGATGAAGCGGGAATATTCCAAAATGTCCTACCACAAATTCTGCATTTTTGCAACCTAAATTGGCCGAGAAAGAAAATGTGATGCATTTATTATTGAATGCCTCTCGTGGTATTATGTAACACATGGTAATCACCTGGCATTCCATCGGGGTCAGTTAGTACGCAGAAAGCACCCTTATAGCTGCACATTACGTGCGCATTATTGCGGACCACCTGCATCCCTCAATTTTAGGAAAGAACGGTTCACCTGTAAAAGAGACTGCATATAGGACGCTTGTGCTACCTGTTTCTGAGTACTCCTCGTGTGTTTGGGATCCGTAACAATTCGAATTGAAGGAAGAAATCGAACCAGTAAACAGGCACGTAGGTAGATTTGTTCGAACAAGACGGAAGTGTTACAGAGATGCTTCGGGAACTCAAATGCTAATAGGTGGGGGGAAGACGAGAAACACTACTGAGAAAATTTAGAGAACCAGCATTTGGAACTGACTTACGAACGATTCTACTGCCGCCAACATTCATTGAGCGTTAAGACCTCGAGGATAAGTAAGATACGAGAAACTGGGACACATACAGATAGTCGTTTTTCCCTCTCTCTATTTCTGAATGGAACAGAAAAGGAAATAACCAATAGTGGCACAGAGTATCCTCCACCATTTGCCATACTGTGGCTTGGGGTGTATCTATGTAGGTGTAGATGTAGATGCTCTTGTTATTACTACGCTGCTCCATTTTGTATAGTTGGTTACCTCCTCGTTACATTTCACCAGTCTCCCCGACAATCTGAATTAAGCTCAATACCTAAGAGTTGTTACGACTATACTGGGAGTGGATGTTTATGGGGATAAGACTGACATCCTGCGTCTTTCTGTGGGACGTCTGTGCCTGTTTAATGAGGTGCGAACTTTTTTCTACGTTTGCCAGCTTCCAAGGATTCTAACATCATATGTACCTCGTATTCTCTTATAGGTGTCAAACTACGCGTTATGTTGCCCTTGTTACAGAGAAAGGGCTGTCGTAATGTCTCCATGAGGAAGACAACGAAGCCCAAACACTTTTACATATCATACGACGACACTGCGTTTCATCCGGAAGATGGAATATTTACTGAACTGACACTGACAGGATAAAACAGACAGGAGCAGAGATTTGATTTCCCAAGCATTTAATATCGTCGTGTAACAAATGCTAACAGGCTGCTTCCGGTTTTCGATGTACAATGAAATGAGAACTGCTACCGCAAATCAACCAAAGCGACACACGTGGTACCGAAGTACAATCATTAAGCCACAACAAGTCCAAATTGAAATTCTTTTTGTGGCCGCGACCTACTGTGCACCTGTTGTGTCCACTGCTGTTTGATTTCGGCGTTACAAAACTGAATAACATCGCTGCCGTTGTGACAAATGAAATCAAGGCCGCCTGTAGCCATCACCACTTTGCGACTTGGTCGCTATGGAAACGTGCCATATTCTAACACCTTCTTTTCATACAAAAATTGTAAAGAATTCTTTTTTTGCATTCTATTGTAGAGGCAAAGATTTATAGCTGTTCAGCAATTTTAAAAATTGTGATTTGGCACAATATCGGTACACCAATTTCTTATTAAAATTATCAGTTCCAGTGAAACAAAACACCGCCCTCAGGCATGAGGAATCTCAATTACAGGTCACGCATACATTTTTGAAATGGACTATAGTCTCCCGTTTTGCTTCGCCCTGACAACATTTCTCATAATGTGTAGGTCGGACACTTTCCTACCATACGCAGTACTGATGCAGTTATTGAAGGATCTTTAACAACCCTGGGAAAATCGTTGTTTTTATTGGGAACTGAATAAGCTACATTCATACATTTATTTCAAGTGAGCCTAATGACGATGTAGCAAAAACTCTTCGAGAACTTTTTTTGTTGGACTAAGCTATCTTTGATATTAAGTACAATATGCATAATAATATAAGAATTATAGGTTAATTCAGTAGTAGAGCAAGTAAAATAGTGCTAAGTGGAAAACAATTAAATGCTTTTTATTCTTGAAACTGCGTTTACGTTTGTCATTTTTTTTAGTAGAGCAAATGTCTCAACATATGAAACGTGAATGAGGTTCTCCTGAAAATAAATTAAAGTATGTTGCAGCAGACAATACTCTGAAGTGTCTTGCTTTACGCTATTATGGCGAAATGTAATATACTCTCACTAATGTTTCTCATTTTGTGTTTTAAAAATTTTTGGCAAGTTGATACAATACAGAGGTGTGGTTTAATTTGGACTAGTGGAAAAATATTGAGTTATAATTGATAAAACTCAGTAAAATTAACGAATAACATTTTATTTAAAGAACGGAATATCAGAAACATTTTATAAAATATTTTGAAAATATTATGGGATGTTTCTATTTTAAATTAGTGTTGTTTATCAAAAAATATGGACGCATAATGTAAAACATTTTTTAATTATTTAAGGAATTTTCCGTTATTTTTAGTAGAACAGTTCGATTATTAAAGTTGAATAAAAATTGTACTGTTTTTGTTCAACTGATTTTTGATTATTTCAAACTAGTTATTGGCTTATTGGGCAATCTTCGGGAAAGAACTGACTAGCGTCCGGAGTGGCACTAGTTCTTTGGTGACCAAGCATTATAAGCAAATGAGTCCATTTGATTAATATGCTGTGTATCAAATTTGTTCCATTGTCTATTGGAAGCTACGCGTTTCCCAATGGCCAATATTAAGCACAGCAGATAATCAAACTACATTGTATTACAAGTTAACGTTTAAAAATCTAGGGAATGTGCGGTCTTGACATTGTCTGAGAAACTGTTAAACTGGGCATTCTTCATTTATGTTATGCAACAAAGATGTTATTTAACTCTGTAAATAAAATTTAAGGCAATGAACATTATTATATACGATGATTAAAATACAAAATATTTCAGTATTGTGGGTTATACAGTGTTATGCTTTATAGCTTGTGAAGTCGTGACATTCGTTGAGAAATGTCTAAGTAAGCACTAGTAACTTGTTTTATGCAACGAACATGTCTCACACTGTAAATTACTGTTTATGTTATGGGCAATATCAAACACAGTACATGGTTACAATATGCAATGTTACAATTTATATTGTTGAAGTTTGTGGACTAAGTAAGGTAAAGAGTAGGACATTCTACTGTGGTTTAATTTCATGTAGCAGTATATGTCGTTGTGTTTATTTGTGGGTATGTGGTTCGTTGATTGTATCATGTGAAGATTAAAAGTGGGGGATCTGTTCATCTGCAACTCATTTAGAACCAGCCGGAGATTTTGAGCTAAATGTTCATTTACGTCTTGTACATCTAACAGCCTCAGATTTCTGCGTTTGATGGCTATATGTAGTACTTCTGTGGGGACTTAGTATCGGTGTCCTTCCTTCAGCACACGTTCGACAAAGCTTGAGTTTGACTTGTGCAATTTTCAGCTTCGTTCATGTTCATCAGAGTTTTTATGGCCCTGCCTGTCTGACCAACTTACAGTTTGCTGCAGTTATTGTGTGATTATATAAACACCAATGGTACTTTATAAATCTATTTTGTCCTTGCCGTGAAATAGGTTATGAGCTGCAGCGCCTCTCATATAAAATGAATTTTTGTAATTGCCGGAGTCAGGGTTTCGACTAATTTGTCGGATATCTTTCCTAAATATGAGATAGTAGACCTGTTCGTTGTAGGTATGACTGCTGCACAGAGAGGTCATATACATAGGACAACAATTTCCTTCTTTGTTTCTTGTGTAGAATTTGTCAATTAATTCAGGGGTATAGCCATTGTTTGATACAATATATTTGGTGGTGTCTAATTCTGTTTGACAATTCTGTTTTGAAGTTTGTATGGAGGTAAGAAGATGCACCATGGAATGGAAGGCAGCACGTTTGTCTGGTATTTGATGTTGTGAATATGAGGTTATAGCCGTTCTGTTGTCGTGGGTTTTCTGAATATTTTGAAACTATGTATGTTTGTAGTGATAACTGTGTTGAGGTCTAAGAAGTTAATGGTTCCTTCATCCGTCTCACGGCTGATGTGTATGTATTTTTGTTGCCGAGTTTAAATACTCTGGGAATGTGTTCAATTGTCTCTTGACAAAACTCCACATACACAGTACATCATCCACATACGTGTACCACTATTTGATATTATCACTGAGAGATTCATTATGTGATCTACTTGTTATTCATCCTTTAACATTTTGTTACTACTTGATGGTGAAGGAAACTTGTTGTTTCATTCGATATCAGTAACATTCACTGTAAAGTCTAACCTGCAATATAGACATTTAAAATGGAACATTCCATTCTATTCAAAAAAGTAACGAATATAAAATATGTGTTTATCAGTCCGTCCTTGCACATTCGTTTTGTGCCCGCGTACTACATAGGATGCACATAGCCCACAGCTCCTTCACAGAAATCCATTCTGCATCATTACTGTGTGGCTTATTCTTTCCAGGCGGGAAGTATAAGTCACTCAGGTCGTTATCAACAAGTGGCGTGGCCAAGTCAACTATCTTTGATCTGCACAACGTTTTTGCTTCTTTTATTACTTTTCCGACCGTATTTTTTCTTTTGCCAGTATTTTCTCTTTCTTCACCATTTTGTTCTCCTTATGATGTTGCAAAAACAGATCCATCCGAACTCTTCTTTCAATTCTTAAACGCATGTTGTGGAACCTTTCTTGCCACTAACTGGTAGGTCATTCAATGTAGGTCACCAAGAATGAAGCAATAAAATCTCCTTTTACAATACTGCGTTGCTAAATTCTTCCAACACCGATGACAGCACGCTACATATCCTAACATCCTTCAGTGTCCCCATAATGACATCTCTGACTGCACGAAACGACTGTTTCATATCTGTTTCTTTCTATTTCTTTCTTTTTACCTACAGGATATACTTATGTTTCATTCCCGGCAGAACGAAAGCTGCTCAGTTTAGCCAAAATGGTCCAGACTCTGACTGTAGTAAAAGTAGGCCATACGTAATAGCTCGAACCTACACCATTACAACGAAATTTTTAGGATAATTATTGAACAAAGAAAAATAGTAGCTATTAATACTAAATACAGGGTGTTTATAAATGAATATCGGGTTTTTAACGCTTTATAATATTTATTACATTAAACTTACAGTTATAAATGATATGTCAAATGAAAGAGGAACTCAGTTGTACCAAGAACCTTATAAATGTTCAATGTGAGCGCCATTTGTCACACGGCACACATCAAGTCTATAGTAGAGTTCTTCCCAAACGTTGATAAGTGTGTCTTCAGTGATTGTAGCAACAGGTGCTTCAATCCGGTTTCTTAATTCAAGGAGGTCTGCTGGTAGCGGAGGCACGTACACACAATCCATGATGAAGCCCCAAAGGAAAAAATCGTATGGCTTTAAGTCGAGTGAACGTGGAGGCCACGCAAAGCAGGCCCTGTCATTGGACCCCTTGCGGCCTATACAGCGCTTGGGCTATAGACTTGATGTGTGTCGCGTGAAAAATTGTGCTCACATTGAACATTTATAAGGTTCTTGGTAAAACTGTTTGAGTTGCTCTTTCATTTGACGTATCATTTGTAACTGTGGGTTTAATGTAATAAATATTATAAAGCGTTAAAACCCCGATATTCATTCATAAACGCCCTGTAGATCCTGAAAGCTAAGATTATCCTTAAGGCGCTATGCTAAAGAGAAGACTATTCGTAAACACAGAAAAAAAGGAATGCATACCTGCAAAAGTTTTAAGTGGTACAAATTCAGTTTAAGTTGAGTCGCACGTGGCAATGAACTGACGTCGCGGTTGTACAGAATTGACGCGCCCTGAAGGGCTGCTTTACATTGTATCCGCTAATTTGCAGCGCCATCCGGTACCAAATATGTAGCTAGCCCAAATTTGGACTCTATACAAAATTTGTATCACTTCCTCTACCTTAACTTTCATATCTAATCAAAAGGTTGCAGCGTAGTTCAGCACTTTTAAAAATGGTATTTGAGTTTTTCGAGACTTTTGCTGTTTTTCTCAAGACTGTCCAGTGAAACAAAGTCCCATCACCAATATCAATACCTTCGTTCTTCTTTCTCTTATTTTACGTAAAACTTACTTTTCACTACAGTGCCGAATCCCTCGAGGGACTGACGGTATAATGATCCAACCTAGTTACTTAAGACATCGTCGGTAATACACTATCAACAGACATTTTCACAGGTCAGGAGTACAATATCCGAAGGGATGAGGGGGGGGGGGGGGGGAGGGAGGGGAGGAAGAGGGAGGGAAGGATGGGAGAAGTTACTTACACATTACTATGTGGAAAGTCACTCGAGCTGTGAATGGAATGAGACAAATACTTATTTCTGTATCAGCAGGAGAAAACTATCTTCTATCCATTTTACAGTTTGTTGAGAGTACATACACCGGCGCAGTATAGGAGCAGTGTCAGTACCCTGATTTCTGGATAGTCTTTTGGCCCGTGAAATGATCACATTAGTACGCAGCCCGACAGAAGTTCCCAAGTTTCCAAAGCACACTCGCTGAGAATCTCAATGCGACGCTGAGTCGATTGCCCGTTACGCTGTCTGCTTCGGCACTCTCGCCCACCCTTCCCGCCATCACTACCCTCCCCCACAATCAAACTTTACAGTTGAATGGAGCGGCGAAACTTTGTGTCGCGGAATCTTGAGGAGGGCCGTTGCCGCTACTCGCAACTGTTACCCAGCGCGACTTTCCTGCCGAACTTTGCTGCCGTCAGAGTATTTTCCGATTTCAATATCTGATGTCCAAGTGTGTGGCACTGGAATTCCACGACAGAGCCTCGGTGCCGACGGAATAAATTCTTGTCCTATCGAGCTAGGCTGCTCCACATGAATTAATATTTTTCCATGTGGGAAGATAAGAAATGACAAAGTTTTACTGCAAAATAGGTGAAGAAGGGAACATACGAAAAACACTGGGAAGAAAAAAATTAAGTGTATTTGTGGTTGGGGCCTCCAGTCGGGTAGACCGGACGCCTGATGCAAGTGTTTTTGGTTGACGCCAACTCATAGTGTCGATGACGATGAAATGATGGTGAGGACAACACAACAGACGGACTCCGAGCGCAGATGTCAGACCCGGCCGGGAGTCGAACCCGCATCCCTCTCATAGCTTTCAGCCGCGCTGACCGCGCAGGGATGGAGGCGGACACGAGAAGAAGGAAGGACAGGATGATAGGATACGTGCCAATCGCTAATAAATATCCTATTTCCGTGTGAGAATCCATGAGTCCCTATTTAGTAAGGAAGTTCTGATCAGATTAGTGCAACTAGGTTTTCATTAAATCTACTGAAATGACGATTCACGTTGATTCATGACAATGTAACAGTTAACATGGTTCTTATTTCACTTCATTAAATCTAGCTTGCGTTGTGCATTAACTCTGGTTGCAGTGTATACAGGCAGACTGTAGGAATAACTCAGTATAGATGGAATGTAAGTAACCAAATTCGTAGTTATTCAATTGTCAGATCACGTATTAAAGTGTGCTTTACACGAGTAACACGTAAAAGAACTGACAGTGTGTGAGGAATGTTTAGTACGGGGTCCTCTCCCAACCGATGTTACAACGATTACTTCCTCATCTACCTGTACCCGCTTACCACGGTAAAAGAAATCAATAGACCTACTGCACATCCTAAATTTTTTTCCTAAATCACTGGATGCCGTATCTGTCGTAAATTACTTTGGAATTGCTGTCTAGGGTGATCCACAGTGGAATGAACAGATAAAACAATTACGAAAAGCAGATATCTGCGATCTGTTGGGGGAATTTCAAGGAAATGTAATTTATCCACAAAGGAAGTGGCTTGCAAAAACTCGTTGGACAGCTTCTTGACTACTGTTCATCATCCTTGGAGCCTTATCAAACTGGATTATCAGAGGACGCGGAGAAGATCAAAGGACCACAAGTGCCTTTTCTCGCAGGAAGCATCTCTGTTTTCAACATACGTGGGCGATACTTTCATAGTGTGGCTTCACAGAGAAGCTCCATTTTAAAGGACACCCAGAAATTGAAAAATATCTTTGTCTATCTTTTCTGGAGTTTCGGTACGAGGGAAGAATGATGGCTTCCTGGAACATTCAGTTCATCATCATCCCACTTTTACTGAGCTATACCTACAGTCATCAAATTGTCATCAGCCACAGCAAACTGTAACTGTTCTTATAATATCCGCGCATAGAGTTTATACATTCCCGTTCAAGATAGTATGGTAAAGTGTTCGCCCGCCTAGAGAGATTGTTCCGAGAAATTGAATTTTTTTATTAAAGGGTCACTATAAGTTACAGACAAAGCTAGGAAGTTCATGAAAAGGAGAGCACGGTGGCAAAACCCCCAACTTTTCTTCCCTTTGTTGGAAAAATTTCGCTTACGATAGCCAGACGTGTGGAACTGTAGGCTGCATGTGATCAGTGAAGAATGCTTTAATATTGCGGAAGGATGGAATTAAAAAAAAGAAGAAAAAAGATACGTGGTCAATAAGGTGTACAACCAGATCATTCACAACGTTGACGGACGCTGCACCGAACAGCAACGCTGCACTCGATCTTTGCAGCCAACAAAGCTGTTGTCGAACATTGGATCACCACCGAACAATGAATGGATTATGGAACAACAATAATTTTTGCCAGTTGGATAATGTGTGGAACACCATCATTTCCGCGATTTGCTATGAACAAGGACGAAAAAAGTATATCGATGATCACGGTTTTAGGTAACCAGGAGCAGGAGCAGAAGGAGGAGAACGAGGACGAGGAGATTGGAGCTTAAAACGTCCCGCAGGCAACGAGGTCATTAGAGACGGAGCACAAGCTCGAATAGGAAAGGATGAGAAAGGAAATCGGCATTGCCTATACAACGGAGCATTCTCTGCATTTGCCTGGAGACATTTAGGGAAATCACGGAAAACCTAAATGAGGATGGCCGAACGCAGGTTTGAACTGTCGTCCTCACGAATGCGAGTGCAGTGTGCTAACCACTACGCCATCTCGCTCAGTGTAACCCGAACAGCTGAGTTCCACAATTCCACCAGCGGCAGCGCTGACCGCCGCATGCCGTAGTCAGTCACCAAAATTTTAATGCATGATTTCCTTAAATCGTTTCAGGTAAATGCTTAGACGGTCCTTTAGAGGGCACGGCCGATTTTCTTTTTCATCCTTCTTGAATCCGAGCTTCTGCTCAGTCTCCAATGACCTCGTTGTCGACGGGACGTTAAGCACTAATCTCCTCCTCCTCCGGGTTGCGACTCACTGTAGTCACCGGCATAGTCTTGTCTTCGTTCACAGCAAACACATTGCGCTTGATAAACTTCGGGACAGGGGGGAAAGGGGGGGGGGGGAGGTTGAATCTTGTCAGTCTTCGATAGCTCACCTGAAGATAACTGGGAAGTACCAAGTAGAAATATCGTTGAGTGTAACACACTTTCCGACCGCTGTGGTCGAGTGGTTCTAGGCCCTTCAGTCTGGAATCGCGCGACCGCTACGGTCGCAGGTTCGAATCCTGCCTTGGGCATGGATGTGTGTGATGTACTTAGGTAAGTTAGGTTTAAGTAGTTCTAAGTTCTAAGGGACTAATGACCTCAGATGTTGAGTCCCATAGTGTTCAGAGTCATCTGAACCATTTCTGTAACACACTTTTCTAAGTGTTAATAGGATTTGTCGACGTAGAAACAGCGCCAGCCAAAAGTAACTTCGTCGCTTCCCTGACGCTGAATAATGGGGACTTCATCTACATGTATGTCGACTTGTGTGCGGTGTGTGGTGGAGGATACTTACCTCTCTTTTGTTCCATTAACGAAAGCCGCTTGGAAAACTTGACCGTCATTAGAAGTGACCGTCTCGCTAGACGTATGTGGCAGGCAGTAATATGCTATCCGGCTCCTTGTGTTATGTACGCTCTCCGAATTTGAGCAGTAAACTTTTCCGTGATGCGCAACACCACTATGGTAGCGTCTGCAGCTGGAGTTTGCTGAGCATTCTTACAACTCTCTCGCGCAAGGAAGATTCTACGAGAGGTATCATTATTAAAAACGATACCACATCAAATGTAATTAAACAGTATTAATGGCTGAGTTGGAAAAGTAAAATCATCCGAGTTCCTTTTACAAAGTGGACAGTTTGCGTACCTGTACTCTCAAAAAGACCTGAGCCGAAACAAGGCCCCTGGTGTAGCCGACATTCCCTCAGAGCTGCTGATATCCTTGGGAGAGCCGCCGAAACTAAACTACTCCACCTGGTGTGCAAGGGACATGAGACAATTGAAATACACTCAAATTTCAAAAAGAATGTAGGTGTTCGTAGGTGCGAAACCTGCCGAACAAACAACTCAGTAAGTCATGGTTGTAAAATTTTGATACCAATTATCTACAGAAGAATACAATAATTGGTAGAAGCTAGTCTCTACATCTACATTTATACTCTGCAAGCTACCCAACGGTGTGTGGCGGAGGGCTCTTTACGTGACACGGTCATTACCTCCCTCTTGTGTTCTAGTCACGTATGGTTCGCTGGAAGAACGACTGTCTGAAAGCCTCTGTGCGCGCTCGAATCTCTCTAATTTTACATTCGTGATCTCCTCGGGAGGTATAAGTAGGGGGAAGCAATATATTCGATACCTCATCCAGAAACGCACCCTCTCGAAACCTGGCGAGCAAGCTACACCGCGATGCAGAGCGCCTCTCTTGCAGAGTCTGCCACTTGAGTTTGTTAAACATCTCGGTAACGCTATCACAGTTACCAAATAACCCTGTGACGAAACGCGCCACTCTTCTTTGGATCTTCTCTATCTCCTCCGTCAACCCGATCTGGTACGGACCCCACACTGATGAGCAATGCTCTAGTATAGGTCGAACGAGTGTTTTGTAAGCCACCTCCTTTCTTGATGGACTACATTTTCTAAGGACTCTCCTAATGAATCTCAACCTGGTACCCGCCTTACCAACAATTAATTTTATATGATCATTCCACTTCAAATCGTTCCGCACGCATACTCCCAGATATTTTACAGAAGTAACTGCTACCAGTGTTTGTTCCGCTATCATATAATTATACAATAAAGGATCGTTCTTTCTATGTATTCGCAATACATTACATTTGTCTATGTTAAGGGTCAGTTGCCACTCCCTGCACCAAGTGCCTATCCGCTGCAGATCTTCCTGCATTTCGCAACAATTTTCTAATGCTGCAACTTCTCTGTATAGTACAACATCATCCGTGAAAAGCCGCATGGAACTTCCGACACTATCTACTAGGTCATTTATATATATTGTGAAAAGCAATGGTCACATAACACTCCCCTGTGGCACGCCAGAGGTTACTTTAACGTCTGTAGACGTCTCCCCATTGATAACAACATGCTGTGTTCCGTTTGCTAAAAACTCTTCAATCCAGCCACACAGCTGGTCTGTTATTCCGTAGGCTCTTACTTTGTTTATCAGGCGACAGTTCGGAACTGTATCGATCTCGAGGAAGATCAGTTTGGGTTCCGGAGAAATGTTGGGACACGAGAGTCAATACTGACGCTACGAAAGGCAAAACTACGTATACATTTTGTTCCGGCGTAACGACAAGCGCCGGCACGAAGATCAAGAAGGGTACAGCATAGAGGTCTGTGAGACGACGTCAGGCAATAGTACGCTGACTAGGAGGACACTACGACTGGCGCGGCATCTGCACGAAGAGAATAAAAACGACGAGCCGGCTAGCCGCAGCCGCGCTAGAAACCGCGCAGTAGAAGACGGGCACTAGACGAGCCGCGCTAGAAGAGCAGCAATAATATTAACGATAGCAGTGACTTGTGTGATTAGCTTGCATGGAAATTGTATCTGTCAAAGGACATTTATTATTTGCATGTCGCCACTTGCTTGTGACCCATCATGTAGAAACGAAAGTTAAGTATTCGCAATTTAATTACTGTAATGAACTCCTTTACTATGATTTGCTTGTATGTTGTCTAGTTATCCGAAAAAAAAAAACAGTTTCCTAGGCACCATATAAGAGACGGGTGGGCAGGATTCCACAGATTTGGAGAACATTGTTGACCATAATACAAAGTAGGGCTAAAATATAGGGACTGAATGATTATTTATAACTTGTGTAGTTACTAGACGGTATCTATAAGAGTCGAAGGGCATGAAAGGTAAGCTGTAATTGGGAAGGGGCTGAGAAAGGGTTGAAGCCTACCCTTAACTTTATTCGAACTGCACATTAAGCAAGCTGTGAAGGAAAGGATGAAGACATTTGAAAAGAGAATAAAAATTAAGGGAGAAGATTAAAACCCTCGTGGCCGGCCGCGGTGGCTGAGCGGTTCTAGGCGCTTCAGTCAGGAACCGCGCGACCGCCTCGGGCATTAATGTGTTTGATGTTCTTAGGTTAGTTAGATTGAAGTAGTTCTAAGTTCTAGGGGACTGATGACGTCAGATGTTAAGTCCCATAGTGCTCAGAGTCATTTGAATCACTTAAAAACTCTCGTGATTTGCAGAGGACATAGTGATTGTTAGGGACAACAAAGGGCTAGCAAGTGCAGCTCAACAGATTGAACACTCTCCTGAAGTGAGGATATAAGGTAGACGTATAAGATAAACGTTAACAAAAGCAAAATAATGGTCATGGAATGTAGTCGGATCAAATCAAGCGACGTTGAGGAAATTACATTGGGGAACAAGGGCAGGAGAGTTTGGTTATTTTGGCAGTAAAATAACTTATTGCGTAAGCTGTCGGTGAAAGGGGGAGAAAGGAGAGGAAAAGGAGTATTCATATCAGCTGCATCGGGACTTTAAGCAGAATCAGCGGCGGCGACTGATGATGTGTGCCAGACCGCAACTCGAACCCGGGATTTCCTGTTTACTATGCATTTGCGTTATCCACTCATTCATCCGGACGAAGTATTCACCGCAATTCCGCGGACTATCTGGACTAGGCTCTCGGCCGACCCTCACTCCCACCTGTATGAGTGAGTGGTGTCTGATCTCTCAGACATGTCCGATAGAACAGACATCACGCATTCAGTTAAAAAATAACTTATGATGGCCAGAGTAGAAAGGATGTAAAATGCAGTCTGTCAAGATCAAGAACATTCTTACCTGAAAACGAGAAATTTGCTAACATCGAACACAAATGTGTTAGGAAGCTTTCCTGAAGGCATTTCTGTGAACTGTATCCTTGTACCGAAATGAAACGCGGACGGTAATGAGTTCTGACAAGAAGAGAACAGAAACTTTTCAAATGTCGACCTACAGAAGACTGCTGAAAATGGGCGGGTAGTTTAAGTCTCCCTTTACAGGGGATGAGTTGAGCTGACGTGAAGATCGTAAGTGCGCCAATTTTATTCGCGCTGGGCGGTCGGGCTTCGTTAGTTATATTAGAAGCAGGTTTTAAGCAATTACTACAATTCGTGGCGATCTCGGCGAGATGGCCGCAGTGACGGCTAAGCAGATATAGACGAAGCCCAAACTATTTATTTACGTACATACAGTATGACTCACTAGCATTCCACTGTAAAACCTGCCAATAACATACTTAGGTTACTAGTGGTACTAAACTAAAGAACATGATACAATGTTTGAATAGAAATGGGTGATTATTCCCACTTACAGGAACTTACATTAATACATGCCTCTTATCAGAGCGTGGCTAGGAGCAGGAAATGTAAAGAAGGAACTGTCAAGTGAAATGTCAGACAAATGACGTGTATTGCTTTACAAAGATAACTTACTTACTAAACTCACACCACCAAATCTTAAGTACTATGAATTTATGTTTCATGTATATGCGTGATGTCGTCATCACAAGCAACACACTTCATACTGAGACTATTACAAGGGTTATTCGGAAAGTAAGGGGCGATCGGAAGCGAAATATAAACACATTCCATCTTCTTCTCTACGTAACAGCCGCTCCGACTTAGATATTTATCATAGCGTTGTACCAACTTTCCAATACCCGTGCTTTATGGCAATTTTCTGCACTGGTCTACAGCTCGTTGAGTGTCCCAAAATGTTGTCTTCATAGCCAGCGGTAAATATCAGCAGAGATGAAACGGAGGAGGAGCCAATTACGGACTGTAACGTGGTTGATCAAACACTTCTCACTGAGAACGCTGCAGGAGCACCTTTGTTGCTCGCGCAGAGTGCGGACGAGAATTGTCACAAGGAAGGACACGCTTGACCGTTACGATGTGAGCATGAGATCATGCGAAATCTCTCGCCAGGCTTTCGTAGCTAGCGGGAGACACTATTAATCTATCTGTACCCTTTACGTGGTCACGGTGCGCTCAGAACAGAAAATAGCAACGTGATTCGATCGACGACCATAATAGAGACACTGCCCAACACATCTGTGCAGGGCTTCAACAGATTTTCACTGTAGTTTCTATTTCGTGCCCGATCGAACATTGTTTTCCGAAGAGTGCTCGGTCATTTATTTTAGAAAAAAATATTTTACTAAAAGAAAACAAGAAGAAAACTATTATTATGTCATAGTAGATCACGTAGGTAATGATGTGCTACTGCATAGAACTTGGGAGAAAAGTAATTTGTGGCACATCTTAGATAAAGAAAGTGATTGGTTGGTACGACTTATTGTAAGACTTCTGAGAATAGTCATTTTATTATTAGGGGAGCATGAACGATAAAAATAACAGACGGAGATCAAGAGACGAGTACTGTAAGCAGGCTGAAATGGATGTGACATGTAGTTATTCGGAAATGGAGATATTTGCAGAGGGTATAATAGCGTAGCGAAATGCTTCTACCAATCTGCCCGCAGAAGACCACAACAACAACGATCTGAGCAAGGAAGCAAGATGTTTGGATAAATCATATTTAGGAGTACCAGTGTTGCTTACTATTGGCCATATTCATGATTTTCGGAAATACTCGCTACAACCTTTTAGGACTTGTAGAGGGCAATGAGTACATCATGTTTTGAATAAGAACGCATGACCGAAAACGTACCTTCTCCGTGCTACAGCTGTTTGTAAACATGTTTATTAGGTGGGTTTGCAACAGAGTAGCCGTGGTGGGGCGTACTTAGGTCGGTTTTAGTATTGTCCTTCAACGTCTATCCTCTCTGACCTGGTTCAAGCCTCAGTCACCTGCCTGTGAATATTAGATGTGGTATGGAGTGTTGGAGGTGGTATGGACGTAGTTGTTGGTAATCTACAGCACACTAGATGCTGCTGGGAGCAACGTCCATCGCACGAGCACTACGCTCGTTGGCCGCTTGTCTTTAAGACGGTGCAGTACGGGTCTTCCAATTTAGGTGTGCGGTGTCTCCTTGGAGGACCACATTCACGCTCGCTGACGGAAAAGATACCCCTTTCTCGAAGTCATTGCGTAATTGATGTGGGTGACGAGCAACTCTTCCATTGCTGTGAGCTTCGCCATTCAGAAGAATCATGTCGATGTATTCTGCAAACGTGAACTCAACCATGGTGTTCTAATACTCACACGAATGATGCTCGAAGAACCAGGTCAGAGAGGTAATATGGGTGTCAAATGATGACGTCAGGCAATCTGACGTTAGCACCCCTCCCCTCCGCACTCCACCCTACCATGACTACCTTGTTGCGAACCTACCTAGCAGCCGGCCGCAGTGGCCGAGCGGTTCTAGGAGCTTCAATCTGGAACCGCGAGCGGCCACGTCGCTGGTACGAATCCTGCCTCGGGCATGGATCTGGGTGATGTGCTTAGGTTAGTTAGGTTTAAGTAGTTGTAGGGACTGATTACCTCAGATGTTAAGTCCCATAGTGGACAGAGCCACTTGAACCATTTTTGAACCTACCTAGCAAACATGTTTTCAAACGGCTGTAGCACGGAAACTGTTTGTTTCTGGAAATGGATTCATGATGAAAATATTGTGTACTACATCCCTTCTACAAGCCCAAGACGTTTGTAATGGAAATTTTCGAACCCCTGTAGGTAGGCCCTCTTTACACAAGTGGTAAGAAAGTGCCTTGCTTTTCTTGAACCGTGCACGGTGTTAGGTAAGGCTTCCTTAATATCATTAGGCCCGCTTAACCGCTCGCCGTGCCACAGAGGAGCAACCGCCGCTACATAATTACGGATGCCCAGGGCTGCGTCGACAGTGAGCCGCAGTCTGTGGCGACGTCGGCAGATGGCGGACACGCCTGGGGCGGCAACCATCAAAGGCGGAGGCGGCGTCCCCTTACGGAATGTCCTGCCCTGCTCTGCACAGCAGGCACGTCGCTTTGGCCTTCCCACTGCCGAGGGACGCCCCGGACAGCGCCCTAGGCGCCACCCTGTCGCTGACGCTACCAAACTCACAAAGCTGCCTCGCAGCGGAGAAACTTCAGGCGGCTGCGTGTCTCACCTAGCCCCCCTCGGCCCCCCCCCCCACTCCGCGCCACTGTCACAAGGAGGTGTCAGCAGAGAGGAGGGAGCCAGGAATTTTAACACACGCTTGCACCTTACAAGCCTACAGGGCGTAACATAAATAACGGTACAAATTTTGTGGGCATATTGCTGTGACAAAGGCGAGAAGGAAAATCTACATACAATGAGCCCTAATTCGGACTAATTAGAGCGAGTTGCAGACCGAATTATAAAAAATATTATCTATAATAGTTACCTGAAGCTGTAATAGAGAATATAACAATCACTGTGTGCAGTGGTAATAAATAAAAAATACAGTGGAAATATACTGCACAACATAACCATGTTTTCGAAAGTTCTTAACCGTACACCATTGCGACGCATAAGACTGAAATTTGGCTCACTTGTGTCTAAGTCTTCCCCTGTAATGGTGTAAAGGCGTGCCGCGCTGTGGCGTCACCCTCTGGCTCGACGGCCTTCAAACAGCAAGGTGTCGAATAAAAGTTCATGTGACGTGTAAATGGATTAATGATGTCACATTGGCACCAAATTTCAGTTCTGCCCAACGCCACTGAGGATGTGTCACACGAAGAGAAGGTCATCCCAGCCCCTCTTAGGTACATTTCATCCCTTCTTTTGAAACCTCTACGATGGCGGTCAGATCTGCGACGCCCAGCGTTGAAATCACGCAATTTTCTTCTGAGTGGTCGAATAAAACATTTCAGACACACCGACGCTCAAAATCAACTCGAAGAGGCTTCAGGGAGTAGCAAAAAATTACTCTGAGCGCTATGGGAATTAACAGCGGAGGTCATCAGTCCCCTAGAACTTAGACCTACTCAAACCTAACTAACCTAAGGGCATCAGACACATCCATGCCCGAGGCAGGATTCGAACCTGCGACCGTAGCGGTCACGCGGTTCCAGACTGAAGCGCCTAGAACCACTCGGCCTCTGCGGCCGGCTCAGGGAGTAGCATAAAGGACGTCAAATCAACCATCCTCTTCGTTGAGACGTTGATTCACACGTTTAGCAGTTGAAAACGACAGTACGTTGTTCAGTGATTAACAGGGAGATGTTCTTGACAATTTATCATATGGCTGACAACTCTCTGACGTTTCAGTCCTTATCTAAGGATATGGGGGATGACAACCCCTTTGAACTAGCTCTCACCCCTTTTCAGTATAGTGCGACCGAAATTTTTTCTCTGGTGTACACGGTGGAACCATTAACGACTGTTAAATACAATTTGACGAAATGTGAATATAATGTGAAGCAGCAAAGGGTGTTCGCACTTTCTCAGTCTTTCTGTCTCACGCCCTACTTTGGTGTGATCACGGAGAGGTGCAACATCACTGGCACATACGTGGATAAAACTGCAAAGTATCCCTCTAAGGCCATCCCCTCCCCGTCCACCAGTTCAACGAAACCTTCGGTGGCACTCCTCCCCTCCTCCTCCCCCCACCCGCCCCGCACACGCACACGCACATTTTAAAACTGTATGCCTTTACGAAGGAAACCAGCGAAGTACCCGTAGCTGGCCTCGGTGGTGTTATCAACTGTCTGCCTACCGGCAGGCACCAATGTCTTGTCTGTGGAAATGAAATGAGCGTTTGGCGTCAAGGCCGGAAGGTCTCTTGCGCGGTAGCCCAGCCGCCTTGGTGCAGGTCTTATTACATTCGACGCCAGATTGGGCGACCTGCGCGTCGGATGGAGATGAAATGATGATGAAGACAGCACAACACCCACTCTCTGGGCGGAGACAATCCCCACCCCAGCCGGGAATCGAACCCAGACCCCTTAGGACGGCAACCCGTCACGCTGACCACTCAGCTATCGGGACGGACTGTCTTCTCTGTAAAGGCGCGTTTTTAGAATTCTCAATAAATATGGGCAGACGCCAAGGAGTGTTTTGCCAAACTGGGGGACCTTAAAGGGAATAGTTTTGAACGGTCGCTAGTTGTTCCACCCTGTACACAAGCGCGAAAATTGCAGCCGCACTGCACTCCAAAGGGGTGAGATCAAGTTCAGTGGGGTTGCTAGCCCACTATGTCCTTAAATAAGTGTTGAAGTGCTATGGAGATGTCAGCTGTATGAAAAACTGTTAATAATTTCTTTCTATTGCTCACCGCACTACGAACTATAGATTTCTACGAAACGTGTGGGAAACAACGCCCCAAGGAAACAGGTGATTTCATTGACACCCTTTATGCCATCCCCCCGGAACCTTTTGCTTGTCGATTCTGAGCAGCCGTTGTTTGAAATTTTTCCTCGGCCGTACGAAAAACCACGTAATTTCAACGCCAGACATTGCGGTTCTGACCTGCATTGCTGAGGCGTCGAGAGAAGAGTGAATTGTGGGTGAGAGGGGCTGTGATGACCATCCCGTTGTGTGACACCTCCACGGTGGCGTGGGGCGAAAATTTGGGGAAATTTGGTGCCCATGTCACATCATTAACCCACTTTACACATCAAGTGAACTTCCAAACTCTGGTCTTTCGTTCGCATGTGTCGTCACGTCGCTGTTTGAAGCATAGATGAGGCAGAGGTTGACGTCGCAGGGCGCCACGCTTTTGCACCGTTACAGAGGAGTGCTGTCATCGTCTTTTAGCCAAATTTCAAACTTAAGCGTCGCAGTGTCGGGCATTTACGTGGTTTGGAAAACTGATCCTTTAATTCTGTTTTACAATGTAGTACACCTTACGATAGTGGAAGAGTTCTGTCGCGTGAAAAGCGCTGCTGATATCCAGTGCGTAATGCGTGACCACCGTTTCGCGTTCTGACGAAAAGGGCAGTATCTAGCAGAAAGCAGGGACAATTATGAACTTTCGACTTCCCGTCAACATCGCAGTCGTTAGTGACCGAGCACACGCTCGGAATGTTGGAAGGATGGGGAAGGGATTCGGTCGTGCTCTTTCAAAGGAAACATCCCGACATTTGTCTAGAGCGATTTAGGGAAACCACAGAGAACTTAGATCTGTATGGCCGGAGGAAGGTTTGAACCGTCTTCCTTTCCAACATGCGTGCAGTGTGCTGTAATGAGCGCGAAGCATTAAGAAGTGAAATGATAATTCGACCGCTGGAAAGTATATGACGAGTTCGTGCAGCTCTGCAACGGAACCCACAGCAAAGTGACGTTCTTCGTCATTCCAGAACATTATAAATCCCTCTTCTTTGCAGAGTATTGTGAAGCAGGATTTAAATATTCATCCTTATAAGCCGCAAGTGGCTCAACAATTACGGCCAGGATATAAAATGCGGAGGGCCAATTTCTGTATAACATTCTTATTTTTTACGAGCTGCTCGCAAGGCTTTCAAGATGCAAGGGATGCCTGCCGGCCGCCTTGTGATCCTCTGCCTTGCGACGTCATGAGAATACGGTAGGGAGGCGCATATGGTCACCATACCGCTTGAAACGTCCCCTTAGAAAAATTAGTGAATTACTGTGCTGGTAAATCCCTTACGTTATTTGATTTTCAAACAGCTGAGCAGAACTGAACGTACTCAGACATTTCGCTCTTTACCTATTCTGATCAACACTAAACTGATACACAATATTTTTTAGCGCAACGCAATCTGACTTTCAATAATACCTTCAGGAGAATGGCCCTGACTAAATTACCCTATACGTTTCACAAATCACTTACCTCACAAAAATGTTCGTTACTCGAACTACTGCAATACAGCGAGCGCCACTACTGCCAGCTAAATAAAAGATGCGAACTACTGAAGGTACTAACTACTGATAGGCATAGTTAGCAAAAGAAAGATTTTGATAGATAACAAACAATGTATTTATCTTAATAGTGTTCAAAAAAAAGATAACAAACAATGTATTTATCTTAATAGTGTTCAAAAGTCATAATATATATATCAGTCCATGATATCCAATATTACAAATTTACTCTTTCTGATGGACACACGTCCAGATCGTCCGCTCTCAAAATTCCGCCATCTCTCTCCCCATATCCACCACTGCTGGCGGGTCACCTCCAACTGCGCAACGCTATGCGCTGTTAACAGCCAACTGCCCAACACTACAATAACGACTATTCTAACAATGCCACCCAGCCACAGACTGCACACAGCACAGCCAGTGATTTTCATACAGAGCGCTACGTGGCGTTACCAATAAGAAAACCTAAACAGCCTACTTACACGCTCTCCCGACCATTTTGCAGACCTTCCAGGCAGTGGAGCCGCTATTGTTCGGTCAGGTAGCTCCTCAACTGGCATCACGAGGCTGAGTCTACCCCCACCAGTCCACCAGCCAAGGAAAAGTCTATTTCTGAACAACATTACGGGAGACGTTAACACTTTAGACCGAGAGAGACACCGCAGTGGATAGACAATGGACTCGCATTCGGGAGGGCTATGGTTCAAATTCGCGGACAGCCAACCTGATTTAGGTTTTCGGCGCTTTCCGTAAATCGCTTCAGGAAAATGCCCGGAGGGTTCCTTTAAAAGGGCACGGCCGATTTCCTTCCACCAGCCTTCCCTGTTCCGATGCGACCGATGACCTCGCTGTTTGGTCCCATCACCAAACCAACCAATACATTTTAGACAAATGTTTAGATGTATGATGAGGCAAACTTTCTTTCTGAACGAGTCTATTAATAAAAAAAATCTTCCGATATTACTCTGGCACAAATCACAGCGGATTCACGAAAAGGCTCAAGCTAGCCTGAAAGTGGTGCTATGCTGTGCCACTGGACAGTTCATTGGAATGGTTGGGCCACAGTTTTTTAACATCGCGACGGTAGGCCATTGTATGTTAATTCCCAATAGTATGCGGCGATTATTAACCATTTATTCATTCCACAGGTGGAGGGGCAGCCATATGGTTTCAGCAAGATGGCGCTAGAGCCTGCACTGTCCTTAATTCACTGAGCTGCCACTAAACAGAATGATTACTCTCGCGATTCTCTGATACCCCATTGTGGGCGAGACCACCTAATCTTTCAGCCCTAGATTTTCTTCTGTGAGGTCATCTCAAGAACAATTCTTTTTCACGACGATTCCACAAGACTGATGAGTTGAAAGCTGCTGTTCGAGAAGGGGTAGAGACCATTCGTCAAGAAATGACGGAGAACGTAATGAGGAGCTCCCGATAACGGCTTCTTCAATGCATCACCAGTGATAGAAACCATTTACATTATGTACTTTTTACAAAATAAACTTTTATTCGGCATTGTGTGTGTATCGGCAATGTAGGTAAAACAGTTATTAAGCTGTATTGGTGTAAATTTACGATAAACCTGATCATAACCAAATGGAGATGTACTACCTCCCGTGAGCCACCCTGTAGACGAGCTATCAAATTATGTTAAAATTGCACTCGACAACTTAAAAGCAACTAAGGTTATCGTATCACAATAATGAATAATGAAAGCAAACAAATTAAAGTTACAATACGGCTTCAAAGGTTACATCAGATCGTATATACTGTGTACAATGTGTTCACTTTACCTGTAGACAATGACATATCTCAAAAACAACACACTGGAGTCGAAAAATTTAGAATTAAACCCACCCAAATCCGTGTTGTGGGCAGGGGTAGGGGGAGGGCGAGGGCAACCTTTAATTTTTAATTGGGAAGCCCATTCTTTAAATTACATGTATACTCTGAAACTTTTTTTAGCTACGCAGCAGTTGGCACTGTAACCGGAAAAATCAAAATGGGTAGAAAATCGTATGTTTCAAAATGCTATGGAACGACGTACGAATTAACCCTCACCACCTTGGTGGTAAGGTAGGACAGGCAACTTTAAATGGGACTGCACTGCCTGTTATGCTAAGTCGTAGTTCGCTACACGGCCACAGTGGGGCGTCGAGCACTCCCCTTTTCCTTTTGCCGGAGGAATACAACGTTGAGAATGCGGTTTCCCATTAAAGGTTATGAAATAATTGGCTGTCCTACCCTTGCAGCGTGGATGTACGTGGTTCATTCAAGTGTCATTGGATAGCATTTTGAAACACAATGTTTGCTACCCATTTTGATTTTTCCGATTACAGCGCCATCTGTCGCGAAGCGAAAACGAAATTTTATGACGACTTGTGTACTTTTTTACATAGCATCCGAATCTGCACAAAAATGTGGATTTACATGTAAGGTTTGAAATACGTCCCTCGCCCCCACACACGGAGTGTATTTTTCGAAATACTTCAATCTCTGCAGATGAACTAAACGCCCTGTATATCACTGTATTGATTGCAAAATAAAATTATGCTCTGGAAAATGAGATGGTACAATATGCTACATTGATGCCTACTAAATAATTTAGACCTTTTTGACCAAAATTTCAGTGTAACGACTCGATCAAAATTGTAAATGAAACACTGTTGGCAGTAAAACGGTAAGTAATTGTTTGAACAGGAAATACCTCTTAAGTAACGACGGTGTTTTGACGGTGTTTTGAATGAAAATGATCTACGCGCTGCAATTTGGAGGCAGTAGCTAGACAAAACAACGCTACGTCTGAGGCTTGATTGGGTTGGGTTGTTTGGGGGAAGAGACCAAACAGCGAGATCATCGGTCTCATCGGATTAGGGAAGGGTGGCGAAGGTAGTCGGCCGTGCCCTTTCAAAGGAACCATCCCTGCATTTGCCTGGAGCGATTTAGGGAAATGACGGAAAACCTAAATCAGGATGGTCGAACGCGGGATTGAACCGTCGTCCTCCCGAATGCGAGTGCAGTGTGCTCTGAGGCTTGAGATTACGTGCCAATGTGGTCAGTAAGACAAAGCACATTCGTATTTCCGGGTTTCCTTAGGCTAGAGACATCACATGGACGCTGACTGCACTTTTCATGGCTGTAGTTCGACGACTTGTCAAACGTTTCATTTCGATATTCACTTCTGTGGCTACAACATACAGCTAATTAGGGCGAGGACTTTGCTTGGAAGGACATTTCGGGGTAATATTCGGTCCACAGAATTTTCAGCTTCATAAGTGTTCGTTGTTTGTTGTTGAAAAGGCGAGAGTTTGTCCCGTGGACGAAGGTCAATACCGGCCTATCATTTATTCATCCTTGGATATTACTATCGTTACTATCCGACTTAGTGTTTTGCGGGGATCAGAAATTATGAATGGTCCCACCCAGAAGCAATTTATACTTCATTACAATTTCCCTGGGTTGTTCTCTTGTTCCCACTAAATCTTATGTAAATCGATAGTTGAGCTGATCACTATTTACTAAATACGTTCTGCCTTCAGAGGGATAAATATTCAGGAAATCTGCGTTTGACGGGATTAGATTTTATTTCGTTAAATGAATTATTCAGCAAATGAAAGATCGGATGGTGTTACTGAGAATTTCGAGAATTCCTGCTGATTCTGAGTAAGTTCTAAGGGACTGTTTTGAACGGCAATAGTTATTTAATCATCTTAAATTCAAAATGCAGAAGAAGACTTTCAGATTTCATGCTTGGTTTACCAAATGAACTTTAGCGTATTGTTTTCACGTAACATCTGTGTTAACATGTCTTAACTGCTACATTCAAATGAAGCCTCTTTCGGTATCTCTAAACATTTTTTGAAAATGGCAAGCCACCAGGTGCGTTTCTACCAGTCTCCACGACCCTTCAAACGACTGCGACACCTGCCGGCGCTCGCTGCACCAATAATATTTTCGATGATAGGTTGGTTGGTTGGTTTCGGGGAAGGAGACCAGACTGCGAGGTCATCGGTCTCATCGGATTAGGCAAGGATGGGGAAGGAATTCGGCCGTGCCCTTTCAGAGGAACCATCCCGGCATTTGCCTGGAGTGATTTAGGGAAATCACGGAAAACCTAAATCAGGATGGCCGGACGCGGGACTGAACCGTCGTCCTCCCGAATGCGAGTCCAGTGTCTAACCACTGCGCCACCTCGCTCGGTTTTCGATGATAGCTATCATACCAAATTATGCTTACAGGCTGCCAAGTTTATCGTCCGTGTCCAACGGACGGATCACTAAGTCCAGGTGTCACGTGCCCTCACCCAATGAGATTTTGTTTTCTTTCCCGCACTTAGAACGTAAATGCAAGTCGTAGCAGGAGGACGGGCATAAACGCCATCCGATGATTTGGAGATTTTTCTAGATATGGTGCAACGGAAATAGAAACTTCGAAATCACAGGCTGTACAGTCAGAGTATCTTCCCACTTGTTTGACTTTTCCTCATTCTCGTGCACAAAAGAAAAGTGCCCAGCTGGTCAAAAAGCCTAAAAGTACCCAAGTGAACACTGTGTACGAAGGTGTAGGGATAATAGCCACTCAGCTAAAAAGCGATAAATAAATTTAAAAATCCATTTTTAACTTTGAAAAAGTGCAGTGAGGGTAAAACATATTCACGACATGTTGAAAGTGAAAAATTAGTTATATGAAATTATCATTTTTTCCAAGAAAATTTTCATTGTTGCCACCGAGAAAAAGTAAAATAAGTGAATTAAAAAATTTAAGCACGAATACTCATTTTCGTCCTCACCAATAGTCTCGTATTGATTGTGGAGCGAACCTGCACATCCTTCGAACTGAACATGAACTACAACGTCGGAAACGTCTTCCGGAAACCAGAATCAACCACTTCCCAGTCATTGCGCTGTCTCTATTAAAACTGTGAGGAAGATCACTACTCTCGGTCAGTTCAAACGCTGCGTGTCACTGGTCTTTAACTGTCATGCCGAAAAATCTTGTCTACAACGACAGGAGAGTGTCGGAATTCTTTTGTTTTTTTGTTGTTGTTGTTTCGGGTAAAACGGATTGAAATCCACCAAATATATTTTTCTTGTTAGTAGTACGTAGATTTTTCTTCAAAACTGTTATGTTGTACGGCTAGGAACATGTCAGGTGGTTGCAGTAGCCTTCAAAGCTATGCTACCCTTCAACGCCTGCGTTGCTCTCTGTGTAATATATGCATCCTATGAATATATGGATCCTATGACTGATTGTCATGTGCGATTGTGTGCATAGAAAATAATTATTATTAATAGTAATTATTTATTATTGTAGGCTAATTATAAAATTTATTATTAATCATATTATTCATTGTGATTCAATATTACAGCTACATTCCATATGTTCACATAAATATCAATAAAAACGAGAGAGAAAAAAGGATTTATTCAGGGCGTTTATGCTGTCCACTAACTGGCCATTGTGCCCACCTTGACGCTATTCCATAAATTAGAACTAATTTAATACTTTCAACTGCTGACGGGCATTGACATATATCAACGGGGACAGGTGAAAATGTGCTCGGTCCATCTGAACCACCGAAGGCACACGGGATAGTGCGACTGCAGGGACTGTGTCGCGCACGCCTCCTGCGAAACCCACGTTTTCACCTTGTATGTCCACACACTACATTCGTAGTGTCCCACCCCAACACACTCATTACTCGTGCAAGACAGTCTTACCAAGTCCTATAAGAGTTCGGGGAATATGTGTGCATCCGCACAGAAGAAGAAGGTCATGGCCGGTATTGCCAGAACTATATACTTATATGGATATGTCATCTGTTCTTTCGGACAGACACCATATCCATATAATTATACTATTCCATAAAAGTTGTCAGCTGACGATGGCCTTCGATTAAGCATTCGTCGACATGGGAATTCACCACTAGACAACAACCAGCAACATAGTTATGTTATAAAACTAATTTGTGTAAGTTTTTAATAATAAATGTGCTCCTTTTTATAGCTATGGGTAAATAAAGAGGTTCACAATGCCACCTTTATGCAGCTGCCATTCGTTTGCGGCACTATAAGGACTCATAATGTCGCTGATGATAAAATGATGATAAGGACAAACCATACCCAATCCGCGAGCGGAGAAAATCTCCAACACGACCGGGTATAGAGCCTGAGCCCGCTGGACTGCGCCTAGACACGGTGACCACTGCGCTAAGGCAGCAGACGCGTTCTGTAATGTTTAGGTGGCAGTAGCATATACTTAGTTCTGTAACAAAACTGTTTGACAATATATTTTCGATAAATGGCAGAATCGGTCGTAAAGATTGAAAATCCTTATTTTGTAGTTCGATTTCGGTCACTGTGCGACTTCAGTACAGATTATTCTAATCTTGTAGGCCCATATCGGAATCGAGCTGTAAAATAAAGGAATTCAATTTTTACGATCGATGCTGCCATTTATACAAGATATATTGATAATAATATGGTCGTGGTGCATACGGTTCCCAATGGAATTAACATAAAAAAACTGATCGTGCTTCTGCAAGGAAGATAAAGTGTGATTAATTACCATGGTAAATGCTGAATCCAATACATTTGGCCAAAGATATTTTTAAAAGTCCTCAGTATTAGCGATTTTACTGAATAAAGGTTCAAAATCTATTACGAAGCGATATTAGGAAAAAATTTTATAGCCTGTGAATATCAAAATATTTTAAGGCATGATGACATTAGAGAGAATATCAGTAAAAATGATTATTTTCTTAATCATAAAATGAGCAAAGTGATCAAAAATTTCAGAAATAGTAATTTACTGCATATGAGAATTTTTAACATATTACGATTATTGATACGCTACACTCGCTGAACTTGCGGTTAACAGTGATCCTTGGTCGGCATAGTAAAAAAAAAAAAAAAAAAAAAAAAAAAAAAAAAAAAAAAAAAAAAACCGATAAAGGGAATCGCTAAGTCGAATTAAGTAATTACATTCGAAGATGATTTTTGAAGTTCAAACACTACTGAGTGGCCACAATTGGACTGCTGGAGCACAAAAGAACGTGGTTAAATAATGGTATTACCAGTCTTCGGAAGTATATATGGTTAGTTGCGATCCCCGGAAAGATAGGAGTGGACTTTAGTTTTGATACGAGCTACACAAGATATGCTCCACCAGGAGATTTAGTAAGCTACTGTTCCTTAGTATTCCTACAAAGATACCGTGACATAAGAACTGCGAGAACACCACGCCGTTATTATCTAACACACAGCCTGAATGCATCTTACCGCATCGTACAGCTCCAAACAGCCAGTCACTCTGTCAGACTGCCAAACATCATCTCACGCTAAGCACGCCTTAACTACAAGTCTCTTCAAACTTGCTACCCAGGCTCGGCGGCGAGGCGGGCAGACAGCTGATTGGTCCGCTAAGCTGGAACTCAAACAGTTCATTTCTTCCAGAACTCCTTATAGTCTGTTCCAAAGACTAACTGTTTGCAACAGCAATCGATAACTAAGTACAGAATGACATCGTTGCAATAAACCTCCGTTAACTAATACGCGAAATTACTGAATAATAAAAATTCCCTGTGAAACAGCCAAACTTCAAGTTGCGCACACCCGTATTAAATGATATTTAATGTCTAAAAGGAGTCGTCGGTGCTTCCTTTTAGACCCCTTTCAATCTTTCCCACAGATAAAAGCCCAAAGTGATTAATTCTGGCTAGCCTGCTGGCCATTTTACGTCCGATGTGACTCATCCAACGATCCCCGAATCATCTGTGAAGAAGGTTAACAATTTTCTGTGCAGAATGGGCGGGAACTCCTTCGCACTGGTGCCGCATGGATCGTCTTATGTCCACTGGACTGTCTTCCAATAACTGTGGCAGTGCATCAGTTAGGAACTGTGATTACTTGTGGCTGTTTAGTCCTGTTAATAAATCATTGGCCAGTGATGTGCTTCTTCAAAAATATGGACAACCTATTGATGGACCGAAATCGATATTTAGCCACGTCTTTTAGACACGGTGGATTTTCAACTGACCTGTAGTGCATACTACAAAGATCAGAGGGTCAAAACAAATTACAAAATCCAGAATGAGATTTTCACTCTGCAGCGGGGTGTGCGCTGATATGAAACTTCCTGGCAGATTAAAACTGTGTGCCCGACCGAGACTCGAACTCGGGACCTTTGCCTTTCGCGGGCAAGTGCTCTACCAACTGAGCTACCGAAGCACGACTCACGCCCGATACTCACAGCTTCACTTCTGCCAGAGACGAGGTACTGGCAGAAGTAAAGCTGTGAGTACCGGGCGTGAGTCGTGCTTCGGTAGCTCAGTTGGTAGAGCACTTGCCCGCGAAAGGCAAAGGTCCCGAGTTCGAGTCTCGGTCGGGCACACAGTTTTAATCTGCCAGGAAGTTTCATATCAGCGCACACTCCGCTGCAGAGTGAAAATCTCATTCTGGAAACATCCCCTAGGCTGTGGCTAAGCCATGTCTCCGCAAAGATCCTTTCTTTCAGGAGTGCTAGTTCTGCAAGGTTCGCAGGAGAGCTTCTGTAAAGTTTGGAAGGTAGGAGACGAGGTACTGGCAGAAGTAAAGCTGTGAGTACCGGGCGTGAGTCGTGCTTCGGTAGCTCAGTTGGTAGAGCACTTGCCCGCGAAAGGCAAAGGTCCCGAGTTCGAGTCTCGGTCGGGCACACAGTTTTAATCTGCCAGGAAGTTTCAAATTACAAAATGATTAAGACAAGCTATCTGGAAGATGCGAAAAGTGGCATTTAACTCTGAATCCATATTCCGAGCTTAGATGACTGTTCACTCCATTCGACAGGTGCTATTATTCTTCCTCACTCTCATGGAAAACAATAACGCCATCATTAATATCCCGTATCGTTGAATTTTGTCTCACATTAAACTTTATTATGTATCCTTGTTTGCCTTTCATACACGCAAGTTTAGCTGTAGATGCATTACACCCTTTTCAGTCCGAGAACATCCATTCTTATTGTTCCCTCATGGTTACGGTAAAATGGTTATTGAACAATTTTTTATTTCCATCACTTCTCCTTCGATGTAAGTTGTGTTCTTGCCTTACTCCACTTTCAGTTCGACCTCTTCTTTTCTGATCTCCTGCTGTTATTATTCTTTTTAGCCTTGTTATACTGTATATCTCCCGATTTTACCTTTAGCGTGTAGCTGTTTCTCTGCGATGATTTCATACATCTGACACCAATTTACATTGGTGAATGTTTCTCCTACGTCAATAAAATCTAAGGGTGTGCCTTGATTTTCTTAAGACTTGCTGCCACATTCAAGTCTAACGTCGGAAGTGCCTGGTAGCCAGCTAGCCACAATCTATTCCGTAGTTAACCTCATATATGGCAACTCCCGGTCTTTCAAATCAGCACAGGCACCGTGACAAATGATGCTGGCTTCACCACTCCTGCTGTAACCATCTTGACTGGACATATAACGTGAAATTCTCTGGCAACATTTGCCCGTTCTCCAACTTTCGCAGTGTAATTTTTTGCCCTTTTCCGTAGGAAATTCTATAATGATATTGGTGTGAATGGAATAAAAAGATTTTCAATGCGAAGAAATAAATTTAACCCAACTTGTTTGTGTTATTTGTTCACAGTGGCATTCTTCGAAAACAGTTGCCGAAAAATTATGAATATGAACAGAAATCTATATGAAAAGATTGATCTTAACGGTGGGCGGACACGTGTGAGGGGAAATGCTGACGTAATCGGCGCTCGGCGTTGTCAACAGAAATTACATCTGCTGGTTCGCTGGCGTTGGCAGAAATGAAGGAAAAAAAAACAGAGAAGTCGGCAATGGAGTGTTCCAGACAAATCCGGTATGTGACGAAACCGAGCGACGGACCCATCGGACACTTTTTATTGTGCCACACCTACTATTGTTAGTAAAGAGGCTATCGCCTGGCGTGAACGTGCATCGTTTTGCTTTCAATTCTTGGTCTAAGGGGGATAAGGAGGCAGCTACCTAGCTGATGTACAGAACATTTAATAATAAAGCAATACTTAAATATACAGCTCTAAAACCCGTGAAGCATTTATTTTTACACTTCGGTACATTTCTGGACGATATATCGATATTTTTTCTCGATATATTGAGAGATTAAATTTATATTCTCTTAAACATCGATTTATGGGTTTCCCGATAATTTAAAAAAAATCTACAGTCCTACTACACACGGTAAATTGTAGTGTTTGTTGTATATTCATATATTTGTCCACTTCTTGTACATCGAATACTTGGGATGCATTTGGTTGTTATTGAATTAACTACGTCTATTGATTCGACCGTGTAAAGTCGCAAAAGTGAATCACACGACAAATGCTGTTTGTGCCTACTAGGTAATTAAGAGGTTTGTTACCAGAATCACAAAATTTTCATTTCCATAGCATCAACTCATTCCCATTCGAAAGTCGTCACAGTCATCACGAAAAAAGTATTTTCTGTCCAAACGATAACGGTTCCTTTTACTGCTTACAGTGTTTCATTAAAAATTATTCAGCGATTGTTTATAATAAAATGGCGCAGGATTTACCGTTAGTAAACCAAAAATCATTCGTCATTTTTAATTGCGCTTGCCACGTAAAACTATTCTTCTCGATATTCTGCACAAATTGTGTATGCGTTTTCGCTACTGAGAAGTGCGTGACAATGCGTGAAAACTTGGTATATCAACAGAAAATGTAATTACACGTGTCCTGCTCAGAACATAGCAAACTGAAGCGCCCGAGAGCAATATTTTCCCACGCAGCGTGCGCGCCTGTGCAGATCAACATATCACAAAGCGTCAGGCACGAGGTTTCTGAAGACTGCTCTGATTTCATCAGCTGCCACAATGGGAGAGATGTTGATCCATTCTTCAGTCCCGAAATCAAAGAGCAGTGGACACAATAGAGTCATATAGGCTCACCCCCACAAAAAGAATTTCATTCTGCAGTTGTAGCGACAACATGATTGCCTCGTCGTCAATCTCTGTCGTATTGGACACTGTCGTCGAGTGGTAAATATCTGTGGGAACAGAATCAGTTGTCATACAACAAAAGAATATGGTACAATCTCGACAGTGTATTGTCACACAATAAGCTTAGTTACAGAACATAAAGGACAACGTCTATATTATGTACGTCATTACATATGAGAGAACCTAAGAAATTAAGGCTGGTAGTTAAGAATTCCATGCAAAAAATACAAATCTTCCATTGTTGACTCTCAACGATTCTTAACCTTATATTTACTGCCGCAAGAATTTTATCACATGCATATTTAGGCGTTTATACGTCATTTAGTATAGACGCATCGTGATCTCTGAAGCCTCAAAAGTGTACGTTTTCTACAAACTGATGGTGTTGTCCCTTCTCCCTTGACGGCAAACATTGCAGTACATTTTGGATGCAAGGCCAAAACCAAGCGTCTTTTGGAGCTGTGCAGATGATACGTCTGTAAACTGGTCTCGTGAATAAGAGATATTGTTACACTTCTTATGAAATCTTAAATCAGTTAACTGGCACGCTTAATTTAGCTCCTTATTGTGAAAGGAGAGCTTTTTGTCTTTTATACACGACCCAGAAATTCAGAAGTGATATTAGGGCATATCGTTTACCGGTAACTCACGCATAATGACCTGTATTCTCAGGCGTACGTGTGTCACACCCGAAACTGGGGTCATATTTTCACCAATAACACACTATACACTTGTGTGTTGTAGGAAGCGTCTACCAAGGGAAGAACTTACAATCTGCTTTTAAAGAGAAGGCGTGTTTCTCGCACAAATTAGATCTTTCGTGGAAAGTAGCCTTGGGCATGTAATAGACATACCAGGTATTAAAATGTAAACTTTCACGGCCGGAAATATCACGTCCATTATAATTATCCGGGCTGTTATGCCGTGGTCGGTTGATGAATTCTGAGGTGATTCCCAACGATTCGTCTCCGACTGCGGGAGACATCTTCAAGGGGGTCCGTAGCTTGATGGAAGGTCCAACACGCACACTGGCTCGCTACCGACTGCAGACGTTGGGAATCACCTCAGAATTCATCAACCGACCACGGCATAACAGCCCGGATAATTATAATGGACATACCAGGTATACGCGAAAAAGAGGATTTTGTCTTTAATATGGAAAATGTTCTGCACTATTATTAAAGTGATAATTTTTTTTAACCTTTACACTCCCTGTAAAACAATGTATAAATTTGCCCGCACCCGCTGAGGTCGGTGGCGGCTATCGCACTCTCCACATTTTAGATTTGAAGATGTCCTATGCTAGAAGACACCACACAGTGCAGAAGCATTACCGTACATAAAATAGAAAAGATTCACTGCATCAGTTAGAGGACTGTCAATGTTATCACATGCCTCTAAAATACTCTGGAATAAAAGGAAAAGTAGGTCAGTATACTGGAGATGATCAGATTGTACTTAGAGAGCAGAGGAGCAAGAGGAGCAATTTTGGCCTTCCACATTGTATTGGGGAGAAGAATGGAACGAATAGAAGACAGCTTAACTGACTTAGAAAAAAGATTTGACAATGTGAAATGGGTACCAGTCTTTAGAACTATGAGGAAAATAGGACTGGGCTGGAAGGATAGACGAATACTTAGTCCGCTGTAGCAGAATCAGAGCAACAACAATAAATATCAAAACGATAGAAAAAGAGACCGAGTTAGAAAATGAATTCGACGGGGATGGTCCCTATCTCCCATTGTTGAGTAGGGAAGCTATCCAGATTGTGAAGGAGAAGACAGAGCGAAAAAACGCAATGGTGAAATTATACACTAATGTTCAGAAAAAAAACAGAACACCTTGAACGGCAAGAGGTAGAACGCTAATACTCACAGGACATGCACATTTGTATGGTACGCAGAATTGGATAGCATTTCAACGACGTCGGCTCGCGGGCTCAGGATCAACATCGATGTCGCAGTGGAACACCATCTGCCAGTAAAATGTGCATAGGTCTCTCTTTGTCGCTAAAAACGAAGGTAGTGGATCAGTGTGACTTGAACAGATGAGCAGACGTGCAGGATGCCTCGCAGACGTATGAGCGAACCGTGCCGTCAAGTCAATGAGTCCGAAAGAGTGCGCGTAATTGGCGTGACAGAATGTGATGCATCCATTCCGGAAACTGCTGCTCGTGTGGGACGAACTGTAACGACAGGGCAACGGGCGAGAGAAGAATAATTCACGGAAGGCAGGACAACAGGACGAGATGAGTCTGGTCTCACCATCCAGACATCCCCCGAGAAGATCGACACGTCATCCGCATGACGTTGTAGGACAGATCTGCGTATTCCTCGGCTATGGTGCAACAGTGGAACACTGTAACACATCATACACTATGTGGGGTGACAGTCCGTCGGCGTTTATTACGGCATGGATTACGTGCGAGTCGTCCACTCCTCCGTATACCTTCGGCGATTGTGAAGAATCATGCTATATTGCAATGATGTTTCCAACGACGTCACTAGGGACAGAAATAGCATCAAATAGTGCTTTTGAACGAATCCAGGTCCCATTTGTTTGAAAATCATGGTCGAATTTTCGTTCGCCGCAGACAGGGTTAGGGGCATCACAGTGACTGCAGACGTACGGCGCCAGTTCAAGGCCTTCTGGTGTGGGGCTCTATTGGGTAGAGCCACAATTCACAGTTGGTGCGTTTTCAGGGCACTGTGACCAGCGTGACCATTGTGAATGGAATCCTGCGACCCATAACCGGGTTTCTCCACAGCACACCAGAGGTCATTTTTCAGCAAGACATTTCACGACCACATGTTGGCTCGGAGCACTACGGGACTTAACATCTATGGTCATCAGTCCCCTAGAACTTAGAACTACTTAAACCTAACTAACCTAAGGACAGCACACAACACCCAGCCATCACGAGGCAGAGAAAATCCCTGACCCCGCCGGGAATCGAACCCGGGAACCCGGGCGTGGGAAGCGAGAACGCTACCGCACGACCACGAGATGCGGGCGACCACATGTTCCTGCACGAACACTTGCCTTCTTGGTGTCAAAGGATGTGAGCCTTTTGTCCCGGCCCGCAATATCATCAGACCTGTCGCCAGTCGAAAATGTGTCGGGAATGGACAAACGACGGGTACCGTGCTGTGAATCAGTGCCAACCTTCACAGATGAACTCTGGAAGCAGCTGAATGCACCATGGATGGCCATACCACAGGACAACATTCGCGCCTTATACTCGTCGATGCCATCACGCGTGGAACAAGCTACCAGGGCCCTTGGAGGTCCCTGTGCCTACAAGGCAACGGGAAACATGGTGAACCGAGCTGACTGAAATCCTAATCATTTCTACAGAACGTACTAATGTACCTGTCCTGTGAATGTGAACTTCCAGCCTCTAGTAGTTCAGGGTGTTCTGTTTTTTTCTGAAAATGAGTGTACATTGTATCAGATTTTCTGATAATATTGTGGTAGTTCGACACTCCGAAAAATAAATGAGTAGACTGCAGCAGTTCCAATCTGACATTCTTAAACTATGGAAATTAAAAGTGAGCAAAAGGGAAACGAAAGTAGTAGTAATACGTGAAAATGTTGGAGAAATTAAAAACAATATAAAAATTAATGAAGTCAGAATTCATCGAGAGAAAAAGTTTTCTTATATAGGTTGTATAATCACAGTGAAAGTGAAAAAACAGTCATTTATGAGTAAAAAGTAACATTTTTTAACAATACACTTATGAATGTAGATCTCACGGAATCTTTCGCAAAATCAATTGAGTGGAATACAGTGCTCTGTGAAAATGCAAGTTCGGATCTGGATAAATTGGAAAGAAATCCATCTGAAGCTTCCGAAATTTAGAGAAGTCGGAAAATTGGTAACAGCGATCTGGACGGAAAGAAAAACTAACCTGAAAGTCTTAACGAAGAGAGAGGATTATTAAGAAAAATGGAGAAAGATTATTGGGCGTGTCTTCAGTGAAAATGCTGAGAAGAAAGGTAGAGGATGGTGCAGGGTGAAGTCTTTGGAGAACATTGAGAAGAGAATAGTATCCGAAAATTACATGGAACTGACATGAACGGCAACTGACACAAGAGAATGGTTCCACCTACAAAACTTTAGCCTTTAGGTTATGCATGTATACTGAAATGTTACTGCCGAAAGAGTTCATAATAATAAAAATACCTGGCATGGGACTGTGTTTTGAAACTTTCTGGCAGATTAAAATCGTTTGGTGGGTCGGTATTAGAGCTCACACCCTGGCCTTTTACAGGCAATGTTCTATCCAGCTGAGCATCAAGGCACATTTTTAATCTGCCAGAAAGTTTCAAAGCAGCACTCGCACGCCTACAGACTTGTGATGGCTCATTTAGGGAGGCTTTAGTTTGGAGATATAGCTAAGCTCCATATACGTCACGCTGCGGTTACTTGGGCAACGTGGGAAATCTGTTAGCTTGGCCGCCAGGAGAATATCTCCCTGGATAGAGGTTTACAGAATTTTGTACTGTGCTCTGGGAAGCCGTGAGCTCCAGGGGATAGCGGCTCAGGGAACTCTGGACTCAGGAGGTTTAACACGTTCTCAGATATGTTTGTCACGATGTCTATCCGACTTCTGAGTCATTAGAGAATGATAGCTGCTCTAGGAGCTCCGAGGCTATTTTGCAAACACAGAACGGATATGTGTCTGCAGTTGCCAAGGGTTATTAGGCCATTAACCGTGATACCTCTTTTTACCAGGCCACAGTTACACTGGAATGTTAACCTGAGAGGAATAAGCGATGCGGTGGGGTAGCAGAGAACGAGGTCACCAATGGTAGGTCGCCCTCAAAGTTGTTTGTTTCGCCGACAGTTCCACCTCAACCGGCTTTTGGACAGATGATGCTACAACCTCTTTCTTCATTTTGTTTCATTTTGTATACTGGTCTCCAATTCTTAATTTTCATGTGTATTTGTATTGTAAAATAAACGTTCTGTTAATTGAGCAATGCAAGTGGTTGCTTCCTTAAACGCTGTCTGATAAAAAGAGTTACCATATCCATCTGAAAATTGTGTAACTCTACACCATTTAAATTTTACTAAAATAATTAGAAAACTGAAAGCTGTATACTAAAGAAGTGTTCCTTTGCAATTCTGTATTCTGCAGTGCAGTGAACATTTCTGTGACGCATGACGTCATAGTACGTTTCTCGAAATACTAACACCCAGAACTAACAGAGTAAAAATTTTTCAAAATTTGCGAACTCAGTTTTGAAATAATAAATGCACAAAACGATTCTGTTGAAATGCCCAGAAAATTTACCTTCCAAAAGTGACCAAGTAAAATTCCCAACATTGAATGCCACGCACGTGATCATGTGATGCTGCACTATAAGAGTAGGAATGTCTGGTACAAGAAATGAGATCTGAGATAAACATTAACTGAACTGACCCTAACGATAATTTTGAAAAGCAGTGTTTGACTACAAACAATCTTATTGTGTCCTAACAGTGATGTAAAGCAGCTAAAGAAAAACCTTGCCCAAGCGCAATGCAAGGAAAAATAACTATGCTAAGCACATCTCTCTGAGCTGTAAATAACTGCGATCCGGCAAATAATTTGCGTTGATACACGATTACAAAATAAAACGTTGAAAGAGGATGTTACCTATTTTACACCATATTTTAGTTCTAAGTGACGATGCTTTGCTGACTGTATTTACATTTTTTGACTATGGCATTAAGCCTTTACCACATTAGGACATGGTGTAGAACGGATCTAAAGATGTTCATTACTGACTGAAACCAGTCGTAGTCGAAGGACTTTGTATTGCCATCAAAGACTGGAATAAAAAACATTTGATTGTACAGTAATCGTAGTACGGGACGGGTTGCCATGTATCCTGCTCTTAACCTGTTAATGAAGGATGCCTTGGCGCGGCCCCTCCAGGCGCAAGTTAAAGTCCTCCCTCGGACATCGGTGTGTGTTCACAATGTTCAAATGTGTGTGAAATCTTATGGGACTTAACTGCTAAGGTCATCAGTCCCTAAGCTTGCACACTACTTAACCTAAATTATCCTAAGGACAAACACACACACACACCCATGCCCACGAGAGGACTCGAACCTCCGCCGGGACCAGCCGCACAGTCCATGACTGCAAGGCCTCAGACCACCCGGCTAATCTGGCGCGGCCCCCCCAGGGGATCCACAACTCTTTTGTGGATACGTGTGTCGCGAGCACGGGACCCCGAGCTAATGTGGCCTTCCTTCCTTTCCGGGCTGCATACCTTCCCTTTCCGTATCCTTCCCCATCCCCCATCTTCGCCCCCCCCCCCTCACCTCTGGCTCTTTCCTTTCCTTTCTCCGCCTCTGGGAGTATGGTTTGTGCCTACATCCGGAGACGGACGCTTGTAAATGTACCGCACTCTTCGCCTTCCTTGCTTGTATGTCTTCATCTTTCTTCGTCCTTCTCTTTTCCTTACCTCTTTTCCTTACCTCTTCTCCTTACCTCTTCTCCTTACCTCTTCTCCTTACCTCTTCTCCTTACCTCTTCTCCTTACCTCTTCTCCTTACCTCTTCTCCTTACCTCTTCTCCTTACCTCTTCTCCTTACCTCTTCTCTTTACCTCTTCTCTTTACCCTTTTCTCCGCTGCGGCGTTTGAGACCTCTCTTCTTTCCTTTCCCTGTCTCTTTCTTCCTCCCTGCGCGTGTCTGAAGGCCGACCCACGCACTTCCATGCATAGCTGGTGACGGGGTAACGCGTAATTCCCCGCCCCGGGTAGACAGGTAGGACACGTACGTACCCCCTGGTAACGGCCAGGCCCAGGGAGGGGTGATTACCCGAGCTGATACCTTCCGAAAGTGCCGATTGGTCCCTCCGTCCGTTTGTTGGGAGGTGTGACCTGTGGTGTGAACAATCACCTAAGGCGGGTGTGCCCTCGGTGAGGGCCCCCACAAGGGAGGAGCGCGCCATCGGAGACGCCGGTAATCATGGGGGATTCTTCCGCAATGGTTTCCTCACCTTCCACTATGTCTGCTCACAAACGTAAGTTCACTGAGTCTCAGCCACAGACGGTTCTTCCATCGTTGCTACAGTTCCTTGTTGTTTCTCGGTCTGACGAAGGTCACGACTTTTCCACGGTCAACCCTTTCATTATTCAGAAAGGTGTCGACGCAATTGCGGGTCCTGTAAAGTCTTGTTCCAGATTAAGGAATGGCACCCTGTTGTTGGAAACACACAGTGCCCTCCAGGCTCAAAAATTGCTGCGTACTTCTCTGCTCCACACCTTCCCTGTCCGGGTGGAACCGCACCGTACCTTAAATTCCTCGCGTGGAGTCGTTTATACACGCTCCCTCGATGGATTGTCTGACGAAGACATTCAGCACTACCTGTCTGACCAGGGCGTCACAGCTGTTCATCGGGTTATGAAAAGGGTTGACTCGAACATCATTCCAACCTGCACTAACTTCTTGACATTTGACAAAGTTCAACTCCCATCAAAAATCAAAGCAGGCTATGAGATAATTTCCATTCGCCCTTATGTCCCAAACCCTACGCGTTGCTATCGATGTCAGCGGTTCAATCACACCAGCCAGTCCTGTTCCAATCCGGCCAAATGTGTTACGTGTGGCAAGGATGCCCATGAGGGTGCTTGTCCACCTCCATCCCCTCGCTGCATCAACTGTATGGGTGACCACGCTGCTTCCTCTCGAGATTGCCCCGTTTTTAAGGACGAAAAACTCATCCAGGAAATTAGAGTGAAGGAAAAGGTGTCGACCTTTGCTGCTCGAAAGTTACTCGCCAGTCGACAGCCCACTGTGCCTCAGAAAGGAAAATACAGCACTGTCCTTGCTTCTCCTCGGCCAACAAAGGAGGCGGCCACGCAGACTTGCGACCTCACCTTTAGTACCACGGTCGTCAGATCGGCCAGCGCAAAGATCGCCCGTTCAACCTCACCACTTTCGCCTGCCCACTCTATGGCTCACCCTTCGTCGGGTTCTGCTAAATCTCGAGCCCAAAAGTCAGACGCCATGTCTTCGAAAAAAGAGCATTCTCGTGAAGAGTTTTTACGTACCGCAACTTCATAACCATCGGTTCCTCCTTCATCTAAACATCATACTTCCAAGAAGGCTACGAAGAAACACAGTTCCTCTCCTTCTCCGCCAAGGCGTGTCCCATCTACAGCACCACCTGGCGGAAATCGCCCTCGGCCGTCTTCTGTGTCGCCGAGGCACACTGCTGGTGGCCGGTCAACTGGCCGATCGTTGGTGGCAGGAGCTGCTCCTGACCAACCTATGGATCAGGATCTTCTGCCTTCGACTGAATGCACATTCCATGCTGTCGGTCGCAAGCTCTGAGCAGTCGTTGAGTTGACAGCACCCTTGGTCACGTTCCTCCATTTTCTGTTCACCCTATGTCCATTATCCACTGGAATATCCGCGGCATTCGAGCCAATCGGGATGAATTGTCGATCCTCTTACGATCCTACTCGCCGGTCATCTTCTGTCTTCAGGAAACAAAGCTGCGTCTCCATGACCGCTTTGTTCTCCCTCATTTTCAGTCCGTCCGATATGACCTCCCCTCTGTTGAAGGCGCTCCAGCCCATGGAGGACTCATGATTCTGCTCCACGATACTCTCCATTATCACCAAATCCCCTTAAACAGTTCCTTCCAAGCTGTCGCCGTCCGTCTTTCCCTTTCTGGATACACGTTCTCTCTTTGTACGGTATACATTCCATTGTCCACACCAATGGCACGAGCTGATCTCCTTCATCTTCTTGGTCAGCTTCCACCCCCCTGTTTGCTGGTTGGGGACTTCAATGCCCACCACCCGCTTTGGGGATCTCCACATCCTTGTCCACGTGGCTCACTATTGCTAGACGTCTTCCACCAAGCGGATCTAGTCTGCCTCAACACTGCGGTCCCCACATTTTTGTCTGCCTCCACGACAAATTTATCTCATTTGGACCTTGGGGTCGGTACTGTTCCGCTAGCTCGGCGCTTCGAATGGTTCGCCCTTGCTGATACACACTCGAGTGGCCACTTTCCATGTGTTCTTAGACTGCAGCCTCAACTGCCATATATGCGCTCGCGACGCTGGAAGTTTGCCCAATCCGATTGGACACTTTTTTCGTCTCTAGCGACATTCGATGACCGTCGCTTTCCCAGCGTCGACGATGAGGTCACACATGTTACCGACGGTATTCTCACAGCTGCGGAACGTTCAATACCACGCACCTCCGAATTGCCCCGGCGTCCCCCAGTTCCTTGGTGGAACGAGGCATGCCGTGACGCAATACGTGAGCGGCGACGTGCTCTTCGCATTTTCCGTCACCATCCAACTTTGGGCAACTGTATCCGATATAAGCAGCTCCGTGCGCGATGCCGTCGCGTCATCCGCGATAGCAAGAAGGCAAGCTGGAAATTCTTTATTAGCTCATTTAACACCTTCACTCCCTCCTCGGAAGTTTGGAGTCGGCTTCGACGGTTCTCAGGCGCGCCTAGTTTCTCCCCGGTCTCTGGGCTCACTGTCGCGCATGATACCTTAGTGGACCCCGTCGCAATTTCTAACTCATTGGGTCAGCACTTTGCTGAGATTTCGAGCTCTTCAAATTACCCGCCAGCGTTTCTCCCGAAGAAACGTGCAGCGGAAGTGCGACATCTTGCTTTCTCCTCTCAAAATCACGAAAGCTACAATACTGTTTTCTCCATGCGGGAACTCCAACATGCCCTCTCTTCTTCTCGCTCCTCCGCCCCAGGACCGGATGGTATCCATGTCCAAATGTTGCTGCATTTATCAACCCATAGCCTGCGTTACCTCCTTCGCCATTACAATCGAATTTGGACCGACAGTACCTTTCCCAGGCGATGGCGGGAAGCTATTGTCGTTCCCGTTCCGAAACCTGGAAAGGACAAACATCTCCCCTCTAGCTATCGCCCCATTTCTCTCACGAGTAGTGTCTGTAAGGTTTTGGAACGTATGGTGAATTACCGTTTAGCTTGGTGGCTGGAATCCCGCAGTCTTTTAACACCAGCCCAATGCGGATTCCGAAAGCATCGTTCTGCCGTTGACCATCTTGTTGCTCTCTCAACTTATATCATGAACAATTTTCTCCCGAAACGCCAAACGGTAGCAATATTTTTTGATCTGGAGAGAGCATACGATACCTGTTGGAGGACAGGCATCCTCCGCACACTGTTCTCTTGGGGCTTTCGAGGCCGGCTGCCCCTTTTTCTTCGCGAATTTATGGCAGAGCGCAAATTTAGGGTGCGGGTGAACACTACTCCCTCCCGTACTTTCTCCCAAGAAAACGGGGTACCTCAGGGCTCCGTGCTGAGTGTTGTACTGTTTGCCATCGCCATTAATCCAATTATGGATTGTCTCCTTCCTGATGTCTCGGGCTCCCTCTTTGTGGACGATTTTGCGATCTACTACAGCTCTCAACGGACCAGCCTGCTTGAAAGACGTCTTCAAGGATGTCTCGATCGCCTCCACTCGTGGAGCGTCGAAACCGGCTTCCGTTTCTCACCCAGTAAGACCGCTTGTGTTAATTTTTGGCGACGTAAGGAGTTTCTTCCGCCCTCCTTACATCTAGGTCCTGTCAACCTTCCGTTTTCCGACGTCGCTAAATTCTTGGGTCTTATGTTTGACAGAAAACTGTGCTGGTCCTCCCACGTTTCCTATCTTTCAGTTCGCTGTCTGCGTTCCCTTAACACCCTCCGTGTCCTGAATGGTACCTCCTGGGGAGCGGACAGAGTGGTCCTTCTCCGCCTCTATCGCGCCTTAGTGCGCTCGAAATTGAATTATGGAAGCATAGTCTACTCCTGTGCTCGGCCGTCTATTCTTCGGCGTCTCGACTCTATCCACCACCGTGGATTACGTTTAGTGTCTGGAGCTTTTTACACCAGCCCTGTGGAAAGCCTTTATGCTGAGACTGCTGAACCTCCGCTGTCCAATCGGCGGGCAGTCCTTCTGAGTCGTTATGCTAGCCATCTGTCTTCCATGCCTGCTAATCCAGCCCATGACCTTTTTTTCGACGCCTCCTTTGATATCGGGTATGCAGGCCGCTCCTCCTCCCTACTACCCCCGGGAGTCCGCTTCCGTCAACTGCTCCATTCTCTCTCCTTCCGCTTTCCTAAAACCTTCTTGACAACTTGGGGTACAGCACCGCCTTGGCTCCGTCCCCGGATCGACTTGCTCAGAGACCTATGTCAATTTCCCAAGGATGGTACCCCTACACTTGTCTACCGTCGGGCATTTGCTGCTCTATGTGCACAAATGACGGAAGCCACATTTATTTACACCGACGGCTCGAAAACATCGTTAGGTGTAGGGAGTGCCTATATTGTTGGCGACACCCCAAATCACTTTCGGCTTCCCGACCAGTGTTCGGTTTATACTGCGGAGCTTTACGCTGTTCTCCAGGCTGTCCACTACATCCACCGCCATCAGCGGATACAGTACGTAATCTGCTCAGATTCTCTCAGCTCTCTCCTAAGTCTCCAAGCTCTTTACCCTGTGCACCCTCTGGTCCACCGGATTCAGGACTGTCTGCGCTTGCTCCACCTGGGAGGCGTCTCAGTGGCGTTCCTCTGGCTCCCGGGACACCCTGGTATCTGTGGGAATGAGGCGGCCGATATAGCGGCCAAGGCTGCAGTCTCTCTTCCTCAGCCAGCTATTCAGTCTCTTCCGTTTACCGATCTACGGAGCGGTTTATGTCGCCAAGTTGCTCATTTATGGCATGCGCATTGGTCAACACTTCCCCATAATAAATTGCGGGAAGTGAAAGCCCTTCCTTGCGCTTGGACCTCTTCCTCCCGAACGCGTCGTCGGGAGGAGGTAATTTTAGCTAGACTCCGGATAGGGCACTGTCTTTTTAGCCATCGACATCTTTTAAGCGGCCATCCTCCCCCACTCTGTCCCCACTGCTCTCAGTTTATTAGTGACAGTGAAATGACGTCAGTCATTTGATTTTTTTTTTTTTTTTTGGGGACAACCAACCCCCTTCTATAGTGGATTTTTAAGCATTCCTTCTGCCTTTAGTTTCTCAAATTTTATGACTTTGTTCCCCTTGCTGCTGATTTTAAATTTCGTTTTTTTCCTGTTTCCTACGTCACGGGCTGGGCGCTAATGACCATAGAAGTTTTGCGCCCTAAAACCACAAAAAAAAAAAAAAAAAAAAATCTGGCGCGGCGTCTGTGTGTGTGTGTGTGTGTGTGTGTGTGTGTGTGTGTGTGTGTGTGTGTGTGTGTGTGTGTTGCTTTTAGCATAAGTCAGTTTAAGTAGTGTGTAAGTCTAGAGACCTATGAGCTGCACGCTATTTCCTTGAAGCTAACGCCCTCATAACATTCTTGACCACAGCCTTTGCTTTACCTGCAAGCCATCCATGTAACTTGACCGGCGTTTTAGCAGAAGCACATGGTATCGAGCAATCAGTAACAAGAGATGAACTAAATTAACCAAAAACATTCTTCGACAGACTAGTGTGGCGGAGTGGATGGTTAGATTCTATTTTTAGTCTATTAGGTTTTCTCCTAATACTTGTTTGTCACTACACAAGTGCTTGTAAACTTCTAAGGTAGGTAACCCAAGAACAGTACTAAAACAATTGCCTGTAGTCTACATTCCAATTTCCCGCATTTCCAGCTCTCCAAAGCTGAAGAAACTGAGAGATCATGAGGAATCAGCTACTGAGATTGTTTATCCAATGTTACAAGAAAGAGCACATCTACTCAAATCTCTTTTCTATTTCACGCACAAAGTACTAACATTTCAGCGAAACTGTGTCTTCTTCTCAGCACCTGGCGCAGTTAATAATGTAAATCCTGCTCACAGTTCTACAAATACTATATCAAAAATCAGCCGAACATGTCAAAGGCAGTTTAGCTCGTCCATAAGTGGGAACTTGAATGTTCTAATGCTCATGCGGTTTTTGAATATCAGCGATGCACTAACAGTAGCTAAACCAGAACCGTTGAGTCTCATGTTCACATGATAGTTCAATTTCATGTACTTCGAATCAAGTGCCGTCACAGTCTCTCTCAAGATAAGACTTTTTCTGCGTATCACAAGATTCTAACAGACTGATACTGACTGCAACATGCAGTCGCTCAATTGTTGGAATTATCTATGTACGAGGGCTATCCAGAAAGTAAGTTCCGATCGTCCGCGATATGGGCACTATAGTAAAAGTAAAAAATCTTTTATTTGTAACAGCTAACCACAACGCCCAGTTAATTTTATAAATAATCGCCGCTCCCACTTAGACATTTGTCGCGGCATTTTACCAATTTTCATTACCCTTGTCATAGAAGGCAGCTGCCAGTGCTTACCGCTAATTCTCTACACAGGTCTACAGCTCGCTGTCTGTGCCAAAATTTTGTCTTCATAGTCAGTTGTTCGTGCGAGCAGAGATGAAACTCAGGGGGTCAATTTCGATCTGTATTGTGGGTGACCAAACACTTTCCACTGAAAACGCTGTACGAGGATCTCTATTGCACCTGCTGAGTGCAGCTGAGAATTGTCATGAACAAGGAACGGCGTGACAGTTGTGTTACGTGGGCTGCATAGCTTCAGGCGAAATTTCTCACCAGGCCCTCGTACTTGGTGGGAGACACTATTTTGTAGGTACATTTACGTGCTCACTGTGCGCTCAGAAATGAAAAGAGAGATGTAACGCGATCGACGGGCGTTCTACAGACACTGCCCAACATATCTGTGCAAAGCTTCATCAGATTTTTACAGTGGTTTCCATTTCGTAACGTCGTCTCCTACCTTCCAAACTTTACAGAAGCTCTCCTGCGGACCTTGCAGAACTAGTACTCCTGAAAGAAAGGATACTGCGGAGACATGGCTTAGCCACAGCCTGGGGGATGGTTCCAGAATGAGATTTTCACTCAGCAGCGGAGTGTGCGCTGATATGAAACTTCCTGCTAGATTAAAACTCTGTGTCGGACCGAGAGTGGTAGAAGTAAAACTGCGAGGACGGGGTGTGAGTCGTGATTGGCTTAGGTAGAGCACTTGCCCGCGAAAGGCAAAGGTCCAGAGTTCGAGTCTCGGTCCGGCAAACAGTTTTAATCTGCCAGGAAGTTTCATATCAGCGCACACTCCGCTGCGGAGTGAAAATCTCATTCTGAGAGGTTGATGTTTACCAGAAACGTGAATAATCGTTTTGGACCCATTGGGCCCCCTCCCCCAATGATTTTAGAAATTCTCACGGAATGTTATCTATACCTTCTGCCTTATTTGGTTTTAAGTCATCCAAAGCTCTTTTAAACTCTGATTCTAATATTCGATAGCCTGTCTCTTACTTGTCGATTCCTGTCTCTTCTTCTATAACTTCAGACATGTCTTCCTTAATAGAGGTCCTCAGTGCACTCTTTCACACTACACACTCTCTTCTCTGTATTTCAAGGCTCCCAATTGCACATGTAATGTTGCCGTTCTTGCTTTTAATTTCACCGCAGGTTGTTTGGAGTTTTCTGTATGCTGAGTCAGTCTTTCTCAGAATCATTTCTTTATCTTTTTCTCCACATTTTTCATGTAGACGTTTCGCGTTAGCTTCCCTCCTCTTCTTTTTTTGTTTCACTGCTAAGTTATTTGAATTTTTTTTCCTGAACATTCTGTAATTCCTTCTTTCGTCGATCAAATGCAGTATTTGTTCTGTTACCCAAGGTTTCTTCACATTTCTTCCTTGTTCTTCTTTTTCTTTCCAACTTCTGCGAAGGCCGCTTTTAGTTATGACCATTCGTTTTAAACAGAACCACCTACTGATCTTTAATATCGCGATATATACAGCCTCAGAGAGTTTCAACAGCATCTTTTCATTCATTAGTACTCCCGCACCCGACATCTTTCGCACCTCTTCTAGCTGACTTGTCGCTTAAACGTCAACATGCTCTTCATCATTACTAAATCGTGCTCTAACCTCTATGTGACTTGTATTCCTCAGTTTCCCTAATCATTTCTCTGGTACCGAGCGCCATGGGTTTCGAATCCGCGCCAGACACCGTGGACCTCGATTACCACTAGAGGTCTCTGCAGCCGTCGCGCCGTAAGCCGTGGCTGCCCGCGCTCTTGTCCCACGTATGGTGTGAGGGCGCCACGGTGGAGTACGAGGTTCCAGCGGCCGATAGCGGCGTACCCTATCATGTATTTAACCCTCCGCTGCTCGCGCGGATGACACTCGTCATCCACAAGACTTTCCTGCTCAATTTCGTCTGACAGGGCAGGATTGAGATCGCACTATTTTCAGTACCTTTCTGTTAATTCTCCAGCAGTTATCTGCAATCATTGTTGGCTTTCAGTTAGGAAAGATACAATATTTATGAAACATTATTATAGTCTGTAGGACACCAGTCATCCACGCAAGCTCTGCTGCCACAGTCTGAAAAAAAAGTAACTCTGCATTACTTTATTGCTTTCCTAAATTCAATCGATCTTTCATGTGCGTAAATTTGGACTTATCGAAACTGACTGCAGTTACCTTCCGTGTTACCTAGTATTATCTTTATTTTTAGATTGTGGAAGAAATGTCAAAAGCAAAAAAAAAAAAAAAGAAACGTCGGACAGAGTTTTGTAGACATCCTAATCTATGGTTGGAATTGTTCAATGAGCTGAGTGATGAAGATGCTCACAGTGATAGCGCTGACTCAGAGACCGAGGACTGTGTTCATGAAAGCGGTCATGATTTAGGAATAGAACAAGAAGTGCCAGAGAATGATTAATATGAGTCACAGGAAGAAGTAACTCAAGAGGATGTATTTCTTTTAGGGAAATTGGAATAACTAAACGGAGGAAAAATAAATATCCTACCATTGTTAGAAGCAGATCTTGTAATATTATTACGCATTTTCCTGGACCAAAAAATCAAGCTCGTATAAAAAAGACAGAAATAGAAATTCTGAATTTGTTCTTGGATGAAAACATAATAAGCATTATCGCAACATGCACTAACAAATCCATCAGTGAAGTTCGTGGTAATTTCTCTAAGCAAAGGGATGCTAAAGAAACAGATGCGATAGAGATCAGAGCTTTCACTGGTTTGTTATATCTGTGTGGATCTTTATGATGTTCTAGGAAGAGTATATCGAAATTGCGGGATAACTCAAAGGGAAACGGACTTGAGTTATGTTATTTGTGCATAAGTGAAAACCGATTCAGGTTTCTGTTGAGATGTCTTAGGTTTGATAATATCCGTGATAGAGGTGTTCGCAGAGAGACTGACAAGTTGGTCCCTATGAGAGAGGTACTTGAACTATTCACACACAATTGCCAAAAATATTTTTCACCTAGTGAATATCTTTTTGTTGACGAACAGCTTTTGGCATTTAGAGGAAACTGCCCATTCCATTCAGGCAATATATCCCTATCAAACAGCAAAGTATGGGTTAAGAGTGTTTTCTTTGGTTGATGTAAAAACAGAACCGTACGTCGGTAAGAAACCAGAGGGACCATGTAATGCCAGTAATTCAGCTGAAGATATTGTTCTTCAAAAGGTCGAACTGTTTCAAACGTTAGAATATATTATACTGTATAGGAATATTAAATGAATTATATTTAGATTTAATAAAAAATCGTAAAATCAGTCATAAAGACCGTTCAAAGTATGCAAATAGACCGCTTGCTTCGCGGATGACACCTGTCATCCGCGCGAGGGGCCATGTCACGAATTTTCGCGCGAATAACGGAGGGTTAAGCACCTGCCTCTCGCTCAGCAAGTCAGGCAATCATTGTAGGCAAAACCACCGCTTTCTTCCGTCTCCTTGACTTTTATATCACTGTCTATGGCCGTCCTACAACTTCACCCCAATACTCCAGTACCTTGGCGTCACCCTTGACCGTCGCGCCTATCCTGGACACCCCCACCCCCCCTCCAAAAAAAATCACCAGACAATCCAAGCCAAGGCACGCTCCTGACTCTGCCTCCTCAAACTCCTCTCCGGCTGCAAATGGTGTCTCCACCTCTCCTGCGTACTACTAGTCCCTTCAAATTCTGGAACGCCATGCGCTCCGCCTCGCCTATCGCATCCGCCTCCCATCCCCCACGCGGCTTCTCTACGACTTAATTCCTTTCCCAACACCACCTCCTCTTCCTTGAGCCGATACAGATCCTTTACACCTCCTGTAAACTTCATTCCCCTCCAATCCTTTTCCACCCCAATCTGCTGCTGCGCCTCTACTTCTGCATCCCACCCACTCTCCATCTTACCACTGTCCATAACCTTGCCCAAGGTGGCTTCCGCCAACTGCCCCTTCCCAGATGATGCCCTCGTCCCCTCCATCTATCCCTCCTACCAAATTTGATCCTCCCCTTCCTCCTCATGAGTTTTTCCTCTAGGGCTCCCTCTTTCCCTTCTCTCCCTCCTAACTTCCTTCCTCCCCCTCTCTCCTTCTCCTCGCTCCCCCGAGCTTCCACATCCAATCCTACTCCCTCCCCTCCTCATCGCTTCTTCTCTCCCACCGGCGTCGTCCTCCCCACCTCCCTCCTACCCTCCCTATTCCCTGTGGCAACCCCCCCCCCCCCCTTTTTTCGTGCAATAGTGTGTGCAGTGCGTCGAAGATCATCGACAATGTTTTCTGTGCAATGTTTCTCCGTTCCAGTGCAATTGTCTCTCTTCAGTGTCCTCCATCGTTCGACAGTGTCCTCATTGTGCCTTCGTGTACGGTTGCACTTGCTTATGCAATTCAGTGTCTTCAGTTCGAAAGTCTACGTTATTATCATTAGGTGTGTCACCTGTTTTTTCATATTCTTATTTTCTGTATATTTGTATACAAGTTCTCTGTTCTCTGGTTTTCTATGGCTGAAGAACGGCGTAGATAGGCTGCTCCCGGCCTACCTTGTAAAAGTTTTTAAAATAACAATAAAGGAAAACAAAATCTCAGCGAGTCAGTCTGATATTCGCGTGAGTCTGTCGCAATCTCGCCTACAGACTGCGTGTTTACTTTACTTTGTTTCTGTGTACGGGAGGACGTTGTGGATTCGTTGGCTTTTCCGCTTGTGACCCCGTTGCTTCTTGCGTGTTGTTGATCGTAAGGTCTTGCTGGGTCGTCCGTCGATGTTCTTGCCCGTCCTTTCCCGTTCGTGTTGATTGTTCGCTGGTCGCTCCCGTTTGGTCCCGCCGCGCTTTCGTTCTCGGGAACCCCGGGACCGTTCTGTAGGTCCTTCTTTCGTGGATCAGCTGAAGTATTTCTTCTGCTACCATGGCTTATACGTAGCTACCTTCTTTCTACCGACGGTTTCCTCTCCAACTTCTGTGATTGTCCTTTCTACAGTTGCATATTCCTCTTCAATTGAACCATTCCCTATCGCAGTGTCTATAGCCGTAAAGAACTTCAAGCGTACCTCTTCATTTCTTAGTTATTCCGTATCCCACTTCATTGTGCACTGATTCGTCCTGCTTATTCTCTTAAACTCCAGACTGCCCTACATGACTTCTAAATTGTCGTCTGACTCCATACCTGCTCGTGGGTACAGCTTACAATCCAATGTCTGATTCCAGAATTTTGCCTGACAATGACGTAATATAAGTGAAATCCTTCCATATCTCCAGGCCTTTTCCAAGTGTACCTCCTGCTCTTGTGATTCTTGGACATTCACTGCTACTAGCTGAACTTTATTTCAGTATTCAGTTAGTCTTTCTCCTCACTCATTCCTACTACCACGCCCATATTCTCCTGCGCCATTTCTTCTATTCATACGTCTGCAACCGCATTCGAGTCTCCCATGAATGTTAGATTTTCATCTCCCTTCACGTATTATCTGTTGAATATCCCCGTACACCTTCTCTGTCTCTTCATCTGCTTGTAACGTTGGGATGTTCTGTTGTCAGTGTTTCGTTTGCTGTTGATTCTGATGAGAGCAACTCTGTCACTGAGCTGTTCACGGTAACACACTCTCTACCCTAACTTCTTATTCATAACGAATCATATTCACGTTATATGACACTGATATTACCCTATACTCGTCTGCCCAAAAATCCTTGTATTTTTCTTTTTCTCTTCACTTACACTCATTATATCTGCATTGATCCTATACATTTCCATTCCCACATTTTCTAGATTCCTTACCACGTTCAAACTTCTGAAGTCTACACCCCGATTCATAGAACGCTATCCTTTCGTTGGCTGTCCAATCTGTTTCTTATTTCTCTTTGCAGTTCACTACCGCAGATCTGAATGTGGTACTATTCCGGAATCTTTAGCCAATGGGGAGACTATCACGATACTTCTCTAGTTACAGGCCACACACACGTGTGTTAATGGCAGTGGTTTGTACTGTCTTTTCATCCTCATGCCGTTGATCACAGCTGATTAGTCTGCCTTTAAGGCAGTTTCCCGTTCTAAGAACAAGAGAGTGCCAAGAACCTCTATCGTCTGCTTCGGACTCTCTGACAAACACGTTGAGTGATGACGTCTTATGCCGGAAGTCACCGGTCGCCAGTGCTGATGTTTTTTTTTTCAAAATTTAAGCGGTGACGGGATTGGAACCCGGGACCGAGACACTACCCATACGCGACAGTTGAGTAACTACTGAAATCAAACGGTTCAAATGGCTGTGAGCACTATGGGACTTAACTATTGTGGTCATCAGTCCCCTATAACTTAGAACTACTTAAACCTAACTAACCTAAGGACATCACACACATCCACGCCCGAGGCAGGATTCGAACCTGCGACCGAAGCGGTCACGCGGTTCCATACTGTAGCGCCTAGAACCGATAACTACTGAAATCATTTAACCAATGTCTCAAGAAAAAGTTCATCTATTCAAGCCTATTCAAGTCTTCATCCTATCACAAGCACAAAATACTAACATTTCAAGGAAATTTTGTGTTCTTCTCAGCACCTTGCACATTTTAGAATCGAAATCCTAATCACAATTCTAGAAATACTGTCTCTGTGAATGATCAGCCTGAATATCAAAGATAGTTAGCTCGTGTAAAAGGTGGCCATTTGGATTCTGAATACGAGCGGCATGCAAACACTTCCTAGGAGAACGGTTTTGAACGTGGAGCTGATGACGTTTTGTGTTAACTGTACGCTTGTGCACGGTGTGCTAGACAGATTGCCACATCTTCTCATATTGTTGACAAAAATTTAAGGGGCGGGTCCAGGGTTCAGTTTTCGAAGTATGTTGTATCTGTGGTATAATGGTTAGCGGAAGGGAAAGGGGAGGGGGGGTGGCAGGGAAGAGAATGACGCATAAGCCTCTCCAGGGTTTAGTTGTTGTTGTTCTTCAATTAACAGGGTTATTACAAATGATTGAAGCGATTTCACAGCTCTACAATAACTTTATTATTTGAGATATTTTCACAATGCTTTGCACACACATACAAAAACTCAAAAGGTTTTTTTAGGCATTCACAAATGTTCGATATGTGCCCCTTTAGTGATTCGGCAGACATCAAGCCGATAATCAAGCTCCTCCCACACTCGGCGCAGCATCTCCCCATCAATGATGAGTTCGAAAGCATCGTTGATGCGATCTCGCAGTTCTGGCACGTTTCTTGGTAGAGGAGGTTTAAACACTGAATCTTTCACATAACCCCACAGAAAGAAATCGCATGGGGATAAGTCGGGAGAAGGTGGAAGCCATGACATGAATTGCTGATCATGATCTCCACCACGACCAATCCATCGGTTTTCCAATCTCCTGTTTAAGAAATGCCGAACATCATGATGGAAGTGCGGTGGAGCACCATCCTGTTGAAAGATGAAGTCGGCACTGTCGGTCTCCAGTTGTGGCAAGAGCCAATTTTCCAGCATGTCCAGATACACGTGTCCTGTAACGTTTTTTTCGCAGAAGAAAAAGGGGCCGTAAACTTTAAACCATGAGATTGCACAAAACACGTTCACTTTTGGTGAATTGCGAATTTGCTGCACGAATGCGTGAGGATTCTCTACCGCCGAGATTCGCACATTGTGTCTGTTCACTTCACCATTAAGAAAAAATGTTGCTTCATCCTCTTAAATGAGCTGTTGCAACCGCGCCGAAAATTCAAAGCGTTTGACTTTGTCATCGGGTGTCAGGGCTTGTAGCAATTGTAAACGGTAAGGCTTCTGCTTTAGCCTTTTCCGTAAGATTTTCCAAACCGTCGGCTGTGGTACGTTTAGCTCCCTGCTTCCTTTATTCGTCGACTTCCGCGGGCTACGCGTGAAACTTGCCCGCACGCGTTCAACCGTTTCTTCGCTCACTGCAGGCCGACCCGTTGATTTCCCCTTACAGATGCATCAAGAAGCTTTAAACTGCGCATACCATTGCCGAATGGAGTTAGCAGTTGGTGGATCTTTGTTGAACTTCGTCCTGAAGTGTCGTTGCACTGTTATGACTGACTGATGTGGGTGCATTTCAAGCACGACATACGTTTTCTCGGCTCATGTCGCCATTTTGTCTCACTGCGCTCTCGAGGGCTCTGGCGGCAGAAACCTGAAGTGCGGCTTCAGCCGAACAAAACTTTATGAGTTTTTCTACGTATCTGTAGTGTGTCGTGACCATATGTCAATGAATGGAGCTACAGTGAATTTATGAAATCGCTTCAATCATTTGTAATAGCCCTGTATAGTCTACTCTCGGTTAAGATTATCGGCCATTGCGATACAGCTTGCCATTTTCCCCACCTCTAGTGTCACAAAGATTCCTTGTATTCCTAAAATAATAATAATAACAAGGTATAAAATGACTTAATATAATAACATTAATTTTTTAAATACAACGCTATAAATTAATAACAAAGAAACAACCATTTCATTTCTTCCAGTTAGTATTTATTTAGTTCCACAAAGCGTTTCGTAGGTTTGAACCTACATCATCAGGTGGATTTGTGTGTGTTAACATGGCACGTATATGTTTCGTTACATGACCGCAGACTCCTTTCCCTATCGTATTACATCACATACACCACCGCAGTACGTAAACACCGAAGGAAGCCGAGATGGAGTATCGAATCTAATCCATTAGACGCGATATTTGCTGCTTTCAGTGTTTACATGTCGTACTAATCCACATAAATCAGCCCGATGATGGAAGTTTCAACGTCCGAAATGGGTTGTAGAATTAAATGATTAGTAACTTGTTATAGTAAACGTGCTGTGTTATTCGATATCAGTAATGTACACGGTAATGCTTAGCCCAAAAGTTCGCATTCAGCATCTCGTCAAGGAAACGCCATTTTAGAGAAATATATTATTTGAAAAGTAAAGACGTAAACTCCGTCAATCTGCCCTGGTAGCAACCGCTCTTCTGTCAATTGTGTCACTGGATGCGATATGGAGGCTGACATGAGGTCAGCTCAACGCTCTTCCGGCCGTTACAGTGTCCGTGGCATGGAACCGCTACTATGATGTCAGGCATCCCTTCCTTTGATACCACGAATCTCGGCGCAGCCCATTTCAGTCACACCACCAAATAAAAATCCCTAACAGTACCAGAAATCGAACCAGGGTCCTGCACATGGCGGTCAACTGCGCTGACCACTCATCTACAGAGGCGGACCATCTGAAAAATACTCACCCTAAAAGCTGGCAAACATCTGTCATGAAATTGATGTAAGAATTCCAATAGCAGTACCTTTCATAATATTGACGAATTCATTATTTATACGACATACGATATACGATTGTTGGGCAGGCTTGCGTGACTCAACGACACGTAGGTACAACCACAACGGAGGGGTATCTGTTGAGAGGCCAGACAAACTTGTGGTTCCTGAAGAGGCGCAGCAGCCTTTTCGGAAGTTGCAGGGGCAACAGTCTGGATGATTAACTGATCTGCCCTTGTAACACTAACCAAAACGGCCCTGCTGTGCTGGTACTGCGAACGGCTGAAAGCAAGGGGAAACTACAGCCGTAAATTTTCCCGAGGGCATGCAGCTTTACTGTATGGTTAAATGATGATGGCGTCCTCTTGGGTAAAATATTCCGGAAGTAAAATAGTCCCCCATTCGGATCTCCGGGCGGGGACTACTCAGGAGGATGTCGTTGTCAGGAGAAAGAAAACTGGCGTTCTACGGAACGGAGCGTGGAATGTCAGATCTCTTAATCGGGCAGGTAGGTTAGAAAATTTAAAAAGGGAAATGGATAGGTTAAAGTTAGATATAGTGGGAATTAGTGAAGTTCGGTGGCAGGAGGAACAAGACTTTTGGTCAGGTGAATACAGCGTTATAAATATAAAATCAAATAGGGGTAATGCAGGAGTGGGTTTAATAATGAATAAAAAAAATAGGAATGCGGGTAAGCTACTACAAACAGCGTAGTGAACGCATTATTGTGACCAAGATAGACAGGAAGCCCACGCCTACTACAGTAGTACAAGTTTATATGCCAACTACCTCTGCAGATGACAAAGAAATTGAAGAAATGTATGATGAAATAAAAGAAATTATTCAGATTGTGAAGGGAGACGAAAATTTAATAGTCATGGGTGACAGGAATTCGGCAGTAGGAAAAGGGAGAGAAGGAAACGTAGTAGGTGAATATGGATTGGGGGTAAGAAATGAAAGAGGAAGCCGCCTGGTAGAATTTTGCACAGAGCACAACTTAATCATAGCTAACACTTGGTTCAAGTATCATGAAAGAAGGTTGTATACATGGAAGAAGCCTGGAGATACTAAAAGGTTTCAGATAGATTATATAATGGTAAGACAGAGATTTAGGAACCAGGTTTTAAATTGTAAGACATTTCCAGGGGCTGATGTGAACTCTGACCACAATCTATAGGTTATGAACTGTAGATTAAAACTGAAGAAACTGCAAAAAGGTGAGAATTTAAGGAGATAGGACCTGGATAAACTGAAAGAACCAGACGTTGTACAGAGTTTCAGGGAGAGCATAAGGGAACTATTGACAGGAACGGAGGAAAGAAATACAGTAGAAAAAGAATGGGTAGCTTTCCTATAGTGAAGGTAGCAGAGGATCAAATAGGTAAAAAGACGAGGGCTAGTAGAAACCCTTGGGTAACAGAGGAAATATTGAATTTAATTAATGAAAGGAGAAAATATAAAAATTCAGTAAATGAAGCAGGCAAAAAGGAATACAAACGTCTCAAAAATGAGATCGACAGGAAGTGCAAAATGGCTAAACAGGGATGGCTAGGGAACAAATGTCAGGATATAGAGGCTTATCTCACTAGGGATAAGACAGATATTGCCTACAGGAAAATTAAAGAGACCTTTGGAGAAAAGAGAACCACTTGCATGAATATCAAGAGCTCAGATGGAAACCCAGTTCTAAACAAAGAATGGAAAGCAGAAAGGTGGAAGGATTATATAGAGGGTCAATACTGGGGCGATGTTCTTGAGGACAATATTATGGAAATGGAAGAGGATGTAGATGAAGATGAAATGGGAGATATGATACTGCGTGAAGAGTTTGACAGAGCACTGAAAGACCTAAGCCGAAACAAGGCCCCGGCAGTAGACAACATTCCATTAGAACTACTGACAGCCTTGGGAGAGCCGGTCCTCACAAAACTCTACCATCTGGTGAGCAAGATGTATGAGACAGGCGATATTCCCTCAGACTCCAAGAAGAATATAATAATTCCAATCCTAAAGAAAGCAAGTGTTGACAGATGTGAGAATTACCGAACTATCAGTTTAATAAGTCACAGCTGCAAAATGCTAACGCGAATTCTTTACAGACGAATGGAAAAACTGGTAGAAGCCGACCTCGAGGACGATCAGTTTGGATACCGTAGAAATGTTGGAACACGTGAGGTAATACTGACCCTACGACTTATCTTAGAAGAAAGATTAAGGAAATTCAAACCTACGTTTCTAGCATTTGTAGACGTAGAGAAAGCTTTTGACAATGTTGACTGGAATACTCTTTTTCAAATTCTGAAGGTGGCAGGGGTAAAATACAGGGAGCGAAAGGCTATTTAAAATTTGTAGAGAAACCAGAGGGCAGTTATAAGAGTCGAGGGACATGAAAGGGAAGCAGCGGTTGGGAAGGGAGTGAGACAGGGTTGTAGCCTCTCCCCGATGCTATTCAATCTGTATATTGAGCAAGCAGTAAAGGAAACAAAAGAAAAATTTGGAGTAGGTATTAAAATCCATGGAGAAGAAATAAAAACTTTGAGGTTCGCCGATGACATTGTAATTCTGTCAGAAACAGCAAAGGACTTAGAAGAGCAGTTGAACGGAATGGACAGTGTCTTGAAAGGAGGGTATAAGATGAACATCAACAAAAGCAAAACTAGGATAATGGAATGTAGTCGAATTAAGTCGGGTGATGCTGAGGGAATTAGATTAGGAAATGAGACACTTAAAGTAGTAAAGTAGTTTTTCTATTTGGGGAGCAAAATAACTGATGATGGTCGAAGTAGAGAGGATATAAAATGTAGACTAGCAATGGCAAGGAAAGCGTTTGTTGAAGAAGAGAAATTTGTTAACATCGAGCATTGATTTAAGTGTTAGGAAGTCTTTTCTGAAAATATTTGTATGGAGTGTGTCCCATGTATGGAAGTGAAACATGGACGATAAATAGTTTGGCCAAGAAGAGAATAGAAGCTTTCGAAATGTTGTGCTACAGAAGAATGCTGAAGATTCGATGGGTAGATCACATAACTAATGAGGAGGTGTTGAATAGGATTGGGGAGAAGGGAAGTTCGTGGCACAACTTGACTAGAAGAAGGTATCGCTCGGTAGGACATGTTCTGAGGCATCAAGGGATCACCAATTTAGTACTGGAGGGCAGCGAGGGGGGTAAACATCGAAGAGGGAGACCGAGGGATGAATACACTAAGCAGATTCAGAAGGATGTAGGCTGCAGCAGGTACTGGGAGATGAAGAAGCTTGCACGGGATAGAGTAGCGTGGAAAGCTGCATCAAACCAGTCTCAGGACTGAAGACCACAACAACAACAACAACGATATAAAATCCAAGGTTGCACTCACCATTATTTGCGATTGCGATAATAAGTCCGCAGACTAAGGCGTGCAAGCCCATACAGTCTGAAAAGCTTGTAATGGTATTGCTCGCTCCAATTCGAACGGCCCGCCAAAGACGGTTTCTCCAAACACACTCGCTGGTTTCTAGAACCGAACAAGAGAGCGATACCAAAAATGGCGTGGGATGGTAGTAGGGAGCCTAAGGTGATCAGTCACGTGGGTTATCATCTACGCTATGAGAAACACTGGTACTAATTGTATCTGGCTGGCCGCTTGAATTTGCTCTTGCGACGACCTAGATGGTGAACGTCAATGCTAATTGACTCGAAAAATTTGCTTTGAGTTTCTCGAGACTTTTTAATGCACTAACATAAGGGCGGTTTTCCGACAGGCAGTGCGGATCTGTAGTGGAATGCCTGTATGTATGTGAAGAAGGGGGAGGGGCTTTTCTGGGCAATTCAAGTTTTTTTAACTAAGGTGCTCGTTTTAATCATTTCCATGAAGAGTAAAATACATTAAGATAAAAAAATATTTGTAATATTTTTTCTTCGTACAGTTGTTATTATCAATAAAATCATTGAGCTTTTGTATTTCCAGTGAAAACTGGATTTTTGTATGCAATATGTAATTAGATATAGGAAGATGTGCACTTTTCGATAAACTGACAACTTTGTCAGTGCTATATCTTATTAATAAAATTATAAACAGCCGACCAGTTGCAATGGATGAAGAATTCTTTATCCATTGCAACTGGTCGGCTGTTTATAATTTTATTGCGTGGAACCGTTGATGTTGTGCAGCTATGTTTAAAATACTGATATATCTTATTAATTTTATGTTTAACTGACGTATGTAATCGAGCTGAACGGAGAGATTCGAACCAACGATCCAGCGACTACCAGTTTCGAGCACTACTGCTTTCTTTTTTCTCCAGATTTTATCTCTGAAATTTTTGAGAGTTTCATCGAGTGGCTTTGGGTGACTGATACTTGAGTTCTGAAGTTTACACAATGAAAAATCACAAAATTTCGTTTGCCGTGTGGTATGCTTTGGCGTGTTGATATTTGAGTTCTGAACTTCACGTACGTACCATAAATTAAGAAAAAACAGATAATACTCCATTCGCTCTGCTATCTTCGTTAGTGGAAACACACTCTCTCTCTCTCTCTCTCTCTCTCTCTCTCTCTATATATATATATATATATATATATATATATATATATATATATATATATATATATATATATATATATATTGTCTGTTCTTTCGGACAAGTCCGAAAAGATAGATACCATTTTGATGGTTCAAATGGCTCTCTGAGCACTATGGGACTTAACATCTGTGGTCATCAGTCCCCAGAACTTAGAACTACTCAAACCCAACTAACCTAAGGACATCACATACATCCATGCCCGAGGCAGGATTCGAACCTGAGACCGTAGTGGCCACGCGGTTCCAGACTGAAGCGGCCACACCGGCCGGCCACAATTTTGATCCTGCAGCCGGTACGAATCAAGGGACAAAGGGATTAAAGAGTTTAGCTACCTGTGGGCACTGATTCATATCAGTGAAGAGGTATCATATATATAACTAAGGTGGTGCAAGCCAAAGATCCCTTCAGTGCAGATGCACACCATGCTCGAACCCTTACGGCAATGGTTGTAATATTTTCTAGCACCGCCAACTCCTCTATTAGGCAATCATCTAAAAGAGATATTCGCCATCAATTGGCTAAAAACTTTGGAAATTAACGTACGTAGATCTCTGAATGGTTTTAGTAAATTGTTGTGTAGAGGGAATCGTACCCCCCCCCCCCCCCCCCCCTATATTATTCCCCTAGGATTCGTACGTGAACGAGACTACCCTTCTGGTTTAAGTTGTGACATAAAGTCGCGCTGGAAGCCAGCGACCATTGCGCGAACACTGAGCAAATCCTTTTCACTCTTAATTTACTTGCTCCAGGCATAGCACTTTATCAGAGTAACAGATAAAAGTATACACTATATCATGCCATATGATTTTAGCGTTAACATTGTTACTCAGTTGTGTTTCAGACCGCGAACGGTAAAACTGCGCTAGCGTATAATGGAGGTCTCGGTTATAGAGTGTAATACCTGACTGTAAGTTGATGAAGGAATCAGAGTACTCGCGGTTCTAGGCGCGCAGTGTGGAACCGCGCGACTGCTACGGTCGCAGGTTCGAATCCTGCCTCGGGCATGGATGTGTGTGATGTCCTTAGGTTAGTTAGGTTTAAGTAGTTCTAAGTTCTAGGGGACTGATGACCACAGCTGTTAAGTCCCATAGTGCTCAGAGCCATTTGAACCATTTTTTTGAATTAGAGTAAATTGCACTCGATGAAAAAAACAGAAATTTCAGAAAATTGACTGCGAACGGTACGAAAAGGATAAAGTCTGTGTTAGGCACGTTTGCTCAATTTATAAATAGAAATTCCGTAAAACGAACTCTGACCTTTTTATTAGCCTACGTTATTTCATTTTCTATTCAACCATTTCGGGTCATCGGTAGCTTAAGGGAGCGTTACTAAAAAGCGGAATACCATACTCTGACATTTTTTTAATCTGGCGAGGTATTTGAATAAAAAAAATTTTAATTCAGCGTGACTGAAGAGAACAGACTTGCTGGCACGTCACACAGCATGTACTTCAAGGACCAAAGAACGTAGTGTCCGAAAAATATGCAAAATAAAAACCTACCTAGAAACATAATTTATTAACGGTAGAATCATTGGCTTTACTGATGCTATTGCTCTAGTGTCCAAGGCGATACATAATCCATAAATGAAAGCATATTTACTGAACAGAAGGTCAGAAGAATTACAAAACGCAGTAGGGTTTTATCCCAGTCATTTAACACTGTTTAAAACATGCAGTTGAAAGGATTGTAAATTCTGTTATTCACTTCGCTTTAAAAAAATCACGAAACTGGAACATATTTTTCCAAAAATTTTAATCGGGAATATTATTAATACTAGATGCCACGTATGGTCTCTATAACGTGGTTCAACACCTCTATTTTGGCACTAGATATCTTCTCCGAGAAAGCGCTAGATGAGCGGAGCTCAGTAAGAACGCTTGCGGTTGACAAGCAGCAGTCTATCTGTCTTATCAGTACTTCCCAAACACTCAGAGCATTCTTTATTCTTTTCTGACGTTTCAGCTGTTCTATTAATAAGCAAAGATAGCTGCTTTTGATGTTGGCCCATTTCAGTGTACGAATCTGTTCAGCTAGATCCCAGAGGCCTGAGACGTGTATTGTGGTTTCCTATAGAGAATATGTTCGAGACTTACCAATATTTGGCTTTCAACCAAGAAGAATTTCCATAACTCTTACACACAACAGGTAGAGTTGCACGAATTTTAATTAATTTGGCTCGGGGACTATGGTCTCCAGATAAAAATATGAAGCGTTTTTCATCAAATGGCTGTTTCGCAGCTATAATTTATGTTTTTATTTAATGTATTTATATTTCATTCCTTGCGTGTCTGCCACCGTAGCTGAGTGGACAGCACTGCAGCTTGTTATACCGGGGGATCCCGGGTTCGATTCTCGGCTGGGTTGGAAATTTTCTCCGCCCAGGGACTGGGTTTTTGTGTCATCATCATCATCATCATCATCATCATTTCATCCTCAGCGATGTGCAATTCGCCGAAGTGGCGTCTCCTCAAAAGACTTGCACCAGGCGGTCAGGCCTACCCGCCGGGAGGCCCTCGTCACACGACATTTCATTTCACCTCATTCTTTGCGTCTAGTTTAGGAGTCGCTGTCCAGTTCCTAAGCGCCCATTCTCATAATCAGAACCTGCCATCATCATCATCATCATCTTTATAGGTGTGAACGAAAGTACCACTACACTACCGAAAATTACCTTATTTTGGCCCAGCGATTGGTCCACACGTAATACTGCCATATTACAGTAAATATTTTACTAGGAGACTGACACTTTCTAAGATAACTTTGTTCCCCCATTACATCGGAATCTGCTACTATCCTCTTTCTGTTCTTAATATATCTCACATAGAATTGTAAGAATTATTGAATAGACTTTTCTTAGGTGCAGTATACCTGCAGTAATATACAGTGGTCAGCCAATACATTATGATCACTATCCGAAGCGAGGCTTATTTCCACCATCTGGCGTTATAGGAACGTGATACGATAGCAAAAGAACATAAGAAGAGCACAGTTGAAAGGAGAATCATTCCAGCGTCGCTAAGGGCCTCAAATGGTGTAACCCACTAAAGGAATTATTCTAGTGACGGCGCCTGTGAACGATGATTCGGAAGGGCGGAAACTCGCCGGTTGTTCGCGGTTCGCATGCTGCTGTCGCAAGCAACTGTGGAAGTGGAGGTGGGAGGCTTTCCTGTTTTGTGGAGATCTGGGAGAGATCAGACAACATAGTGCAATGTGCAATGCTGGGGTATGCAGAATGGTATCGTGGACTTACTGACTGCTGACTTACGACTCAAGACCTCAACGTGGTGTTTCGGACCACAAATATTTAGCTGCGTCTTTTGCGACCGCCGAAGAAAGACAAAACAATGGGGTAGGGGGGAGGGGGGGGCGCTCTAGTCAGAAATATGCGTGGGAAAAACCGACTGGTCAAAACCGATAACGAATTTTAGTTCTGAATAACCGATATTTTTCGGTATTTACCTGGTGTCGGCTATAACGCTTCTTTGTTTTTTTCTTTTCGCTAATAAGTGGGTAAATAACCGAAATATCCATTAGCCATAGTAGGAAACCTGAATTTTGGTTTTTTTTAGATACGAGTAATTTTCATGGACATAGTTTCGTTTGGCGTGACATATTTCGTTATTATAGAAAAAGCGAAAAGCGATCAGATTTATTTTAATAGCAACGCGGACAGAAACGAGCAACAAACGCATGGTATAAGAATTTGTACAAAAATGGTTAAAATGGCTCTGAGCAGTACGAGACTTAACATCTGAGGTCATCAGTCCCCTAGAACTTAGAACTACTTAAACTTAACTAACCCAAGGACATCACACACATCCATGCCCGAGGCGGGATTCGAACCTGCGACCGTAGCGGTCGCGCGGTTCCAGACTGAAGCGCCTAGAGCCGCTGCTTGAAGGAGGACGGCGACAAATTAAGGAAAGTAGAGTTCTTCAACCTCAGTTGTCGTCATTTGGCATTGTCTACTAGTATTGCCTAATAGTGCCATGGTCCTCAATTGCAAAATGGCTTTATAGCAGAGTTTCCGAAAATCATTATCAATCGAAGAATACCAGTGACTTTTTGTAGCATTCAAACACTTATCATTTTCGATAAAAGCAGCGAACAGTGGGCGTTATAAGGTTTGTATTAATTTAATATTCTGATTCTATTTATCTTGAAACTGTGGGAATGAAAATTTTTGAATCCTTGCTCGATTTTTATGTTTGTTGTAGAAAATAATAGCAATTAAAAAACTGAAAATCGATTGTTACAGAAACCGTTTAGTTTGTGAGGTCGTAACAGCCTGAGTAAAATGTCGTTGAAATAATATCGATACAACCGAAAACCGGTTGTTTCAGAGGTAACCGCCGTCCCTAGTCGGAAATACCACGGTGAAAAACTGATTGGTGTCAGCCGCTGCTTTTCCGATCTTTCCTTTCTCTTCTTTTCTTAAGAACATCCACTGACATTTTATCCAGTTGAAAAACAAATGTTAACCTTCTGCGAGTGAAACGAGGAGAAATGACGGTTCAAGTCTCTGCAGAGGAAGTCGCAACAGTAGGGAAGGCTCCGGTAGGAAGTAGCGCGCTGCAAAAACTGCAGGTCGCAAGTGCGACGGTACCTGTGACACCCTCGAAAGTGTCGGGAACACCGCAGTCTGTCGGGTACAGTAACTTGCCAGCCAACTGGTAGAAGCTCATAGTTTACAAGAAATTGCAGTTGGTTAGCTGTAAGCAGTTTTATCCTCCCATTTGTTGGCATCTTCGTCAAATATTGTTGGGCTCTCGGTAAACTATTATTGCCTCGACTATGAAAAACAGTTGTAGATCCCCTCCAGTTCAGTTGAGCAACACCGAGTGTTATTTTTTTCTTCTCGACAGGAAGAAAGTAGTTGCTCTTCATGAGCTCATATATATGTCTATGAGATACATTATCTCTGTTTTTGGCGTGCGAAAACCTAGTGTTTCAAAACGTATTAGGGCATATAGTGATATTGACACATTGTCGCTAAAGGGAAAAGAAAGATGCGGACGGAAACGAAATACCACGACTAGAACTGACAAAACTCTACTTATAAGCGGTAAATTTCATCCTCCTAGGACAATTACGGACCTACAGAGAGATGGTTTTGCTTTTGAGGTTGAAACTGACTCTTCAACGCTACGGCGTAAGCTTCTTAATTGTGGGGGGAAGTCAGGAAATTTCGAAAGGATATCTAAGTACACAAAGAAGAAATAAAAGCGTTAAGGTTACCGAAAAACCTGTCTTGAAGAAACAACAATCAACATGGTCTGGTTCTTATACCTATGATGTCCGGAAACGTGTAATTTTGAGTGATGAGTCATATTTTATTGTTCAATGTTACAGCGCAAGGTTTGCGAGGTGAAACACCCATGGGAAAGTGAGAGCTGAGCATCTTTGTAAAATACTCCCCCCCCCCAAAAAAAGTTTTGGTGTTTTCTCGCTGTACGTAGCCCTGTGGCACTAATTCCAGCCGGCCGCTGTGGCCGAACGGTTCTAGGCGGTTCAGTCCGAAACCGCGAGACTGCTACGGTCGCAGGTTCGAATCCTGCCTCAAGCATGGACGTGTGTGATGTCCTTTGGTTAGTTAGGCTTAAGTAGTTCTAAGTTCTAGGGGACTGATGACCCCAGATGTTAAGCCCTATACTGCTCAGAGCCATTTGATCTAATTCCAGTTGATGGCATAATGAATTCAAGCAGGACTGTGTCATTCCTACACATCTTTTGCATCTAGTGAAGGACCATTTCAGCATGATCTAGCTCCGTGCCACATTTATAAATCAATCAAGACCGAGGGCGCACATTTGATAGTTTGTAGGGGTCGGCAAGGCCTGGGAATATGGAGTATTTTTAACGTTGTGGAAGACGAGTGAAATATGTAAGTAGCCATAAATAGGTTCTAAATTGCGCTCTCTTAAAAACCTGCATAATGCTGACTTTTAAATCATTTTCTTGAAAGAAAAATACCTGATTGCACTACATTTCTTTTTTACTTTCACTGAGAGCTAGGAGGGAACGCAGTCCCGCCTTGCCCCCAGATACGAGCGCCCTCAGTCATTTAAGGATATTCATTTAGGGAAACAACATTAATGTGCTTAGTGGCCTGGTAATTCATCAGACTTAAGTCCCATCGAGAACTTGCGAAATTCTGTGAAAGTCATTTTGGTTAAATGGACTGTTGAACAAAAGAATGTAAGTTGATAAAAGTGGTAAAAACATGGTTTCACGACCACTAACTACGAAACATTTGCTCTAACCTGGTCGAATCTATACCACAACGAGTTCAGAAGCTCATTAAAGCAAAAGGAAGACATATTAGTTATTAATATACACTAACATACTAATTGCATTATACATATAGTAATAAATGTGTGGATTCAAGGTTTAATCTTCTCGTCCCCATTGATATACACGCATGTGTATTTCGGAGAAAGTCTTGCAACGAACGTTACTGTACATCGGGCTCCGCAGCACATGACGTCGACGCCTTCCTCTATTGACCAAATCACGACTATCGTGGGCACTGGTTAATGGGAAAACTGTCGGATGAATCGGGTTTCCTGTTACAACAGGACCGTAATCAAGACTTCCGGCCTGTTCGAGGCATGCAGAGCGACAACGACGCAGAACGTGAGGGCAGTATTAAATGGCGGATATTCTCCAGGGCCTCCACGGAACCCTTGTTAGTCATCGAAGGCATCATGAGAGCTGCGGACAACGTGAACATTACTGCAAATAACCTGCGCCCCTTCATTCGTGAAGTCCTTCTCGACAATGACTGCATCTTCCGGAAGCATAAACTGCGGGTGTCACAACGCCAGAATCGAGCAGTGGTGATGTGAGGAACATGATAGTGAACTCACCGTGTCTTGTTCACCAGATTCGCCTGATCTCAACCCGATGGACACATCTGGTACGCCACCAGGCTCCAGTTCCTCGCCCAAAAACCACCGGCCCGCAATTTACGGAGTTTACGATCCTTGCGCAGAAATCTGTTGCCACATATATCGCTAATCATACCAGGGATTCGCCGAATCCATGCCACCCAGAACCGATGCTTTGTCTTCCAAATGTGGCACAAAACGCTGTTAAGCAGGTTATCATGATGTTTTGGCTCGTCCGGGTATACTAACGGCACCAACAAGTTATGATAATCAGTTTTCTGCGCCACATGTTTATTGACTTCTACAGCAGCATTCGACAACAAATCACAAAATTTACGAAGTTCCAGTATGCTGGAGAAATTGCGGGGAAGTAGCTTTCGATAATCAGTACAACGGAAAGGAAAGCCAAAGTTGCAAATTTCACTTTAATTTGCTAGATTACTAAGTTTGGTTCGGGACTCGTTTTAAATTGTCCTACAAGACAGAAAATCAAAATTTCAGTCATATACAATACAGCTGTTACCAAATTATTAAGCGCACGTCGAAGATATACATACCTGACAGTCAAAATGTAAGAACCACGTCAAGAAAACAAACACATACGTATAACAAAGTGCAAATGAACGTTACACAGCATACAGGTAACCGGCAGTCTACTGCCCCTGCTGCCGTAAGGAAACTTCTGGAAGGGGACGCCCTATCAGGATACAGGAAATACACTACTGGCCATTAAAATTGCTACACCAAGAAGAAATGCACATGATAAACGGGTGTTCAATGGACAGATACATTATACTAGAACTGACATGTGATTACATTTTCACGCAATTTGGGTGCATAGATCCTGAGAAATCAGTACCCTGAACAACCACCTCTGGCCGTAATAACGGCCTTGATACGCGTGGGCATTGAGTAAAACAGGGCTTGGATGGCGTGTACAGGTACAGCTGCCCATGCAGCTTCAACATGATACCACAGTTCATCAAGAGTAGTGACTGGCGCATTGTGATGAGCCAGTTGCTCGGCCACCATTGACCAGACGTTTTCGGTTGGTTAGAGATCTGGAGAATGTGCTGACCAGGGCAGCAGTCGAACATTTTCTGTATCCAGAAAGGCCCGTACAGGACCTGCGACATGGGGTCGTGCATTATCCTGCTCAGATGTAAGGTTTCGCAGGGTTAGAATGAAGGGTAGAGCCACTGGTCGTAACACATCTGAAATGTAACGTCCACTGTTCAAAGTGCCGTCAATGCGAACAAGAGGTGACCGAGACGTGTAACCAATGGCACCCCCTACCATCACGCCGGGTGATACGCCAGTATGGCGATGACGAATACGCGCTTCCAATGTGTCGCCAAACACGGATGCGACCATCATGATGCTGTAAACGGAACCTGGAGAGTCATCCGAAAAAATGACGTTTTGCCATTCGTGCACCCAGGTTCGTCGTTAAGTACACCATCGCAGGCGCTCCTGTCTGTGATGCAGCGTCAAGGGTAACCGCATCATGGTCTCCGAGCTGATAGTCCATGCTGCTGCAAACGTCGTCGAACTGTTCGTGGAGATGGTTGTTGTCTTGTAAACGTCTCCATCTGTTGACTCAGGGATCGAGACGTGGCTGCTCGATCCGTTACAGCCATGCGGATAAGATGCGTGTCATCTCCACTGCTAGTGATACGAGGCCGTTGGGATCCAGCACGGCGTTCCGTATTACCCTCCAGAAACCACCGATTCCATATTCTGCTAACAGTCATTGGATCTCGACCAACGCAAGCTGCAATGTCGCGATACGATAAACCACAATCGCGATAGGCTACAATCCGACCTTTATCAAAGTCGGAAACGTGATGGTTCGCAGTTCTCCTCCTTACACGAGGCGTCACAACGTTTCACCAGGCAACGCCGGTCAACTGCCGTTTGTGTATGAGAAATCGGTTGGAAACTTTCCTAATGTCAGCACGTTGTAGGTGTCGCCACCGGCGCCAGCCCTGTGTGAATGCTCTGAAAAGCTAATCATTTGGATATCACAGCACCTTCTTCCTGTCGGTTAAAATTTGCGTCTGTAGCACGTCATCTTCGTGGTGTAGCAATTTTAATGGCCAGTAGTGTACCTTTTTATTGCAACATTCTCCAGTCGTCAAAAATACAACAATTAATAAAATAACAGTGCAAGTCAACAACTTTACTTTTTTGTCAAAAACAGTAAAATGGTAAAATCAGCAAACAGTACAGGTCAGCAACGCCACATACGATGCGTGTGATAAATTTATATGCCATGGCGGTACGGTACGTAATAATCATTAAAAGTGAACCACGTAATTAGTATTAAAAGAAAGCAAATAATAGGACATCAAAAAATCTTAATTACATCCAATCCATTACAAATATAAAAACTTTACCGTAAGAGACATTATAGAATTATATGAAGCTCAAAAAATTTTTGTGATTTTCCAGGTAAAGCAGACATTAAACTTCGGAGTTATCTTTAACAAAGCAGCAAAGGTTGTTGTATTTTTGGTGACTGGTGGATATTATCATAATCAAAAAAGATATTTCATATATCCTGATAGGATGCCCCGTTCCCGAGGTTTTCTTACTGCAGCGGACAGAGTAGACTGCCATTTATCTGAACGCTCTGTAACTTCATTTGCACTTCGTTATACTTATATGTTTATTGTCTTGACGTGGTTTTTATATTTTGCGAAATATCATTTTCACTTAAACTTCCTCGCAGATTAAAACCTTTGCCTTTCGCGGGCAAGTGCTCTACCAACTTTTTGTTTTTTTGTTTTTTTAGGGGAAATATGGGAAATCAAGGTTAGGGCTATCCTTACGAACAAAACAAAATCTTCCTTATTCTGAATTTCATTTTTTATTGTTTTTATTTTTTGTTTTTCTTTCTTTTTCTTTTTGTTTTTCTTTCTGTTGTGTAATTGAACAGAGGCCTTCTGCGCCCCGCTGGTAATATGATGAGTCACGTCTTCTTGAAATTGCTGTGTTCCGTTAAATTGTTCAGAAATGTTCATTGGTTCAAACAGGAAAACTTCTTCTCTCTTGGCTTAACACGTTCCAGCGGCGAAGCGGGTCGTGGAAAGCACTCTCAAGGAAGTTTGAGAAAAATTGCATGTATTTTGGGTGACGGACAACGACATAATGACGGTCATTGAGGTACGTCCAAAAATCGAGTACAGAGTCGACAGTTTGTCCAAATAGGTAGTGAATGGCATGTCCGCGAATCCAATTCACAGCATTGGTCTTTGTCCGAGGAAAATAGTCACGTTCCGGAAATTAGAATGAAAGGGGAGTAATCTGATCCGGAATGTCCCGCGTTATAAAAGCCACAATACGACGAACCAAGTGCCAAACCTCCGCCGCCGGTCCGCAAACAAACCGATGTTCATCATTGTCTGGCACTCCACACGTGGAACATAGAGGTGATTGGGCGAGGTGGATACGATGAAGGCGAAATTGGTTGATTTGCTTACCATTGACAGTTAGGTACCAGACAGATTGAACATTCGTGTCAAGGTAACAGGCGAACACCGCACGCCATACATGACGCCAGTCAACCTGGGGCAACTTTTGTTCAATTGGGTTAGGTGGACGACCTAATTTGAGGACATTGTAGACTGCCTTTGTCTTGAGTAAAAGTTGTCTTGGTAAGGTGAGGCGTAGATAACTGAGTTCAAGAATGAAGTATCGTATATAATGGAACTGGGCTGGAACATCCGAGATCACCACTGGGACTGAATCCCACCTCGTTCACGGGGAAGAGTAAGGGTTGCATAGTTAACTTTGAACAACAGCCCCGAGCTGACGAAAGATGCCATCGCTGCCAACATGCGACGTGCCACAGTAATCAGGAAAGGTAGAACTTGTGCTACATGGGGAACTCGGGATGCGATATATATATTTTCATATCGAGCTCGTTGGAGAATATCCGGGGATCGAAGCCGATGGTCCATAAGACCTGCTCTGATCATTAAAAGGAGGCGTCGGCAGTTGATGGTGGCTGAACGCCGGACATCAGATGAAAAATCTATTCCCAAACAGCGAATGGTATCAACGGTGGTGAGCGGTGTAACGCTCTCCACGGGAAGTCCCGTGCCAATGAACATAACTTGTGACTCACGTACGTTTAAAGAGCTACCCGATGCCTCGCCGTAAGTCGCTACCCACGTCAAAACAGCTCGAACCTCGTCAGCATTACGTAAACAGATGACTACATCGTCAGCATAGGCCGTGCAACAGAATCGGTAGCGATCTATGGACACCCCTAACAAACGTTGTCTTAATCCACATAGCAAGGATTCCAAGGAAAAGGCGTACAAAACCGCTGATAGAGGGTAACCTTGACGTACGGATCGACCTATTTTTATCGGAGGAGTGAGTCTGCCATTGTACATAATCCTGGATGAGGCACCCCGCAGAAGGCACATCACTACCGTGATAACGGCGACTGGGAAACCCATATGGTGGAGAACGGCCGTAAGGAAAGAATGGTCAACCCTATCAAAAGCTTGACTGAAGTCCAAAGACGCAAGTGCCCCAGACAGGCGTTGTGCCTGGGTAACGGCGATCATATCCTTGTAGCGGCATAAAGCCGTGCGGATATTATTATCCCCTCCCAAAGATGCTTGGTCTGGCGACACAACATATCGGGCAACGTTTTTAAGTCGTGCCGCCAAAAGGCGAGTGAAGATTTTCATATCACTGTTAAGGAGGGTGATGGGCCGATAATCACTGATGTTGTTGCCACCATGCGGTTTATGTACGGGAGTAATAATTCCTTCCATGAAAGCGTCCGGCACAGGTACTTCTGGAGAAATCAGTTCCCGACAGATGGAGGTGAAGGTGGACTCTAACAAATCACGGAAGGTGCGATGAAATTCGAGAGGGAGACCGTCGGGTCCTGGGGAGCGATTGTTGGTTCCTGCCCGGATCGCATCGCGGACTTCATCATCAGTCACCTCTGACATCAAGTCAATCGCCGCATCTCCTGGGATACCACCGAAGTTGAGCTGCGAGACTTCCTCGATCAACTCTGGGGAATGTGGAATTGCGGTGTAGAGCTGCTGGTAGTGGGCATGAAGCACATTCCCTATTGCAGATTGGGTTACGTAGCGACGCCCTTCTTGGTCTGTTAGGAGGTGAATCAATTTTCGGCGTCGATTGTGGCGATCTTGGATGATATGGTACACAGACGGATGTTCAAGAGGCATGCGATCAGCAGTACGAGATAGTACTATCGCTCCTTCCAAATGCCTCCGCATGAGATTGGAGATTTGTGCCTTAGCATGCTGGTTCATCCTTGTATGGCGCTCAGGGGAGGCTGGCATCGTGGAGCATTCTCGTAGGATCCTGTAGTAAAAGTCCATAGTGCTCTTCCTCCAGGCTACAACATCTTTGCCATATGGGATCAAAGTTTTTCGAAGAGCAGGTTTTGCACACTGGATCCACCAGGGTATGGTAGACGGATACGTGGGACGGCGTCTATTACAAGTGATCCAAGTGTCTTCTATTAGAAGTCGACAGTCAGGTGAATTAAGAAGTGCCGTGTTCAGTTTCTATAAATCACGTCCGTGCCATACTGCCTGTCTTGTGAGAACAACATCACAGAAGTAAGCCTCATGATCTGCGAAAGCAACAGGCCAGATTTCAGCCTGTCGAGTGTGTTGAATTATTGATCGCGAGATGTAGATGCGATCCATTCGGCTAGAGGAGTGCGCAGTGTAGTACGTAAAGCCCATAAGATCACCGTGAACATGTCTCCACGTGTCGACAAATTGTAGCCGCGTGACGACTGTTTCCAGAGCTGCGCTAGGTGAGTGACGCGGCAATTGATCCTGAGGTCGCTGGGTGCAGTTGAAGTCTCCACCCATGACCCAGTCATCGTGTGGTCCCATAAAAAGGGATGTAACTTCATTCGCGAAGACGGCATTGCGTTCACGACGGTAGCTGGAGCCCGACGGCGCATAAATGTTGACGATGCGTACACCAAAGAGAGTAAGGGTCATACCTCTGCCGTTGGTGATGTATAGGACATCTTCGACAGAAAGACCTTCTCGTAACATGATGGCAACACCACTACCGGTGTCCGAAGCGGGAGAAAGATGCGCCGTGAAGCCATGTGGTGGTGAAAAATTGGCGACATGCACTTCCTGAAAAAGCGCAATATCTATGTCCGCATCATAAATCACATCGCGGAGCAGCGCTAGTTTGTGGGGGCGCACGAATGGTTGCGAGGTTAATCGTTGCGACACGATAATGCTGGTGTTGGAGTCCCACAGGCACAGGTGGGGCTCCTTCTTCAGGAGCGAGAGGTCGTCGATCTTGCCGGTCCGCTGAAGAGGTTGCTATTGTGGAGAGTTTGCGGGCGCAGCCGATGGGGGCGCCCCATCATCAGCACCGTCCACCCCAGTCCCTTCGATCTCCACGTCGTCTGCTCAGGAGACTGATACTGCGGTAGGGCATCGGCTGTGCACATCATCCACGTGGAGAGGAGACGTAGTTTTCGGCTCAGCGGATAGGCTCTCTTCAACGTCGACCTGTGGGGGCGACGGCGCCAGTAAGGAGGGGTGTTCGTTGCCCGTGGTCGCCTGTGGCCGGTCGTTCGCATCAGACTTTTGGTCATCAAAGAGCGGTTTCATGTCCATTATAATTATCCGGGCTGTTATGCCGTGGTCGGTTGATGAATTCTGTGGTGATTCCCAACGTTTCGTCTCCGACTGCGGGAGACATCTTCAAGGGGGTCCGTAGCTTGATGGAAGGTCCAACACACACACTGGCTCGCTACTGACTGCCGCTAAATTCCGTGTCCGCGCGCCCCCGCGCCGCGGCGTGACGTCACGTGTTTTGAAAACGTCAGTGCAATTGGCCGCTGTCCGTCGCCGTCGATCGCCGTTGCCATCACCCAGTAGTGGACGGGTGGTACACATCTTCTTTAACACCGGCGTCCATATACCGTTTAATTTGACGCCCTCCTCCTTTCGGTTGAAATTATTTGGGTGTTTAGCGATTTCGATTGCCTCCCTGTAGAGCCTTTCGTAGTATCCGCTCGTGGCCGCTAGTACTTGCGTCTCCTCGAAACGAATATTGTGGTTCCCTGGCTGGAAAGCATGCTCCGCAACAGCTGATCGTTCCGTTTCTCCTCTTCTACAATTTCCCTTGTGCTCTTCCAAACGTTTAGAAACAGTTCTTTTGGTGGTACCCACATAAACATCACCACAGCTGCATGGGATCCTATACACTCCAGATTTTTCCAGTGGTTTGCGAGCGTCCTTGGCAGGCCTAAGGTATTCCTGTATCTTCCTGGTGGGCTTGTAAATTACGGTAATATTCCGCTTCGTCAAGATCCTCCCTATTCTTTCCGTTACATTTTTAACAAATGGCAGGAAAACCTTAGATTTTGCAGTAGCCTGTACGTTAGTATGATTTCTGCGTGGCTGCCTCAACGCACGTTTTATTTCGGCGGACGAATATCCGTTCTTCGTTAGTGCATTGTGGAGATGTTCCATCTCAGCGTCGAGCAACTCAGGTTCACAAATATTTCTAGCTCTGTCCGCTAACGTCTTGATAACACCCCGCTTCTGTTGTGGGTGGTGGTTCGAATCCCGGTGCAAATAACGGTCTGTGTGCGTGGGTTTGCGGTACACTGAGTGGCCCAAACTACCATTTTCGTTTCTAAACGAGTATTTGAACTTAAGTCCATTGGCATGGCAGCGAATAACATCTTCACACACCTCGGTGTTTGTCATTTTAATATAAACGACACTACTCATGATCGAAAAATGGATTCCGATAACGTAGTTAGGATCTAAACGAACTTCTTCACGTATGAACGTTTCAACTTCATGCGCACGAGGTCGCGCATGTTCAGCTGGGAAGGAAACTTTAGGGTCGCACGGCAGTAAGCGCTCGACATGTTGTTCATGGTGGACGTACACAAGCCTTAATGCTACGACGCGGAAGTAAACAAACACCTGCAGCGGAGAACTGGCCGGCGCGCGGGGCCGTCCGTAAGCTGCCACGGCTGAGAGCCGACTTTTGCTACCGAAGCGCGACTTACGCCCGGTCCTCACAGCTTTACTTCTGCCAGTATCTCGTCTCCTACCTTCCAAACTTTACAGAAGCTCTCCTGCGAACCTTGCAGAACTAGCACTCCTGATGTAACCTCTCCGCACAGATTATTTAAATGAAAAACATGAAAATGGTGCCAAGTGTAACCTCCCCAACAAAATAATGTTTAATAAAAAATTCAAATGGAAATGGAGCCAAGTGTAACCTCCCACCAATAAAAATTAATAAGTGAAAATCGAACATAAACCAACAATAATATTAATTAAATAATGAACCATGAACGAGATGTAACCTCCTAATAGAAATAATAATATCTGGTAAATTTTATAAGGGCAGCAGCGCTGACCTTCGGCCCTGTGAAATAATTAAACCTGATAAATTTTATAAGGACAGCAGCGCTGACCTTCGGCCCTGTATTCTGAATACAAAAGCAAAAATTCTTACCTCAATAAACTGCATCTATATCTGCTCTTATTTATCGACACAGCCTCGTGCAATGCTGGCGTATATTAAATTTTGATTCTTGGAGGAAATGCATAGGAAATATTCTTTAAATTGAAATGAATGTTTTTCTTTAAAAGAGTTACTTTATAAAAAATTATTATTGGGGCATTTTTTTAACAAATTAATTACAATTAACATAAATTACTAGATGTGCGCAATGCTGCGTCTTTACCTTCTACAACAATACATATCGTCCCGAATCGTGACCAGAGTCGCGAGAAGAGCACGCCGCCGACGCATGCCGACTTCTGCTCGGTACAACTGTCCACTCGCTACTACTACTGCCGACTGACTACTACTGCAGACTCGCGCAGACAAGCGCAGACTGACTTCTACTGCCGACTCGCTACACACTAGCACTGTCGTCTCGCGCGGTCAAGCTCAGACTAGCAACGGTAAATAACTCTCTGGTCAGAGATTCTGTCATGCCTCGCCATCGCTGGTAATGAATACATACGTGCATAACCCTCCACGGGGGGGGGGGGGGGGGGGGGCAAAAATTTGGCAGCGATGGTGAGTCATTTGGACTTACCATGAGCAACAAATTTTTGTTAACTAACTATCTTTACAATCACAGAATATACAGATATATAGGTGTAGAACATGAAGTAAATATAGTGCACATGCACCGAGTACAGAACATATCAGGTAATGACAAAATATATATACAATGAGTACAAAACAAATTAACAAATGACATAAGTGCACATGCACTGTGGTTCAGAACACATCAGCAAATCAAAATTGTATATGAAATTAGTAGAAATCATGTTAACAAATGACAAAAATGCACACGCACTGTAGTTCAGAACATATCAGCAAATCAAAAAATGTATAGATCGTGAATACTAATCATGTTAGCAAAAATGATTTTCACTATGTTACAGGAATTAGGATATGAAAGGGAAGGATTGCATCATGGTTGTAGCACTTTAGGTTGCACGCAGCTGCACTGAAAGTCCATATCTTTCTACAGAAGCACAACACCAAGTGAGACAATCTGAAGTTCTTTTCCCAGAAGTATTAATCAGCGTAGCCAAGACACTGAAATGTCGTAGTAATATTCCATGTTATCTTTTTGGTGGTACATTAGGTACACCAAACAGTGGGACCATAATAGCATCTCCATCACTCACGGTAGTGGACAGCATGTCGTGTCAACACCACGATCTTGCAAGGTACACCAACGTAGAATTAGTGCAAAAACCAAATATAGTGCTCCATGATCATGAGGATATACAGGACAAACGTATATTGCAGTAATTTCAGGTAATTAGGTCAGAAGGTGAAGGACATTAAGTCACATACTAGTCTTCATTGAGAATTACACTAATAGTTGGTGGCACTCATTGCCCAGTTATTGAACATTTCTGTACCATGTATGTAGTATTACAGAATAATGTTCATGTGTTGTTTTACAGAGAACATTGGCACTCATTGCCTAATTACAAACCATCAGAAGTCATCATTGAAAACAGGAGCTAATAAATGACGTAGTATTACAGAATAATGTACATAAGTCGTTTTGCAGAGAACATTGGCACTCATTGCCTAGTTATAAACCATCAGATGTCATCATTGATAACAGGAGCTAATAAATTACATCGTTTTACGGAGAACATTGGCATTCATTGCCTAATTATAAACCATCAGAAGTCATCGTTGAAAACAAGAGCTAATAAATGACATAGTATTACAGAATAATGTTCATCAGTCGTTTTACAGAGAACATTGCATTCGGGAGAACGACGGTTCAATCCCGTCTCCAGCCATCCTGATTTAGGTTTTCCGTGATTTCCCTAAGTCGTTTCAGGCAAATGGCGGGATGGTTCCTTTGAAAGGGCACGGCCGATTTCCTTCCCAATCCTTCCCTAACCCGAGCTTGCGCTCCGTCTCTAATGACCTCGTTGTCGACGGGACGTTAAACACTAACCACCACCACAGAGGACATTGGCACTCATTGCCTAATTATAAACCATTAGAAGTCATCATTGAAAACAGGAGCTAATAAATGACATAGTATTACAGAATAATGTACATTAATCGTTTTACAGAGAACATTGGCACTCATTGCCTAATTACAAAGCATTATATATATATATATATATATATATATATATATATATATATATATATATATAATATGTTTTTATTATTATTTTTAAGCAATGGATTGCGTTCGGTAATTGCTGAAGAATGAAAATATTTGCTTTTGAGTTGTTGCTGCAAATGAAGATGTGTAACGTCATTCGTCATGAGTCAGCTGTAGCAAGATTATGAAACAAGTAGAGTATATGTAATCACATTCATAAATGACGTAGGTTTAATGAACAACTGCTTATAGCACATTAATTTCATAAATAATTTCTCCTGCAAAATACAAAAAATGGATTATTAAACTGAAAGAAGAAACGCATTTTATGCTGAAAAGTAGTGAACTTCGAATTAACAGGTAGTGAAATGTGTATAAAAAAATGTGTTCCCTAGCTGTCCTTTCCAAAACCTTCAGTCATCATACTATGCAATATAACACATACTGTCAAAACGAACTGCAACAAATACTTAAATAACTACATAGCATCTCTTAACTAACAGCAAATATATAAACTTCATCATTATTTTCATCTGCAAAGAAAAACTTCATTATCCATAGTAGCATACTCATCATTATTCATCACCATTCATTATCATCTGCAAAAAAAGTCACTTCATTACTCATTACACAACTATTCCTTATTTCTAGCATATTTCATCACTAAAACTAAGATTTGTAGTTTTGTCTGACAGCCTGCATCAATCGCCTTGTATTCTGAAAGAAAAATTAGTTAAGACTGCTATTCTACGATGTGTATAGTATATTCATGTTAATGCTTGTTAATTCTGATCCATTTACTCTTCATCACGAAGTATTGTATCCTCTTTCGTTCATTCCGAAGGTGAAATTCCCATTTCTGTTTAATTTATTTCGTTTATACGTTATTTCTTTCTGAAAATGATGAACAAAGATTAATGTCTTGCATTTAAATCATGTTGTTGTTGTTGTGGTGTTCAGTCCTGAGACTGGTTTGATGCAGCTCTCCATGCTACTCTATCCTGTGCAAGCTTCTTCATCTCCCAGTACCTACTGCAACCTACATCCTTCTGAATCTGCTTAGTGTATTCATCACTTAAATCATATACTCATTAAATAAAAACTGGTTTATAGTAACATAGTTGAGCATACAGCATAGCATGACAGAAAACTTAATATGTCAAAAACATAGATAGTGTTCAGAGGCAAAAATGTACCCCATGTATCACAATGTAGCAGCAAAAAAAAAAAAGTAAAGTAGTCACGATGTTGAGATATCATAAGGAAAAATGTCAAAGTCACCTGGTTTTGCTATATCTTAACTATTTCATAGTGCATACAAACAAAACAGGAAAACAATCGTACATACATAAAAAATGATGACAAGAATGTGACTTTCTTTGTGTTCAGCTTGTGTGTTGTGTAGTTAATAGAGGCGAGAATTAAAGACTTTAATGGAGAGAGAATTTAACAAAATTCATATGTCACTAGATAAAATTGTATAATTATTCATAAGATAGGTAAGTTTATCTGGAAAAATGTGCACGGTCTGATGTGTAACGACAAGAAGAGCGACCTGCTAACTTCACCTTGCCGGGTACTTGCCAAGAAAAAATACGACAATCATCAGTAAGTATTCATGAGAATATAATTGCATAAGTGGTCATAAAAATTAGCAAATGGCATTACAGCATGTTAAATCATAAAGTATCTTCATTCAATAAAAGGTTTGATATTCGATATGTGGTGGTTTCCTTTGGTTTTTCTGGTTCTCAAAGTCTCGACGTGTACAACATTGGGGTGAGGAATGCTGCGAATCCGATATGGACCTGCATATAGAAGTTCAAATTTACTGCACCTACCTTTTACTCTATTGGATAAATAGTGTGTACGTACTAATATCTTCTGTCCAATGTGAAATTCCCGGCGTGTACAAACCTGTTTTTGCTGTCTTCTCCGGCGCTCTGCGGCACGTTTGATGTTGTTCAGCGCAATGTCAATTATTTCATGGTGTCGTAGTCGACGAGATGTAGGAAAGTTTACTAATTCTTTAATTTTGTTAGGTGGTTCATCATTTTTCAGTATAACAGACGGAGATAGCATAGTGGATTCATTTGATATGGAATTAATTACATCAGCATGTTTCAAATAACGTTTTCGTGAACAAGATTCTGCGTGTCAAAAGTATTTTTTGCGTTACTGGAATATGCAACCTTCACTGCATTTAATCGAATTCTATCTGACGTGTCATTATTTTCGGGAGGATGCTGTGACATTTCAACTATTTTGTACTGTTCTGTTATTTCTTCCTGACGTCTTACGTTCTGGATGATATCTACTATCTGGTTCATTCATGATAATATGTTGTTGCTGATGTTCTTGCTGCTGATAATACCGACTGTTATTATACGTGCGCTGAAAATTGTGCTCATTAATTTTACGTCAGTCATGATAGTCATTTCTATACGGTGCATTGCGCTAGGAGTTGAAATAGTGTGTTTTCTGTACGTACTGATTTCCTTGTTGCTGTGCGTTACTATTTGTTGGAGCTGAGACTATACGTGCATGCGGCGAAACATTAAAGCTTGGTTGACCTTGTAGACTGCATTGTTGGTTAGGTGTGCTAACCGGCTGGTTTTGTTGCTATTGCGGCGAAAAACCTCTATTGTTATTAAATTGCATTAGCGACTGCTGAAAATTTTGACGATTGCTGAAAATGCTATACATACTGATGATTAAAATTTTTTATCTGTAATTAAAATTACAGCGATAGTTGTCATTTCGGGAGTGTCTAAAGAGAACTGTCACTTTCGGTAAAAAACTTGTCACATCGGGTTTTCATAACACGTTTCTTAATCCTAGGTAGAGCAATAGTTGAAGAGCTGTTTTGATAAATATAAAGGATAGTAGAAGAGAAGGCAGCAGTGCAAAAAACTAAAGATGAAACAGCACTACTGCGGCACGGGGCCCTGTGCATGCTACGGCACATATTCTTTAAAGCATAATGAATCCCCTGAGGTCTACTACGCGCTGCAAATACATTTTAGCTTTTGCATTATAGGCAATGCCGGTGAAAATTCAAGAACAAATTGTTGTATCAAGTCCAAAGCTAATTTCTGCATCACACGCAATGGCGGTGAAAGTACAAAAATAAATCGACGTATCCAGTTCAAAGCGTATACCTGTGCTTTGTCATTTTTAAATACCTTAGATTTTATTACAGATACAAATTGCTTATAATCAACGTTATCGTCTCTGAATTTGAGAACAGGTCCAGGTTTGTGTGAGAATCTATTTTTCTGTGACTGTTCGGAATCTAAGTCGCGTACTCTCTGTAAATTACCCAAATTATACACGCTGCTTGAATCTGACAAATGTTCGCAAAGTGGCGTCTGCTGTGATGTGTTAAACGCTGAAACATTTTTCATCTCTGTTACTTCTTGCTGTAAACTTGACAATTTTCTTCATAGTGTATTATTAAACGAATCTATCTCACTGATCGTCTGCTGTAAATTTTCGAATTCAGGTGTTTGGTTAAACAAAATCGGTGCAGTATCGTCTGATTTGCTGTCATTATTACTTTCGATAACATCAATACGACTGGCCAAATCATCATATTTTCAGTCAGTATTTTTACCTGATCATCGTGGTGGTGGTGGTTAGTGTTTAACGTCCCGTCGACAACGAGGTCATTAGAGACGGAGCGCAAGCTCGGGTTAGGGAAGGATTGGGAAGGAAATCGGCCGTGCCCTTTCAAAGGAACCATCCCGGCATTTGCCTGAAACGATTTAGGGAAATCACGGAAAACCTAAATCAGGATGCCCGGAGACGGGATTGAACCGTCGTCCTCCCGAATGCGAGTCCAGTGTGCTAACCACTGCGCCACCTCGCTCGGTACCTGATCATCGTCTTTAGTGTCACAAGCATTAATTTGTTTTTGTAATTTACGTGTGGTTTCGTTCAATTTTTTAACGTCGGGTTTGATGACATCGGAATCCTGTGTTAGTTCTAATTGTTCGAGTCTGTCGGTCACTGTTTGAAAATCTACTGTGTGTGTATCTGTTTTTGATTGAAGATCGGAAATTCCATCACGCAGTTCGGTGTTCAACTGTTCGATGGTATTAATTCTGTCCGATACTGTAGCAATATTGTTGTCTACGTATGTTTTTGCCTTCGCAAACAATTTACGTTTATCTTCCTGTCTCTGTGCCGTGATTGTTTCCATGACTTGTCGTTTTACTTTATTCTGATCCTGTATAAATTTACGGAAACGCGTATCACTGTTTTGTAGGTGATGATTTAAACGCTCGTCAATTTGACTATTTTGTTGGTCGAATTTCGCGTCTACTTTTGCATCCAGTGTGCGCGAAAGTTCTGCTGTCATTACTTTAAACTCGTCGCGTAATTGTGTTGCTTTTTCAGAGCATTGTTTACCGACTGCACTAATTTCGTCTCTAAGTGATTCTGTTGCAGCTGTTTGCATATCCCTTAATTCTTGAGCAACAGATCTAATTTCTTCACTACTTTTCCTAGCCAAGTCTCAATTTCCTCACGTAATTGTTCCTTAGTATCATGACATTGCGCGGCAACGGCTGTAATCTATTCACTAAGCTGTCTGGAATTGTTGTCTAATTTTTTATTAAGGTTGTCATGTTTTTCATTAAGTTGTTTGATCTGTTCACTAATTTGTTTGTGATTGCTGTCTTGTCTTTCATCCGACTGTTTGGAATTGCTGTCTATTTTTTCATTAAGTTGTTTGAAACTTTTTTCTTGTCTATCATTCAACTGTTTGGAATTTTCGTCTTGTTTTTTAAGACGTTCATCCATTTGTCGTAAAAATGCCATAACTTGATCCCAGCCAAAATTATCGGCTCTATTCTCCGTGCTGTGTGATGGCGTACCTGCAATTGTCACGTTTTGTGTGACCATTTGGTCATTCTGTGATTCACCAAAAGGTTTGCCCATCGGATGCGCACTGTTAGTCACTACCTCGGAATTAAATAAATCCGACGCATTCTGATTACACTGTTCGTTTTCATTAAAAAAATCTGTCCGTTCGTCACGTAAATCCTGCAAACCCGGTGTGTTAAGCTGGGCAGCGCTCATTGCAACAGAACGCCCCGCGTCATCAATTGTCGTCAAATTAAGAGAGGACACAATTGAATTCGTTTGTTCAACGTTAAGATAAAAATCATTATTAATGGTCGGTACGCACTGATTGTCAGTAAACGGAGGATTGTCATCATTACACTGTGTGTCACAAATACTATCGTTCAAATTATTAGAATCGGCTATTTCATTCATTACACATCGCGATGTACTGTTAAGTTTTTCGCGGCAATTTTACACAAAACAAAATTATTCACTAATGAAACAAAGACAATACAAAATGCAACAAACACTATTACAACAAAGAGCAACGAATTGCCGATGATCTGTGAAAGAAAGTGACAATTAGTAAATGCGTTGCGCCATATGCTAATTATATTTCAGTACATAAGAGCAGATATATGACTACTTCTCAGAAGATTCACAAAGAAATACGATCCTGGTCCGGATGTCGCCAAGTGTAACCTCTCCGCACAGATTACTTAAATGAAAAACGTGAAAATGGTGCCAAGTGTAACCTTCCCAACAAAATAATGTTTAATAAAAAATTCAAATGGAAATGGAGCCAAGTGTAACTTCCCAGCAATAAAAATTAATAAGTGAAAATTGAACATAAACCAGCAATAATATTAATTAAATAATGAACCATGAACGAGATGTAACCTCCTAACAGAAATAATAATATCTGGTAAATTTTATAAGGGCAGCAGCTCTGACCTTCGGTTCTGTGAAATAATTAAACCTGATAAATTTTATAAGGACAGCAGCGCTGACCTTCGGCCCTGTATTCTGAATACAAAAGCAAAAATTCTTACCTCAATAAACTGCATCTATATCTGCTCTTATTTATCGACACAGCCTCGTGCAATGGTGCCGTATATTAAATTTTGATTCTTGGAGGAAATGCATAAGGAAATATTCTTTAAATTGAAATGAATGTTTTTCTTTAAAAGAGTTACTTTATAAAAAATTATTTTTGGGGCATTTTTTTGAACAAATTAATTACAATTAACATAAATTACTAGATGTGCGCAATGCTGCGTCTTTACCTTCTACAACAATACATATCGTCCCGAATCGTGACCAGAGTCGCGAGAAGAGCACGCCGCCGACGCATGCCGACTTCTGCTCGGTACAACTGTCCACTCGCTACTACTACTGCCGACTGACTACTACTGCAGACTCGCGCAGACAAGCGCAGACTGACTTCTACTGCCGACTCGCTACACACTAGCACTGTCGTCTCGCGCGGTCAAGCTCAGACTTGCAACGGTAAATAACTCTCTGGTCAGAGATTCTGTCATGCCTCGCCATCGCTGGTAATGAATACATACGTGTTTCACTGAAGGAAATCGTAATTCCACCTCACACCATCAAAGCACGACCTCCATACAGGTCCCTTCCAAGGACATTAAGGGGTTGGTATCCGGTTCCAGGTCCACGCCAGATGAAAACCCGGTGATAATCGCTGTCCAGATTGTACCTGGACTTATCCGTGAACATAACCTGGGAGTACTGTTCCAATGACCATGTACTGTGTTCTTGACATCAAGCTTTACGGGCTCTCCTGCGACCAGGGGTCAGTGGAATGCACTTTGCAGGTCTCTGGGCGAATAAACCATGTCTTTTCAGTCGTCTGTGTGTCTTTGGAGAATTGTTCCATTGGCTGCGAAGGTCCTGAGCAAGGATACCTGCAGTACTCCGTGGCCGTCTGAAGGGCACTGATGGTGAGATATAGGTCTTCTTATGGTGTTGTACACTGTAGACGTCCCATACTGTAGCGCCTGGACACGTTTCCTGTATGCTGGATTCGTTGCCATAACCTTGAGATCACACTTTGTTGCCCCCGAAGGGCCCGTGATACGACCTGCACTGTTTGACCATCCCCCAGTCGCCCTAGTATTCTACCCCCTCATAACGTCATCAATATGTGTTCTTTAGCCATTTTCGATACACAGTCATCATTAGCACGTCTGAAAAGTCTGCACACTTACTCGCTGCACCGTACTTTGTCATGCATGAACACACCTCTGCGTATGTGGACTGCTGCCAGCGCCACCGTGCGATGACCACAGGTCAAATGTACCGCATGGTCGTACCCCAAGGTGATTTAAACCCGCAAACCGCCCACCAAAGCGTTGTTTCACCATGTATCAGCATTATCTTTCATTTATGAGCATGAGTGTATAATGATGGTTCTGTTGCCTTGACATCACGGAAACCATAATGATCTTATCTTTGGGCACTGCATGTCGTTGCGCTCAGCCCTAATCATATCAGGTTATCAGTTCGTGAGAATACGACTAGTTTCACGCCGTATTCCGTCCACCGTTTCGCTGGGGACGTAACGGACTGCCTGCTAAACGCCACTCACTATTTCACAGACTAATGAAGTGCTGACAGGGCACCCGTGGCTGTCTCTCGTGAGGTTGGGTGCTAAAGACTTTGCTGTCGTGCGTCCACAAAACTTAATCATCTCACGAGATGAGCTGGCGCAACGAATGCGACGTCAACATATGCCCATATATGGCGATACCGTGAGCACGAGCGACGTCGCAGCCGGCAGCTACGTGCAAGCAGGACACCATTTCACCTGACAATGGCCAGGGAGCGTCTGGTCGAAAGCTCGTGGTATTTTAACCACTTGATGCGACATGAAACCAGATAAAATTTTATTCATTTAACACGCACGTTCAGCAGGCTGTTAATTTCAGTTGGATGGTTGTCAGGCAGTGTTCAGGTCAGTAACAGCAGTGCCCCAAGTTTTCCCAACTTTTACAAGTCATGAGAAATTAGATCGGTAACTATCTTCTCGAAATATGTCTTGGGGAGAAAGCTGTCGGAGGAACTGAGCTTTTCTTTATAGACGTTAACGTTCCGACTGCTGTAATTCCCAGGGCAGGAGGGCGTAGTCCCAAATTATCCTCCATTGCGCTTGTATGCAACGGCGCTGAGCAAGGTATTTGTTACTACAATAAATATAATTATTGTTAGTATCGCCGGCCGGGGTGGTCGAGCGGTTGTAGGCGCTACCGTCTGGAACCGCGCAATCGCTGCGGTCGCAGGTTCGAATGCTGCCTCGGGCATGGATGTATGTAGTTAGGTTTAACTAGTTCCAAGTTCTAGGGGACTGATGACCTCAGAAGTTAAGTCCCATAGTGCTCAGAGCCATTTTTTTGTTGTGACCGCCCCTTTCTTCTGTTACTGCTCCTGTACTGATACCTCACACACATCGGCTCCTCCTCATATTTGTGAGTCCACTCTCGTGATCTATTGGTCTATTCCATACTACATTGGAGTAGTTTTCATCAGATAGTGTATATGTCTGCTGCCAGAAATAACAGCAAACTGTAACCTCTTATTGTAACACGTATTACTGCGTAATTCATTAACTAACTATTGGAAAGAGATAACAATTTCTAGCTAATTCATTATATAATAAGAAAATACTACTTCCTGAATTTATTAACAGACTAAGTACACTCTTATTACTAGTTAAAGTTTCGTCATCTACTTGCTTTAAAAACGGATAGCACCTGATTAACTGCCTCCGGGGCTAGTACAGCGTTTCTGTGATCCAGAAGGCCATGAATAGGCTGAGTAGTTCGAACTCTGTAACTGTTGAAGTTCTTTAAATGTTTCCATTGGTGCAGCCACCTCTCTGTGCGAGCGTCGGTACCGTATGTCCTCTGGATGTGAATCAGCATCAATGGCACAGTAAACACGTAATCAGTACAGTGCTTGCCTCCCTTTATTCCCTTTAGCTTTCATGTAAGCCATCGCGTTTAGGTACGTGACCGATTTAACTTTCGTTGACTGCGTTGGTGTTTATGGGATGGTCGCACACCTGTTGCATTTCCCACTAAATAGTTCTCTTAATTGCTTCATAATTAATAACTACAGGCAAGAGCGTAGTCAGTCGTGTAAAGTAATAATGTTACAAACACCCGGTCGTTAAGCTTAGAAATAAAAAAAATGGTTTTTTTTTTAGGAACACGACTGATAGTCACTGTTGCGGAAGTGCTATGTGCGGTATAACACGCTACAGTTTAGAGCTAAAGTTTCTGTGTCTAATTGTTGAAAAAATACAGCAATACGAACCCGACTGTATTTAGAGTTCACGTTCACCAAGATACCTGATGTACAATTTTACAAGTCCAAATGCTTCTGCTCAATAGTTATAGTTCACCAGGCTGATTACCGAAATATTTGCAAATACACAAGCTTATCTGCTCGGAGCTGGAGTCCATGAGTAACTCTTGGAATTTTTCTAAGTCATCACAACTCCTGCACGAAGTTTTACAAATTCTGAAAACTGCCGCCTGAAAAATTTTAATCACCCAATGTCGCGACTGACAAGCTGCTCGTATACATCTGCCCTCGGCCAGACCTCGAAGCAAGTTGTCGTGGGACAATAAGGCCTTTCTGCTTCAATAAAGTACGAATAAAGACAAGTATTTAACCCAGTTTTCAATGGTGTCCTTATATTTCAGGTGGGGTACCTAGTTATCTTATTTACATTTTGATATATGAGGGAGTTAATTTACTCTTATTTCCTGTTATTTCTTACCAAACATAATGGAATTTAATTGATAAATAGCTACTGTATTCTACTGTCTCATAATACCATTATATTTACTGACATGACTTTGCGTTAAAATACGTTGTCATTTCCTCCGTTTAACAGTGTGATTCATAATTCAAACGGTGTTACATTTGGTTCTTTAAAATCGCTTCAGAGGACGATGTTGCGAAGGATATCAAAAAAATAAATTCCTTGTTTGATGCTCCTATTATTTGATTACAGTGTATCATTCAAATCATTCAAATTTGACCGTTAGATTTTGAGTTATTAGTTTTTTCGTGACGGGTGGTAACTAAGTGCCAGGCCCCCTATTTGCAATTTGCCAAAAATTTGACGGTGTGGTGAGTAACAAGATTTCCTATTGAGAGCATTTAGAATAAAGTATTTTGGTTAGGAAACCGATTAGTAGCATTGTTTTGTAATGTAGGTAATGCGTGCGGTAATTAAATTCGGAGCTATGCAGCCAAATTTCGCGTGAGTATTTCATTAGCCGCCCCCGTTAGGATTTCTTCATTCAGCTTTACGGATTTTCTTGAGCATAATGAATAGTCACAAGCCAGATTTGACGGCAACCACGTGCAGTTCTTAGGAATTATTGGTGAACGTCAAGTGTTTTCTTACTATACTGTAGTGTCTGAGTTTTTAATGTGTTCACAAGAGCAACGGTGTCCCATCTATCCGATGGCATAATCCTTGGTTAACAGAATAACGGCCATATAATTTGTTAAAGAATCGACCTCCGAAAGAAAACATCGATTTTTTTCTGTAAAATGATTGCTAAACTTAAAGGAGAGAATACCTTGCGTTAGAAATTTACTTTCTCATGGAATATGATTCGCAAGTCATTTCCCGTATGTGCTTCCCACTGCTCCATTCCATCTTCTGTGATTAATGAGAATAGCTCTCCTGGTTGATACACGTATTTTTCAAATTATTAGCGAAATTCATTCCCTGATCATTCATAATGAAGTCGTTTAGTCATATTCCATTGTGCGTTTTGATAGATAGTCAAATCTCTTTATATACTTTCACCGACCCAATGAAATTTACCAACAGACAGCCACTTCCTGCTCTTCATATGAAGCACACTAGCTTCACCAAGTCCTTTAGATAAGGCGAAAGGTCGTAATCTACCAGTGAGACGAGCAATCACAGTCGAGGTTTTTCCCCCGTGTTTTGGTTGAAATATCTCAGTTGCTTCAGAAGGCTTTTCTAAAAAAGTGTCAGAATTGAGCAGTATCGTCATGTCAGGCTTTGAATGATTAATTCATTGATGTTGTCAACCACAAGACCTATTACACCGTTGTGATTAAAACGCCGTTCTGTCTTCCAATGTAGAGCGTGCACCACATAACTCGGCTACCTCATACGTTTCCGAAGCACGACGAAATGTGAAAAATAGAATTTACTTGGAATCATCACTTTCAGGGGCTCACACAGTTTGCAGGAATGCATAATCTACATGTGTAAACAAACATCACTTCCAATATAAAGTTACATCCTCCTTTCTACCGAAATGGAAACTACAGGCACAATTAGTGATGGAACACTTGGTTTCATTGCAGCCTACGGAATACTTAAGCTTTAAATAATGGGAACGATGCTGCAGTAATGCGAGTTGCTTGCAGTGTTCTGCAGCCTACTGAAGGCAGCCCAAGCTCTGCACATTACGTCAGAAACTGTGGCACCGTTGCCATCCTTCGTTGCCATCCTTTTAAGTCTACGTATTTCAGAAGGTAGGAGGTTCGGAACAGCGAAAACAAATGTCTCTAAACCCCTGGTTTTCATTTTAATAGAAAAAAATATACCTGTCATTTAAAGAAACGTAACTTTGGGCTGAAAGTGATGTTTGTTTACATTTATGAATTGTGCATTCCTGCCCAGTGTGCGAGCCCCTGGCATAGACGCATCCCTGTTCAATTGCATTTTTCACATTTTGTTTCGTTCCGCAACTATATGAGGTGCTACAATAAGGTGGAACACCCTGTTTATTAGTGAAGATGGATACAACTTGTAGAGAAACCAAATACGGAAACTTGAACCACACGAAGAAAGCGGGTAAATTAACTACAAGTAAGGATGATTTCAGTAAATTTTACGAAGAGTCGACATTGTCTGTTATGGTACATCACACCAAAAGAAATGCACAACGTTTCCTTAAATACCAACTGACTTTTGATACAATTGGAAGGAAAATCAGCATTGGCCGTATTTTGTTGTTTTATTATCAGCAAAATCGATTTGCGGTCACTTAGTGACCATCCTCAGTCCCTACCAATTAAATTTGGTAGGCACTGGTATCAAGCTATAACCACAAGCTAACAGCGATCACATTTTGAGTTTATGTGATCGCTCTAAGCTTGTGGTTACAACTTGATACCAGTGCCTACCAAATTTAATTGTATATTTGTGGTGTGCGTACTGTAAGACCTTTGGTACACACACCATCAGATTATTTGACTTGTCGCTCTAACGAAGTAGGAGAGTGTCAGCAATGTATCTCATGGTCTTATTGTGGCGTGTTTATCTTCTGCCGTTAGGTCAGACGATAGAAATGCCACTTGCACGCTTAGAGTAGCAGATTGACGGTGACCAACTTTAAACAGAACTAGATTAATTTTTCACACACATCTATTAAAATAACAAAAAGGCATAGATATTACGTAACGTGATTCTGGATGCTGTTTACAATGGACAATCTGAAGTTCCTTTAGTCTTGGTACGTTAATCGTATTCCCACATCTCTGATACTTGACAAAATGTCTATACATTTTTCTTCATGGCTATGTACAGGAATATGATAATCTTATTAGGCGCAGACTGAAACTTGACTATAGACTGGTACTGACAAATGCAGACTGACTAGTCGGAGGTCTGTACACTCGTTATAATACCTCGAGCGTTCAGGTATCACTGCGCGAGTGTGATCCGCGAGGAGAAAAGGTTCTACGTTAGCAGCAATCTCATTGGTTGCGTTACATATTAATACGCGGATCGGCGGAAGCAGAATTTGGTCCGTCTTTATGGCAGCGCCATCTCGTAGTGCGGAGACGGACGAGCGCTGCGCCTGCGCTGTTGTACTTAGCGGGGCGCGCTCTAGTGGGAAAGTTGTGTACGCGCTGAATACGCGGAACTATGTACACAACAATGTTACAGCACTAAGGATGGTCACTAAGTAACCGAAAATCGATTTTGCTGACAATAAAACAACAAAATATGGCCAATGCTAATTTTCCTTCCAATTCTATCCACTATTTGGTCGTGGTGCACCAACACGCCATGGAGCCGCCAATCAATAGACTTTTGATACATTTGGTACTTTTACAATATGTTAATACAATCTTGAGGGACTAAATATCATTTTTCCACGTAATCTTCGTCGCTTTCAGTTGCCTTACGCCACAGAGGAAATGAGGCCTATACACCCGTACAGTAGTAGTTAGGAACAACACATTTGAGGCACTGTTTGGCAGCCTTCACACAGGGATCATCATCTCCAAATCTCATTCCGCTAAGGCTTTCCTTCATTTTATCGAAGAGGTGGTAATACATGGTGGCAGGTCAGGACACTAGGGGTGGCTGTTTCAATGTTGTCCTCCCCAGTTTTGTTGCCTCGGTAGTGGTTTTCCCACTGACAAGTGGCCGTGCGTATGCTGTAAGCATCAACAGTACTTCGCGTTTTTGCACATGCCTAACGCGACACATTCGACTGTGAAGTTTATGAAGGTTTTACATACACCTCTCAGAATTAACAGTAGTTCCATGAGACATGATGTCCAAAATCAATAATCTTTCTGAATCAGAAAATACAATAGTCGTGACTTCTTCTTCTGCTGAAGGCGCAGCACTGAATTTCATTTTCCTTGGTGAGTTTGCATGACCCCATTCCATGGATTGCCGTTTGATCTGCGATGTAAAGTGATGCAATAAGGTTTCATTTCGGGTCACAATTCCTGCAAAGACATCATTCGCAGGAACCACGTCTTCTTCATGGGCATCCGTCAGCTTTCTACTGCAAACTTTTTCAATTCCAGTTGTCTCAATTTTCCACACAGTCACTTCTCTCTCTCAACTGACAATTCGTTCACTGTTATGAGTTTGACAGACCGGATCAGAATGTTCAAATGTATATGAAATCCTAAGGGACCAAACTGCCGGCCGACCGTTGTGGCCGAGCGTTTCTAGGCGCTTCAGACTGCAACCGCGCGACCGCTACGGGCGCAGGTTCGAATCCTGCCTCGGGCATGGATGTGTGTGATGTCCTTAGGTCAGTTAGGTTTAAGTAGTTCTAAGTTCTGGGCACTGATGACCACAGATGTTAATTCGGACTTGTCCGAAAGAACAGACACGACATATATATATATATAGAGAGTGAGAGAGAGAGAGAGAGAGAGAGAGAGAGAGAGAGACAGTTAGTTAGTTAGGTTTAAGAGTTCTAAGTTCTAGGGGACTGATGACCTCAGATGTTAAGTCCCATAGTGCTCAGAGCCATTTTTGAGCCAAACTGCTGAGGTCATCGGTCCCTATACTTACACACTGCTTAAACTGACTTACGGTAAGAACAACACACACACACACACACACACACACACACACACACACACACACACACACACAACCTTGCCCTGGGGTGGACTCGAACCTCCGATGGGAGGGGCCACCGTATCAGAATGCACAGACTCTTGACTTCGACCAACACATTCACAATGTTCGTTCGGCCTGCCGCTGCGAGGGAGACCCACACATCTTTTACCAGAGACGAGGGCGTTCAGTAAGTAATGCGACACATTTTTTTCCTTACCCAGTTTCGGTTAAAAAAGCTGAATTTGTTGTGGGATATTGTGGAATAATCCCGCTTTGCATGAAGCTCTTATAGATGGCGGCCTCCATACGTACCCTTCAAAATGGCGTCTGTAACGGAAGTAGTTTCCAAGCAGAGAGTTGTCATTGAGTTTATTCTGACGGAAAACGAAGGCGCCGCAAATCTTCATAGGCGCTTGCAGAATATCTACGGAGAACTGGCAGTGAGCAAAAGCACGGTGAGTCGTTGGGCTAGGCAACATTGCAACAAGGTCACGCAAACCTCTCCGATTTCCCGCTTGCCAAACGACCGCGCGCGGCTGTGACCCTTGCAGTGCTGGAGATTACGGCAACTCTAACTCCAGGTGATCGACAGATCGCAGTCAAGTGCCTCGCTGCGTAACTGGATGCGTCTGTTCGTAGTGCTGACTCCACTCGTCCACCATTTGGGGGAAGTCAAAGCAGTGTGCCCGCTGCGTCCTCACCGCCTAACAGAAGACGGTAAAGAACAACGAAAGACCATCTGTGTGAAATGGCTTGCGCGTAACGAGGATGACCATGGCAATTTTTTACCAAACGTCGGCACAGACGATGAAACTTGGGTTCATCACTTCGAACCGGATACAAATCAGCAATCCATGGAGTTGCGCCACACCACCTCTCCTCCGAAGAAAAATTTGAGATCCGCACCCTCATCTGGTAAGATCATGGGATTGTCTTCCTCGTCTTGCACTGACTAACACTGAAGTGCGCTGGCTACACTCAGGAAACTGAATAACCGATTTCAGCTCGTCCGTCGTCACAAAAATGCAAACGAACTTCTCCTTCTCCATGACAACGCAAAGCCTCACACAAGTCAGCGCAGCCGAGAGCAGTTCCCAAAATTTCATTGGACTGTTCCTCTTCACCACCTTACAAAGCGAATCTCGCACCTTCCGACTTCCGTTTGACCAAATGGAGGACGCACTCCGCTCGGAGCATTACGTGAATGATGGAGAGGCTAATGATGCAGCAAGACGTTACAAATATTGTGGTACCATAGCGTCATACATGCACTACCATAAAGGTGGTGTAAGGCAGTCCCACTGAACAGAGATAATATTGAAAAATGGTGTTTCGTAGACGTAAGAGTGAGGAATAATGTGGTGTACTGGAATCCTGAATAAAACCAACCTGCTTTCAGTAAAAAATATATCACATTACTCATTGAGTGTCCCTCGTAATTACCTTGGCAAACAACTAAATGCAGTGTGATCAACAGTGGCACCGCCGTGTCACCGCCATGCACATCTGCTGTACTGTTTGCTACTGTCTCGCCCCGAAAAGATGAACCCACCTTGACGGGGTGCTTAGATAGCGCGACTCACGCAAAGACGTTGACCTAAATTTGAATGCAAGCGGGAAGAAGGTTTCTGTTATCTCCGAGGTTGCCTAAGATGTTGAATAGAGGATGGATTCTTGGAAAAAAAAAAAGGAAAACCAAGCTGTGTATTTCTGTTGGAGTGGCCCTCGTATTATGTGCAATTTGAAGTATATCTTACGAAGGAGTTGAAGCGATCAACTCTTAACTGATCGAGTGGTCACCCTCGCTCGCGGAGTCATTTAAAGAGCAGCAGTTCACTAGAATTAAAACGCAGTTCATTACTCATTGGGTTCAACAGATGCTGAAATTCTTCATTTTCCATGGAAACAGCAAAGCCGAAAGCCTCTATTTCTTGACCTAAACTGAATACGTATGTTACGTGACTTCGATAAAATTCCCTGTAAATATTCCCCTTTTATACAAAACTTTGAGCCAAGAATAATTATTAATGCTGTTTTACTCCAGTTTAAATTAAATATTCAGAAGTAGACAGTGCTTCCGTTGCGCAGCGAGAAAGAAAAGGGAAACCATGAAGGAATATCTGAATGAACCTAAGGTGACGATTACTAAGAGCACGCCAAGGGAATGGTTTTCTAGTTTTGAGGAGGATTATTTATACATTAGTGACTCTCCACATTCAGGAAGGCCTCTGGTGTTTGAAGAAGATCGTTTAAACGCTTTAATACACAACGACCCAAGTCAGTGTATTTGATAACTGTGTGATGAACTGTGATCATTCCACCATTGTCCGACATTTCCGTGCAATGATGAAGGTTAAATCTCCAATGAATTGGTTCCGCATGATCTAAGCATAAATCACGAAAATCGGCTTGCTCGTCATCAATTGACTCGTAAACAACACTGACCGTTCTTATACTGTATCGTTACCGGTGACAAGAAATGGTGTCTTTATTCTAACGTAAGGATAAGAAAGAATTCGTTGAGCCCAAACAAACCAGTAATTCCCTGTACAAAGGCCTGAGCGCTTCCACAACGTTATTCATCTCGTGGAACAGGCATGGTTTGGTATCATACCAATTGTTTCCCCGAAATGTACCCATCACTGCTGCTGACATTTATTGTCAACAACTGAGACGTCTGGCAGAGGCATGGTTTCAGAAAACATCGTTCTCGTGCAACGCAGCTAGCTCTTTATTCGCACGAAGTAATGGCCGCTATCGACAGGGGATCTCAGGTTGATTCCGTATTTCTGGATTTCCGGAAAGCTTTTGACACCGTTCCTCACAAGCGACTTCTAATCAAGCTGCAGGCCTATGGGCTATCGTCTGAGTTGTGCGACTGGATTCGTGATTCCCTGTCAGGAAGGTCGCAATTCGTAGTAATAGACGGCAAATCATCGAGTAAAACTGAAGTGATATCAGGTGTTCCCCAGTGAAGCGTCCTGGGACCTCTGCTGTTCCTGATCTATATAAATGACCTGGGTGACAATCTGAGCAGTTCTCTTAGGTTGTTCGCAGATGATGCTGTACTTTACCGTCTAGTAAGGTCATCCGAAGACCAGTATCAGTTGCAAAGCGATTTAGAAAAGATTGCTATATGGTGTGGCAGGTAGCAGTTGACGCTAAATAAGGTAAAGTGTGAGGTGATCCACAAGAGTTCCGAAAGAAATCCGTTGGAATTCGATTACTCCATAAATAGAACAGTTCTCAAGGCTGTCAATTCAACTAAGTACCTGGGTGTTAAAATCACGAACAACTTCAGTTGGAAAGACCACATAGATAATATTGTGGGGAAGGCGATCCAAAAGTTGCGTTTCATTGGCAGGACACTTAGAAGATGCAACAAGTCCACTAGAGAGACAGCTTACACTACACTCGTTCGTCCTCTGTTAGAATATTGCTGCGCGGTGTGGGATCCTTACCAGGTGGGATTGACGGAGGACATCGAAAGGGTGTAAAGAAGGGCAGCTCGTTTTGTATTATCACGTAATAGGGGAGAGAGTGCGGCAGATATGATACGCGAGTTGGAATGGAAGTCATTAAAGCAAAGACGTTTTTCGTCGCGGCGAGATCTATTTACGAAATTTCAGTCACCAACTTTGTCTTCCGAATGCGAAAATATTTTGTTGAGCCCAACCTACATAGGTAGGAATGATCATCAAAATAAAATAAGAGAAATCAGAGCTCGAACAGAGAGGTTTAGGGGTTCGTTTCTCTCGCGCGCTGTTCGGGAGAGGAATGGTAGAGAGATAGTATGATTGTGGTTCGATGAACCATCTGCCAAGCACTTAAATATGAATTGCAGAGTAGTCATGTAGATGTAGATGTACCTGAAACTCTGCGTGAAGTAATGCTGCTCCACGATAATGGTTGCCCACATTATGCTGAACTGACAATAAACACTGTACAGGTATTCGTTTGGAAAATCTCTCCCCACTCACCTTATTGACCCGATCTTGCGCCCTAAGATTTTCACCTTTTCCGCTCTCTACCGAGCAACCTTCAAGGAACTTTCCTTCCGAATTAGAATGGGCACGGGACATGGCTCGAATAGTTCTTCACATCAAAACCACGTGATTTCTAAAGTCGCGGAATCGAGAGGTTAACCTCTTGTAAACAGCGAAAGAGAATATATTTTTGATGACTGAATTCCCTGTTTTGTCTATCCATTGTGTTTATGAAACTTATGAAAAAAAGGTTACAAGCTTATGCAGCAACCCAATAATATCTCAAAATTCATTGTGTAGCTTAATTTGCTTCATGCATGGTGAATTAATTACATAGTAATTCAAAACTGAATAGCCACTCGCTACAGAAAACTGCGCCTAGGTTACGTGGAATTAATATCACTGAACCTATATATCAATGGAAGATATAAAAAATATAGACCGGCAATGGCAAGGAAAGCGTTTCTGAAGATGAGAAATTTGTTAACATCAAGTATAGATTTAAGTGTAAGGAAGTCGTTTATATGGAGTGTAGCCATGTATGGAAGTGAAACATGGACAATAAATAGTTTGGACAAGAAGAGAATAGAAGCTTTCGAAATATGGTGCTACAGAAGAATGCTGAAGATTAGATGTGTAGATCACATAACTAATGAGGAGGTATTGAATAGAATTGGCAGCAAGAGGAGTTTGTGGCACAACTTGACTAGAAGAAGGGATCGGTTGGTCGAACATGTTCTGAGGCATCAAGGGATTACCAATTTCATATTGGAGGGCAGCGTGGAGGGTAAAAATCGTAGAGGGAGACCAAGAGATGAATACACTAAGCAGATTGAGAAGGATGTAGGTTGCAGTAGGTAATGGGAGATGAAGAAGCTTGCACAGGATAGAGTAGCATGGAGAGCTGCATCAAACCAGTCTCAGGACTGAAGACCACAACAACAACAAGAACAACAACATATATCAAAGAAATAAACAAGTCGGTTATATGCGATTTTTAATGAATGGCTGTCAAAGTACGAGGGCAGTTCAATAAGTAATGCAACACTTTTTTTTCTCGGCCAATTTTGGTTGAAAAAACCGGAAATTTCTTGGGGAATATTTTCAAACATTCCCGCTTCGTCTCGTATAGTTTCATTGACTTCCGACAGGTGGCAGCGCTATACGGAGCTGTTAAAATGGCGTCTGTAACGGATGCGCGTTGCAAACAACGGGCAGTGCTCGAGTTTCTTTTGGCGGAAAACCAGGGCATCTCAGATATTCATAGGCGCTTGCAGAATGTCTACGGTGATCTGGCAGTGGACAAAAGCACGGTGAGTCGTTGGGAGAAGCGTGTGTCATCATCCCCGCAAGGTCAAGCAAGACTGTCTGATCTCCCGCGTGCGGGCCGGCCGTGCACAGCTGTGACTCCTCCAATGGCGGAGCGTGCGAACACACTCGTTCGAGATGATCGACGGATCACCATCAAACAACTCAGTGCTCAACTTGACATCTCTGTTGGTAGTGCTGTCACAATTATTCACCAGTTGGGATATTCAAAGGTTTGTTCCCGCTGGGTCCCTCGTTGTCTAACCGAACACCATAAAGAGCAAAGGAGAACCGTCTGTGCGGAATTGCTTGCTCGTCATGTGGCTGAGGGTGACAATTTCTTGTCAAAGATTGTTACAGGCGATGAAACATGGGTTCTTCACTTCGAACCTGAAACAAAACGGCAATCAATGGAGTGACGCCACACCCACTCCCTACCAAGAAAAAGCTTAAAGCCATACCCTCAGCCGGTAAAGTCATGGTTACAGTCTTCTGGGACGCCGAAGGGGTTATTCTGTTCGATGTCCTTCCCCATGGTCAAACGATCAACTCTGAAGTGTATTGTGCTACTCTTTAGAAATTGAAGAAACGACTTCAGCGTGTTCGTAGGCACAAAAATCTGAACGAACTTCTCCTTCTTCATGACAACGCAAGACCTCACACAAGTCTTCGCACACGAGAGGAGCTCACAAATCTTCAGTGGACTGTTCTTCCTCATGCACCCTACAGCCCCGATCTCGCACCGTCGGATTTCCATATGTTTGGCCCAATGAAGGACGCAATCCGTGGGAGGCACTACGCGGATGATGAAGAAGTTATTGATGCAGTACGACGTTGGCTCCGACATCGACCAGTGGAATGGTACCGTGCAGGCATACAGGCCCTCATTTCAAGGTGGCGTAAGGCCGTAGCATTGAATGGAGATTACGTTGAAAAATAGTGTTGTGTAGCTAAAAGATTGGGGAATAACCTGGTATATTTCAATGCTGAATAAAACAACCCCTGTTTCAGAAAAAAAATGTGTTGCATTACTTATTGAACTGCCCTCGTAATTAGTAAATCTTCTTAATGACTGCCTTTCACGCTCAATTTTAATCTTGCATATTACAAACTAATTATCTCTATAATGGTTTAACTGTAATAGGTGTCAGCAACAATCTTGTGACACAGATAATTGTCATCAAGCTGCGTGACGCTAACAGATGGCAACGAGGTGGCCGGAATGATGAGCGAATTTCCTGCCCGGATGATTGTGCCCTCATTCGCGACGTTAATTGGGATTATTATCGAAAGTGTGCGACCCCGGCTTAGTTCCCCGTGCCGGAGAACACCCGCTCACCCCACCCCACTCCTCTCATCGCGCCCCGTCAGCGCTTCGGCAGCCCTGGCGCTCGGCTGCAGGCGTGGAATTAGCGGTTAGCGGTGTATGTGCCGCATAATTGGCAGCATGCGCACACTATAACAATGTTACCGCGATCGGGCCTCCTGACAGCCGAGACCGCTAATGCACCCTAATGAGAATCCCGCCCACCCATTTCGATGACTCTTAATCCGGTTTGAAAATCGCCGACCACCGATCACGGGACCCGCTGATTCTGCCGCAGCCTTTGCGAGTGCCGTATCGTTCGGAAACGCGGCTGTACGCGCACTTGGCAATTCAGCACAAAACAATGGATGCCACCAGCTGCAGCGTCCAATATTCTGTTTATCTATGCCTGTAGATTAATGCTAATGAGGACTATTGAAATAATACACTTTTCATGGTTTGACGTATTGACGGGATAGAAACACTCCCAAGTGCTTCAGAGGGTCACGGATCAACTATGCAGTGATACGCCTCGTGTTATGTGACCGTGTTCACGCATTTTACGAACATTATCTTCTTTGTAAATATATTCAATTACGTAATTATATACAGGTAAATTTCAGTTTGTTTCTAGATTGTCGACGACTACTTATTATTAACATCCGGATAGGAAGGCAGATAGTACGGCGACGTAGTTTAACAGTGTCAGAACAGTCGTTTTTTTTTTTTTTCGTCAATACGGCGTCAATCAGAGATGACGTTTCGCTAGACATTCATGAAGGTAGAATAAGGGGAAATACGCTACACATTGTGACGCTACCATAGAATATAAATATCTTTGAAACATGCATACGAAAGCCAGCCGCTGTGACCGAGCGGTTCTAGGCGCTTCAGTCCAGAACCGCGAGACCGCTACGTTCGCAGGTTCGAATCCTGCCTCGGGCATGGATGTGTATGATGTCCTTAGGTTAGTTAGGTTTAAGTAGTTCTAAGTTCTAGGGGACTGATGACCACAGATGTTAAGTACCATAGTGCTCAGAGCCTTTTTTTTTTTTTTTTTTTTTTTTTTTTTTTTTTTTTTTTGTTAGGTCCCATAGTGCTCAGAGCCATTTGAACCATTTTTGTGACTGATGACCTCAGATGTTAAGTCCCATAGTGCGAAGAGCCATTTGAACCATTTTTTTTAGCATTCGAATACACAGATGGGGAATTCTGTCCTCAATATCTACTGCAGCTCAAGTCTTGTGGTTTTGTGACAGCGCATTTTAGTCCATATAATGCTTAGAGTATTGTCAGTTTTTTTACTTCGCTGTCACAGATACATCATCTTCAGGAGAACCGTGAAACTTTGTATACGCGATTCACAGACTTCATAGCAGTTTAATACCAGGAAGTGTGAAAGATGTGAAGAGCAATGATATCGTGCTTTTTCGCTGCTTATCATAGTTCAGTTTACACATTACTTACGTTTCTTCGGTAATGGGAAAAAACGCGACAGACAGCGGTATTTTTTTTCCTATTGCACTTATTCATCTCGTCGAATCTCTCTTCCAATTAATTACGTTACAATGACACTACAGACGGCGCCGAAGTGTCACGAAGAAACGGCGCATTTGGAACTATGAAATTGTTACACTAAATACCGCAAGCGATTTGCACCACCTGCTTGCCCATTATTATTTTCGATTTTTCTTTATTTATCCTCCTGCTTTTTACAGAAAATAAAACATCTATAATATTTTTCAGCAATCTCATTAGAAAAGTAAAACCATACATTACGCACAAAAATAAAAAATACCAGATAAATGTTCGAATTTTGGAGTCATAAATTAAGGGACGGCAAATAGTATCCTTTTTAGCTTTTCTACTGCAATGATTCATATTTTGGAATCTGTTCTAATTAATTACTCTACAGTGGCACCGTATAGGAAACTCTCACGCGGAGGTACTTAGATACACGAAAAGGTTTAGGAACCTGCATGAACTGGAACAAACTAATCAGACTGCCATGTATAAATTTTATCTGAAAATCATTATAGCATCAATATGTATACTTTGTGTGGCAATTTACTCAAACTTGCTGATTTATTTAGCCCTTGCCTCGCAAACACATGACAATTAAATCGCATAAATTATTTCTACAATACGAGACTTTATAGTATTGTGTCTCGATATTGTTAAACATATAAACAGCGTCGTATCAATATGACATTTACAATTATGGATTTGATGACATACTTGAGAAACTTAATTGGTTCTCCTTTCACATACTTCTCACTACAACCGTAGCCACGACGATACCGCACCATAGCTGTTACTAAAGCTCAAACCTACAGAAACGTTTAGAAAAAAAGCCAGTAGTGAAATACTCAAGTTTCGCTGTTACCGCAAATTATAGACAAACAGTGTCTTCCCAAAATGAGATTTTCACTCTGCAGCGGAGTGTGCGCTGATATGAAACTTACTGGCAGATTAAAACTGTGTGCCCGACCGAGACTCGAACTCGGGACCTTTGCCTTTCGAGATATTGGCAGAAGTAAAGCTGTGAGGACCGGGCGTGAGTCGTGCTTCGGTAGCTCAGATGGTAGAGCACTTGCCAGCGAAAGGCAAAGGTCCCGAGTTCGAGTCTCGGTCGGGCACACAGTTTTAATCTGCCAGGAAGTTTCAGTGTCTTCCCAAAATCACGTGACTAGCCCCATTTGATAAGAACGTGCACAGTAGGCTATGGTCACTTCACAGGCATACAGTGTCAATGGGCGCTTCAGATGTAAGCTATATGTTGTTTTGAAGCAGGGCCGCCACATTAGATGCTCCAAAACATTAGAATAGTACTGTTTACGATTGCTTTTTATCCTAGTTCCTGATGAGTGCACAAAATATTTGTTTTAAGTAGTAAATGTTACAGTGCTTTCGACAATAACACTGCAAAGAAGGTATTTTCATACGTTTTTATTCTCTTACATGCATATTTGATCCAGTAATACGACATATTTGGTTTCTTTAATGTGTGTCTCTTTTTCTTGCACGTTTCGAATAACCAGGAATAGAGGTATGTGACGTGAATATGGCTGCTTTTGTAATTTAGCATTTTCCTTAATTCGCATTGACAAAACTGATGTTCGGAATATGTCCGTTGGAATGCACAATGGACATGAATGGATGCAGGTTATCAAGAAAAATGGTTCAAATGGCTCTGAGCACTATGGGACTTAACTGCTGTGGTCATCAGTCCCATAGAACTTAGAACTACTTAAACCTAACTAACCTAAGGACATCACACACATCCATGCCCGAGGCAGGATTCGAACCTGCGACCGTAACGTTATCAAGCAAGATGCTTACGTACGTGTCATCTGTCAGAGTCGCATCTATACGTATCAGGGGTCCAAAACCACACCAGCTGCACACGCTCCACACCATTACAGAGCCTTCACAAGCTTGAACAATTCCCTGCTGGCATGCAGGGTCCATCGATTCATGAGGTTATATCCATACCCGAGCACGTCCATCCATTAGATGCAATTTGAAACGAGAGTCGTCCGACCACGCAACATGTTTCCAGTCATCAACAGCCCTATTTCGTTGACGGGCCCAGGCGAGACGTAAAGCTTTGTGTCGTGCAGTCATCAAGGGTACACGAGTGGGCCTTCGTCTGCGAAAGCCCGTATCGATGATATTTAGTTGAAAGGTTCTCATGCTGACACTTATTGATGGCCCAGCATTGAAATTTGCAGAAATTTGCGGAAGGGTTGCTCTTCTGTCACGTTGAACGATTCCCGTCAGTCATCCTTGGTCCCGTTGTTGCAGGATCTTTTTCCGGCCGCGGTGATATCGGAGATTTGATGTTTTACCAGGTTCCTGATATTCACGGTATACTCGTGAAATTGTCTTGAGGGAAAATCCCGCTTCATTGCTACCTCGCAGATGTTGTGCCCCGTCGCTCGTGCGCCGACTGTAAGATCACGTTGAAACTCAGTTAAATCTTGATAACCTGCCATTGTAGTGGCAGTAAACGATCTAACAACTGCGCCAGACCTATCATGTTAATAACAGGCAGTGCCCTTTGTTACCCATCAAAATTTTTCTACTGATTCTGCATTTATTTAGAAAGCCTTATTTCCTGTTTCTGAGTATTAGCCGCAGGCTTTTCTCTGACTACGGATTCTGTTATATTGGTTACGTATTATTAGAGAGATATTCTACTAAGTTTCTATTATTACTGTGTACATTTCAAAGGAAAGTTTTTTGCTTGTTTGGAATTGGTGATTGTGTTGTTTCTGATTAGAAACTATACACCCCCCAGTCACTTCGACTCAGCCATGCTGCTATTAGACCTGCCGCATCACAGCGACGCAGACTTTCGGATTACTGTTCGATCCGTACATTGAAGAAGCAATGGTGGAAATGAGAGATAGGTTTAAAAGATGAATTATAATTCAAAGTGAAAGGATATCAGTTATAAGATTCGCTAATGACGTTGCTACCCTTGGTGAAAGTGAAGAATTACAGGATCTGTTGGATGGAATGAACATTTAAGTGAGCACGCACTATAGATTGAGAGTAATCTCAATAAAAGCAGAAGTAACGAGGAGTTGCAGAAGCTTTATTGGGGGATAACCTTAACATCAAAATTAGTGACCACTAAGTAAACGAAATAATGGGACTGCTCTAGCTTGACTAGCACAGCCAAAGATGGCATCCCGGACCAAAAAGTCTACTGAGAACGAACATAGACATTAATTTTGGGAAGAAATTTCTGAGAATATACATTTGTGGTGCAGCAGTGCTTGATAGGGAACCGTGAGCCGTGGGAAAACAGAAAAAGGGAAGAACAGTTTTGAGATGATGCGCTATAGAGGAATTCTGAATATTAGGTGGGCTGGTACGATAATAAGTGAGGTGGTTCTCCGCAGAAGTGATGAACAACGAAAGAAGTTGGGACGGGATTATGGGACATGTGTTAAGACGTCAGGGGATAACTTTCATTACTAGAGGATGCTATAGAGTAGCGATCGTCAAAATTTTTTGTTCAAGAGTCAAAACCGACACCGTAGGGTGGGAACTCGGGCCACACATGTACTGATCTTGTTAAATAGTGACCCTCATAAGTTAGTGTGTTATGATCCCACAACAGAAAAGGTAAAATAAGAACAAAATAAGTTTGCCACGGTCTAGTAAACTGTGGAACCGTTCGGAACACTTCGTGTCGCCTGTTCTCTATTTCGGGTTGCTAACACCGTCAACAATCTCAGTCGTCACGCTGTAATTGTTTGATGATGTGTTATTTTGTTGTCTGTGTGGGTGGATTACGAACTGACTGATTACTGGAATTGTACGTATATTTAAGTGCACTATGGAATATGAGGCAGTCACAAACGTTTACTTATTGTTTTGAATGTCACTTTCCTTCTATTCATTGCGTTGTATTGCAACGGCTTTATTTTAATTTACTTTCGTATTCCTTGCTAAACACATGTGCCTCATTGAAGATGACAGTTGCTATGAAGTGCATTCACAAATTCATGTTATTGCCGACGGAAATTTAGACCCCAGCAGCTGATCGGTGCGAGTAGTGCCTCCCGTGAGTTGTCACCACGAAAGACAAACAAGAAAACACTCAGGTTTCATTCTATGGGAAGCAATGGTGCCCAGGGACAACACAACTAAAACTGTAAAATTATTTACACTAATAAGCCAGAATATTATGACCACTGTCCACCGCGACGTTGAATGCCGCCTGGTGGCATTTCTGGCACGTGACGCTGTATCTAAAGTATGTGTGGGGAGCATACATGGACGGGGTATCATCCTAGCGAGATATTTGCTGCAAATGTTGAAATCCATTAAGATAATTGAACGATTATCTCGGAAACGGCAAAGCTGGTCGAATGTTCGCATGCTACTGACGTGAGCATCTGCGGAAAGGGATGGAAAGACAGTAAAACTACCACTACACGGTAAATGGCAGGACGTCAACGACTCTTCACAGAACGTGGGCCTTGAAGGCTAGTCTGCTCTGTAAAGTATGGTAGATGGTGATCTGTGATATCTCTGCTGAGAGAGAGTTTCGGAGCATCCCGTTCATCGTACATTGTTGAACGCGGAGCTCCGCTGCAGATCACCCCTACGTGTTCACATGCTGACCCGACGACATCGTCAACTAGGATTGTCGTAGATACGGGACCATCGAGATTCTACTGTCAATCAGTAGAAACGCATGGTCGTCTCCACAATCGCCGTCACTTACAGACTACCTTCCCGTCGCCGCGGCTGCTCGCTTGCTGATTTCAGGTGGCGCTGGTGCGGCTCTGCCCTTAATAGCAGCGCCCATCTGCCAAAGCGAAAAAAAAAAAAAAATCTGCTGCAGTCTTGTCACCACCTGATTGCTGGGAGGAACTAACTCTCTGCTTCGAAATCATGGCAGCATATGTCGTACACACTTTTACTCCGAGCACTTTGTCGTCTGCAATCCATTCTTATAGCACCCTCTTGGGTGCCGTATCTTTTCTCATAGCTTTCTTCTTCTTTTCTCAGAATTTCAGACATGTTGCACCATTTTAAATTTCCAAAGACTTTTTTTTCGGTGGAAAAGTCCTGTGAAAGTGCCTTGCTATTTCTTGAGTCTTGCTTGCGTTATCAAGCGCAACGTCAGAACTGACCCTCTGCTGCCTATACTTATCCTAAAGAAAACTGAGCGTCAACCATGTGTTCTTCAATTTCGTTTCCAGTCTGCTGTGTATTGCCATGAACTTCGATGCATAGGTTATAAGCTAAATATACGATAGATCTCGCAGTTATATGCCCTAGTATCTTCGACATTGCGTGGATCGTATTTTTACGAAGATCTAACGGCATGTCTCCAGTCTCATAGATCCTAATGTATTTATTACAGGTCTAATATTCTTGAGTCAAACAGCTTTTTTATTATTTATCACGAGGCGCCATGTTTTATTTGTTATTGCCCACAAGTCCGCCTGCTTAGCTGGGTGGTGACGTGCTTACCTCCCAGGCAAGCGGGCCCGGTTTCGATTCCCGGCCGTGTTGTAGATCTTCTCTGCTCGTGGTCTGGGTGTTGTGTTCTGGTCATCATCATTTCATCCTCATCACCGGCTCGCGAGTCACTCGACGTGGCATCGAATGAAATAAGACTTGCACTTGGTGCCCGAAACTCCCTGAATAGCGACCTCCCAGCCGACGATGCCATAATTTCATTTCGTTTTATTGTCCGTACTTCTCAGATGGGCCATAATAAGCATTCCTTAAAGCGTCCTTCCATGACATGTGTTAATAACAGTTTTCACCTATATGGGCACAAAGATAGTCATCTGTAGAGTGTGAATAAGTTGAAAATTTGGGCCTAGTTGCGAAGACCACTGTGTCCGGATGGTGGAGTGGTCAACACATAGGCCTGGTAAGGAGGGGACACGGGTCCGAATCCCAGTCCTGCAGAAATTTTCTACTTTCTCCCTTCATTTAAGTCAACGTCCACTCACTACCAATGTCTGTAATCCATTTCTGTCACTTTTCACATAATTCCTAATTGCACTTGTCACATGTGGAAATCAAGAGACTATTTTCACGGTGAACGTACTTTCAAACAATGACGATGTACAATAGCCGCAGGGGCCTGACACAACAACAGATCATGATACACGACAGTAAAATACGTTGATGAAGGTGACTCAGTACAATCGAAAATCTAATTAGATCTTGGTGTACGAAATATCGTTATCCACATCGTGCCATTGCATTTAGTGCACGTCATTTCCGAAGCAAACCTTTATTCATGCATTGTATAATTTTAACAAAAACTTTTTCAATTTTTGTCTGAAACTAAGAAAGATTTGTTGCAAAACCTACTTGAATAGTTGTTCTGTTGCCGCTACCCCAATGACTTCAGAAGATCTGAATGAATGTTATGTATCCTTTGCGACAGCTTGTCAAAAAAAAAAAAAAAAAAAACTCTGTCAAACTTTAACGTTTTTCTCTATCCTCTGCATCTTGGATATTGACTCCAAAATCATCTTCTACCACGTTATCAGACAGCCACGCCTCCTCGTACAGACCTTCAATGTGCCCTTCCCACCTGCCTACTGTTCCCTCAGCATTTACCCGTAGAATTCCCAAAGAACTCATGATCTTCAAGGCTTTTCATTTAGCTTCACCGACGTTTGTTTCCACGCTTCTGTATACTGAATCCCTCCTTCCGACAACCATTTCCAGTTTCTCCACATTTACGTTCCGTTTCCCTGCTCTTGCTACTAATATCAATCTCAGCGACTTATATTTTCCTATTATTGTCATATATTAAGCCTTATTCCTCCCATGAACCATGGACCTTGCCGTTGGTGGGGAGGCTTGCGTGCATCAGCGATACAGATGGCGGTACCGTAGGTGCAACCACAACGGAGGGGTATCTGTTGAGAGGCCAGACAAACATGTGGTTCCTGAAGAGGGGCAGCAGCCTTTTCAGTAGTTGCAGGGGCAACAGTCTGGATGATTGACTGATCTGGCCTTGTAACATTAACCAAAACGGCCTTGCTGTGCTGGTACTGCGAACGGCTGAAAGCAAGGGGAAATTACAGCTGTAATTTTTCCCGAGGACATGCAGCTTTACTGTATGATTAAATGATGATGGCGTCCTCTTGGGTAAAATATTCCGGAGGTAAAATAGTCCCCCATTCGGATCTCCGGGCGGGGACTACTAAAGAGGACGTTGTTATCAGGAGAGAGAAAACTGACATTCTACGGATCGGAGCGTGGAATGTCAGATCCCTTAATCGGGCAGGTAGGTTAGAAAATTTAAAAAGGGAAATGGATAGGTTAAAGTTAGATATAGTGGGAATTAGTGAAGTTCGGTGGCAGGAGGAACAAGACTTTTGGTCAGGTGATTACAGGGTTATAAATACAAAATCAAATATAGGTAATGCAGGAGTAGGTTTAATAATGAATAAAAAAATAGGAGTGCGGGTTAGTTACTACAAACAGCATAGTGAACGCATTATTGTGGCCAAGATAGACACAAAGCCCATGCCTACTACAGTAGTACAAGTTTATATGCCAACTAGCTCTGCAGATGATGAAGAAATGGGTGAAATGTATGACGAGATAAAAGAAATTATTCAGGTAGTGAAGGGAGACGAAAATTTAATAGTCATGGGTGACTGGAATTCGTCAATAGGAAAAGGGAGAGAAGGAAACATAGTAGGTGAATATGGATTGGGGGGAAGAAATGAAAAAGGAAGCCGCCTTGTAGAATTTTGCACAGAGCATAACTTAATCATAGCTAACACTTGGTTCAAGAATCATGAAAGAAGGTCGTATACCTGGAAGAATCCTGGAGATACTAAAAGGTATCAGATTACATAATGGTAAGACAGAGATTTAGGAACCAGGTTTTAAACTGTAAGACATTTCCAGGGGCACATGTGGATTCTGACCACAATCTATTGGTTATGAACTGCAGGTTGAAACTGAAGAAACTGCAAAAAGGCGGGAATTTAAGGATATGGGACCTGGATAAACTGAAAGAACCAGAGGTAGTACCGAGTTTCAGGGAGAGCATAAGGGAACAATTGACAGGAATGGGGGAAAGAAATACAGTAGAAGAAGAATGGGTAGCTCTGAGGGATGAAGTAGTGAAGGCAGCAGAGGATCAAGTAGGTAAAAAGACGAGGGCTAATAGAAATCCTTGGGTAACAGAAGAAATATTGAATTTAATTGATGAAAGGAGAAAATATAAAAATGCAGTAAATGAAGCAGGCAAAAAGGAATACAAACGTCTCAAAAATGAGATCGACAGGAAGTGCAAAACGGCTAAGCAGGGATGGCTAGAGGACAAATGTAAGGATGTAGAGGCTTGTCTCACTAGGGGTAAGATAGATACTGCCTACAGGAAAATTAAAGAGACCTTTGGAGAGAAGAGAACCACTTGTATGAATATCAAGAGCTCAGATGGCAACCCAGTTCTAAGCAAAGAAGGGAAAGCAGAAAGGTGGAAGGAGTATATAGAGGGTTTATACAAGGGCGATGTACTTGAGGACAATATTATGGAAATGGAAGAGGATGTAGATGGAGATGAAATGGGAGATAAGATACTGCGTGAAGAGTTTGACAGAGCACTGAAAGATCTCAGTCGAAACAAGGCCCCGGGAGTAGACAACATTCCATTAGAACTACTGATGGCCTTGGGAGAGCCAGTTATGACAAAACTCTACCATCTGGTGAGCAAGATGTATGAGACAGGCGAAATACCCACAGACTTCAAGAAGAATATAATAATTCCAATCCCAAAGAAAGCAGGTGTTGACAGATGTGAAAATTACCGAACTATCAGTTTAATAAGTCACAGCTGCAAAATACTAACGCAAATTCTTTACAGACGAATGGAAAAACTGGTAGAAGTGGACCTCGGGGAAGATCAGTTTGGATTCCGTAGAAATGTTGGAACACGTGAGGCAATACTAACCTTACGACTTATCTTAGAAGAAAGATTAAGAAAAGGCAAACCTACGTTTCTAGCATCTGTAGACTTAGAGAAAGCTTTTGACAACGTTAACTGGAATACTCTCTTTCAAATTCTGAAGGTGGCAGGGGTAAAATACAGGGAGCGAAAGGCTATTTACAATTTGTACAGAAACCAAATGGCAGTTATAAGAGTCGAGGGACATGAAATGGAAGCAGTGGTTGGGAAAGGAGTGAGACAAGGTTGTAGCCTCTCCCCGATGTTATTCAATCTGTATATTGAGCAAGCAGTAAAGGAAACAAAAGAAAAATTCGGAGTAGGTATTAAAATCCATGGAGAAGAAATAAAAACTTTGAGGTTCGCCGATGACATTGTAATTCTGTCAGAGACAGCAAACGACTTGGAAGAGCAGTTGAACGGAATGGACAGTGTCTTGAAAAGAGGATATAAGATGAACATCAACAAAAGCAAAACGAGGATAATGGAATGTAGTCAAATTAAATCGGGTGATGCTGAGGGGATTAGATTAGGAAATGAGACACTTAAAGTAGTAAAGGAGTTTTACTATTTAGGGAGTAAGATAACTGATGATGGTCGAAGTAGAGAGGATATAAAAAGTAGACTGGCAATGGCAAGGAAATCGTTTCTGAAGAAGAGAAATTTGTTAACATCGAGTATAGATTTAAGTGTCAGGAAGTCGTTTCTGAAAGTATTTGTATGGAGTGTAGCCATGTATGGAAGTGAAACATGGACGATAACTAGTTTAGACAAGAAGAGAATAGAAGCTTTTGAAATGTGGTGCTACAGAAGAATGCTGAAGATAAGGTGGGTAGATCACGTAACTAATGAGGAGGTATTGAATAGGATTGGGGAGAAGAGAAGTTTGTGGCACAACTTGACTAGAAGAAGGGATCGGTTGGTAGGACATGTTTTGAGGCATCAAGGGATCACAAATTTAGCATTGGAGGGCAGCGTGGAGGGTAAAAATCGTAGAGGGAGACCAAGAGATGAATACATTAAGAAGATTCAGAAGGATGTAGGTTGCAGTAGGTACTGGGAGATGAAGAAGCTTGCACAGGATAGAGTAGCATGGAGAGCTGCATCAAACCAGTCTCAGGACTGAAGACCACAACAACAACAACAACAAGCCTTATTGTACTTCCTTCTTTCATCAATAGATTAAAGTGTTTCATAGTTTCACCGTTACCTTTGTTGTAAATATATTTATCTGTCCAGCTTCTGCGATTCACCGTTTGGTTATGTTCAATTTTCTTCTGGGGAACTGCCTACTATTGTATTTATTACAGCAGTAGCTAAGGCCACAGATAACTTCAAATGCACACCTTCATTCCACCGACGCTTCCGTAACCCACTTGTTTCTACATTTACGTTTCCAGACAGTTCTATTAAACTTCAGTCTACTCTTCACTGACCTCCTGTTCCCCGGCGTACGACAGCCAGCAACTCGACGTGGCATGGACTGAAAAAGTAGTTGCAAGTTCTCTGCAGAAATATTGAACCATGGTGCCTCTATAGCCGTCCATAATCGCTAAATTTTTTCCGGAGCAAGATTTTGTGCACGTGCTACCTCTGGATTTTTCATTTGGTGGACGTAAATTCCCAGTACCCTCTGTGCATTTCGATAAAAACTTTTCGGAGCTTTTTATAGTACCCCCTTTCCTCCAGTTATTGTGCCAACTAGGCGTTTACTATCTTTTACATGCCCTCCAAACGGTGTCAAATTGCTATGATCAGAATCTAAATGTACCGGCGCCCTTCATCATATTGGCTGTGTCAAATAGGACACGGCAGAGAAAACTTCGCTGTGGCGATGCGTATGCCCTGGCTTAAGGAGAGCTTCGTCTTCTTTTGCGTCATCAGTCTTCTGACTGGTTTGATGCGGCCCCCCATGAATTCCTCTCCTGTGCCAACCTCTTTATCTCAGAGTAGCACTTGCAAACTACGTCCTCAATTATTTTCTGTATGGATCCTAATCTCTGTCTTCCGCTACAGTTTTTGCCCTCTACAGTTACCTCTGGTACCATAGAAGTCATTCCATCACGCCTTCACAGATGTCCTTCCATTCTGACTCTTCTCCTTTTCAGCGTTTTCCACATATTCCTGTCCTCTCCGATTCTGTGCAGAACCTCCTCATCCCTTATCTTACCAGCCCACCTAATTTTCAAACATTTGTCTGTATCACCACATCACAAATGCATCGATTCTCTTCTGTTCCGGATTTCTCGCAGTCCATGTTTCGCAACCATACAATATGTACTCCATACGTACGTTCTCAGAAATTTCATCCGGAAGTTAAGGACTAAGTTTGATACTCGTAACTTCTCTTGGCGAGGAAAGCACTTTTTGCCATTGCTAGTTAACTTTAGATGTCCTCCTTGCTCCGTCCGTCATTGGTTATTTTACTTCTTTGGTAGCTGAATTCCTTAACTTTATCTACTTCGTGGCCATCAATCCTCATGTTACGTTTCTCGCTGTTTTCATTTCTGCTACTCCTCACTATTTTTTTCTTTTTTTAGATTTACTCTCAATCCATATTCTGTACGCATTAGACTGCTCATCCCATTCAGCAGATCATATAATTCTTCTTCACTTTCACTCAGGGTAGTAACGTCATCAGCGAATCGTATCATTGATATCCTTTCAACTTGAATTTTAATTCCACTCCTGAACCTTTCCTTTATTTCCATAATTGCTTCCTCGGTGTACAGATTCAACAGTAGGGGCGAAAGGCTACATCCTTATCTTACACCCCTTGTAATCCGAGCACTTCATTCTTGGTCGTCCACTCTTATTATTTCCTTCAAATGGCTCTGAGCACTATGGGACTTAACATCTGAGGTCATCAGTCCCCTAGAACTTAGAAATACTTAAACCTAACCAACCTAAGGACATCACACACATCCATGCCCGAGGCAGTGTTCGAACCTGCGACCGTAGCGGTTGCACGGTTCCTGACTGAAGCGCCTAGAACCACTCGGCCACACCGGCCGGCCTATTATTTCCTCTTGGCTCTTATACATATTGTATATTACCCGTCTCTCCCTATAGCTTACCCCTATTTTCTCAGAATTTCGAACATCTTGCACCATTTTACATTGTCGAATGTTTTTTTCCAGGTCGACAAATCGTATGAACGTGTCTTGATTTTTCTTTAGTCTTGCTTCGATTATCAACCGCAACGTCAGAATTGCCTCTCTCAAGCCTTTACCTTTTCTAAAGCCAAACTGATCATCATCTAGCACATCCTTAATTTTCTTTTCCATTCTTCTGTATATTATTGTTGTCAGCAACGTGGATGCATAAGGTGCGATAATTCTGGCACTTGTCAGCTTTTGCACTCTTCGAAATGGTGTAGATGATATTTCTCCGAAAGTCAGATGACATGTCGTGAGACTCCTACATTCTACACACCAACGTGATAAGTCGTTTTGTTGCCTTTTCCCAAAGTGATTTCAGGAATTCTGATGGAATGTTATCTATCCCTTCTGCTTTATTTGATCTTAAGTCCTCCAAAGCTCTTTTAAATTCAGATTCTAACACTGGATTCCCTATCTCTTCTAAATCAACTCCTATTTCCTATTCTATCACCTCATGCAAATCTTCCCTCTCATAGAGGTTTTCAGTGTATTCTTTTCACATATCCGCTCCCACCTCTGCATCTAGCAGTGGAATTCCCGTTGCACTCCTAATGTAATCACCCTTGCTTTTAATGTCACAGAAAGTGGTTTTGACTTTCCGGTATGCTGAGTCTGCCCTACCGACAGTCATTTCTTTTTCGATTTCTTCACGTTTCACATGCTGTCATTTCATCTCAGTTTCCCTGCACTTACTATTTATTTCATTACTCAGCGACTTGTACTTCTGTATTCTTGAGTTTCCTGGAACGCTTTTGTACTTCCTCCTTTCATCAATCAAATGAAGTGTTTCTTCTGTTACTCATGGTTTCTTCAGAGTTACCTTCTTTGTATCAATGTTTTTCTTTCCAGATTCTGTGTTTTCCCGTTTTAGAGATGTTCATTCCTCTTCAACTGTACTGTCTACTGAGCTATTCCATATTCCTTTATCTATAGCCTTAGAGAACTTCAAGCGTATCTCGTCATTCCTTAGCACTTCTGTATTCCACTTCTTTGAGTATTGAATCTTCGTGACTAATGTCCTAAACTTCAGCCCACTCTTCATCATATTGTGATCTGAGTCTATATCTGCTACTGGGTAAGCCTGAGAATCCAGTATCTGATTTCGGAATCTCTGTCTGACTATGATGTAATCTAACTGAAATCTTTCCGCAACACCCATCCTTTTCCAAATATTCCTCCTCCTCTTGTGATTCTTGAACAGAGTATTCGCTATTACTAGCTAAAACTTGTTACAGAACTTAGGTTAGTCTTTCTCCTCTCTCATTCCTTATCAAAAGCTCATATTCTCCTGTAACCTTTCCTTCTACTCCATCCCCTACAACAGCGTTCCAGTCTCCCGTGACTATTACATTTTCGTCTCCCTTTACGTACTGTATTCTCCTCTCAATATCCTCATATACTTTCTCTATCTCATCATCTTCACCTTGCGATGTCGGCATATATACCTGAACTATCGTCGTCGGTGTTGGTTTCCTGTCGACTCTGATAAGCACAATCTTATCACTGAACTGTTCACAATAACACACTCTCTGCCCCACCTTCCTATTCGTAACGAATCCTACTCCTGTTACACCATTTTCTGCTGCTGTTGATATTACCCGACACTCATCTGACCAGAAATCCTTGTCTTCTTTCCATTTCACTTCAATGGCCCCTACTATATCTACACTGAGCCTCTGCATTTCCCTTTGTAGATTTTCTAGTTTCCCCTACCACGTTCAAGCTTCTGACATTCCACGCCTCGTTTCGTAGAACGTTATGCTTTCGTTGATTATTCGATCTTTTTCTCATGCTCACCTCCCCCTTGGCAGTCCCCTCCCGAAGATCGGAATGGGGGACTACTCCGGAATCTTTTGCCAACGGAGAGATCATTATGACATTTTTCAATTACAGTCCACATGTCCTGTGGATACGTGTTGCGTGCCTTCGATGCAGTGGTTTCCATTGCCTTCTGCAACCTCATACCGTTGATCACTGCGGATTCTTCCGCCGACAGGGACAGTTTCCCACCCCTAGACCAAGAGAGTGTCCTGAACCTCTGTCCGCAGCTTCGCCCTCGTTTGACAAGGCCGTTGGCAGAACGAGTGTGACATCTTATGCAGGAACTCTTCGGCTGCCAATGATTTCCAAATATGATTTCAAAGTTCCTTTAAATTCTTTTTTTGTGATTTAATGGTTTTAAATTATTTGTATCATAATTATTTTTATATTATATTTAGGAACATTTACTGCATTTCAGTCAATTTTCTTCATATAGAAGGCATTTGAAGTGCTACAAGCGTTCCATCAATTAGATCTTTTAAAAATACAACATAAAGCCTTAGCAGGCTACAGTATTTTTATTATTACAGTGAACCTTCAGCATTTTTTGTCAACAAATTTCTTTGTAAGTGTAGCAACTGCAATTAATTTCTTAAAATTTGAAGCTTTTAGACTCGAGTAATAAGTCAATTGTCATTTAATTTTGCTCAACAGATTTCAAGATGGGCATCTTACCCGATGCACGATATTTAAAAGTAAATAAAAGCCTCCTGAAGTCTGCAGTGGTCTTTTTTAGTCTAATATTTTAGTTTTGACTCACTGTGTGACCATTATGTAACCTAGTCGGAATCTTGTCCCGTCTCCCGGTCTTTTCTCCTGATTTTTGAACAGTGTACTCGTTATTACTAGCTGAAATTGACTGTGAAATTCAATTTTTCTTTCGCTTCAGTTCTACTACCATCCTCATTTCTCCCATAACTGTCTTGTATTCCTTCACCTACCAAACGTTTTCACTTCGCCTTGATAATTAATTTATGATCTCGCTTTATACATTGAGTTACCCGTTGAATATCCTCATACACTTGCTCTGCCTCTTCACCTTCTGCTGGTGACATCGGCATGTATACCTTAGTTATTGTCGCTGCCGTTGGCTGATGAGGAGAGCTCTATGACTGAATTGATCACAGTAATTCACTCTCTGGCATACCTTCTTATTCATAATGAATCCTACGTCGGTTATACAATGTTCTCCAGGTGTTCACATTACACTACATTCGTCTGACTGCGTATCCTTATATTTCCATTTCTCTTCACTGAAATAGATAACAGAACATACAAAACAATTATGAGAAAACACAGAGAATAACAAATGACAGGACTGCATGGAGAGTTACGTTTGAAGACGTGCCCTAGGGCAGAACACTGACTACGATGATCGTTTCACTGATCCTCATTATATCTAAATTGAGCCTTTGCATTTCCGTTTAAGAATTTTTCGCTTCTCTACCACCCTCAAATTTCTGAGACTCCACCGACTCATAGAATATTGGTACGTATGCGACAACATGCACTACCAATATGTTCCAAAACGCTGTGCATGAAAACAGGAATTATCCGGTGCTCATACCCCATGTTGGTGATAGAACGATAATCAAATGTTTCGGATAGCCCTTTGGCTAGGGAACACCTGTATATCCAACGGAGGGATCGTCTTACTGCAACTATCCTTCAGTACAGAGTCAAAGTTTGAGTATTACACACTTCCTACAGCTCATAAAGTGGAGCAAATCGGTTGTTTCTTTGTGAATTAGATGTGATCTACGGCGCGCTTTAAGGGGTTTATGGAAGTACCATTTAGTTCATGAGCGGTTCTCAAGGAAACAAAAAAAAAAATGTTTTCCACAATATTTTCGTCGTCAGAAGTGCATATATAAATAACTAACAGCACCAAACTCGACCAATTTTCACGGTATATTATCCAGGTATTTACAGGGTATTGTTGTTGAATTATATGAAATAAAATCGTCACTTCTTCTGAACGGTTCGATTTAGGGCGTTCAAACTTCATAGTTGGCTGCGAGGCAGAACAAAATCAGTAGGCACATGCGCACGCGCCTTCTTCTTGGCCATTTTCATTTGGATAGGTTCGTCAATAAAGGAAATTGGCGCATTTGGGGTACTGAGAATTCGCATTTTCCGATCTAGAAGTCTCTTTACCCTCAACGGGTGACTCTGTGGTATGCAATGTCCAACCACAAAACAATCGGTGCGATATTGCTTGATGGCATGGTGACTACCGAACGGTATGTGAAGCTTCTGGAAGATGATTTCATCCCCATTATCCAAACTGACCCTAATTTCGACAAGGTGTCGTTCATGCAACATGGAGTCCTACCCTCTCGAAGCAGCAGATTATTTGAAGTCCTGGAGGAGCACTTCGTGGACCGCGTTCTGGCTCTGGGATAGCCAGAGGCCACTGGCATGGGCTTCGATTGCCGTCATATTCTCCGGATCTGAACACATGCGACTACTTTTTACGGGGGTTTATTAAAGAAAAGGTGTACAGCAATAACCCCAAAACCACTGCTAGGTTGAAAACAGTATTCAGCAGGTCATCGACGGCATCGATGTTCCAACACTTCAGAGGGTCATGCAGAATTTTGCTACCGTCAGCGCCACATCGTCGCGAATGATGGCAGGCGTATCGAACATGTCATAACCTAAACTCTAATATCTGTAGTGCTGATTACATGTTGGATAAAGTGTGTGCACATCGTAGTTTGTAACTTATTAACGTTTATTTTTCATATAATTCAATAATTTTCACCCTGTAAATACACCGTTAATGGTGTACCAAACATGTGAAACCGCTAACTGAAACCATAAGGCGGTAACGCACATCTCGATAATTTTTCGAGCCGGAAATGCACCTTTTTTTTTTTGTCATCAGTCTACTGACTGGTTTGATGCGGCCCGCCACGAATTCCTTTCCTGTGCTAACATCTTCATCTCAGAGTATCACTTGCAACCTACGTCCTCAATTATTTGCTTGACATATTACAATCTCTGTCTTCCTCTACAGTTTTTGCCCTCTACAGCTCCCTCTAGCACCATGGAAGTCATTCCCTCATATCTTAGTAGAAGTCCTATCATCCTGTCCCTTCTCCTTATCAGTGTTTTCCACATAATCCTTTCCTCTCCGATTCTGCGTAGAACCTCCTCATTCCTTACCTTATCAGTCCACCTAATTTTCAACATTCGTCTATAGCACCGCATCTCAAATGATTCGATTCTCTTCTGTCCCGGTTTTCCCACAGTCCATGTTTCACTACCATACAATGCTGTACTCCAGACGTACATCCTCAGAAATTTCTTCCTCAAATTAAGGCCGGTATTTGATATTAGTAGACTTCTCTTGTCCAGAAATGCCTTTTTAGCCATAGCGAGTCTGCTTTTGATGTCCTCTTTGCTCCGTCCGTCATTGGTTATTTTACTGCCTAGGTAGCAGAATTCCTTAACTTCATTGACTTGGTGACCATCAATCCTGATGTTAAGTTTCTCGCTGGTCTCATTTCTACTACTTCTCACTACCTTCGTCTTTCTCCGATTTACTCTCAAACCATACTGTGTACTCATTAGATTGTTCATTACGTTCAGCAGATCATTTAATTCTTCTTCACTTTCACTCAGGATAGCAATGTCATCAGCGAATCGTATAATTGATAGCCTTTCACCTTGTATTTTAATTCCGCTCCTGAACCTTTCTTTTATTTCCAATCATTGCTTCCTCGATGTACAGATTGAAGAGCTGCCCTCTGTAATAAAAAAAACTGAGTTAATGGATCAACAACGAACTAAAACGGGTGTCTTTCGACGTCGGCCCCGAGCAGATACAACAAACGAAAACGAACAAAATGAGATTTAAAAAAAGGGGGTAGCGTCTTTGATTCATAATAAAAACGTCTTCGGTCCCGGGTTAGATCCCCGCCACTGCCTAAATTTTGATAAATAATCAGCATTGGCGGCCGAAGACTTCCGGCATAAGAAGTAACCCTCATTCTGCCAACGGCCTTGTCAAAGAAGGCGGAGGAGCGGATAGAGGTTCAGTGCACTCTCTTGTCCTAGGGCTGGGAAATTGCCCCTAAGGGCGGAAGAATCAGCAATGATCAACGACATGAGGTTGCAGAAGGCAATGGAAACCACTGCATTAAAGACACGTAACGTGTTTCCACAGGACATGTGGCCTGTAATTGAAGAAGTGTCATGATGATCTCTCCATTGGCAAAAGATTCCGGAATAGTCCCCCATTCGGATCTCCGGGAGGGGACTGCCAAGGGGGAGGTTACCACGAGAAAAAGATTGAATAATCAACGAAAGGATAACGTTATACGAGTCGGGGCGTGGAATGTCAGAAACTTGAACGTGTAGGGAAACTAGAAAATCTGAAAAGGGAAATGCAAAGGCTCAATCTAGATATAGTAGGGGTCAGTGAAGTGAAGTGGAAGGAAGACAAGGATTTCAGGTCAGATGAGTGTCGGGTAATATCAACAGCAGCAGAAAATGGTATAACGGGTGTAGGATTCGTTATGAATGGGAAGGTAGGGCAGCGTGTGTGTTACTGTGAACAGTTCAGTGACCGGGTTGTTCTGATCAGAAATGACAGCAGACCAACACCGACAACGATAGTTCAGGTATACATGCCGTCGTCGCAAGCTGAAGATGAACAGATAAAGAAAGAGTATGAGGATATTGAAAGGGTAATGCGGTATGTAAAGGGGGAAGAAAATCTAATAGTCATGGGCGACTGGAATGCAGTTGTAGGGGAAGGAGTAGAAGAAAAGGTTACAGGAGAATATGGGCTTGGGACAAGGAATGAAAGAGGAGAAAGACTAACTGAGTTCTGTAACAAGTTTCAGCTAGTAATAGTGAATACCCTGTTCAAGAATCACAAGAGGAGGAGGTATACTTGGAAAAGGCCGGGAGATACGGGAAGATTTCAATTAGATTACATCATGGTCAGACAGAGATTCCGAAATCAGATACTGGATTGTAAGGCGTACCCAGGAGCAGATATAGACTCAGATCACAATATAGTAGTGATGAAGAGTAGGCTGAAGTTCAAGACATTAGTCAGGAAGAATCAATACGCAAAGAAGTGGGATACGGAAGTACTAAGGAATGACGAGATACGTTTGAAGTTCTCTAACGCTATAGATACAGGAATAAGGAATAGCGCAGTAGGCAGTACAGTTGAAGAGGAAGGGACATCTCTATAAAGGACCATTACAGAAGTTGGGAAGGAAAACATAGGTACAAAGAAGGTAGCTGCGAAGAAACCATGGGTAACAGAAGAAATACTTCAGTTGATTGATGAAAGGAGGAAGTACAAACATGTTCCGGGAAAATCAGAAAAACAGAAATACGAGTCGCTGAGGAATGAAATAAATAGGAAGTGCAGGGAAGCTAAGACGAAATGGCTGCAGGAAAAATGTGAAGACATCGAAAAAGATATGATTGTCGGAAGGACAGACTCAGCATACAGTAAAGTCAAAACAACCTTTGAAATGCACCTAGCTAGTGACTAATTAGAGAGCTCTAACGCTGGAGAATTTCTAAGTTCCGAGCGGTGCGGTGAGCTCAAGGTTTGCTCTGGTGTTAGCGAGTGGTGGCGGAAGCAGCTGCTTCACGATGTGGTTGGCAGAGTTTGCCCCGAATACACGGAACCAACGGGGACAACATTAGCAAACTTGGCTGCTCCATTTCGCTCTAACGGCCGAGCCAGCAGACATTTTCAAGCGGACGCGGTGGGCTCCTATCTCCCGCTACGCTTTTCTTAGCAGCAAGTCACCTCGCAAAACGACACAGTCCGGAGGTGAGGAGCTGTGCTCTCTACACAACTGTTGCCAGAACAAACACTCTCCTTTAGTCAGGAGTTTCTGTTTCCTGTAACGCAAAACCTCCTATATATACGATTATTTAGCACAATGAGCGACGTGCCACAATGGTTGAGAAATACAACGCACTGGAGGAGGTCAAGATTCAAATCCACGTCCATTCATCCAGGCTTTTAGAGAGTGTTTGTTTCAACGAGAGACTACTAAATATCTCGAAATCGACTCATCGCATGAAAAAAATGTTGTAGGGAAAATTTAATATAAGTAAAGGGCATATCTGTCCGTGCTACAATTGGAACCTGCTGGGCGGGGTAGCTTTGTGATTTCAAATTGGAAACCGCCATTTTTTCATATTCGTATTATATACCATATACCGTGGTATAGAATCCCAATATGACAAAAATGTCGGTTTCTAATTTGAAATCACAAAGCTAACCCCGCCCACGCAGGAACGGTGATCAGAAGGTTCCAATTGTAGCACGGACAGATATCCCCTTTACTTGTATTAAGGCCCTGGGAGTAGACAACTTTCCATTAGAAATACTGATAGCGTTGGGAGAGTCAGTCCTGACAAAACTCTACCATCTGGTGAGCAGGATGTATGAGAAAGGCGAAATACCCTCAGACTTCAAGAAGAATATAATAATTCCAAGCCCAAATAAAGCAGGTGTTGACAGATGTGAAAATTACCGAACTATCAGTTTAATAAGTCACAGCTGCAAAATACTAACGCAAATTCTTTACAGACGAATGGAAAAACTGGTAGAAGTGGACCTCGGGGAAGATCAGTTTGGATTCCGTAAAAATGTTGGAACATGTGAGGCAACACTGGCCCTACGACGTATCTTGGAAGATAGACTAAGGAAAGGTAAACCTACGTTTCTAGCGTTTGTAGACTTAGAGAAAGCTTTTGATAATGTTGACTGGAATACTCTCTTTCAAAATCTGAAGGTGTCAGGGGTAAAATACAGGGAGCGAAAAGCTATTTACAATTTGTACAAAAATCAGATGACAGTTATAAGGGTCGAGGGTCTTGAAGGGGAAACAGTGGTTGGGATGGGTGTGAGACAGGGTTATAGCCTATCCCCGATGTTATTCAAGCTGTATATTGAGCAAGCAATAAAGGAAACAAAAGAAAAATTTGGAGTAGGAATTGAAATCCATGAAGAAGAAATAAAAACTTTGAGGTCCGCTGATGATTTTGTAATTCTGTCAGAGACAGCATAGGGCCTGGAAGAGCAGTTGAACGGAATGGACAGTGTCTTAAAGGACGATATAAGATGAACATCAAAAAAGCAGGATGAGCATAATGGAATGTAGTCGAATTAAATCAGGTGATGCCGAGGGAATAAGATTAGGAAATGAGACACTTAAAGTAGTAAATGAGTTTTGCTATTTGGGGAGCAAAATAATTGATGACGCTCGAAGTAGAGAGGATATAAATTGTAGACTGGTAATGGCAAGGAAAGCGTTTCTAAGGAAGAGACATTTATAACATCGAGTATTGATTTAAGTGTCAGGAAGTCGTTTCTGAAACTATTTGTATGGAAGTGAAACGTGGACGATAAATAGTTTATACAAGAACAGAATAGAAGCTTTTGAAATGTAGTGCTACAAAAGAATGCTGAAGATTAGATGGGTATTTCACATAACTAATGCGGAGGTATTGAATAGAACTGGGGAGAAGAGAAATTTGTGGCACAACTTGATTAGAAGGAAGGATCGGTTGGTATGACTTGTTCTGAGGCATCAAGGGATCACCAATTTAGAGTATTGGAGGGCAGAGTGGAGAGTAAAAAGTGTAGATGGAGACCAAGAGATGAATACACTAAGCAGATTAATAAGGATGTAGGATGCAGTAGGTACTGGGAGATGAAGAAGCTTGCACAGGATAGAGTAGCATGGAGAGCTGCATCAAACTATTCTCTGAACTGAAGACCACAACAACAACAACCATAAAATACGTACGGCCTACTCACCATTGTTTTCCATTCGTGACAGGTAGCGCTGTAATCGTCAAATATCGCGTGTTCCCTTTTTTGTAATTAAGAACTAACACGTTATTCTACATTCCATTTACTATGTACATGTAAAAGTTGGTGGTCTAGCGGTTGATATTTACGGTCAAACCTTCCCTTACTGTCGTAAAAATTGGCTGTACAGTACAATATGATTACCCATTTCAATGTCTCGTTGGAAACTATGTTTAGCGTGGTCTAGGAACAGCGACGTGGATTTATAGTTTCCTGTTCCCATCGGGATGCTTGATATCTTTGAGTCCCCTTACCTCTCACCATTGGGGTGCTTGATTTCGGTGAGTATCCATGCCAGGTGCGCCTGCCACGCTCACTTCATGGACATTTTACATTATTACAGTGGTTGTGGTTTGTATTTAGCTGGTAGCTGCGCTGTTGAATGGAAACACACACCAAAATTAGTCACCCTGATGGCGTGGCTCGAGGGCGGCCACCAGTCAAACATTCGGATGGTTTAGGGCTCACCACAATCAACACCACAGGGAACGGAAAATTGCGTTACGATACAAGTAGCTTATTTGCCAGCAATGTCAACTTCTTTTTCTTCATACGATGCGTTCTTTGCGAGATATTTAGTTGTCTCGTGTTAAAATAAATACCCTGTGTATCCACACGTCGACGACAGTTGGATGCAGGTACCGTTCCTTTGTCTAATACTCGCCCGATTTCCTTCCCCACCATTATCATATCCAAACTTGCCCCCCGTCTTTAATGACCTTGATGTAGACGGGACGTTAAACCGCTGTCTTTCTTTCTTCTTTCCTTTCGAAAGAACTGTGCTAGTAGATCACAGCACAATAACGGCTTCATTTAAAAGCCAGCTCTTGAGTTAAAAGGCCCTAACAGATGGTAGTAATGTTGCGCTGATTTCGAAGATCGGCCTCCAGTTTTTGTTAAAATTTTAGTAAGATGTGTTAGGCCGGTAAGAACAACAACATAAATTTCAGATCTCCACAGAGTAATGCATAAACCCAAATCTCACCAGTGTCTAGCGGGTCAAGAACAAATGATACATGATGTTGTTCGCTAAATCGAATGGGGTAGCCAAGTCCGCCAGATGTGTGTGGTGTGAGAGGAAGTGGCTACCTCCAAAAAATGACGCCCATCCTTTTCATTTCAGGTCCTTTGCATCCTTTTCCCCACCCTTTCCATTCATCCCATCATTTCCTCTTCCTTTCCTTTCCTGTCACTGGTTTCCTTTTTCGTCTCCTCTTTCCAACATCATTTCCTTTCCTTTCCTTCCCTGCAACGTTTTGCCTTATTCTTTCTGCTTCCTGTCATATTCGTTTATCTTTTCCTGTCTTTCCTGTCCTATTTCCTTCGTCTCATTTTTTCTTTTCCTGTCTCTTTTCATTTCTCTATCTTTTTCTTTTTCCTTTCCTTTCCTTTCCTTTCCTTTCCTTTCCTTTCCTTTCCTTTCCTTTCCTTTCCTTTCCTTTCCTCTCGCCAGTGATTAAGTACTTCGACAAAATCCTTCCCCTCACCCCCAGTCATACAAACCACGCGTTTCAATTTTTAAAATTTGTGAAATCGTACGATGAAAAATCGATTCTTACAAAATACTATTCTGAAATTATTGCTTTTTAGGACTTAATTTCCTATAATCAAAAGAATAAAAATACAAACAGACAAACAACAGGTGTTACCGTCTGTCCTTGTAGCAGTCCCACTGTGATCCATAGTTCAACTAGATACATATTGGCACAAGTCTGTAATCTTCATGCCTGTAATATAATTTCTCACCTGCTGCCAGCTGCAACGTTCGAACAGTTGCACTCTCGCTGCTCGGTGAACGCGTGTCCAGTATTAACTAAAAACTGCACTATTAGCGGACCTCTCGTTTTGGATCTATGTTAGCGCAGAGAGACATACTGAGTTGCGAGTCCAACATACAACACTTCGGGTGTTAGAAATAGCCTTCGGTTAGAGCTTCCTTATCCTGTATAGGCAACCCAAGATAAGTTGACCGTCGACCTACGTTCATCAATGGTAAGGAGCAGGGAAAGAAGCAAATATCCTGAGCGCCACAGCAAAGGGACGTGAGGGAAAGAATGTTCACGTATCGGCTAGAAAGCTTGATAACTTTTAGCCAGGCGTGCGTCGTACGCACGGTTGATCAGAGCTATAACAGAAATTACGCTCTGGAAGAAGCCAGATTTCGTGAAAGCGCATTATTCAGAAGCGCATGTTCAAACACTCCTTACGTCACGGGCACCAGTGACGTCATAGCCGGCAGCTAGCGTATATAAGGGCGCACCAACAGCCCACTGGCAGTCATACCACATGACAATGGCCAAGGAGTGCTTGGACGAAAGCTCGGGTAGTTTTAAGCAATTGACGCTGTTGGAAACCCGAGAACATTTTATTCAACTCCTTACGTTATTTATTTGTCATTGACAAACACGACACTTCGTCATGCTATTAGTTCGCTGAGGCTTCTGCCGGTCGTAAGCAAAAGGCGATGTGCGTTTTTTTTTGCGAGTCACCAATCTTCTGGCTGCGGCCGCGGCCCGCCCGAATTCCTCATCCCGGGGCAGTACTTGCAACCCACACTCTCAGCTATTTGCTGGATGTGTTCCACTCTCTGTCTTCCTCTACAGCTCTCTTTGCCACCATGGAACTTATTCCCTGATGTCCAACACATATCTTATCATCCTGCCTCTTCTTCTTATCTGTGTTTTCCGGATGTTCCTTTCCTCGCTGATACTCTGGAGAACCTCCTGATTCCTTACCCTATCACTCAACCTAATTTTCAACATCCTTTTGTAGAACCCTATCTCGAATGCTCCAAAAGTACATTATTAGAAATTTCCTCCTCAAATCAAGACCTGTGTTTGATACCAGTAAACTTCTCTCAACCAGTAATTCCCACTTTGCCAGTGCTAATCGTCTTTTTATATCCTCTATGTTCCCTCCATCATTGGTTATTTGGGTGCACAGTTAACAGAATTTCTTATAATAAGGTTTTCGCTGTTCACATTTCTGCTACTTCTCATTACTTTCGTTTTTCCTTGGATTTATTCTCAGTTCATATTCTGTTCTCATTAGACTGTACCTCATTCAACAGATTCTGTCTACTTCTTCACTTTCACTGAAGATGGCAATGTCATCAGAGAGCGAATCTTATTATTGATATCCTTCCACCTTGAATTGTAATCCTATTCTTGAAACCGAGCGAGGTGGCGCAGTGGTTAGACACTGGACTCGCATTCGGGAGGACGACGGTTCAATCCCGCGTCCGGCCATCCTGATTTAGGTTGTCCGTGATTTCCCTAAATCACTCCAGGCAAATGCCGGGATGGTTCCTCTGAAAGGGCACGGCCGACTTCCTTCCCCATCCTTCCCTAATCCGATGAGACCGATGACCACGCTGTCTAGTCTCCTTCCCCAAAACAACCAACCAACCTATTCTTGAACCTTTATTTTATTTCCGTCCTTGTTTCTTTGACATACAGACTGAACATCAGAGGCGATAGACTACATCTCTTTCTTACACCACTTCGTTCTCGGTCTTTCACTTTTCTTGTCGCAGGATTTCGAACATCTTGCACCATATTACATTGTTGAGCGCTTTCTCTAGGTCGACAAACCATATGAACATGTATCGATTTTTCTTCAGTCTTACTTCCAGTATCAACAACATCGTCAGAATTGCCTCTCTGGTGCCTATACTTTTCCTAAAGCCAAACTGATCGTCAAGTTTTTGTATGTCCATACTTTTGAGTGGAGGTCTTGGGGATAATGGCTGTTCACTATTGTAAGAAAATGAATCGCCTACAGCCGTCCTTATGGTCTTATTTATTGTGTAGCTAGCACTTTCGGCGCTTCAATTCGCCATCTTCAGGCCGTGATTTATGCTGAAAAGGTTATCACAATCGATATATACACTGCATCAGTGGCCAGTATAACTGGTTTACGCAGACTGTCTGTAACCCTCATGTCAGCACTCCAAGCATTAACTGGCAGTTCACGGTTGGAGTGCTGACACGACAGTTACAGACAGTCTGCGTAAACCAGTTATGCTGGCCACTGATGCTGTGCGTGTATGGATCGCGATAACCTCTTCAGCATCAACTACAGCCTGAAGATGGCGTATAGAAGCACCGAAACTGGTAGCTACACAATAAATAAGATCGTGAGGACGGCTGTAGCCGTTTTATTTTCTTACAAAACTTATTCTAATCTAAGAGATTCTAAACCTTCTTTTTCTTACTAAACTTAGGCTGTTTTTACTGTACAGTGATAAACAAAAGACATTCAAAATGTAATTTATCGATCTGTAACGACCACAAGTTTGAAACGAAACCCTTGCGTAACTTGAATGTACTACACACACACACACACACACACACACACACACACACACACACACACCGTACCTCGCTCCACGACTCTGCCCATCGCATCACGTTAGTCACGATTGTTCACTGGTGCCGGTGCTGCGCAGTGGCAAATTATACTTACTTGTCCCAGAGACTGAAAAAAAATCCCGTGAGAGGTTCCGTAACGCCGTCTTGGCCGAAATCAAGGCCTGTATTTCCCATCCTGTCGTTTCTCCTCCTCTTTCTTTCCGTCTTCTGTCCTCTTTAGTGACAAGAAGCACACGACGCAGTCACTCACACGACAGAGACAAATGTTCATCACTTTGAAAATATGCTGTAGGAAGCTTTTGGTCCTCCAATGCGAATAGGATGCCCAAAGAATGTTCAGCATGGAATACAGAGAGAACGCAAACAATTCGAATTTTCAGCACAACCTTACCAAATAAATACCCATTTATGTATAAATAACTAGCACAATACTTTCATTTAGGTACAGTGCTAACGACGAGGGTAGTGAGAATGCTGTGCTACAACTAGCCAAGCAAGTTGAGGCAGTTTGAGGCAGGGGAAACATTTCAGAATAATGCAGCACCATCAGTCACTGTACACTTTATGGCGTGGAAACGAACAGGGCTTGTATACGTTCCTGTAGAATCCAGATACTTTAAATTTATGTGTTAGCCCACATAACATCAACAGTGGTTGCTCTTGATTATGAATAACAAGCTGTCGAGTAACCAGGCCGCAGGTAATTTCGATGGTCACTGTGACTGTCGACGTGGAGCCCGGAGAAATCGTTCTACGAATGAATGTTAATGCCTCGCTGGACATCATGACGCTGGAATCTGTAATGTTCTTTTGCAGTCTGACACAAGCGGCTAGTGGACATTGCAAACTTTATAGTATTCAAGTATTGCATGGGGAATTATCTGAAGGACGCGCAGAACCTCGGACTCAGTAATCTACCTAATGTTGCAAGATTACTATTCCTACTTGAATCTTTTATTAAACACCTGGCAGAAACTACGACTGTAGGTTATTGCTCTGTTTGTAGTATGGTAGTAGAAAGGAAATACAGACTTAATATTATTACTCGAGCTTAACTCTGACTCTACTACATGAAGTAGATCTACATCTACATCTACATACACACTCCGCAATCCAACATTCGGTGCGAAGCGGAGGGTACCTCGTACCACAACTATCATCTTCTCTCCCTGTTCCACTCCCAAACAGAACGAGGGAATAAGGACTGCCTATATGCCTCTGTACGAGCCCTAATCTCTCTTATCTTATTTTTGTGGTCTTTCCGCGAAATGTAAGTTGGCGGCAGTAAAATTGTACTGCAGTCAGCCTCAAATGCTGGTTCTCTAAATTTCCTCAGTAGCGATTCACGAAAAGAACGCCTCCTTTCCTCTAGAGACTCCCAGCCAAGTTCAGAAGCATTTCCGTAACACTTGCGTGATGATCAAACCTACCAGTAACAAATCTAGCAGCCCGCCTCTGAATTGCTTCTATGTCCTCCCTCAATCCGACCTGATAGGGATCCCAAATGCTCGAGCAGTACTCAAGAATAGGTCGTATTAGTGTTTTATAAGCGGTCTCCTTTACAGATGAACCACATCTTCCCAAAATTCTACCAATGAACCGAAGACGACTATCCGCCTTCCCCACAAATGCCATTACATGCTTGTCCCACTTCATATCGCTCTGCAATGTTACGCCTAAATATTTAATCGACGTAACTGTGTCAAGCACTACACTACTATTCAAACATTACAGGATTCTGTTTCCCATTCATCTGCATTAATTTACATTTATTTATATTTAGAGTTAGCTGCCATTCTTTACACCAATCACAAATGCTGTCCAAGTCATCTTGTATCCTCCTAAAGTCATTCAACGACGACACCTTCCCGTACACCACAGCATCATCAGCAAACAGCCGCACATTGCTATCCACCCTATCCAAAAGATTATTTATGTAGATAGAAAACAACAGCTGACCTACCACACTTCCCTGGGGCACTCCAGATGATACCCTCACCTCCGATGAACACTCACCATCGAGGACGACGTACTGGGTTGTATTACTTAAGAAGTCAAGCAGATAATCTAGAAGTAGACAATCTAGGAGGAGTGTCCACTATCTTGCATGACTAGTAACGCAGGCTGGCAAATATCATGGATTTTGTTACTTGCCTGGGAGTTTCTAAATGAGGAAAAGAGCGATAAATGTAACTCACGTCTCAGTAGTAGCCACCATGGACGCAATTCCGATCGTCTAGGATACTTTTCAAACTCCGTCGAGGCTCTAAAATTAAATTTCACGAAGGTTAAACCCCGTTAATACGGGTCGATTCAACTGTGACGAAATGCACAGTCATTACACATATAATCTGGTTAGGAATCTGCTTTCGGGAAACACTTAGAGGATGTTCGGCTATATGGTGAGGAGCGACATTTGGAAGGCAGCTCAGATTAAGACTGTGAATTTATACAGTATTTGTTAATCCAAATACGAAACATGCCGTAACGCTGGATTAACAATAAAATCTTCTCGGTTTTTAAGCCGCATCATTTCGAACAATATTTTATTCGAATTGATGAGGCTTGAAAACCAAGATTTTATTCAGACATGCTGCTTCGAAAGACTCCGAGGAAGATTAAAATCTATGTATTCCCTCAATTATAGAAGTCAGGCTTAAATAAAGCCACAAGGAAACACCGGCGCATAATCTCATAAAGTAATGAAGCGAAAGTTCGGGATTAACAAAAGGTTTAAATGGCTCTGAGCACTATGGGACTTAACTTCTAAGGTCATCAGTCCCCTAGAATTTAGAACTACTAAAACCTAACTAACCTAAGGACATCACACACATCCATGCCCGAGGCAGGATTCGAACCTGCGACCGTAGCGGTCGCGCGGTTCCAGACTGTAGCGCCTAGAACCGCTCGGCCACCACGGCCGGCCGGGATTAAAAGAAGAAGGGAGAATAAACCAGCATTGACATTACTATAGATGCACAAAAACAGTAACCGAAATACATAAAGCTTCTTCCCCCAGTAGTTACTCACACTAGATCAAATAATCGTGTTGCAAAGGTACCTAGACTGTAAAATAACCCCTGATGGACGGAGCGAAGTACTGGCAAAAACGACATTCCTGGCCAAGAGATTTCTACTAGTATGAAATGAAAACTAAACTCAGTCCTAACTGGACTTGTAAGGTCCAACAGTATCGACCGGCCGCCGTGTCATCCTCAGCCCACAGACGTCACTGGATGCGGATATGGAGGGGCATGTGTTCAGCACACCGCTCTCCCGGTCGTATGTCAGTTTCCGAGTCCAGAGCCGCTACTTCTCAACCAAGTAGCTCCTCAGTTTGCCTCACAAGGGCTGAGAGCACCCCGCGTGCCAACTGCATTCGGCAGACCGGACGGTCACCCATCCAAGTGCTAGCCTAGCCCGACAGCGCTTAACTTCGGTGATCTGACAGGAACCGATGTTACCACTGTGGCAAGGCCTTAATATAAGAAATAAATTTCAGAGAACGTACGTTTGGAGCACAGAACTGTATGATAGTGAAACGTGGACAGTGGGGAGATCGGAACAGAAAAGAATCTTAGTATTTGGGATGTGATGCTACAGAAGAACGTCGAAAATTAGGTGTACTGATAAGCTAAGCAATGAGGAGGTTCTCCGAAAAATCGGCGAGAAAAGGAACATGTGGAAAATACTGATTCAGTATAGTAGTGGAGGTGTGACTGTTTCTTGAGACAGTGAAGCATGTCGACAGTTTGTCACAAACTAGGATCTTTTTTCAAGGATTTCATTCACATGACTGTGCAAAAATTAATAACTTCGTTCGCTCCTTTATTCCCTACATCTTCAGAGTAAGTATAAAATATTGCATAAGTGTTGGACATTTGATGAACGTTGAAGCTGCAAAATGATAAATCCACGGAAAGCAATGAAGTCCTTTTCACAAACAGGGATTTCACTCACGGTATAATATCGTTTGTTTTTTTACAAAGTATCGGAAAGGGCACTCCCTGTCATTGGAATCGTCATGCCTAGGCCTCCAGGTGCACTTAATGTCACAGAAATTGTTCATTTCAGTTACGAACAAGTTAAAATTTATAATAAGCTTTTCTCCATCGTGGGATCTCATTTGTTTGAAATACTCAAAATGTGAGCATTTGTAGTGACACTCTAACTCATGGAACATACCCTAAGGTCCCTGGGAATGCTGATTAACAGATCGCTTCTCGTCTTCATCATGAGATCGTCCACACATTTTAAATATTTTCCAACCAAACATTGTTACTGTAAGGAAACAAAACAGAGTAAGGAACTAAAACGATCACATTTGTAGTCACAACTCAGCTGATCTAACAGATATATTGCAAACGGGGGAAGAAGGCCTCGGACTTGCCCCATTCTTTCCGTGAGAAAACCAAGTTTGAACGTTCTTTCCGTTGCCACTAAAAGTAAAACCGTTTGTATCTCGGTGACTTGCCATGTTATTTGAAAGTCATTTCAACTGCCTTGTATTATCGACGTCTGGCCATCAGAATATGCCACAAACTCATTTCATAAGTAAATGGTGTTACTTTTTTCAGTGGGTTCTTCGTGTGTAGAGTATTTTCTTCCCTTTATTTATTCCACGACACGTGGATATGTACAGAAAATATTGCTTCGATTGTAATATTATTTTTCAGTGTAATTATTTGTGTGTTTGTGGAACCTTTGAGCTGGTAGGAAACGTGTTATCTATGTAAATAATTGCGAATGCGGAAGTGCAATTGATGACCGAGCAGAACATGGCAGAACTTGAAGATGTTTGGGTGGTTCTTAGTGGTGTGTCACTAAAATTCGCTCGTGACTTCGCCTTGCCAATGAACGCTTTGTTAGGCAGTAGTTCCAAGTGAAGTTGTTTGGTAATTTTAATGTCCAGCTATATAATTGGAACGAAACCTTCAGTGTTATTTATCTTGTAACCGAAATGTAAGAGTTCTTTCTTTAGTAGTTATGTGGAGGATTTCATATCTTTTTTTTTTTTTTTTTTACTTAGAATCAGTAAACCTACAGATGACACACTCGCGGTGTAGGGGTAGTGAAAAGGCTCCCTTGTTCAGCCTACGGCCTTCTCAAAGAGGGCAGACGAGTGGACAGAGGTTCAAGTCACTCTCTAGCTCTTGGGGCGGGAAACTGCCTCTAAAGGTGAACGATTCAGCAATGATCAACGGCGAGAGGATGCAGAAGGCAATAGAAACCACTGAATCAAATACATATAATGTGTATCCACAGACATGTGGTATTTAATTCAAAAGTGTCGTGATGATCCCTCTATTGACAAAAGGTTCCAGACTCGTCCCCCATTCGGATCTCTGGGAGGGGACTGCCAAGTGGGAAATGAGAAAAAGGACTACGTTCCACGGGGCGAGGCGTGGAATATATGAAGTTTGAACTTGGTAGTGTAGCTAGAAAAACTGAAAAGGAAATGCTAAGGCTCGGCTTAGAAATAGCGAGTGTCAGTGAAGTGAAATCGAAAGAAGACTAGGTTTTATGGTCAGACGAGTATAGGGTCATATCAACAGAAGCAGAAACTAGTATAAAAGGAGGAGGACTCGTCATCAATAGGAAGGCAGGGCAAAGACTGAGTTACTGTGAACAGTTCGGTGACGGGGTTGTTCTCATGAGAATCGACAACAACCAACACAGACAACAATATTGCAGGTATATATGCCGACATCACAAGCTCAATATGAAGAATACATTATGGGAGTGATAGTGATCAATGTGTTACAAATATTTACTATTAAAAACAGTCCTGATCACAATTTATTTATTACGGTGACCGGTTTCGACCACTACCATGGTCATGTTCAGACCAATGAGTAAGAACCTCCTTCTGCTGGAGAATCACTGCTGAAGATGACCACAGTAGTGGTCGAAACCGGTCACCGTAATAAATAAATTGTGATCAAGACTGTTTTTAATAGTAAATGTCAATATGAAGAGATCAGTACGTAAGGAGAGACGAAAATTTAAAAATCGTTGGTAATTGGTTTGCGGTTGTAGGGAAACGAGTAGATGAAAGGGCTACGGGAGCATTAGACTTGGAACTAAGAAAATTGGGCTTGGTTCTAAGAATGAGAGATGAGAGACTGAGTTCTGCAATAAATTGCAGCTGGTAATAGCGAATACTCTGTTGACGAATCACAAGAGGAGGAGATGGAAATGGCCAGGAGATACAGGAAGATTTAGTTAGATTAGCTCATGGTCAGACAGAGATTCCGGAAACCGTCCTCAGGAGCAAATATAGACTCAAATCGCAGTTTACTAGTGATGAACTGTACGCAGAAGTTTAAGAGGCCAGTCAGGAAGGATACAAATAAACAAGTCACTCAGGAATGAAATAAATAGGAAGTGTAGGGGAGTTAAGACGAAATGGCTGCATGAAAAATGTGAAGAAATTGAAAAATAAATAATTGTCGAAAGGACCGACTCAGCATACAGAAAAGTCAAAACAAACTTCGGTGAAATTAATACCAAGGGTGAAAACATTAAGAGTACACAGGGAATTCCACTGTTAAGTCCGCCTGCTTAGCTAGGTGGTAACATGTTTACCTTCCGTGCAGCGGGTCCGGGATAGCTTCCCGGCCGTGTTGGAAGTTTTCTCCGCTCGTGGATTGTGTGTTGTGTTGTCCTCATTATCATTTCATTCTCATCATCGGCGCGCAAGTCGCTGAATGTGGCGTCGACTGAAATAAGACTTGCACTCGGTGGTCGAACTTCCCCGGACTGGGGTTCCAGGCCCACGATGCCATACCCTCATTTCCATTTTTTTCCACTGTTAAATAAAGAGGAGAGAGCGGATAGGTGGAATGAGCACACTGAAGGCCTCTATGAGGGAGAAGAAATGTGTAATGACGTGACAGAAGAAGAAACAAGAATCGATACGTAAGAGATAATGGATCCATTATTAGAATTTAAATGAGCTTTGGAAGTTTTACGATCTAATGAAGCAGAAGGGACAAATAACATTCCACCGGCAATCTTATAATCATTGTGGGAAGTGTCAACAAAATGAATATTCACATCGAAGTGTAGAATATACGAGATACGAGTATACATGTATAGGGTGATATACGATCAGATTTTTGGAAGAAAGTTATCCATACAATTTCGAAGATTGCAAGGGCCGAAAACTGGATGAAGTATCGCACAATCAGCTTAACAGTCCATGCATACAGGTTGCTGGCAAGAATAATGTACCGAAGAATGGAAAAGAAAACCCAGATGATGATCAGTTTGGATTTAGTAAAGATAAAGTTACGAAAGGCGGTAATTACGTTTTGGTTGATAATTGAAGCAAGGCCAAAGAAAAATCATAGGATCTGTCGACCTTTAAAACGCGTCGACAATGTAAAATGGTACAAAGTATTTGAAATTCAGAGAAAAGCAAGGGCAAGCTGTAGGGAAGGACGTGTACTATACATTCATATGGAAGAGCCAAAGGAAACAATAAGAGTAGAAGACCAAGAACAAAGTGGTCGGAGTAAGAGAGGTATAGACAGGGATGTAGATTTTCACGCCTACTGTTCAATCTGTCCATCGAAGAAGCGATGACGAAACTTCAAGGTTAAATGATATCAATAATAAGATTCACTGATTACTATCATCGGTGAAAGTGAAGAAGAATTAAAAGATCTGTTGAATTGACTGAACAGTCTAATGAGTATTGAATATGGATTAAATGTAAATCGAACAAAGACGAAAGCAATGAGAAGTATGAGAAATGAGGGCAGCGAGAAACTGAACATCAACACTGGTGATCACGAAGTGGATGAAGTTAAGGAATTCTGCTACCTAGGCACCAAAATAACGCATGACAGACCGAGCAAGGAGGACATAAGAAGCAGGCTAACACTACCAAAAGGGACATTACTGGACAAGAGAAGTCTACTAGTATCAAACATAGACCTTAAGTTGAAGAAAATATTTGCGAGGAAGTACGTTTGGAACACGCATTGAGTGGTAGTGAAACATGAATGGTTGGAAAACCGGAACAGAAGAGAATCTAAGCACGTAAGATGTGAATCGGTGACTAAAGGAATATTTGGGAAACGCTGACGACAAAAAGGAACAGAGTGGTAGGACATCTGTGAAGATATCACAGAATAACTTCCATGTCGCTAGAGTGAACTGTAGAGGGTAAAGACTGTATAGAAAGACAGAAACTGGAGTACATCCTGCAAATCATTGACGACTTAGTTTGCAAGTGCTACTCTGAGATGCAGAGATTGGCACTGGAGAGGAATTCGGGGCGGGCCGCGTCAAATCAGGCACAAGACAGATGTCTTGTCTTGTCTTGTCTAAATCATTTTGCAGTTCACTCTGATCTTGTGATAATGTCAGTAGAACGTGAGGACGGCACCGTCTGCAAATAATCTTAGGGGGCTGTTCAGCGTGCCTCCTAAGTCTTTTATATAGATGAGGAATAGCGGAGCACCTATGAACACTTCCTAGGGCAACACAGATGTCACTTCTGTTCACTCGATGACATCTCTTCAGTTACTACGAACTCTCAGTTTTCTGGATGAATATCCATTGGTGAATTGAACGAGGAATAATAGTGGTACTCGAAGTCCTGTCTGCCATAAACAGTAATGTTTATCCCGACGTGGAAGGATTCTCTAATGAAGACAAACCATCCTTTAGTGATATAGCAGTTACTGTTTCCATTCTGTGACTCTTACCTCTTATTAATCACCATTTATCCTTCGAGGAAAATCATGCACAGCATCTCTCTTTGAATTATGTGTTACTGTATTATTTGGGTATTGCATTTAATCGGCAGAACCAAAAATTGCCTTAACACTATATTATCGATCTGGTACTGTACAAGAACATCAATATTAGTTCTGTCCAGATTCAACACACTTTTCTTATCTCACAAGTTAAAGCGTCATACGTCTGACTAATATAGCAGCCATAGACGTTCCAAGTAGTGGATGACAGAGGGAAAAATTGAAGGCCTTACAAAGGTCCAAGGAAGGGTAAGTTTCAAAAGGAATATCAGGTAGTGACTAATATGAAAAATAGATTAGGGTTATTCAACAGAGAGATTGTTGTAACGTCACGGATGCCTATTTAATTCATATAATGTCAAAACACTTCGGTTTACGATAGATAAATACGTCAAAGAAAGAGTAGACCAGATGGCTAACACGTCTTTCGCTAGATGAGCAGCATTCTTCTGACTGATACAGCTTACGTTACACATGGCTTTCATCCACGAGTTTATTCAGATATGACAGATGTTCTCACATTAGTAACCTGAACTTTTTTCGTTTTGTAAATAAAGAAACGCTGTTTTCTTGCTGCAAAACCTTTTATTTCTTCCACATGCGATTTGCGTTTTACTTCAGGGCATTTTTAATGGACTCTAGAATGACACAGTTTCATTTTGATATCAGATATTTGTAAATTACAATACACTTATTTCTATGTAAATAAGTTGTCACTTACAGTTATTCGAGTTTTTTGCTGTCATCTATTTTTTGTCTCATCTGGGTACATGGTGGAGTTTGTACTAAAACTTCACTTACGAAACATAAGCAAATGTCATTCTACGAACATTTTCTTCACGGTTTTCATGTTCTTTGCGCTAACTGCCGTGGAGCACTATTATTCTTCCGTAGCTAGCTGTAAATATTTTACCGAAAACTGTGATTTAAATTCGTAGCTACTGTGCGCTTCCTTTATGTCTCTTCCTATTCTATTTACGTATGCACATTTTACCAGCCTGTCGAGGTACGTGTTTAAAACTAACGTCTGTTCATTTCTGTTCTCTTTATATCTATATCGTTCTAGAGGCCACTGAGGACATCTTAAAGTAAAGGGCAAAAGGCGTCTGGAACAAATAAAATGCAATGCAGTTAGATAAAGGCGCTTTTATATACAAAACGAGGATTTCTGTATCTGATGCGGACGAAGGCCTAGCAAAAAAAGTTGTTATTCACGTCATGCCAAGGATTTCCATGTGGTCTAAACCAGAAATTCATAACACTTCACCTCAGCAATCACAAAACCACACGAAGCGTAAAATTAGACACTACATGCAAATGTAATGATATTGTACCTATATGTATCTATGTAAAGGTAAGTATCAGTTCACCTAGTACTCAAAAAGCAATGCATGCTGCCCAGAAAATGTGCTTCAGATTCGGAATCAAACCAGTTTGCTCTACAAAACAAGAGCTAAATTACGAGTTACGTAAGGCACATTTGCAACTTGCAAACACCACTATTAATGTGGCAGTTTTCTCCCATCTGATGAACAAGGTCGAAAGTCACGCACAAACTGCTATGAGTCAACTCACAAAACTCCGGTCAGAACAAAATAACTCTAAACACAACCAGCAAACTACATGCACAAGCTCTACCCAAGATGTATGAACCTTACAGACACGTAAATGAACAGTAAAGAAAGACAACTGTTGGGTAATGGATTAAAATACAATATAAATTCAGAAATAGATGAGTATTACATAAAAACTGTAATTATTGAAGTGTAAAGTGTATTGACAAGAGACGATAGGAGAGAAAACAACACTGTCGACATTGTCCTAACTGTAGAACTAGTCAAAAAAGAAATCCATAACGTAACCTACACGAAAACAGAACAAAACAAAAACCATGCAAATACCTAATCTGCAACACTCAGAAGACACGGGAAAAAACTTCAGAATGAAGCAGAAAAGGAGAACACAGTAGGTATTACAGGTAAAGAACAACATTTCGAAAACTCACAAGACTCACTTCACAAAATAACATCACAAAATTTAAATCAGATCCAACAAACAACTCCCAGATAAAAAACACTTTGAAAAGTATAAATATCATCCTGGATGGATAGAAGCCCACGAGGAATAATGACATTGCAGCTGTCCTTCGAAGCCGTCCAAATATTCACAAGCTGAATATCCTAGTGAGAACGATAATTAATTACAGAAAATCCCCCACATACATGCTTGCAGAATACATGTTAAAATTACTGTCTGAAAACTTCGAAGTGAAGTAGGCCAGAACCGTTAAAAACACTACTCAGCTAATACAAGAAATATAAGTTATAAGAACTCCAGACAAGGTAACACGCTATTCATATGATATAGAAAGCATGTACTTCTATATAACGGTATCAGACACTATGTGATGAAAAGTATCCGGATACCCCCTCAACATCCGTTTTTCATATTAGGTGCATTCGGTAACCACCTACTACCAGGTGCTCCACACCAGCGCCCTCAGTAGTCATTAGACATCGTGAGAGAGCAGAATGGGGCGCTCCGCGGAACTCACGAACTTCCAACGTGGTCACGTCATTTGTTGTCACTTGGGCCATATGTCTGCACGCGAGATTTCCACACTCCTAAACATCCATAGGTCCACTGTTTCCGATGTGATAGTGAAGTGGAAACTTGAAGGGACACGTACAGCACAAAAGCGTACAGGCCGACGTGTTGACTGACAGCGACCGACGACCGTTGAAAAGAGGGTCGTAATGTGTAATAGTCAGGCATGTATCCAGACCATCACACCGGAATTCCAAACTGCATTATGATCCACCGCAAGTACTATGACAGTTAGGATGGAGGTGAGAAAACATCGTTTCCATAGCTGAGCGGCTGATCGTAAGCCACACATCACGCCGTTAAATCTCAAATGACGCCGATGGAAGGGTTTGGGTTCAAAAGCAATTCGGGTATGGCGATTGCATCTTTCAACACGATCGAGAACCTGTTCATAATGCACGGCCTGTGCCGGAGAGGTTACACGACAATAACATTCCTGTAATAGACTGGCCTGCGCAGAATCCTGACCTGAATCCTATAGAACATCTTTGGGGTGTTTCGGAACGCCGACTTTGTGCCAAGTCTCACCGACCAACATCGATACCTCTCCTCAGTGCAGCACTCCGTGAAGAATGGGCTGCCATTCACCAAGAAACCTTCCAGCACCTGATTGAACGTATGCTTGCTAAAGTGGAAGCTGTCATCAAGGCTAAGGGTGTGTGTGTGTGTGTGTGTGTGTGTGTGTGTGTGTGTGTGTGTGTGTGTGTGTGTGTAAAGAGAAGAGAAGTATTGAACAGACGTTAGTTTTCAAAACATACTCTACTTTGTTAACAACATGTAAACAGAAAATAATAGGAAGATACATAATGTGAAGACACAGTAGTTACGACATTAAATCACAATTTTCGGTAAAATATCTACAGCGAGTGACAGAACAACAACAGCGCTCCACAACAATTAGCGCAAGGAATTTGAAGGTCGTAAAATGAACATTTGCTTATGTTTCGTAAGTGAAGTTACAGTGCAAAATCGGTAGGTGAGCGGATGAGAGGAAAAGCAGACGCCAGCCATGAACTGGAATAGCTGTAAGTAATCATTTATGTGATAAAGCAAAAATCGTGAACAGTTTTATAACCTACAAATAACGGACATCAAAACAAAACAGTATTTTAATACAGTATCGTTCTAGATTCCACTGAAAATGCCTTAAAGTAAAAGGCGGAAGGTATCAGGAGCAAATAAAATGCACTCCAGTAATAAAAAAGCTTTTCTTTATTTTCAGAACTTTTCTATGCTTTCTGCAGACAATGGCCACGTAAACAATCTTGTCATCTTTTTTTTCAGATTATAAATGTTCATACTCTTAAATTGCGCTTATTTTTCTTACATGAAAGAAAACCAGTACACTTAAGCAAGTGTTTTAGGATGCTAATGTCCGTAATTTTATATCCTTTTGGCTTTCGAGAATCCAGCAGTAAACGATCCAGTATTATGAATCGAGTTGTCGCTACAGTAGTGTGAACTGAAGTGAAAAACCTTCTGTCATGTTATAAAAGAAGTAACGGACATCTGAAGAATACACCGCTTTGTTGTTGACAATTCAAGTATCGGAACTATTTAGTATTAATCTATTGGTCCTGGGGCTAGCATGTAGAATTTGGCACAGTCTCGTTTTCCAGAAGCATCACGGTACTGGTGTTCTACACGCAATGTCAGTTCCCTCAATATTAAACTAAATTAAGCGGCTAGGAACTAAATTCTCAATGCATTCATTGTGTTTGAGGTACACTATCAGACCCAAACGTATAAGACCCCGTATAACACGGTAAATATAGAGTACAAAGTCTGAGGCACAAGGAATGAGATTGATGCTAGTATTTTTTGTGTTTATGAAACGTCTTTTGCCGTTAAGAGCCTTTCCTTTAATCAAGAATGCCATTTTTTGCTAGTGCTAGTTGTTTTCTGTATCTTCCTCACTCCGTCCACCATGAGTTATTTTGCTACCTAGGTAGATAATTTCTTCACCTTCTTCGTTATCGCCAATCATGAGATTAATTTGCTCGCTGTTCACATTTCTGCTAGTTCTCACTGCTTTCGTCTTTCTTTGACTTACTCTGGGTCAATGTTCTGTACTCATTAGATTTCTCATTTCATTCAATAGATCCTGTAATTATTTTCACTTTCACAGAGAATCGCAATGTCATCAGTATATCTTACCAGTGATATTCTTTCACCTTGAATTTTAATCCCACTCTTGAACCTTTCTTTTATTTCCGTCATTGCTTCTTCGATGGATAGACTGAATATCAGGGGCGGAAAATTGTACCCCTGTCTCATCCTCTTGTTAATCGGAGAACTTCATTCTTTGTCTTCCGTTCTTATTGATACCTCTTGATTCTTGTAGGTATTGTATATCATCCGTTTTTCCCTGTAGCTTACCTCTGTTTATCACATAAATTATAACTTCGTGCTGCGTTTGATACAGCAGAATGCTTTTTCCAGATCTACAAATTTTCTTCAGGAGCTTCAGTTATCAACCACAGCGCCAGAACTATCTCCCTGGTGCTTCCACCTTTCCTAAAGGCAAACCTAATGCTCATATAACAGATTTTGTTTTCAATTCTGCTGTATGTTATCCTTGTCAGCAGCTTGGCTTCATGAGCTATTAACCTGATTGTGCGGTGATTCTCGCACTTGTTGGATCTTTCTACCTTCAGAATTGTGTGGATTATATATTTCTGAAAGTGTGATGGTAGACCGCGGCTCTCACACGTTATAGACATTAAAGTGAACAGTCGTTTTGTTGCCGCTTCCGTCAACCTTCTCCCTGCCAAAGTTCTTTTAAATTCTCATTCTAACACTGGATCCCCTATCTGTCTGCTGTTGACTCCTGCTTCTTCTTCTGCCACGTCAGTAGACGATGTACTCTTTACACTTATCCACTCTCTCCTCAACATTTAACAGTGCAATTCCCATTGCACTCTTTAACGTTACTGTCCTTGTTTTTAATTTCATCGAAGGTTGTTTTGACTTTTCCGTATGCTGCGTCAGTCCTTCCGACAGTTATTTGTTTTTCGATCTCTTCACAATTTTTAAATAACCATTCCACCTTACCTTCCCTGTGCTTCCTGTTTATTTCGTTCCTAAGTGACATGTATTTCTGTCTTCCTGGATTTCCCCCAACATTTTTGTACTTCCCTCTTTTGTCGATAAACTGAAGTATTTCTTCAGTTATCCATGGTTCCTTTGCAGCTATCTTCCTTGTAGCTACATTTTTCTTTCCTACTTCTGTGACTACCCTCTTGAGAGACGTCCATTCCTGTTCAAGTAAACTGTCTATTGGGCTATTCATTACCGCAGTATCCATACATAACCTTAGAGAAGCTCAAGTGCATTTCTTCATTCCTTAATACTTCCATATCTCACTTCCTTGCGAATGGGTTGCTACTGACTGGTCTCTTAAACTTGAGCCTATTCCTCATCATCATACTAAATTGTGATCTGAGTCTATTTCTGCTCTTGTGTACGCATTACAATCCAATATCAGTAGAAAATTTTTTGAGGAATTTGTGGTAAGTTCCTTTGGGACCAAACTGCTGAGGTCATCGGTCCTTAGGCTTACATACAACTTAATCTAACTTAAACTCACTAACTCTAAGGACAATACACACACCCATGCCAGAGGGAAGACTCGGACCTCCGACGGAGGGAGCCGCGCGAACCGTGGCAAGTCGCCTAGACCGGGCGGCTACCCCGCGCGACCAATATGGGTCAAATTTTCGAAGAACTTGGCAGTATGAATCCACTTATCAGTAAGACATTGCAGCCCCTCTGCCCTGGATGCTTGCAGTGATAGATTGGGCAGTGTGTCATAAAGCCATCTCATGACGCAAGCTAGCAAGAAACTGTTGTAAATGGTTCCTGATACACTGATAATGGCGCTGTGAGGGATTTGTCATTCGCATTGGTTCCACATATTTCCTTTCTAGCGACGAAAGCATCTCAGTATTACGCATAATGTTAATAAGGACATTTGCCAAGTGTGGACATACAATCTCCTGTTGAAAGATGGTAGCACGATACTGTCGTATGAGCACTAACACGTGACTCAGGATGACCGTGACGCACCTATGTGACGCCAGAGTTTTCTTAATCAGTACCAGCTGGGCTAGTGCAGAATTTCGATTCATCGATGGATACAGTGCGACTCCATGCATCAGCAGTCCATGCTTGCCGATGACGACGCCACTCCAAACGTGTCGTCTGTATCCTTGTCTTAACGGCAGCCTACACATGGGACAGCAGTTGCCTAGTCCGGGTGCGTCCGGAATCTGAAAAGTTGTACAGGAAGACACAGAATACCGGAGTCCATTACTTTGTCTCTGACAGCAGGAAAAGACGTGAAGAGGCTCCAATCTGCTTTGTGGACAGTACGCGGCGCCATCCCCCCCCGCCCCCCGCCCCCCCACTGTCGGTCGAACGTATGGCTACTGTCACATCCGAATGCCCCTGACGAACTTGCCAATTGGAATGAGGCCTCTTTTATTTTCTTATCAGATTCCGATGATTCTTTTTCTTATGAGTGCGCATCATTTCTGTGTTCTTCACAGTAATCACTCTGCGTCTAACGCAGTTCGCGTCTCTTGCACAGTAAAACCACGTCTGGAAACAATACAACTAACAACATTAAATATGAACAGCACTAATGCACTCGGCCTTTCTACCCATCACAGAGAATTACAGCTTTCACAGTTTACTAACCCACCGATGGTGTGTATGTGTACAAGGTTACATTAACTATCGACCATAGATTTTAGGTGCTTTAGTTTTCTGTCAGTCAGAGTGTTTTAAAGCTTCTTCTCTGAGGGGGGATGACTTCGCCTCGTCTGGAGTGACCATCTTCATCTGCAGAAGACAGCTCCTCCAATGCATACACCATACAGACATAGGCCTCCTTCCGCTTTCAGGAACGTTCACGATATTCACCGTTACAAGTTAATTCATTTAGTTAGTTAGAAAGTAACTTCACTAGACATAAAATAAGCAGATAATAAGCAAAAAGCAGGATTTTTCAAGCAAAATGTATTTTCAATAAAAGAAACTTCTTACCGATCTCAAAAAGTAACAGGCTACAAATCAGGAAATAGCATGTGCGTGAGTTGGAATGCAGAATTGTGTGCTTGCACGACCCGGATCCTGGTAACTAATAAAAGGAGAATGGATTTTTTGGAGATGTGATGTTCCAGACATATCCTGACAATCGACTGGGCTAAAGTGCTCATGAATGGCGAATTCCTCAAAGAATTGGATAGGTGGAAGAGGAGATTAGTGTTTAACGTCCTGTCGAAAACGAGTTCAGTAGACAGGAGCACAAGCTCGGATTGTGGAAGGCTAAGGAAGAAAATCTGGCGTGCTCTTTCGAAAGAACCATCCTGGCATATCCCTTAAGCGATTTAGGGGTATCATGGAAAACTTAAATCAGAATGACCGAACGCATGTCCCCTATGCTAACCACTGCGCTGCCTCGCCCGGTAGGGGGAAAGGAGCTTATAGGACAGTTGATAGTGTCATAATTTGGTGCACTGTAATCAAGTAGGTTCTCCGTCATATGTCCAATCAGGTAGAAGGCAGACGGAGCCAAGTCAGGGTCCCAAGGTGTATGAACGCCAATGATCCTCCTATTTCTTCTGTAGTTTGGGTTGTCAAAAATGACGTGTGGGAATGTGCGTTACTGGCTTCCTGGATTTCTTAAGAATGGTTACAAAGATTTAGTATTGTTGTGAACTTTAACAAGTCTGCCTCCTCGAACCACTTCATCTGTGTGTCCTTTATTGGCATCTGTGACAGATGTTTTCGGTTGGCTGCTGCCCTGTTTAATTGTCATGTCCATTTCTCTGTTACCAAGCAACTTCAACCAACGCCTTACATTGCTGAAGTTTATTACAGTGTCGCAGTACACTAATTGCAAGGATGACGTTAAAAAAGCTTTAAAATCAGGTTTCTTAATTAGTATCTCTTCTATTCTGGTATCATTAGGGCTGCCAGGGCCAATGATCCACAATTTTTCTCCACAGTTGTGACGTCCGATGTGTTCTGTTCCAGAATACGAGCTGGTTGAAACCAGAAGGCCCTCAGTTATTTGTCATGTTTGTTTTCGACAACGTTTTTGTGGCTTGTGTTTCCACCAGTTCCTTGTCATTGGCAGTCGATAATTTTGGCATAGGTTATAATCAGCCTGAACTACCTTTCCACAATAGCTCACAATGTGGGTATGTTTTTCGTCAGGTTCTCTGCAGACTCTTCTCTTTGGGTCTTTTGTAGATTTCTCAAATCTGGCTTTGACCGCATCAGTTCCGATGGCTTGTTTGTATGCACAAGTACTCAGTCCCTCATTTTCCTTTTTTAGGGTTGCTGTTGCCAGCCAAGACCAGAGTTTTTCTTTATCTATTTTGCCTCCAGTCTCCTTCAAAAACTGCACATGCATTGCTTTACTCCTTAGGTTGTCAGTTGATCATTTTGAGCACTGCTTTTCGGTGTTGATCCTTGGTTTGCTGGACCTTGAGAAGTTTCCTGTTCTTGATTTCAGTCTGAGTTGGTTCCTTGCCATCTTTCATATACTCTGCCAATCCATATTTCTCTACTTCCACTGCTGCCTCACTTGCCACTATTGTCTTGTCTTCTGGGCCTACAATGTCACTGCGAAGGTGGACTGCGTGGTGAACTGTCACAAATTTTCTCGTTTTCCTGTCCTGGTTCTCGAGATCCACGTATGTCCAGTTCATAATTCCTACAGAGAATGTGAAGACTGTTGTGGCCCAAGTATTGAACTCATTGATGGTGTCGCCGTCATTCGATCTGCTTTTCAAAATGTTCCTTATCCTTTGGATGAAGGGGAGAGTGTTGTGCCTAGAGGATAATGTGAATCACATCACTGTACCTAGGAATACATGATGTTTTTGGTCGGTACTTCAGTCTAGTGATTGGTTTTAGAATCACATGTGGGAATACGCACTATACTATCGTAAGGAGTTTCTACCATTTTCTACTCTTTTTACTGTTGTGAAACTCCAGGTTGTGTTTTGTTCAGCATTTCTAAATATTTCGCTTTGTAGACATTTAAGTGCTGTGTAGAGTATTGAAGCTATAATATACTGTTAAGTCCTCAGGTACAGAATTTTATAGTGAGTACGATGCTATATATTTTTACATCTATTTATATAACATGTGAACAGTTGAGCCGTGGCTTCGTTGGCCGTGCACTATCTTTTACCCTGAAACTGGAGGTTTTTTGTCATGGAACATGTAATACTTGAAAATAAACAGAGTTTCTTTAATATCTTAACAGTTTCACCTGACTTGAAAACGGAAACTGGTTTTATGTTCCAGTGCCTTCTGTTTATAAACATTTTTAACTTCTAACCGGTTTTAGATAACAGCTCTGCTTATCTTGATTTCATTTTTTGCTAATTGGTGCGTAGGAAAGTAGTAATGGAACAGATAGATGACTAAATGCACTGCTAACATGATTTTCTCGATAAGAACGCTTTTATATTTCAATAGAGTGCTGGTTCCTAGGTACATGTTGCACCTTGTGTCATGTTTTCATATTTTCCCGTGTAATTTTTGTGAAAAGGACTGCAGCACACGTAAAGCGAAAGCTATGTTTTCAAAATGGACTAAGAAAATATATTGAACATTTGTTACAGGGCTGCCTAGAGTGATAAGTGTACCATGATACAGCACTCTCCCCTACTCTTGTTTTCGTGCTCATGCTTGATGTTGTGCAACCGTAAGATGCCTACGTATTTGTAGACCTCTGTCTGGGACAATAGGCGGGTTTTCGATTTGGCATTTCAACTCCTTCAGGTTCGAGATTCTGTCCTCCTTTAGCGGCCATGTGGCGCATTTGTGTAAGCCGAATGCCATGCCAATGCCATTGATGAAGATTCTGACTGTGTTCGTCATAGACTGGATTTCGATTCCAGATTTTCCATGGATCTTCTGCTATCCATTGATAGCAATTGGTTTATTTTCTGTAAATTTCTGATTGATAGTTATTATTATTATTATTATTATTATTATTGTAGTTTTGTGTGTGTTTCAATCTTAATTATAGCATCATTAGGGCGGAAGGCTACCCAATTATGAACTATTCTGTACATCCACTCCCCCTCAACCATTGGCACTGAGTAAGATTCATTCGTAGTTTTGGTGTTTTTCAGTGAGAAAAACTGTTTGACGTTGACTACTCTTCCGCAAGTTGCTTCGCGGTCATATTTAGCTCATGAAACTGCTGTCCCCAGTATCACTTCGTAAGGCATGGTAAAGCGGAAGCTGTCTACCACCGCATGTAAAGAGAGGCCTCCTCTTTCCTTTCGTTTCTCCAGTCTGCACCAACTTTTTCAACGTGATGTCCATATAAATGTAGCTATTTAATATCTACGTCTGGAACTACATCCATCCTCTGACAACCGGGTGTAATGCGTGGTGGAGTATTTCCCATGGTATCAAATGTTAGGATATGTTTCTGTTCCATTAGCGTAAGGAACGTAGGATGAAAACCAGTTCAAATACCTTTGCACGCACTGTAACGATCTCTGATTCTCTTCGCAATTCCTACGGCATCGATACACATACTTCAAATTTCTCATTTAATGAATGTTGCTGAATCGGCGTAAGTGGATTTTCTTCAAGGATCCATCATTTCCAAGATGCGAATGGAAATATAGTCGGACTGGAGAGATTTACACATTAAACAAAGTATCGTTTGAAAAAGGAAATTATTGTCCAAGACCGCAAAAAACTCACGTAAAAACAAATTATAAAATATTCAATTGAATGAAACCTACATCATATATCAGCGGACTGCGTGAAATGTGTCCACGTACATGGTGATACAAAATTACAAGGCTAAACAAAGAATACTCAATAATTAATAAATTAAGGATAATTAACGGTAAATAGCTTCTTAATACATAGCGTGGAACTGAGTAATAATTCACCTTCTCTACGTACGCTATGACAGCTATTTTGAAAATTCCACCATAAAAGACTCTTTTTTACGCCGTGGTAACCGTGTTCCTAACGTTTGTCTTTGTCAGTGTGAGAGGAAAATTTCTGTGCCGGTGGCGCCTTTGACTGTTGCACGGTGTTTCTCCGCAAAACAGAAAAGATGCAGTAACAGAGCATAGGGAAAGAAGAGCATAAACAAGAAAGACGACCACAGAGAGAATACATAATAATATGATAATGAGACACAGTGGAGAGGAAAGGGTAACCACTAAAAGCAGGTAGAAGAGGCAGAGTGTCGTAGAGAGTTTTTTGCAAGTTCCTCCATTTTTTGTAGGTTTCAGTTTCAGTCATAAATCGTAAAAAGGAGTAGAGGATTAGTAGCAGACCTTTGCAATTAGCGAAAGATACAACTGGCGGAAATTTGTGCAAGGAGTCACATCAAAAGCGTACTTCTTCTCGGTCATACACAACTGCTCCTTTTGATCATCTGGCTACAAACATGGGAACACAGTAGAAACCAAATTTCCTTGTCCAACCGCGATACGAGCCAACGTCGAGCTTTTTTCCGATGACAGAAATATCAGACTAACAGAAATTCAGAAGTCCTGGAAATAAGAAACTGGAAGACGCAATTGTCGTGACAGGTGCAAGAAACCGAGTGAAGAGAGAAAGAAAACCGACACTAAATGTATACAAAAATATCTTTGAAAAGCAAACAACTTTCGTGAGGGAATTTAATTGAAAATGTAACATGTGACAACATAGTAGCAACTTCCAGATTTCTTGTATTTTTTGCACCTAATTGGTGTAATTTCAATCAAAAAATACTGATTTGTTTAATCGTTAATGAGGAATTAAGAATGAAGAATTTCAAGCTATAAATGGTTTGTTTAATCATCGACAGTTGGTTTCAGCCTACCCCAATTTCGTTTCCAAGTGCTATTATAAAAAATGGGGAATTATAGAACGAAATTCATGATTAGCTTAGAGGAAATTTACACATTTAATGAAACTACATTTAGCTCATTTATTACATGTCCCATTCATTTAACTCATTTATTGCATGTCCACAATTCAGTAAAAGTAAACTGTTTAATAGCACAGCAGAAACACTTATTAAAGGCCTTATAATAGTATATTCTGATTAGAGTTCGCAATAACAATGATTTATGAATAATTCCATGTACTTCGCTAAGTGCCACTTACGCGGTCTAGATGGAATTATTCATTAATAACTGAATGAGGCTGAAATTATAACTCAAAGCACAGGATATAATAGTATGTAACACAGAAACTGTACACTGAATAGTGGAAAATAATATTAATAAAAACAAGCACAATTATAATAACACACAACACAGAAAGAACAATATTGACATCAGAAGATGTCATAACAAGTTTTCAAGCGTTAGTAGAGAACCCCTAATTAAAGATGTGTTGCACAGTGAACATCGATGCAGATTTAAAGGGACGGAAAAACAGTGGTAGTACTGAGGTATGGGAAAGAGTAAAGGCAAACCGAAAGACGTCATAAAGAACAAAAGCACTTTAAAATCAGAATATCACAAAGAACGTAAAAATCCGTAAGACAAAGATGACAACTGTGAATACGTGGGTTATTTGACAGTACGTTGAGTACGACAGTCGCACTTATTATACTCTTTGGTTTAGCTGCACCAGTACTATTTTTCACTCCCTTTTTCTACGAATCCCGTGTCACCTCTTCATGACAGTCTCTGTACAAAAATATTTTCGTTCGTTGTGTCTCCTCTGATGTGTATTTACTCCTTTTCTGTTTCTCAGCCTGGATTTTACTTGTCTTGTTATTTATCTTGTTATTCACTTTTTATAAAGTGTTTCTGCTGTATGCCATTTCAGTCAGTTGTTAGTTCCTTACAAATGTCCTGTTTGTTGTTGAGTTTCGGATACAATTTGCGAAGCTACCTTTTTGAATACTGACCGATTATTGTTGACTGAATGAGTCACTTAAAGGTAAAGGTTCTATGTCGAATTTTATTATTCTAAAATTGAGAATTAAAATTATCATAATGAAGAAAAACGATCAAAACTGTGAGACTTTATTCGATGCTTTCATAACACACTTTGAAAAACTCGATGAGCTACTTGTAATTTCCCATGAGGTCAAACGTGTCTTACACTTACAAACAGCATGGCCATTTTTAACCGCAACAAGTATTTTCAACGTTATAAATTTGTACCAAGAGCTTCAACTTTAATAGAACAATACTCACGAGCTACACACGAACAGTCTGTACAAATGCATCTCTTTTGTATCATTGGGATCCTTTAACTAGCCCATTTTCTTTAGTCATCTGTCTTCTAAATGATTTGATGTGATTGGCCACGGATCCATCTTTTGTGCCAAACACTTCCTCTCAGAGACGCACTTGCACCCTACTTCCTGAGTTATTTGTTGGATATACCCAAATCCACACGACATGTGTCCTGTATTTGAAAAAGATTTCGAAATAGTGCCAGTTCGTGTCTCCTGGTGGGGCCTATCAAGGGGGAGGTGACCACGACAAAAACGTTGAATAACCACCGAAAAGATCATGTCCTGCGAGTCAGGGCGTGGAATGTCAGGAACCTTAACTTCGCAGCGAAGACAGAGACTCTGAAAAGGGAAGTGCAAAGGCTCAATCTATATATGGTCGGGGTCAGTGAAGCGAAATGGAAAGAAGACACGAGTTCCTGGTCAGATGAGTATAGGCTAATATCAACAGAAGCAGAATATGATATTATGGTGTAACAGGAGTTAGGATTCGCTATGAATAAGGAGGTAGGGCAGAGAGGGTGTTACTGTGAAAAGTTCAGTGTTAGCGCTTTTCTTACCGGAATAGACAGTAAATCAACACCAACAACGATAGTTCAAGTAAACATGCCGACGTCGCAAGCTGAATATGAAGAAATTAAGGAAGTATATGAGGATATTGAAAGGGTAATACAGTACGTAAAGGGAGACGAAAATCTAATAGCCAAAGGGGCTGGAAGGAGTAGAATAAAAGGTTACAGAAGAATATTAGCTAGGGACAAAGAATGAGACAGCAGAAAGACTAACTAAGTTATGTAATAAATTTCAGCTAGTAATAGCAAATACTAAGTTGAATAATCACAAGAGGATGAGGTATAATTGGAAAAGGCCACATGATACGGTAAGATTTCAGTTAGATTACATCTTGGTCGGATAGAGATTCTGAAGTCAGATACTGTGTTGTAAGGCGTACTCAGTAAAAGATACATACTCAGATAACATTGTAGTTGTGATAAAGAGTACGATAAGGTCTAAGAGATTAGTCAGGAATAATTAACATGCAAAGAAGTGGGCTAAGGAATTACTAAGCATTGAAGTGGTACCCTTAAAGCTCTCTATGGCTGTAGATACAGCAGTAGCACAGAAGGCAGTACAGTTGAAAACGAATGGATAGCTCTAAAGAAGGCAATCACAGAAGTTGGAAAGAAAAACATCGGACAAAGAAGGTAACTACGAAGAAACTATGGATAACTTATGAAGTTCTTCAGAAGGAAGTACAAAAATGTTCAGGGAAATTCAGGAATACAGAAACACAAGTCGCTGAGGAATGACATAAATAGGGAGCGCAGGGAAGCTCAGATGAAATAGGTGCATGATAAATATGAAGAAATCGAAAAAAAAGTGACTGCCGAAAGAACTGACTCGGCATATAGAAAAAAACCTAGAGAACCTTCAGTGAAATTAAAAGCAAATATGAGATCATTAAGAGTGAAACAGGAATTCCACTGTTAAATGCAGAGGAGACAACGGATAGGTGGAAAGAGTTTGTTGAAGGCCTCTATGAGGGGGAAGATTTGTTTGATGTGACAGAAGAAGGAGTCGATTTAGAACAGGTAGGAGATCCAGCATTAGAATCGTAATATAAGACAACTTTGGAGGACTTAAAATCAAATAACGCAGAAGGGATAGATAACATCCCATCACCAAAGGCAATTCTGACTTTGCGGTTAATAATGGAAGAAAGACTAAAGATAAATCAAGACACATTCATAGGATTTGTCGACCTAGAAAAAGCATTCGACATTGTAAAATGGAGCAATATGTTCGGAATTCTGAGAAAAATGTAGTAAGATGTAGCGAGAGACTGTACAATGTATACATCGAAGATGCAATGGCGGAAATAAAAGAAATGTTCAAGTGTGGATTTGATATTCAAAATTAAATTATATCAATTAAAAGATGGGCTGATGACATTGCTGTGCTCAGTGCAAATGAAGAAGAATTACAGAATCTGCTGAATTGAATGAACTGTCTAATGGGTACAAAACATGTCTTGAGAAGTAATGAGGAGTAGCAGAAATGAGAACAGTGAGAAATTTAAGATCAGGATTGGTGACCAAGGAGTAAGTAAAGTTAAGGACTTCTACTACCTAGATAGCAAAATAGCCCATGACGGACGGAGCAAGGAGGACATAAAATGGGCAACAGCACTGGCAAAAACGGCTTTCCTGGCCACGAGAAGTCTACTAGCATCAAACATAGACCTTTATTTGAGGTAAAAATTTCTGAGACTGCATGTTTAGAACACTGCATTGTATGATAGTGAAACACGGACTGTGGGAAAACCGGAAATGAATAACTCGAAGCATTTGTGATGTGGTGCTACATAAGAACGTTTAATGTTAGTTGGAATAACAACTTAAGGAATGAGAAGATTCTCCCTAGAATTGATGAAGGAAGGCCTATAAGAAAATCACTGACAAGAAGAAGGGACACGGTGGTAGGACACTTTTTAAGACGTCAGGGAATAACATCCATGGTACTAGAAGGAGCTGAAGAGGATAAAAATTGTGCAGGAAGACAGAGATCGGAATGCATGCAACAAATAATTAAAGACGTTGGTTGCAAGTGCTGCTCTGAGATGAATAGTTTGGCACCGGACCGCATGCAACTAGTCAGACGAATGATGTCTCAAGAAAGAAAAAGAAAAAAACGGAAGGTCTTTTAAACTTCAGCCGTTTCTTCTTCCTTTCATCATTACTAAATTGTGATCTGTGCGTATATCTGATACACTGTCTGATTTCGGAATCTCGGAAATCTTCTTGCATCTCGCTACGTTTCCCAGGTGTTAATCTTTTTCCGGTCATTCTTGCACAGAGTATTCGCTATTACTAGCTGAAAGCTATTGCAAGTCAGTTAGGCTTTCTGCTCTCTTATTCCTAGTACCAATCCCATATTCTTCTGTAACACTTTCTTCTCCTCACTCAGCTACAACCGCATTCCAGTCCCCCATGACTATTAGATGTTAATCTCTCTTTACGTAGAGAATTATCCGAAAAATATAATGATATACAGGGTATCCATAAAGTCCCTTTACAACTTCAAAATTTTATTACAGCGGCAGTTGTTGATATATTTTAACAATATTTCTTTTATTGTAATCAATGTTTATAGAAGTTTCTTGACAGTGTTCAATAGACCTCGATATGGGTGCCTTTAGTTGCATGAAGCGCACAAAAAGACCGTACTCGATTTCTTGCCGTGTTGGCAGTAGCATAGCGTTATCAGTGTTGTAAATGGCATTACGAATCCTTTGCTTCAAGTCAACAATGTCCCGTATGTGTTCGATACACGATATGTTTTACATACGCCCATACAAAAAGTCCAAGGGAGTGGTATCTGGCGAACGCGATGGCCAAGGAATTGGCCCATCCCTCCCAATCAACCTGTCTGAAAATGTTTCATTGAGGAACCGATGAACATGCAGTCCACACTGTGTTGGTGCACCATATTTCTGGAAAATGATAGTTGGTTGTAAGTCAGTCAGTTGTGGTTCTACATATTCGGTCAGAAGATCGAGGTAAACATCTGCAGTAATTGTTGACTCGTTGAAGAAAAATGGATCAATTAATCGGTTCACATGTTTCCACACCACACATTCTCTTTTAGACTATCACAGTGAAGCTCCCCCCTAGGGGGTGTTCAGATCCCCAGATTCTCACATTGTGTCTGTTTAATGTCCCAGAAACAGGAAAAGCTGCCTCGTCACTGAAACAAACTCGCTTGAGGAATGCTTCACCCTCGGAAAGGTCTTCCAGCATGTTGAGTGCAAACTCTGTCCGTTTTGGTTTGTCATTTGGCTCAAGTGTCTGCAACAATTGCTCTCTGTAAGCGTACAACCGTAAGTTCTTGTGGAGGACCTTATGCACAGTTGAACGTGGTAGTTGCAACTGTCTGGCAGCAGTGCAGATGGACTTCGTAGGTAAACGGGTGAAGACGTTTAAAACGCAATCAATGTTTTCCTCGGACGTTCTTGGTCGTTCGCTCCTCCCTTTATTCAACACTGTCCCTGTCTCCATAAATTTTTGAAGGGCGTGATGGAGGATCTCTTCCATCCTTCGTTCTGAAGTTTCGTTGAGTCTAAACATCCGATTTTGTCTCAATAAACCAGGACACACATTGTGCCTTGTCTTGAAGAGTTGCTATTTTCTAGAAGTCCAGTTCCCTCCATCAACAGAATGTCTCAAACAGAAAATTTTAATATATATAAATCTTTAGCAAACGGTGATGAAAATAAAAGAAATTTTGTCAAAATGTTTCAACAACTGCCGTTGTAATAAAATTTTAAAGTTGCAAAGGGACTTCATGGACACCCTGCACTACTTCTACCTCTGCATCTTCAACTAGCATGTATACCTGAATTATAAATGCCAGTGCTGGTTTACTGACAATTGTGATGAGAAGGACCCTGTCGTTGATCTGTTCATAGTAACTCTCTGCCCTATGCTCCTTTCTGCGGCTGTTAATATTACCCTGTATTCATCTGACTGGGAAATCATTCTTTCCATTTCACTTCACTGACGCCTACTATATCTAGATTTAGTTTTAATCTTTCCGTTTTCAGATTTTCTAGCTTCCGTATCTTGTTCAAACATCTCGGATTCCACGACGACACTCGTAGGACGTCTTCCTATCGTTGGTTATTCAGTCTTCTTCTGATGGTCACCTACCCTTATGCAGTCCCCTCTCGGAGATTCGAATAGGGAACTAGTCTAGAATACCTTGCCAATAGAGAGCTCGTCATAATACTTTTTCAGTTACACGCGACATGTCCTGTCGATACACACTATGTATCTAGAATGCAGCGGTTTCCGTTGCCTTCTGCATCCACATTCCGTTGATTATTGCTGATGTTTCCGCCTGTAGAAACTGTTTCCTACACCAAGGAGAAGAGAGTGGTCTGAATCCCTGTCCGCTAATCCCCCCTCTTTGACAAGACTATTGGTTGAATGAGGGTGACTTCGTACGCCCTAAGTCTTCGGACGCCATTACTGATGATTTTAATTCAAAATGTGATCGGTGGCTGTGTTCTAATCCGTGGCCGAAGACGTCTTGATTGCTAATCAAAGATGCTACCCCTAGACTACGCGTTGTCATAACCTCCTCAAAATCTTTGCTGGAACGAATCTCAGATAGTGGTGTGCTGGAATGGAGCGGCAAAAGGAGTTAATTATGAACTCTCAAACTAAACGTAACATTGTCATTAAAAATTCGTATAGTTATCATATCGACACTCTTCAGTCTCCAATAGCCGTTTGACCCATGACGCCAACTACACTATGGAATTATATTGTTGTTGCTGTGTCTTCAGTGCGAGGAGTAGTATATGCATTTCTCCATTCTGTACTGCACAAGAGTCTTAATCTCTGAATTACTACTACAAACGTACACTACTGGCCATTAAAATTGCTACACCAAGAAAAAATGCAGAAGATAAACGGGTATTCATTGGACAAATATATTATACTACAACTGACATGTGATTACATTTTCACGCAATTTGGGTGCATAGATCCTGAGAAACCAGTACCCAGAACAACTACCTCTAGTCGTAATAACGGCCTTGATACCCCTGGGCTTTGAGCTTCAATGGCGTGTACAGGTACAGCTGCCCATGCAACTTCAACATGATACCACAGTTCATCAAAAGTAGTGACCGGCGTATTGTGATGAGCCAGTTGCTCGGCCACCATTGATCAGACGTTTTCAATTGGTGAGAGATCTGGAGAATATGTTGACCAAGGCAGCAGTCGAACATTTTCTGTATCCAGAAAGGCCCGTACAGGACCTGCAACATGCGGTCGCGCATTATCCTGCTGAAATGTAGGGTGCCGCAGGGATCGAATGAAGGGTAGAGCCACGGGTCGTAACACATCTGAAATTTAACGTCCACTGTTCAAAGTGCCGTCAATGCGAACAAGAGGTGACGGAGTCGTGTAACCGATGGCACTCCGTACCACCACGCCGGGTGATATGCCAGTATGGCGATGACGAATACGCACTTCCAATGTGCGTTCACCGCGATGTCGCCACACACGGATGCGATTATCATGATGCTGTAAACAGAACCTGTATTCATCCGAAAAAATGAGGTTTTGCCATTCGTCCACCCAGGTTCGTCGATGAGTACACCATCGCAGGCGCTCCTGTTTGTGATGCAGCATCAAGGGTAACTGCAGCCATGGTCTCCGAGCTGATAGTCCATGCTGCTGCAAATGTCGTCGAACTGTTCGTGCAGATGGTGGTTGTCTTGCAAACTTCCCCGTCTGTTGACTCAGGGATCGAGACGTGGCTGCACGATCCGTTACAGCCATGCGGATAAGACGCCTGTCATCTCGACTGCTAGTGATACGAGGCCGTTGGGATCCAGCACGGCGTTCCGTATTACCCTCCTGAACCCGCCCATTCCATATTCTGCTAACAGTCATTGGATCTCGACCAACGCGAGCAGCAATGTCGCGATACGATAAACCGTAATCACGATAGGCTACAATCCGCCGTTTATCAAAGTCGGAAACGTGATGGTACGCATTTCTCCTTCTTACACAAGGCACCACAACAATGTTTCACCAGGCAACGCTGGCCAACTGCTGTTTGTGTATGAGAAATCGGTGGGAAACTTTCCTCATGTCAGCAGGTTGTAGGTGTCGCCACCGGCGCCAACACTGTGTGAATGCTCTTAAAAGCTTATCATTTGCATATCACAGCATCTTCTTCCTGTCGTTTAAATTTCGCGTCTTTAGCACGTCATCTTCGTGGTGTAGCAATTTTAATGGCCAGTAGTGTAGATCCACTTCAACCTGCTTACTGCATACAAGTCTGGGTCATCCTCTCAAAATTTTATTACCCTTTTCTTGATGACCAAGGATGTGTCCACTCAGTTTATATTATAGACAAACCGTGCCACAGATCAGTTTTCTCCGCAGTTTGACGCAGTAACCTTGTCATCACTCATTCTATGTACAAGTGCATCCCCAATCCTTAGCATTCTTCTCAGCATCATAATAAAACTTCGCTTACAGAAACGACTTAGTAAAACATTGATTTATATGTGGTTAACATACGAATCGATTTTCAGAAACGTATTTCTTGCTACTGACAGGCTACGTTTCGTAACCTTTTTCCATCGACTAATACCAGTTATTCTGCTTTCGGAAAAGCAGTTCATCAACTATTTTCAGTGTTTCGTTTCTTAATCTAGTTTCCCCGGAATCGCCTGATATATTTCTACACTGAAGAGCCAAATAAACTGGCACACCTGCCTAATATCGTGTGGGGCACCGTGTGCACGCAGAAGTGTCCCAATGACGTGGCACCAATTTGCGGAATGGTTGCTCTTCTGTCACGCTGAACGATTCTCTTCAGTCGGCCTTGGTCCCGTTGTTGCAAGATCTTTTTCTGGCCGCACCGATGTGGGAGATTTTATGTTTTGCCGTATTCCTGATATTCACTATACACTCGTGAAACGGTCGTACGGGAAATCCACACTTAATTGCTACGTAGGAAATGCTGTGTCCCATCGCTCGTACACCGACTGTAACACCACGTACAAATTCATTTAAATCTTGATAACCTGCCTTTGTAGCAGCAGTTACCGATCTAACAACTGCGCCAGACAGTTGTCACATACGCGTTGCCTACCGCTGCGCCTTATTCCGCCTGTTTGCATATCTTTGTATTTTAATACGTATGCCTATACCATTATTATTATATTCGTCTTATGTTTTCAAGTCTCTGTTCAACCGGTTCGGCTGCTCTTCCAAGTCTTTTGCCATTTCTGACAGGATTATAAGGTCATCAGCAAACCTGAAATGTTTTATTTCTTTCCCCAGAGCATTAATTGCTTTTCAAAATTTCTCCTCCGTTTCGCTTACTGCTCGATGAATAAGGTCGGCGGTACGCTACAACTCTGTCTCACTCCGTTCTCAATTTTTGCTTTATTTACATGTCCTTCGTCTCATAACTGTCGTCCAATTGTACAAGTAGTGCATAAGCTTTTGCTCTATGTATTTTACAAAATCTCTGAATAAAAGAGTGCATCCCACTCAATATTATCAAAAACTATCTCTAAATTAGGAAATGCTTCAAAAGAATGTTTACTGTTCTAGTATACGAGTGTGTCGCAGTGTCAGTATTGTCTCCTATGATACTGCATTTCTCTAGAGCCCAAACTTATTTCCCCAAAGTCGGCCTTTCTCACTTTCTTCGTTGTTCATAAATAATCGGATCAAATTTTTTCTGCCATGACATTTTACACTGCTGATTTTCGAAAATCCGTGTCTGTCAGCATTTACCTGCTTCGAAATTTTGATTAGTACATACTTCTTAAAGTCCGAGGACGTTTTGCCTGACTAATGTGGCTTGAATACCAGGTGGAAGGTTTAAGTCATGATTTATTGCCACTAAAAAAATTATCGTATGGCATTGTTGGTCTGGAGGCACCATGCGAGAGAGTTTGGCCGCCGTAGTGGAAGTCCTCTTTAGTTGACGCCACATCGGCGACTTGCGAGTCAGTGATGATGAAAATTATGATGGACACATAACACCCCGTCCCCTGCAGGGAATCGAACCCGGGCCCTCTGCGTGGTAGGCAGTAACGCTACCGCTACCCTACGGAGGCGGACCTAAATATGATGTAGTAAAAGTGTATATTTTCGACTTAGGTCTTTCAGTGCTGCAACACATTCGTCTCGCAGTACCATACCTCTAAATGCTCTATCTATAATTCCATCTTCATCTACTTCCTCTTCGATTTCCATAAATGGCTTCAAGTTTCCTTCATTTGCATAGCCTGTCTATATATTCCTTCCACATTGCAGCTTTTCATTCCTTGCTTAGGGCTGTGTTAGAGTAGTGAAAGTGGTAGTGCTGGAGGCTGCAGGCAGGCGATAAGTGAGAGCTGGAGGGATGGTGACGTTCTGAACTGAAGATTATACTCATATTTTGTTTGTAGATATTAGGTTGAAACCCTCCATGCCCACACTTATATCGTGACCGTACAGAGAGCTCTACCGTGGCCTCCGCTTTGGTTATTGTCTAAAATAAATTCCGCAGAAATGCAACAAAAGCAACGATTTATTTTCGCCTGACTAGTTAATCACTTGGAACTTTCAGAGAACCGTCCTGTGTGTCGAATTTTGAGTAAATCCTACATTTCTCTTGTTGCCACGTTAAAATTCGCTTGTTGTTCCAAAAACACAGCCAAGTTCACACAATATCACATCACTAACATGCTACGCAGATGCACTTACGAGGTAATTTTGAAATCGTAGCCCATTAAGAACTATGGCTTATTAAGTGAGATACTGACGAAAGAGCACATCCTCAGTACAAAGCTAAAAGTGTAAGGTCTTCATTTAAACTGCTCCACACCCACAGCATTTCTCGTTTCACCAGCTAGTGATATCCCTTAAAATTACAATGTTTCATCGTATAACACAGTATATAATGAATTTTTGCATGTTAATCGTATGGCAAAATACTCGACTCTTTGCGGGCTATCATTTGTCAAAATATCATTTCGATGTCCCAACCTGCTTAGGAGATTTGGGGAATGTTATATTTCTTTCTGGATTAGCGCTGGGGTTGCCATCTATAATGAGTCCGCTCTCCACCCAAGTCTACAAAAAAATTCAGTATGCTAGCACAATTTCATAAGCAGCAACATATTATGTAATATGCACCAAATGCAAAATCATATCGTTCCCATATTTTTCATTGCAAACTTTTTCTAATTTCTCTCAGTTTCTTACTTTCACCAGGCATCACAATAACTATGACCATTAACGAAATAATAGGTAATTCATCATGAATCTGACATATAAAGTTATAAGTAACACAAAAATGATTTTTTTATCGAATACTTTCAGTAAAATCGATTGAGAATGATTTCAGGGCTTGCGCAGCTCGTCGCTAACTGGCCGAGAGCTGGAAAACAATGTTGGCCTCCCCATGCGGAAAAACGGATGAAGTCGCCCATTGCTTTGAATGAACTCTGGTCACTGCATCGTATCCTGTGCGGATCCTACCAACCATACAACTGATTCTCCTTTCTCTAGCGGTGTCTCTGTTGTCCGCCCCCGGTAGCTGAATGGTCAGCGTGACGGATTACCAATCCTCTAGGCCCGGGTTCGATTCTCGGCTGGGTCGGGGAATTTTTCTCCACCCATGAACTGGGTGTTGTGCTGTCATCATCCTATCATCCTCATCGACTGCAGGTCGCCGAAGTGGCACCCGGCGAACGGTCTTAACAAAGGGGGGCCCTAGCCATACGATTAAAAATAAATTAAACGGTACCTCTCAGTTTCCTATACGTAGCATCATTCCATCCTATAGTCACACTTGTTTCTAAAACTTATCCTGCTTTACCATTCCTCTACTTCATCTAAGTTTCAGTTATTAGGTGTCTGCATTCCTTTTTGCCTGCATCAGATCTTGAATTTTTTAATTTTCTCCTTTCGTCATATAAATTCTATATCGTTCAAAGATTCTTTATTTTCAGCCGGTCGCAGTACCAAAATACCATTGCAATATTGGCTAATGTTGTAAGTCCACGTAAGTTTATAATGCAAGCTGTTGGAACTGCACAAACCTCTCTAGGTTATTCTGATGTGCGCACAGATACACCTCCGGTTCGTTGCTCTTACCGTAGGGCTAGCTGTTTCGTTAAGGAACGCAGAAAGTTCCATGGTGCGAGGGTGGTGTCAGTTAGTACCATTCTCAATCTACATCGATAATCATGCGACTCAGGAGAATAAACGAAATGTGCAGAACACGCAGATTAAGAATGAGACGAATAAATAGAACAGAGTCTCTCTCATTTGAGGTTTATAGTGTCTCGGCTGCTTCCATTTGGTACAATTTCTGAAGAAACTGTCATATTTACTGTACTATTGGTTTTATACATTCTGTTGTTCTGCCAGTTAGAATTTGTCTGAAATTGTTATTGCCCATTACATTTAATTGCAGTTCTAGTCGGATGTGGCCAAAATTTGTAAGGTGCCAGGACATGGGCAATTACACGTTAGCCTAGCAACATTAGTATTATAATAAAGGGACTGGCAAGGGCATCAGATCATGACACTATTGAACTATGATAAACATGAGGCACTCTCGAGCAGTACTCCCTGCACGTCTGCAGGATTGAGCCACTAACTTAAAGCGTTGGTGAAAAGTATCGGAAGTTGAGGACTGTGCAATGTAAAGTCTGCAGATGGCAGTTTATCGCCCGGCTGCCGTGGGCCGCAGGTAGCGGTCACCGGAAACGCGGGGCAATACGGAGCTTTTGGGGATAGCCCGGCATCCGGAGCCACCTGTGCTGGGCAACACGTGGCGAAGACGGGAATTTCGTTTGCCCAGGGGCGTTATGACCTACTCGATCATTGGCTGGATCTCAGTGGAGGGATTTCGGCGATGATAGAGCGTTCGACATTGGCCGAAACTGAGTATTCTTCCGCCGCGTTTTCGTACGCGTGGGAGACGAGAGGATTGTGGGGTCTCAGCCATCGAGCGGTACGGACTTGGAGACGGCGTCTTGGCCATCGTCTTCGAAGGGAGATACACGGTCTGTATCGCAGCATTGCACCAACGCGTGTTCCGTGCTTAGTTCTACGGTTAGAGCTCTTTATGTGCTCAGAAGCGAGATTTTCACGAACGCCTAACGAAGTTATCCTTGCGAGGTGCCGAGTATTTATCAACGCAGCTGCCGGTAATAGGGGCACGTAATTGCAAATTGTTAATGTGCCGTTCTCAGGAATGTGTCGGTGGACAAAGAGATTCAAATTAGTTTTGTAAATTTTGTCAGTTGTGCGGAATACAGGGTGATTCAAAAAGAATACCACAACTTTAGGAATTTAAAACTCTGCAACGACAAAAGGCAGAGCTAAGCACCATCTGTCGGAGAATTAAGGAAGCTATAAAGTTTCATTTAGTTGTACATTTGTTCGCTTGAGGCGCTGTTGACTAGGCGTCAGCGTCAGTTGATGCTAAGATGGCGACCGCTCAACAGAATGCTTTTTGTGTTATTGAGTATGGCAGAAGTGAATCGACGACAGTTGTTCAGCGTGCATTTCGAACGAAGTATGGTGTTAAACCTCCTGATAGGTGGTGTATTAAACGTTGGTATAAAGAGTTTACAGACAATGGGTGTTTGTGCAAAGGGAAAAGTTCTGGACGGCCGAGAACGAGTGATGAAAATGTAGCACGCATGCAGCAAGCATTTGTTCGCAGCCCAGGAAAATCGACTCGTAGAGCTAGCAGAGAGCTGCAAATTCCACAATCAACTGTATGGAGAGTCCTACGAAAAAGGTTAGTTATGAAACCTGAACGTCAACTACCCGAGGCGATGGATCGGCCGCCAGGCAGCCCGTGACACAGCACTTCATCACTGGCCTCCAAGAAGCCCTGATCGTACCCCCTGCGATTTTTTCTTATGGGGGTATGTTAAGGATATGGTGTTTCGGCCGCCTGTCCCAGCCACCATTGATGATTTGAAACGAGAAATAACAGCAGCTATCCAAACTGTTACGCCTGATACGCTACAGAGAGCGTGGAACGAGTTGGAGTATCGGGTTGATATTGCTCGAGTGTCTGAAGGGGGCCATATTGAACATCTCTGAACTTGTTTTTGAGTGAAAAAGAAACCTTTTTAAATACTCTTTGTAATGATGTATAACAGAAGGTTATATTATGTTTCTTTCATTAAATACACATTTTTAAAGTTGTGGTATTCTTTTTGAATCACCCTGTATAACATTAAAACACCAACATTACGATCGAGTTATCGACTTCATTGTAGCTGGCATCTACCCTGTCCCAATAAGCTTTACATGTACTCTAGTACTGCACAGCTTGTCCAGACGGGAAGGAAAGAAGGTTTGCAGTCTTCTATGTCAGCGACGGACTAATAAGTTTACAAATTGATCTGGTGGTCAAACTACAACAAAATTAGGTGCAATTTCGTCTGGAAGTTTTGACTCAGCCTGATGGTTTGAAAGAGTCCTTACATCACTTTCTTTCATTGCTTATTGGTGCTTTCCTTTTTTAGGAAGCTTAATTCAACGATCGCTCTTTCATATTGCACTTGTCTTTTTTCTACTTTTCGTAACTGTGCTACTGTGAGTCACCGCTGAAATGATCTCGTGCTTGGTCAAAAGCACAATTTAGAACATTAATTGTAGATACTGTGATTTTCTGTAAATAACTGGAACTTCTTACGAAGATACCAAATATCTAAGTTACATCACGATATTGTTTGTTCACAGGCGTTCCAGAGCTACTGACACCACCATGGTGTGGATTTTCGTCCTTCTTTTGATGTTAGGTAAGTGAACTAAAATACAATTAGGTAAGTAAACAAATTATCTGACACCTTGCTAAAAGACTTTCAGGTCAGCAACAAGGAAAGTCATCAGTGAAATTGAAGTGTCTTCAGCTGAGACCTCAGTACAATATTTGCTGTTCACCAAAACTGAAAGTCAACAGTGAATCTTAAGCGTTTTCTGCTATTTGAGATTAAGCTTACTGAAATCTTTTATTCTAAACGAACATACAATATATAGATACTTATTGTACATACCAGTAAAAAAATGTTGAAGCAAGCGTCCATGTTACTGTTCACTATAGTTCAATTCTTTTATCTTGGCGGCTCGCGCATGCCCTCCCAGACGCTGGGGATTGCTGCGTTGCCAGTTGCACACGACGCACGCGCCAATAGAAACAGCGCCATAGTATAGCATAGTTCGCAAGCTTACGTGTAGGGGGGAGCGCGCAGTTCATGAAGTAAAGCCACCACGGCCGCATTAACCCTTTCGCTGCTACAAAGACGTGCTCCCTGCATTCCGCGCTGTCCGCGATTTTGTCACTGCACTGCTCGCCTGTGCAGACACATTGTGTTCCGACTGCTTTGACACTCTTTATCATTCGATTCCACAAAAACCATTTGGCTCAAAAATTAGATTTTTACCTATCTTCTTGACTGATACCTTCCCCCCATAAATGACTTAATTTGGTTTCGATGTTCAACGCAGTTATTATGCAGCATTAAATATAGTAAACCATTGCACGAAATTTTGAAGAGTTTGCAGAGGTAAAAGTTCATAGAGTATACTTTCCGTATGGTCGATTTTAGTTGTCCACATTTCATTCTCAACATTGTGGCAAGGTACCTATATATTTCATTTAATTTAAGTACCACATAAGTGTCGCACGTAATATTGAGAAATATTCCACCTTTCGCGACTGTAACAAAAGTTTTACTTACACTGGGCACGTTTGGCTTTATTTTAAAGCACTTCAATCAATCAAAAGGAAGTAGACAAAATACATTAAACAAAACTGTGGACTTACAAAAACAGTAGGACTAGAATATACTGTCAGTGAAGTGCTCAGAGCTATGTCAAATATAATTTTGTGTGTGGCACACACAAACAGCATTTATTTGCTAAAACACTGATGAGCCAACACAAACGTTGAATATTGTGCTACCGCAGCACAAAACTACGAAAGGTGACTTGGCAATGGAGGACACAAAATACAGTCCTCTTATGATGCTTCAAAAGAGAGAAACGCGTCTGGTCTACATAAGTCGCTTATTACAGTTGCAGAAGAGGGATATATTTCAGTACCATTGGTAAATCTGCGACTGTGGAACAAAAACAAGAAATAGAACATGAATACCATTGTGTATGTGCCATACCTTTCACCGATGGAAGTGCTTTAAAATAAAGCCAAACGCGCCGTGTGTATATAAAACTTTTATTGCAGTCGCGAAAGACGGAATATTTCTCAATATTACATACGACACCTATGTGGTACTTAAATTAAATGAGATATTGTTATACAGTAAATATTATATGAAATTTAGGTATCTTGTCCACATTTCATTCTCAACATTGTGGCAACTAAAATCGACCATACGGAAAGTATACGCTATGGACTTTTACCTCTGCAAACTCTTCAAAATTTCGTGCAATGGTTTACTACATTTAATGCTGCACATCAAAACAAAATTAAGTCATTTATGGGGGGGAAGGTATCCGGCAAGAAGACGTGTAAAAATCAAATTTTTTGGCCAAATAGTTTTTGTGAAATCGAATGATAACTGTGTCAAAGCAGTGGGAACACCATGTGTCTGCACAGGCGAGAAGTGCAGTGATGACAAAATCGCGCACAGCGCAGAATGCGGGGAGCACGTGTCTGCAGCAGTGAAAAAGTTAATGAAGAGGCAAAGCACCAGAAATTTCATTCAAACGAATAAAATTTGTGAAGTAAGGCACTCCAATATTGTTTTTAAATAAATAAAATATTAAGCACCACACAAGGTTTGAACTCATAACCTTTAACTTGGCAGCCCAACACCTTAACCGTTCCGCTACCTCAGATCATCTAATAGTGTAACTCCATAATGACTCTAACACCGCACGCAACTACTTATAAACACTTGGTATGACTATGAATTACTCACGCTTCGTCGAAGTACAATAGGAAATAAACAATTACCGCTATTCTTTATTGCGAAAAAGCAGTTCGTGAGATTGAAACAAACACATTTCCTTGCTATCGCCTGAATTAGGAGTCTTATTGCTTATTTGGTTTAATTAATTAATAGAATATGAAGCAATTGGTATAAAGAATGCTTTTTCCAAACTTTCTGTAAAAGAATGTCTGCTATCAAGACATTGCTTTTGTTCTATTGCTTTATTTATGACAGAACGTTTCTAAACCTGAAGACACTCGTCCGTGCTCTGCACTGCTGTCGAGATCTGGCAACGTCGTTCCCTGTTCATTGGCTGACTGTGTTTTGTGACGTCAGATGCGCAGAACGAACCTAAACTCGGCCGCCAAGATATATGACGCGCACTTTAGTCAAATTTTAATTGCATCGTGCAGTTAACAGATTCATCCGAAGGAGATTATATCAGATTGAAATAACATTGGAATGCCCTCATGGAAAGAACGGAAGAACTAAGATACTTTTACGAGTACTTGAGATGACAGCTCGTGGTAGACGCATTGGTCGATTTTAATCGAAGTTAAAGCTTTCCCATACGTAGAATTTTGCAGATTGCTATTGCCATAGTATTAAAGGACGAGAAAAATACTCTGCATTTTAACCAGAAGCATACAATCAACAAAATTCATTCTTCTCATTCAACGTGAGCTACATTCTTGCCCTTTCTACCAACTCTTGATAACGGCCCTATAGAGAATTACTGCCAAACTAATACAACGTGGCCAAATAATGACTATACGAGATATTGGATTTGTTCTACATGAATTAATATTTTTGCTTCATTAACTCTTAATTTGTATCAATTTTTCATCCTCGACGCTGAGAATTACAAAGCGATGCTTCTGCTAGTATGTGTGGTTTTAAAATATAGTAAGGTTTACTTTATTTATGTCAGCGATCTTACCGCAGAAGGTGAACGCGATGCGCAGATGACTGTTCAGTGCTTATGGCCCATGTGTAGTAAAGGGTTTTCCGTGCATTGTTGAATCTGTTGCTGAAAACATTGCTCATTTATGGAACCTGTTAATATAGCTAAATAATTACGATTTAATGCTGATAACAAATTACAGTTAAAAGCGACAGTCCTTTTCCACCCTGACACATCTCATTTTTTTATGTGTACAGGACGTTCAGAAATTCTCCTTACATACTTCTAGGACTTGAAATGGCGAGTGATACATAATATTATAAGTACGAACTCATGTCCAGAAACGTACTGTTTCCGTGCTTCATGTTTTCTGGGTAAGTTTGAAATAGGGTAGTCATGGTGACGGGTGCTTACAGCGAATCGGCTGATGTCATTTTTACTGAGATCGCATATGTTATGTAGCCAGTTCAAGAAAACGGAGTGGGAAGTTTTGAGTGCGAATTATTTTATTGTTTCTGAAGATATTCGTCTTCAGAATTCATACACATTTGCATGTGTTCAAAGCAACTCTTTAAATATTTTTTTCCATTTTGATGTTGGTACCACGCAAACATTGTGCTGATCTTGTTGAACGATTTTTGTTTGGCGAAAGACAATAAAAAGACATTGTCGGGTACATACGGGCAATGACACATTAATTCGATATTTTTGTCCGTCAAATAACGAACTCTGTGACGTAGTATTTGTCATGATTCAGAACGATGCTAAGTTCATGGTGCCGTTCCTGTTTTCATCGACTGCTCGGGAGAAAGTAAAAAGTATATCACTCAGCATTAACTGTTCTTCCCTCCTCTACAAGAGTTGTTGGGACACATCAGGGTAACCACAGAAACAAGGGAGTTATTTGCTAGTGCATAGCTAATGAGCTATTTTGGTTGGCTTCGGTTGCTCTTCGAACATCCAAACAGTTCATTGCTGCTTGGTTTACAGCTTTAAGGAATGTATGTTATTTCGGCCTACTGTTAAGACAACTTAGCAAAATTTTATAGCTGATTTTTTTTTCAGTATTTCTGTATTTAGTAACACCAACTCACACGAGCCTGCTTTAGAGCTAAGGTCGAACTCTGCGGAAACCATCGAGAACAGATCTTTTTCACAGCTAAATATACATGCTAAATCTAATCCAGGTAAATAAAACACCCTCAGTACTTTTTAGTGTGACACTTTCGAACTCAAGTATTTACAAGAAGAGTGTCCCAGTCCAATTAAGGTTCATACTTATTAATTTTATCGCTCCTTAATTTTATCACATGCATTTACTGCTAGTGAAATCTTTTCTTAGTACCTTCGTAAGCGTTATTGTCAAGTTTATTCCCGTATTGTGTCCGTGGTTATCCAGTAGGTAGATCACCAAACTCCTGGAGACGCGAAGTTCAATCCTGGATGGGGACGGGGAGTTTTCATCGTTCCAGTCCCTCCATAACGGTCCCAGGTTCACTCATCCTGCTACCTAATGAGTACCGAGGATCTTTCCTGGGGATAAAACACAACAGAGGTTCATGACTTCCTACCCTCCCACTCTTACCATTGTGGTGACAAAAGGCTGTACTATGTACCAAAAGCCAGACCAATAGCTTGGTCACGGGCTTGTGCCACAGACTGTACCTTTTTCATTACTATATTATTTTATTTAATTTCTGTCTAAGGGTTGTCTCACAACGAAATAGGCTTTCTATATGCAAACTGCACGTACGAAAAAGAATTTTCACCAAATTAGGATTCGACGCCAGGTCTCCTGCTCACTAGGCAGTAGCGTTAATCACTCAGACACTGCGGCACAGTGACGTAACATAACTTCACGGATTGCCCTGTCACATTTCTTTCCTCAATTCAAATTCCCATTCACGGCTCAGACCACTTGATATTCCCCATAAACTCGAACAGTATTGCAGAGGTTCTCCAACTGTATTAGAATGCCACCTCAGCCTCTAACACACTGGGATATCCTGATTGAAACGCTGGGATTAGTATTCCGATGAAATAAAAGTAAACGGTTCTAGAAACACTTTAATTTTTCCAAAACCACTGGTACAAAATTTCATTCGTCGGTTCAGTCTGCATATAAAGGGTGGTCCATTGATAGTGACCGGGCCAAGTATCTCACGAGAAAGGCATCAAACGAAAAAACTACAAAGAACGGAACTCGACAAGCTTGAAGGGGAAACCAGATGGCCCTTTGGTTGGCCCGCTAGATGGCGCTGCCATAGGTCAAACGGATATCAGCTGTGTTTTTTTTAAATAGGAACCCCCATTTTTTATTACATTTTCGTGTCGTACTTAAAGAAATATGAATGTTTTAGTTTAACCACTTTTTTCGCTTTGTGATAGATGGTGCTGTAATAAGTACGTGGTATCACTCAACATTCCGCCAGTGCGGACGGCATTTGCATCGTGATACATTACCCGTGTTAAAATGGACCGTTTACCAATTTCGGAAAAGGTCGATATCGTGTTGATGTATGGCTATTGTGATCAAAATGCCCAACGGGCGTGTGCTACGTATGATCCTCGGTATCCTGGACGACCGTTCGCCGGATAGTTACCTTATTTAAGGAAACAGGAAGTGTTCAGGCATGTGAAACGTCAACCACGACCTGCAACAAATGATGATGCCCAAGCAGGTGTTTTAGCTGCTGTCGCGGCTAGTCCGCACATCAGTAGCAGAAAAATCCTGAGCGAGAATCGGGAATTTCAAAAACGTTGGTGTTGAGAATGGTACATCAACATCGATTGCACCCGTACTAATTTTCAATGCACCAGGAATTGCATGGCAACGACTTTGAACGTCGTGTACAGTTCTGCCACTGGGCACGAGAGAAATTACTGGACGATGACAGATTTTTTGCACGCGTTCTGTTTAGCGACGAAGCGTCATTCACCAACAGTGGTAACGTAAAGCGGCATAATATGCACTATTGGGCAACGGAAAATCCACGATGGCTGCGACAAGTGGAACATCAGTGACAGTCGTGCGGCATTACGGGAGGAAAGATAATTGGCCCCCATTTTAGCGTTGGCAATCTAAATGGTGCCATGTACGCTGATTTCCTACGTAATGTTCTACCGATGTTACTACAAGATGTTTCATTGCACGAGAAAATGGTAATGTACTTCGAACATGATGGATGTCCGGCACATAGCTCGCGGGCTGTTGAAGCGCTATTGAATAGAATATTTCGTAACAGGTGTATTGGTTGTCGAAGCACCATACCATGGCCCGCACGTTCACCGGATCTGACGTCCCCGGATTTCCTTCTGTGGGGAAAGTTGAAGGATATTTGCTATCGTGATCCACCGACAATGCCTGACAACATGCGTCAGCGCATTGTCAATGCATGTGCGAACATTACGGAAGGCAAACTACTCGCTGTTGAGAGGAATTCGTTACACGTATTGTCAAATGCAATGAGGTTGACAGATATCATTTTGAGAATTTATTGCATTAATGTGGTACTGAAAGGTAATCGTGCTGTAACAGCATGCGTTCTCAGAAATGATAAGTTCACAAAGGTACATATATCACATTGGAACAACCGAAATAAAATGTTCAAAAGTACCTACGTTCTGCATTTTAATTTAAAAAACCTACCTGTTACCAACTGTTCGTCTAAAATTGTGAGCCATACGTTTGTGACCATTACGGTACCATCTATCGCAAAACGAAAGAAGTGGTCGAACTAAAACATTCATATTTCTGTACGTACTACACGAATATGTAATAAAAATGGTGGTTCCTATCTATTAAAAAAAAAACACGCAGTTGATATCCGTTTGACCTATGGCAGCGCCCTAGCGGTTCTTCCACAGCGCCATCTGAATTCCCCCTTCAAGCTACATAAGTTTCGTTCGTTGTAGTTCTTTCATTTGACGCTTATTTCGTGAGATATTTGGCGCGGTCACGATCAATGGACCCCCCCTGTATACGCCATAGATGTATGACGCTTGAAAAGGTCTCTGGAACCATATGGTTTCTTTTTGATTAGACTTGTCATCATAATAAAAAGAAAACAAGTAACTAATACACATACACACAAAACATACAGGATGTTCCAGTAGGATTGTTCAGTAACAGGCGTGTGAGGGGAACGATAATACGAAACAGAAATGTAGCATGGCAAACTCAGGGCTCTAAAATGCATACCTTAAGAGCTCTGAGTACTTGTTCAGTAGAAGAGACTTGTTTCACAGTGGTGAAGATGAGCAAGTGCTCATAGCTCTTAAGGTATTTAAATTAGAACCCATGTTCATTGCACATTTTTCTCGATTTCTTCCATACTACCATTTTACAAAATACGGTAGAAGAGATTTGTCTCACAGTATCATAGCGACACGGCCTATTCAGGGCTGCTACGCACCCAGTGAAACAGTGGTATCTTTAACGTTTATTTCCAACTGCAATGTAGAGCCTAACGGCCGTCCATTAGGACACGCATTGAGTGTGCAAGAGTAGCCGGTTGCAGAATGGACTGTTTCCCACCGTGTGCGGGAATAAGAAACTCGCATGGCTTGCTCAGGGCCTACGAAGTTTACCAGCTGTGGACACACACGACACTCATGGTCACCATGTTGTGTGCTTGGGTGCAATTGCCGACACTAGATCTTCGATGTCGAGTAGCAATGGCCCCAGTCGCCCAAGACAGTGGCCGATGATGTCTAGGAGGCCCCCAAGTGGACTATAGACAGCTTAAAGTCCATCGACCGAGGAGCCTAAGAGGGCGGAGGATGGCCGGACAGCAGCTTCTCTCTTCAGTGAACTTTCAAAGACCATCAGCTGCTGCATCATGGGTGCGGAACTTGAAAAGTTGATCAGTGGGCAAGAAGCCAGCAGAACTTCACCATCAGAGTGTTAGTCATGGTTTCTCTGAAAGTCGATTGACTGTCATTCTGCAGAGAAGTTGGCGTCACCACTGAATACTCTCAGCCACAAAACTCGATTATTTATACACTCATTGTTACTCTCCCGATGTAGTCTTAGTGGGGGAAGATGGAGAGGGGTGGGAGAGTTGATTTGCCCCACGTTACTTGTCCCATCAGCATTTCCTGGCTTCCTCTGCTCTAGGGCTCTGCATCTGGCACGTTTTGCAAAGTGCGTTCGTATGTGGAATGTGTGAGATTTCGGCTGCATGCAAGTTACTGGGCATTACCTCACTCTTGATCACACTGTGTAGTGGTTTTATCTGATCTGAGCGCTTCACCAGTGGGCGATGTCATTAACCTGTCAAGCCCAGAGTATCTGATGTAATATCAATACTACTGACCATTGGCCTACTTGATTACCACATGGAGTCGAACTGGTCTGTCTAGCATGGTAGTGTTCGGAATAAAACTTCAAAAAATTTTACAATTAGTGCGCTGAACTTCTTTGGAGCGCAATAGCATCTAAGATGAAGAAGCATTCATAGTTCCTATGGTATACGTTTAAGAGGCCATGTTTAATAGTCATTTTTGCTTCGAATGATCGTTCTTGTCACATACCTCAATACTGGCCATTCCTCCTGGGACACCCTGTATAGGCCCTAAGTATGTTTTAAGAGGATAGGATAGAGGTGTGGCCATGGGCTTGCTGAAGGAACCATCCCGGTATTCACCTTAAATGATTTAGGAAAACTGTGAAAACCCTTTAACACGATGGCCGGACAGAGGTAAGTCCGCCCTCCCGAATATGTAGTCATTGTCTTAACAACTGTACTACCTCGTTCGGTTGGTCCCTATTGTGTTCCGATTTTTCTTGGATACGAAGACTGTTTGAAAATAGACCTTCGGCTGAAAATGTCCATTGTGGAAAATAAACGCTCGTTGCAAAGTCACGGTTTTATTCAAATGATGAGATTTAAACGAACAGCGTGGAGGAAACTAAGTTTTTCTTCAAAGTTACGGAGGCATTGGTGTCCACGCGGAAGCAACCTACCAGAAATTGATTAAGTGTATATACAGGGTGGTCCGTGGATAGTGACCCGGCCAAATATCTCACGCAATAAGCATCAAATGAAAAAACTAAAAAGAACGAAACTCGTCTTGCTTGAAGGGGGAAACCAGATGGCGCTATGGTTGGCCCAGTAGATGGCGCTGCCATAGGTCAAACGGATAGCAACTGCGTTTTTTTAAATAGGAACCCCAGTTTTTATTACATATTCGTGTAGTACGTAAAGAAATATGAATGTTTTAGTTGGCATATTGGAAGGAAGGATAATTGGCCACCATTTTATCGATGGCAGTCTAAATGGATTTCCTACGTAATGTTCTAGCGATGTTACTACAAGATGTTTCACTGCATGACAGAATGGCGATGTACTTCCAACATGATTGATGTTCGGCACATACTCGCATGTGGGTGAAGCGGTATTGAATAGAATATTTCATAACAGGTGGATTGGTCGTCGAAGCACCATATGGGGCCCATACGTTCACCGGATCTGACGTCCAAGGATTTCTTTCTGTGGAGAAAGTTGAAGGATATTTGCTATCGTGATCCATCAACAACGCCTGACAACATGCGTCAGCGCATTGTCAATGCATGTGCAAACATTACGGAAGGCGAACTACTCGCTGTTGAGAGGAATGTCGTTACACGTATTGCCAAATGCATTGAGGTTGGCGGACATCGTTTTGAGCATTTACAAGTAATCACGCTGTAGTAGCATGCGTTGTCAGAAATGGTAAGTTGACAAAGGTACATGTATCACATTGGAACAACCCAAACAAAATTTTCAAACGTACCTACGTTCTGTATTTTAATTTAAAAAACCTACCTGTTACCAACTGTTCGTCTAAAATTGTGAGCCATATGTTAGTGACTATTACTGCGCTATCCATCACAAAGCGAAAAAAATGGTCCAAATAAAACATTCATATTTCTTTACGTACTACACGAATATGTAATAAAAATGGGGTTTAATATTTTAAAAAACGCAGTTGATATCCGTTTGGCCGATGGCAGCGCCATCTAGCGGGGTAACCATAGCGCCATATGGTTTCCCCCTTCAAGCTAGACAAGTTTCGTTCTTTGTAGTTTTTTCGTTTGACGCTTATTTCGTGAGATATTTGGCGCGGTCACTATCAATGGACCACCCTGTATAATAGAATTCACATGCCATGTGGATGAACAGCAACGGCTGTTTACACATTGCTTGCGGATATTTGTTCCGAAGTCGTACCCAATGTGACAATTTCAAACGTACGTCTGGATAGCATGCCGTTCAGCTGTGGCCTTAATTACAGAAATATGTGAAATTATTTAGGGAAATGGTAGAAAACGTAGTTCATGATAGCTGAGCACGGGTTTAAACTTTTGTTCCCACAAATATGAGTTGGAAGTTATAGTTCTTGGTTGATCCAGCTCGATATTGTGCATAAATAGAATATGCTTGAAAGTGAAATGCCTACCACTTTACCTGTCACCCCCAAAGCTACGAATGGTTAGATTAGATACAAACAGTAAAAGAAGTTTGATAGAAAACGACGAATATCTGCTATGGAGTTTGGTCATCGGTTGGTTTAATGTCGAGCCGCCGTTGCAGGACTCCTTTTTGTAGAATTATCACCTAGGAAATAAGTTTCAAAAAAGTATTCAGAACTCTAGCAAGCTACTTCTCCGATACTGATAGGTTCAGTAAACACTGAGAGCTTCCGTTACAAGTAAGGATGAGAGCGACACCTGCTACTAAAGTGACTGCTGCGGACTTTTTGTAGAACGCTGAGGACTCCCGACTGTCAACTGGCCTAAGGAAACAGAGGCCCACGCAATTAATGTTCCGCTGCTGTTAGGCAGGCGTGTCTGTCCTCTGTTTGGTGGGATCAGCGGGGAATATCGTCCGGGCAAGAAAGCGGCAGAGGCCCGGCGGCTTGTTTGTCCTCGTCGCTCGACAGAGCAGCTGCTGGACGGTCTCAGAAAAAAAAGGGGGCCCGTGGTTTGTCACTCGCAGTAGCCATGAGAAATTCTTGTAATTGTCTTCCAGTTAACAAGGAGACGGAAAACGTTGCTGAAGTTCAGTTATTCTTGATACGAGCTATTTTGTATTCTGGACATCCGCAGCTGTTAAAAGGCATGATGTTAGACATAATTCCACTAACAGCTGGTAAAATTGTTGCTTATTGAAACACAGCCGGTTTCGCGACCTAAAGCCGCATCATCAGGTGCGACAACGTTAAAATGTTATAAGCATACCCTTTGCTCCTTGTCCAAATTTACTATACAGCGAATATTGTCAACAGTACGGCGATCTAAAGGTAACGAAGGCGTCCTCCATTCATTTAGGACAAATTCTTGGCACGTGATACTTGCAGTTATAGAACCATGGTTTAAATTAGCCTGCATCTGTGGGAGGCAGGGTAACCCGGTGTTGGACGAAGTTATAGTGGTCCGCGTGGACAACTAAGAAAGATAAAGGAGCAATGCCTATGACCTTTTAACTTTGTTGCACCTGATGATGCGGCTTTAGACCGCGACACCGGTATTGTTTCAATAAACAATTTTATCTACTGTTAGCGGCATTCTTATTAACATCGTTCTTGATACGGATGCTGCAACGTTAATGGAGCATAATATGTGACAGATACGATAAAAATGGGGGACAATGTTTCTCTTCCTCCACCCTCCTTCCCTCCTTCCCTCCTTCCCTCCTTCCCTCCTTCCTCTTCTTCTCCTTCTTCTTCTTCTTCTTCAAGATGCTCCATGTACCCTCCTTTCTGTTACAACATGAACAACAGGAAAAAAGTTTATTCTAATAATGTATCCGAATGTATCCGTCAAACAACGCAATCAAATGGCATCCTGGTCTCTTTCTTTAACTGGAGATTAACATTAAATCTTTAGCCGGAGTGAAATAATCATTCATAGGTAACCAGTCACACGGAGAAAGCACGCAGCAAACTAAAGTCATTGACATTTATGAAGTTCGTCATTTTTATGTTCTCCGTCGTTCTTTGCTCATACAGCTCAGAATTCTAGCCCAAATGGTCCAGATGGGACCCTGTGATCGCCGTATCATCCTCTGCCAATGGCGTCATTTGGATGTGTTGTGGAAGAGCGTGAGGTGAACACACCGCTCTCCTGAGCGTTGTCGGTTTTACAGATTTTGCAGCTACTTCTCATTCAAATAGTTCGTCACTGTAAACCACACAATTTAGTGCACCCCAAACCCGTCCTCCCCCGACGAAAATCATTGGCAGTACTGGAAATCCAACGTGGAACTCTGCATGAACACAGACACACTCCCCCCTGACGAAGATACAGAAGCGGACTCGTTCCGTACTTGCTCCTATAGTACGAGGGACGTCCAATTTTTCTCAGCCAATTTCAGTTGAAAGAAGACGGGATTCGTAGTGGGACATCATGGGATATTCTCAATCCAGTCCCTACAATTTCATGAAGTTCCAATAGGTGGCGGCTTTACAAGCAGCTTTTAAACTGGCGTCACGGACAGAGGTGTAGGTAGAACCCGTTGTCTATCGGTCGCGTCTTTGATTAGTAATGAAAAAGTCCTCGGTCACGCTTTGGAGACCCGCCACCGCTTAAATTTTGATTAATAATCAGCATTGGTGGCAGACGACTTCTTGCATAGGAAGTAACCCTTATTCTGCCAACAGTCTTGTCAAAGAGGTGGATGAGCGGACAGAGGTTCAGGGCACTCTCTTGTCTTTAGGGTTGGAAACTGCCCCTAAATTCGGAAGAGTCACCAACGGTCAACGGCATGAGGATTCGGAAGCCAATGGAATCCACTGCATTAAAGACACTTAACTTGTATCAGGAGGACATGTGGTTTGTAACTAAAAAAAGTGTCATGATGATCTCTCCACTGGCAACGGATTCCGGAATAGTCCTCCATTCGGATATTCGGGAGGGGACTGCGTTAGGGGAGGTGAACATGAGAAAAATGTTCAATTACTAACGAAGGGATAACGTTCTACGAGTTGTGTGTGGAATTTCAGAAGCTCGAACGTGACAGAGCAGCTAGAAAATCTGAAAAGGGGGATGCAAAGGCTCAGTCTAGATAAAGCAGGGGTCAGTGATGTGAAATGGTAATGACAAGTATTTCTGTTCAGATGAGTACAGGGTGATATCAACAGCAGCAGAAAAAGTTACAATGGGAGTAGAATTCGTTATGAATAGGAAGGTAGGGCAGAGACTGTGTTACTGTGAACAGTTCAGTGATCTTATCAGAGTCTACAGCAAGCCAACACGGACAACCATAGTTCAGGTATACATGCCGACGCAAAAGCAGAAGATGAGGAGATATAGAAAGTGTATAAGGACATTGAAACGATAATAAGGTACGTAAAGGGAGATGGAAATCCAATAGTAATGGAGCATCGGAATGTAGCTATTAGGGAAGGAGTAGAAGAAAAGATTACAGGGGAATATGGCTTTGGGACAAGGAATGAGAGAGGAGGAAGACTATTTGAGTTGTGCAACAAACTTCAGCCAGTAATAGCGAATACTCTGGTAGGGGGAGATTTCGGTTAGTTGTGATAGAAGAAGAAAAAGAAGTCGATTAAGAAGAGATAGGGAATACAGAATTAGAATCAAAGTTTAAGAGAGCTTTGGAGGACTTAAGATTAAATAAGGCAGAAGGGATCGTTAACATTTCATCAGAATTTTTAAAATTATTAGGGGAATTAGCAACGAAACAACTATTCATGTTGGTGTGCAGAGTGTATGAGTCCGGCAATATACCGTCTGACGTTTGCAAAAATATCATCCACTCAATTCCGAAGACTTCAAGTGCAGACGAGTGCGAAAACTACCGCACAATGAGGTTAACACCCAATGCGTCCAAGTTGCTGACAAGAATAATATGCAGAAGAACGGGAAAGAAAACTGAGGATGTGTTAGATGACGATCACTTTGGCCTTAGGAAAGGTAAAGTCCCCAGAGAGGGAATTCTGACTTTGCGGTTGATAGTGGAAGCAAGGCTACAGAAAAATCAAGAATGTTGAAAAGTATTTGCCGACCTAGAAAAGGAAGGTTCAGGAGTGGAATTAAAATTCAAGGTGAAAGGGTATCAGTGATACGACTCGCTGATGACATTGCTGTCCTGAGTGAAAGTGAAGAAGAATTACATGATCTACTGGATGGAATGGACAGTCTAAGGAGTAGAGAAATATGAATTCAGAGTAAATCGAAGAAAGACGGAAGTAATGAGAAGAAGCATAAATGAGAATAGCGAGAAATTTAACGTGAGGATTGATGGTCACGATGTAGGTGAAGTTGAGGATGTCTGCTATCTAGGCAGCAAAATAATCAGTGACGTACTTAGCAAGGAGGAAATCAAAATCAGATTAGTACTGGTGAAAAGGGCGTTTCTGGCCAAGAGATGTCTACCAGTATCAAACATAAGCCCTAATTTGAGAAAGAAATTTCTGATGATGTACATTTTGAGCACAGTATTGTATGGTAGTGAAACGTGGACTGTGGGATAACTGGAACAGAAGAGAAGCATTTGAAATGTGTTGCTACAGATGAATGTTAAAAATTAGATGGACTTATTAGATAAAGCATGAGGATGTTCTGCGCAGAATCGGAAAGGAATATGTCGAAAACAAAGAGGAGGAGAAGCGACAGTATGATAGGACATCAGTTAAGACATCAGGGGCTGTAGAGGAAGACAGAGATTGGAATACATCCAGCAGATAATTGAGGCCGTAGGTTGTAAGTGTTACTCTGAGATGAAGAGTTGGCACAGGAGACGAATTTGTGGCGGGCTGTATCAAACTAGCCAGAAGACTGATGACTCAAAAGAAAAAGAAAGCGGAGGTCCGTTTCAAGAAGAGAGTTGTCATTTAGTTTCTTTCGGCAAGGTATTGGAGCATCGCAGATATCGATAGAGGGTCTACGGAGACCTGGCAGTGAACAAAAGCATGGTGAGTGGTTTAGCGAGGGATCTATCCCCATTCCAGCAAGGTCGTGCAAACCTGTCCGATCTCATACATGCAAGCCTACCGAACACAGCAATGACTCCTGTAGTGTTGGAAAGTGCGGACAGTCTCATTCGAGGTGATCGACGGATCACACTCAGATACCTTGCTGCACAAGGTGATGTCTCTAACGGCAGTGCTTTGAAGAATTTTGTTGTACCCTCGAGAAATTGAAAAAACGACTTCAGCGTGTTCTTTGCCACAAAAATGCAAGGTGTCCCTCAAACCTAGGCACCCGAGAGAAGCTCAAAAGCTTCAGTGTACTGTTTTCTGTCATTCACCTTTCAGCCCACATCTCACATCTTCCGACTTCCAACTGTTTGACTCAATAAAGGATGCGCTCTACGGGAAGCAGTACTTGGGTGATAGGGAGGTCACTGATGCAGCAAGACGCTGTTGCGATGTCGACCAGTAGAGTGATATCACGCGGGCATAGAGGCCCTCCCAGTAAGGTCGCGTAAGGCCGTCGCATTGAACGGAGATTATGACGAAAAAATGGATTTTCGTAGCCAAAGAGTGGGGAATAATATGGTGTACTGGAGGCCTGAGCACAAACAAGCTACTTTCAGCAAAAAAGTATTGCATTGCTTACTGAACGCCTCTCGTAAATAAACGACTGTTTATTTTTAAGTAAAGGGAAGCGAAAGACATATAGCATAAAACAGACTTTTATTTTGTTGCTTAGATGAACATTCCAAGTTGGTGATGGTGATGGTGATACAGATTGGAACGGTAGGCAGGGAGCCACCTTTGCAGCCCATATACACAGTGTTATTATTTTAAAATAAATAAGTATTTACAAAATGTACAAGTATTTCAATAAAGCACTGCCTATTGACAATACCATAATCAAAGTACACTAAATCAGAATGTCTACTGTGTTTGTTGCAGGAGTCTAGCGCTAGTAGTTTACGAGATATCGTAGTTTGAACATTGTAAATACATGACAGTTGTTTTTTCCATGCGAAAGCACAAATCAGTGTGAATTTCACATGTATTCGTATGTGCAGCCCTACATAGATATTAATATGTCTCCTGACGGTCGTGTTATTAAATGGGACACTGCCTTGGTCAAACAAAAGACGGTGGTAAATACAGTACAACTGTGGGGTCGGACACTTACAGAGCCATTACCAGCGCCAGCACACGCTTGCAGTCTGCCATGCAGTGATTGCTTCACATGTTCTAGCATTTCAGTAGAAATTCCAACGCAGACAGCAGTAATAAGCCGTTTCATTCCATCTGTATTGTTTGAAGAGGTTGCGAAAGTTGACGTCTGTTGGGATATCTTTCAGCGTACATGGTCACAAACGAACAGCATGCTTTCTACATTCAACAGAAACCATGAGCATGTCCGCTTTTTTCTCATTTGAAATACCATCTTCCAAATACGGCCTACTACGCTGTTATCTCAAGATAACTGACAGGACCTTCGCAATGGAATCACAGTGAACACACAACACAACGTGAAAAAACGTAGCGTCGTGGCCTTGTAGCTAAGCAATAGGATGGAGAAAACGGTTTTCGGTGTTTACGAGTTGTCGTATTGTGAACACTGTAAACTACTTACACTAACCTTCTGCAATAAAAACCACTGGCACTCGCATTTACGCAAATTTCAGGATTTTAGTGTCAACAGGGATTCTCCCACTCAAAAATCTGTAACTGTTGTAAGTAACTGCACTTTCGTTAACGTTTGATAATCTGTGTACTGGCTGCATATACACACCCTACCTTACAATTCACTTTTGTGAAAACCGCATATGCATAGTGTCACCAATGAGATGATATATATGAAAATGGTATATTCAGGCTTGTGTACGGATTCTGGGAAAGTGCACTCCATCTGTAAAGATGTAGTGCATTCTGTTCTATAGTTTTGTCCTAGCGTTAGTTCTTACAAAGCAGGCGTGACAGTAGACATCGTATGAATCCAGAGAAGCGCTATAGGGTACGTAGCCTGTCGGTATAGCCCAGACGAAAGTGTGTATCGTCCCACCTGTTAGTGAGTAGTTAAAATGGTTTAAATACCTGACAATCTCTTGCCTTCAGTGTCCATCGACGACTGCATACATGAGCTAAAATATGCGTGTTCAATAAATACAGGATACCATAGGGGTCTAATGGATTTTACTGCAATGATATAGGCCACAACTGAAGTAAAGTAACTACGTAGATTCATTCACTTCAAAACCTGTATCTCATGAGTTCATGATCAATCTTCGCTGCAATAAGCCTCGTTGTTACTACAACAGCTAACCGATGGTAGTACATACTACACTGGCGAAATTAAACAGTCCAGATGTATTAATTTGATAGAAATGCTTGTGTGAGGTCCATTGCATTGTTCAACACTAGTACTCAACAAAGTACGAATATAATGTCAGATATCATTCTGTCTTTTGCGATATTGAATCAAACTGTTTGACTCACCGAAATAATCCATCACTGCACTGTTCTAACATGCTGTTTTAGAAAATGTCCAACAAACGAGTTGCTCTATTGAAAATCCAAACCTGAATCATGCACCAAGAACTTATGTCAACTGTACGCACAGATCTGTCCTCTAGTCGGTCCAACACTCATCTGGCCTAACAATAGTCGAGGCCGAGTATTTATACTCTTCCTACAATGTACTACTAGTTATAATAATGCAAAACATATTTTATAACAAGAAATAGTTTAACAATATTATCAAACACTCAGTAATATTCCCTACTTTGCTAAAACTAGTTTAAGACTTTTCTAAACACAGAAAAATCACATTAATATTGAAATTGCAGAAATAAGCATTCTTTCAACGCTAAACGATCAATTATCTATATTTTGTTAATTAGACGCGAAATTTAATTCCTACCGTTTACAGGTGATGGGAAATGTATTATGTTTTTATCCAAGCATTTTCCATATATTGATTTCCTGAATCTGATTTTGACTGTTTATGGTACAAAGGGTATTGTGCCTATTATTGTTTGGTATTGCTATTATTCTTCTAAAAGCCTTTTTGCTATTATCGAAAAGTAACTGAATTTAATCATAGCTGGAAATAAAAGAGTATTTATCTAGTAATACATAATGCAGGGGTGGTAACCATAAGCCTGGAACGTTACAAGTGTAACAGAAATCCTCGGGGAAGTTAAAATGGAGCTGTCTGATTAAGACGACGTATTTTTCGAAAAACGATTGTTGAGTAAATTTAGAGTTCCCGTTTTCGAAAAATTCTGTTGCTGCCATCTTGTGTCTCACGTAGGAATCGTGAGAGGAAGATACATGACCTTAGGAAGCCTCTACATGAGAGTGGTGTAAAATCGGAAAACAATAATGTTGGTGCAAGTTACCTGCCGCCATGCACTGTAGAATGGCGTACGGAGTATCTATGTAGATAAATATGTCAAGACTCATTTCACGATTAGAAAGTGGGAGCTGGTTGCTGTTCGGACGGAAGGAAACAGAGAAAGCGTGGAAGCTGTGATTAGAATTTCATGGTGCAGCACGGTACGTACGGGGTACCCGGGGAGTCAACGTGTCCCTCCATGACTTGATACAGTTGAGAAATAAATTGTTGTTTGACTGGTATCTTTGCTTTGAATTTGATGGAAAGTGTTGATCTCAGTGTTGCAAAATTTTTTTCGGCATCACATTGTTTCAGCTATGAAGACGTGACTTATGCAAATGGATAGTTACATTGTAGAGGAACGATTAGTTGGATGAGTCCAGGCGAACAAACGTCTACAAAATGGGCAAACAATTACAGACGAGAAGAGTGCGTTAAGAAGTTACTTTGGCAAGAGGCTGCTTGACTTAAAGCACCCCTTCTTCATCGGGAGAAACGGTCTTTAGTTTCAGACAGTGTGTAAGACAGGCCGCGCGATGGGCCTCTGAAAACTGGAGAGGAAATATGTGCCGCCGTCACTCAATCAACTGAGCAATCAGCAACTAAATTTAAATACAGCGGCCAACTACGCGTGACCACATTGCAAGAGACCTTTGTTGACACTTGGATACCACTTACCTCACACAATGAACACAAACAAGCCAATAACACAACACAGTGGATTATATAAATTACAATGTAACAGTTGCCCTGCATTTTACATAGGAAAACCTGGAAAGACCTTCCACACACGGTATAAAGAACACACCGACGCCTTTCGACTAAACCATTTTGAAAAATCTACAATAGCTAACCACATGTATATTAATAAACACAGACTTGACGACATCCACAACAGCCTAACTGTACTTCCACAGAACCCAACAGAAAAAAATTTAATCTACTAGAACAGTTAGAAATAATGCTACACAAAGAAAAATATTCCGAAAACTTGTTGAATGAACAAACAGAGTTCCAACAGCCACAATTTTTTCCACACCTGTAAAAGTTTATTTTTTCCTGAGAAATAAAATCTCTAATAACACAAATAGCTGACAACCCACAACATGGTGCCAAATAATCATTTTAATAGTACCTGTGTACTAGTAATTCCATACCATATTATCTTCTGTGTAGCAAGAAAATCGATTATACACTCCTGGAAATTGAAATAAGGACACAGTGAATTCATTGTCACAGGAAGGGGAAACTTTATTGACACATTCCTGGGGTCAGATACATCACATGATCACACTGACAGAACCACAGGCACATAGACACAGGCAACAGAGCATGCACAATGTCGGCACTAGTACAGTGTATATCCACCTTTCGCAGCAATGCAGGCTGCTATTCTCCCATGGAGACGACCGTAGAGATGCTGGATGTAGTCCTGTGGAACGGCTTGCCATGCCATTTCCACCTGGCGCCTCAGTTGGACCAGCGTTCGTGCTGGACGTGCAGACCGCGTGAGACGACGCTTCATCCAGTCCCAAACATGCTCAATGGGGGACAGATCCGGAGATCTTGCTGGCCAGGGTAGTTGACTTACACCTTCTAGAGCACGTTGGGTGGCACGGGATACATGCGGTCGTGCATTGTCCTGTTGGAACAGCAAGTTCCCTTGCCGGTCTAGGAATGGTAGAACGATGGGTTCGATGACGGTTTGGATGTACCGTGCACTATTCAGTGTCCCCTCGACATGCGGACGTGCATTGTCCTGTTGGAACAGCAAGTTCCCTTGCCGGTCTAGGAATGGTAGAACGATGGGTTCGATGACGGTTTGGATGTACCGTGCACTATTCAGTGTCCCCTCGACGATCACCAGTGGTGTACGGCCAGTGTAGGAGATCGCTCCCCACACCATGATGCCGGGTGTTGGCCCTGTGTGCCTCGGTCGTATGCAGTCCTGATTGTGGCGCTCACCTGCACGGCGCCAAACACGCATGCGACCATCATTGGCACCAAGGCAGAAGCGACTCTCATCGCTGAAGACGACACGTCTCCATTCGTCCCTCCATTCACGCCTGTCGCGACACCACTGGAGGCGGGCTGCACGATGTAGGGGCGTGAGCGGAAGACGGCCTAACGGTGTGCGGGACCGTAGCCCAGCTTCATGGAGACGGTTGCGAATGGTCCTCGCCGATACACCAGGAGCAACAGTGTCCCTAATTTGCTGGGAAGTGGCGGTGCAGTCCCCTACGGCACTGCGTAGGAATCTACGGTCTTGGCGTGCATCCGTGCGTCGCTGCGGTCAGGTCCCAGGTCGACGGGCACGTGTACCTTCCGCCGACCACTGGCGACGACATCGATGTACTGTGGAGACCTCACGCCCCACGTGTTGAGCAATTCGGCGGTACGTCCACCCGGCCTCCCGCATGCCCACTATACGCCCTCGATCAAAGTCCTTCAACTGCACATACGGTTCACGTCCACGCTGTCGCGGCATGCTACCAGTGTTAAAGACTGCGATGGAGCTCCGTATGCCACGGCAAACTGGCTGACACTGACGGCGGCGGTGCACAAATGCTGCGCAGCTAGCGCCATTCGACGGCCAACACCGCGGTTCCTGGTGTGTCCGCTGTGCCGTGCGATTGATCATTGCTTGTACAGCCCTCTCGCAGTGTCCGGAGCAAGTATGGTGGGTCTGACACACCGGTGTCAATGTGTTCTTTTTTCCATTTCCAGGAGTGTATTTAGAAGTAGAATATCTGTATGAACGAGATTCTTTGGCATGTTTACGTTCTGCTACTACAATGTATGAAAAAGTGTGTGACTATATATGCATCCCAGTATGTACCGCAAAATTAAAGATATATTTGTGTATACCAACTGCACAACAGAAGCAGACATCATAGAATGTTAAACTGTAAGTTAGTTTCATATTATTAACGCTGTTAAACTTATATCTACAATATACCATGTTGTAACACAAAAATGTAATATCGACAGGCAAACAACTAAAAAACCTGATGTAAATCACTAAAAAGCACCTGAAAATGAGCTCGAAATGCATAGTGCAGTAAATAAACGCAACTTGTTACTGAAGGCGGTTTGTTCTTCATTTTACGAAAGTGAAACAGTCTCGGACGAAACACTGGAAAACAATGGATAAAATTAAATTACTAATACTATTCTGTCCCTGTTTATTCGATGCCATATTTAAAGCTCCTAGTACGTATCAAAATTATACTCTGCCCTTACCATTCCTTAATACTCTGTTCGCCGATGACACTGATTTACTTATTCTCTACTGGCTGACATATGGAACAATAGGACTGTCGGTCATACATTAAGCACACCAGTGGCAAGACGCAATCAATACCTTCACTGCGCGATAACAACGGTGAAGTCACTGATGACAGTGCCACTAAAGCAGAGTTATTAAACACGGTTTTCCGAAACTCCTTCACCAAAGAAGACGAAGTAAATATTCCTGAATTCCAATCAAGAACAACTGCCAAGGTGAGAGACCTAGAAGTAGATATCCTCGGAATAACGAAGTAGCTTAAATCACTTAATAAAGGCAAGGCCTCCGGTCCAGATTGTATACCAGTCACGTTCCTCTCAAGAGTATACTGATACAATAGCTCCATATTTAGCAATTATATACAACCACTCGCTCACAGAAAGATCCGTACCTAAAGACTGAAGAACTGCTCAAGTCACACCAATACCCAAAAAGGGAAGTAAGAGTAATCCGCTGAATTACAGGCTTATATCACTAACGTCGATTTGCAGTAGGGTTTTGGAACATAACCTGTATTCGAACATTATGAAGTACCTCGAAGATAACGATGTATTGACACATAGCACGGTTTCAGAAAATATCGTTCTTGTGAAACACAACTAGCTCTTTATACTCATAAGTAATAAGTGCTATCGGCAGGGGATGTTAAATTGATTCCATATTTTTAGATTTACAGAACGCTTTCGGCACCATTACTCACAGCCGGCCGCGGTGGCCGAGCGGTTCTAGGCGCTTCAGTCCGGAACCGCGCGACTGCTACGGTCGCAGGTTCGAGTCCTGCCTCGGGCATGGATGTGTGTGACGTCCTTAGGTTAGTTAGGTTTAAGTAGTTCTAAGTTCTAGGGGACTGATGACCTCAGACGTTAAGTCCCATAGTGCTCAGAGCCATTTGAATTTTTGAACCATTACTCACAACCGTCTTCTATCCAAACTGCGTCCCTACGGAATATCGCCTCAGTTGTGCGACTGGACTGGTGATTTCCTGTCAGAAAGGCCACAGTTCGTAGCAATAGACGGAAAGTCATCGAGTAAAACAGAAGTAATATCCGGCGTTCCCCAAGGAAGTGTTATAGGCCCTCTATTGTTCCTGGTCTATATTATCGACATAGGAGATGATCAGAGTAGCCGTCTTAGATTGTTTGCAGATGATGCTGTCATTTACTGTCTTGTAAAGTAATCAGATGATCAAAACGACTTGCAAAATGATTTAGGTAAGATATCTGTATGGTGCGAAAAGTGGCAATTGAGCCTGAATAAGGAAAAGTGTGAAGTTATTCACATGAGTACTAAAAGAAATCAGCAAAATTTCGATTACGCGATATGTCACACAAATCTGAAAGCTGTACATTCAACTAAATACTTAGGGCTTACAATTACAAATAACCTAAATTGGAACGATCACATAGATGATAATGTGGGCAGAGCAAACTAAAGACTGCGATTCATTGGCAGGACACTTAGAAGATGCAACAGTTCTACTAAAGAGACTGATTACACCACGCTTGTCAACCCTATTCTGGAGTATTGCTGTGCGGTGTGGGATTCACATCAGGTGGGACTGTCGGATGACACCGAAAAAGTACAAGAAAGGGCAGCTCGTTTTGTATTACGGAGAAGTAGGGGAGATAGAGTCACAGACTTGATGCGTGAATTGGGTGGCAGGCATTAAAAGAATGGTGTTTTTCGTTGCGACGGGATCTTCTCATTAAATTTCAATCACCAGTTTTCTCCTCCGATTGCGAAAACATTCTGTTGGCACCCGCCCACATAGGGAGAAATGATCATCACGATAAAATACGAGAAATCAGGGCTCGCACAGAAAAACGTAAGTGCTCGTTTTTCCCTCGTGCCGTTCGAGAGTGGAACGGTAGAGAGCCAGCTTGAAAGTGTTTCATTTAACCCTCTGCCAGGCACTTTATTGTAAATAGCAGAGTAATCACGTAGAGGTAGATGTATGTACTGTTTGATACACAATGGTAAGGAGGGGTGGGCTACACAGTGATGCAGCAGCCGTCATCGTAAGGAAGCTGGACAGGGGCAGAAATGATCATCGAACACGTAAATATAGTAAAAATAAGTTTTACTTAACATTTAGCTCTCTCCTAGTATTGTGAAGAAACTTTACAAAAGAACAAACTGCAATAAAATCTAGCTATTACAAGAAGGAAAGAGTGTCAGTTGACAACTTAGACTGAACTGTCGAAGACTACGACAGAGACAAGGCGTGCATGTGCCGCCCGCCGTTACATATTGCGACGACAGACGAAGCTCACAGTCGGAGCTGGCGAAGGCGTGGCTCAGCAGGCACGCACCATTGGATCCGCAAGGTCCAGACGTGACCGCTATCGGCGTCTGTCGGAAACGTGCGTTTTCAATGGCAACTGTGAGACGCCAGTGAGTGTGGTATCGCTCTATAATACCACACAGTCTTTATTATGCCATGTACCTATCGACACTTTCCACAGGATCTGAAGCGTTACACAGGATTTCCATCACTCACACAGTCTGAAGTGGCTTGCAGAGTATTAATGTAGATACAGATTACATTATTCAATCTGTATATTGAGCAAGCAGTAAAGGAAACAAAAGAAAAACTCGGAGTAGGTATTAAAATTCATGGAGAAGATGTAAAAACTTTGAGGTTCGCCGATGACATTGTAATTCTGTCAGAGACAGCAAAGGACTTGGAAGAGCAGTTGAACGGAATGGACAGTGTCTTGAAAGGAGGATATAGGATGAACATCAACAAAAGCAAAACGAGGATATGGGAATGTAGTCAAATTAAATCGGGTGATGCTGAGGGGATTAGATTAGGAAATGAGACACTTAAAGTAGTAAAGGAGTTTTGCTATTGAGGGAGTAAAATAACTGATGATTGTCGAAGTAGAGAGGATATAAAATGTAGACTGGCAATGGCAAGGAAATCGTTTCTGAAGAAGAGACATTTGTTAACATCGAGTATAGATTTAAGTGTCAGGAAGTCGTTCCTGAAAGTATTTGTATGGAGTGTAGCCATCCATGTATGGAAGTGAAGCATGGACGATAACCAGTTTGGACAAGAAGAGAATAGAAGCTTTTGAAATGTGGTGCTACAGAAGAATGGTGAAGATAAGGTGGGTAGATCACGTAACTAATGAGGAGGTATTGAATAGGATTGGGGAGAAGAGAAGTTTGTGGCACAACTTGACTAGAAGAAGGGATCGGTTGGTAGGACATGTTTTGAGGCGTCAAGGGATCACAAATTTAGCATTGGAGGGCAGCGTGGAGGGTAAAAATCGTAGAGGGAGACCAAGAGATTAATACACTATCAGATTCAGAAGGATGTAGGTTGCAGTAGGTACTGGGAGATGAAGAAGGTTGCACAGGATAGAGTAGCATGGAGAGCTGCATCAAACCAGTCTCAGGACTGAAGACCACAACAACAACAGATTACATTGTATTTTGCCATTTACCAAATGGTTTGTCCATGGATCTGTAATGTGTTACTAGTTTCAAACTGTGTATGAGAGTGACTTTGGTTGAGTATGCGCTATTCCACACAATATTGTACAATTTAAAGTATTGAAACACAGAAACATTTACGTTTATGATTGCATCGTCAATTCAAACATAAATCTCACCCGCCAGGATAGCTGTGCATGTTAAAGCACTGCTTCCAGTGGTTTTTAGACGGTTTCCCACATCCCACTACGTGAATATCAGACTGGTACCATAGACCCGGCTCAGTTGAACAAAAACTTTCGCTCACTTTCCCATAAATAACACTACGTGCAGATCGTTGGGTTCACTTATTCCGTCCCAGTGTGACGACAGGAAGCACATCCCGCCTCCCCTTAAACTAACCATGCCATACCGACACTGCGCCGTTGCGGGGCAGAAGGTACAAGCAAAATAAGAACAACACAAAAAATAAGTATTAACCTAATGGGTTAGGAGGGACCGGATTAAGTTATCTCATCCCGCCACTCACCAGTGTCAGCTTCACAAGAAGCCTTGTGCGGGAGGCAAAAGGTCGCGCGATGTGTCGAGTTAGGCTGATTCTTTGTCTGGCGGCCAGTTGACAGATAGCAGCTTATATCTTCCGTGCTGCGCTACTCTGCTGTGACGCCCTGGGCGGCTTAGCTCATCTCTTCCTCCGCAGCTGCTGGCTTAATCCCTTCAGCTGTAGCGCTCTCAGTGGCTGATGCGGTGTTTCTGGACCCTCACTCTCACCTACTAGTGTCAGCGGTGATTATCTCGCATTTCCAAGGTTAGATTAACATTTGGAGGCTTAGGTCAGGCAAGCAATTTAGTCGCCTGCTTGAAGATCCAAGTAGCGGGTCACACGAACTTCCATTCGACACTGAATAGAAAATTAATAAACCACTTTGTGACAGATATAGGAATGAGAGTAGAGATCTGATTCGAAGTCCGAAGACTGAGCCGATAAAATGCTGGTATTCCACCAGAAGGCAAAATCACTGTCTCTTCTGATTCCTCTAACTGCCCACCCACCGCCTCCTTACTCTGTGTTCGCTGTCTCTTCCGCTACACTCTACCTATCGACCGTATGATCGATTCCTTAGCAGAAGTTGACGCTGTTCATTCACTGATTCGTTCACTGCCCCATTACTCTCTCATCCCTTAGGTCCTCCTGTTTGGCAGCTTTGTTCGTGGTCTCTCAAAATCTGCCCTTCAGGGTGCAGAATTTTCTGTCATACCATCTTTGTCGCTGGTGGGCTGAAACTGCAATCCCATCAATGACCGATCGATGCTGTGTAACGAACGAACTCCCAGTCTTTGCGCAGAGTGAGAATTTTAGATATTCCAGCAGGTGGGGTGCAACCGAGAAACTTCTGTCTCAGTCTCACGCTGTTCCTCGATTTCTCAGTTCCCATTACTGGCTGCAGTCTCTCCACCGAATTCTATATCAGCAGGGATGCCACCAAGTGAAGAGCATCTGGAGGCACTAAAACGAATCATAGGCGTTCTCATTACAAACAGAATCTTTATTGATGGTTGGCTGCTTTGTTTAGAACTTAGGAATTCTGATAAACACTTCAAGAAAAAGGATTTTTTTTTCTATCTGTCGACCGCTGCTTATTTCAAAATGACAGGTCTTGGGAATTATTGCCTATCTACAGATCACAAACACTAGTTACAAAGTACCTAGGGTGATAAGTATAAAACAGCCAACTGGTTGCAACGAAATTTTACATTTACTAAGTTTAGACAACGACTGTGGGTATCTTCGTCAAAAAATTCACCGTTATCTAAAAGGATTATAAATGAACGTGAACATAGACAACAACTGAAGAATAAACAGTTTTTATTCCGAACAGATTTACAACTAGGCTGTACTCAATTTATCCACTGACAAAGAAATTTAAGAGCATTAATGTTCCTGTCACGTAAAAATCCTTCCTTCAGAAATTAGCGTTAAAACATATAAAATTAAACTGAAACAGACGTAAAGTTGGTGTTATTGTTGGGGTAGTCAGCCCAAAGACAAGTTTCATACAGCTCTCGATGCTGCTCTGTTCTGTGCAAGCCTCTCCATCTCCGAGTAACTACTGCAACCTACATCCCTCTGAATCTGCTTACTATATTCATCTCTTGGTCTCCTCCTACGATTTTTAACCCCCTCCACCCACTCCCGCCTTCCCTCCAGTGGTAAATTAGTGATCACTTGGTGCCTTAGAATGTGTCCTACCAACTGATACCTTCTTTGTACCACAAATTTCTCTGCTCCTCTTCTATTAAGTATCTCCTCATTATTTATGTAATCGACCCATCCAATCTTCAACATTCTCTTCTGCACCACATTTCAAAAACTTCTATTCTCTTCTTGTCTAAACTGTTTATCGTCCATGTATCACTTCCATACATTGCTACACTCCATACAAATACTTTAAGTAAGGACTTCCTAACACTTAAATCTACACTCAATGTTAACAAATTTCTCTTCTTTAGAAAAGCTTCTCTTCCCATTGCCAGTCTACATTTTATATCCTCCCTACTTCGACAAGCATCAGTTATTTTTCTCCCCAAATAGCAAAACTCATTTACTACTTAAAGTGTCTCATTTCCTAATCTAATCCCCTTAGCATCTCCTGATTTAATTGGACTACATTCCATTACCCTCGTTTTGTCTTTGTTGATGTCCATCTCATATCCCCCTTTCAAACATACTGTCCATTTCATTCAACTGCTCTTCCAAGTCCTTTGCTGTCTCAGACAGAATTACAATGTCGTCGGCAAACCTCAAAGTTTTTTTTTTAATATTTTCTCCCTGGACTTTAATTCCTACTCCAAATTTTTCTTTTCTTTTTTTTTACTGCTTGCTCAGTGTACGCATTGAATAACATCCGGATAGGGTACAAACGTGTCTCACTCCTTTCTCAACCACTGCTTCCCTTTCATGCCCCTCGACTCTTATAACTGATATCTGATTCCTTTACAAATTGTACATAGCCTTTCACTCCCTGTATTTTACACCTGCCACCTTCAGACTTTGAAAGAGAATATTTCACTCAACATTGACAAAGCTTTTCTAAATCTACAAATGCTTTAAACGTAGGTTTGCCTTTCCTTAACTTATCTTCTATGAGAAGTCGTAGGGTCAGTATTGCCTCCCGTGTTACTACATTTCTCCGGCATCTAAACTAATCTTGCCCAAGGTCGGCTTCTACCAGTTTTTCCATTCCTCTGTAAAGGAGTCATGTTAGTATAAAGTTGGTAACTGCCCGTAAAATTATACTTAAATGACGTGGCACAGTATACGCCGATAGATGCTGCAAGAGAAAACAGTCTGGAGGTGGCATTAGGCTAAGACGCTCATATGCTGAAGTTGCCACAATGTGGACACGAAACAAATCGCGTCATCTAGTAACAGTCGGAGAAATTTTAAGTTAGATGTAAATATTTCCCTCACATATCAATAGTGAGTATTATGCAAGATTAAAAATTATATAACGCAACGCCTAATATTACGTTCACTTTTGTACGTAAAAGATACAACGTAATAAATGAAAACGAGAGTAGGCAACGATATTTCAGAGTGTACTCTGTGGAGAAAGAGGAGATACAGGCGTTTGTAAGGAACGGCATATACCATTAAAATTTTTTTTATTACATTACTGCAACTGTTCATTAAGAATGAAGGCATTATTCAAATAAAGGTATTTTAAAACTTCTAACCCTCTTCCTCTCTGTCTGCAGAGTACTGACGCCATCAACATCTTTAGGCTTCTGGCCTGTAATTAATAAAAGATCGGCACTATGTGATCACACTATGTGACCAAAAGTATCCGAACAGCCCCAAAACATACGTTTTTCATATTAGGTGCATTGTGCTGCCACCTACTGCCAGGTACTCCATATCATCGACCTCAGTAGTCATTAGACATCGTGAGAGAGCAGAATGGGGCGCTCCGCGGAACTTACGGACTTCGAATGTCGTCAGGTGATTGGGTGTCTCTTGTATCATACGTCTGTAAGCGAGATTTTCACTCTCTGAAAGATCCCTAGTTCCACTGTTTCCGATGTCATAGTGAAGTGGAAACGTGAAGGGACACGTACGGCACAAAAGCGTACAGGCCAACCTCTTCTGTTGACTAATAGAGACCGCCGACAGCTGAAGAGGGTCTTAATGTGTAATAGGCAGACATCTATCCAGACACACAGGAATTCCAGACTGCATCAGGATTCACTGCAAGTACTATGACAGTTAGGCGGGATGTGAGAAAACTTGGATTTCATGGTCGAGCGGCAGCTCATAAGTCACCCATCACGCTGGTAAATGCCAAACGACACCTCTCTTGGTGTAAGAAGCGTAAACATTGGACGATTGAACAGTGGAAAAACACTGTGTGGAGTGATGAATCACGGTACACAATGTGGCGATCCAATGGCGGGGTGTTCGTACGGCGAATGCCCAGTGAACGTCATCTGTCAGCGTAGTGCCAACACTAAAAGTCGGAGGCGGTGGTCTTATGGCGTGGTCATGTTTTTCATGGAGGGAGCTTGCACCCCTTGTTGTTTTGCGTGGCACTATCACAAAATAGGCCTACACACATGTTTTAAACACTTTCTTGCTTCCCACTGTTGAAGGGCATTACGGTGATAGCGTTTGCATCTTTCAACACGATCGAGCACCTTTTCATTATGAACGGCGTGTGGCGGAGGGGTTGCACGACAATAACATCCCTGTAATGTACTGGCCTGCACAGAGTCCTGACCTGAATCCTATAAAACACATTTGGGATGTTTTGGAAGGCCGACTTCGTGCCAGGCCTCACCGACTGACATCGATACCTCTCCACACTGCAACACTCCGTGAAGCATGGGCTGCCATTCCCCAAGAAACCTTCCAGCACCAGATTGAACGTATGTCTGCAAGAGTGGAAGCTGTCATAAAGGCTGAGGGTGGACCAACACCATATTGAATTCCAGCATTACCGATGGAGGGCGCCAAGAACTTGTAAGGCATTTTTAGCCAGTTATCAAGATACCTTTGATCACATAGTGTACGTACTACTGCTTCCTAAAAGATGTTCTCGGTATATAATAGAAATTTATCATCGTGTGCGACCTGCACAGTAGTGTGGTCAAATACCACAGCTAATTATATAGACACCTAAGCTCTTTAAGAGGAAGTGCGCTGGTTTCGAATTATGATAAGATTACTTTTTAAACTATTATTAGTAGAAAATGCTACATTACAGTCACATTTGTTTTGGAGGAGAAGCTGAATCCTGAAAGATACAGGTCCTAAAAGCGGTACAGAACTTTTCTTTTCTTTTTTTTTCATTACGTTCGTTATTAGGAGAAGTGCCAAGAGTGCTGATTCTGTTACTGGTTTTATTTTTGAAAATATTACCCTTTGCGATTGCCTCGCGTCTATTACTGTTTCCAATAGTTTTAATCAGATTAACCTCAGCTTCGAAATGTTCGCCAGGTAAAGGAGTAGAAACGGCTCTGTGGATGGAAGAATGAAAAAAGGCTTTCGTGTGAGAGTGAGGATGTATTGGACAGGATGGCACAATTTGATCAGTTCAGGTTCCTTTGCCAAAAAATATTGAAATAAATTTTGCTATCAACTGTTATTGATGCAGATAACTTAACTCACGGAATTCGTTTTGCAGCTGTGATATGCAACCAATTTTTTTCGTCAAGATCGTTGTAAATTTTGAATAGGTGATCAGTGCCGTTATTAGACCCTCTGTATATGATCAAAATGTCATCTAAATATATAGAGTATGAGAGAACACTAAGAGCAGTAGCTGCAAAACTTTTAAAAAAAAATTGTGAATATGTCTTCAAGTGACCTGGTATTACGGAAATACTCATGACAATGAACTGTTAGTTCCCTTAAGACAGTTTACTCTGTAACTCTCAACCGCTCACTCGCCCCATCCAAACCCTACGCCTCAGCCTGAAAATAGAAAGTATCAGCTTTACTTAAGCATCAGCTTCTCCGAATAGGCCTGCATAATGGAACGCGCACGCTGCTAACCGCGTGAGCAGAGCGCCGCACCTGCGTTTTTAGCAGGCGGCCGAGGCCGAGCAGGTAGGCCGCCGCACGTTCGCAATATCGCCCCATGTCGTTTCTTCCGCGCAGCTGCGCCCAGGTCGCTCTGAAATCGGCTGCGAACGCATGCCTTTTGTCCGAAAACCACTGTGGGGTGAACGCAGAACTCTGCGAGAATTTCTGCTCCGTGCACAACAGCCTGGAGAACTTAATAACATCCGAGATGATGGCTGCAGCCATCTCCAGCATAAAGAGCCATCTTTGAGAATATTAAGGAGTGGGCGACCGTAACGTAGCTTCTTCCGGTGCACTGTGAGTCTCTGGTCACGTAGAGTAAATGAAGCGGAAAGCATTTCGAGATTTTCTTTCCAAAATCACTGCTCATTATAAAAAACGGAGAAAAAACAATTCGCTTCTAATGCTGCCAACAGGACAAACAGACCTTTGTTGTGGAAAATGTCAGCAATACCAAGTGCGTTCATGCCGTCAGAAGCAAATGGTACGTACAATAAGACTTTGTGAAAACTGCACCGCACAGAAGGAACGGCACTAATGATTACAGATTCGGATTATTTGTAAACTGTAGACCAATAGAGCTCGGTTAATGTTCGGTGTCATATAGGTCATTACAATCCTGTAATATCATTACAACCCCCTAATACTTTAGTACAAAACTATGGTTGTAATGCTTGACACAATCATGTCGATTAAGTATCTACGAGGGCCATGCTACAAATAATGCAACACATTCTTTTCTCGGACAATTTCAATTAAAAAATGCGGAATTTGTTATTTAACAGCGTGCAATATTCCCGCTTCAGCCCCTATAGTCAGAAAAAGTATCGGTGGATGGCGGCTATACGGGATGGTCCAGTAATTGTGACCGGGCCAAATATCTCACGAAATAAGCGTCTAACGAAAAAACTGCAAAGAACGAAACGTGTCTAGCTTGAAGGGGGGAACCACATGGCGTTATGGTTGGCCCGCTAGATGGCGCTGTCATAGATCAAACAGATATCAGCCGCGTTTTTTTAAAAAATAGGAACCCCCATTTGTTATTACATATTCGTGTAGTACGTAAAGAAAAGAAATATGAATGTTTTGGTTGGACTACATTTCTCGCTGTGTGATAGATGGCGCTGTAATAGTCAAAAACGTATAAGTACATGGTATCACGTAACATGCCGCCAGTGCGGACGGTATTTGCTTCGTGATACATTACTCAAATGGACCGTTTACCAATTGCGGAAGTGGTCGATATCGTGTTGATGTATGGCTATTGTGATCAAAATGCCCAACGGGCGTGTGCTATGTATGCTGCTCGGTATCCTGGACGACGTCATCCAAGTGTTCGGACCGTTTACCGGATAGTTACCTTATTTAAGGAAACAGGAAGTGTTCAGCCACATGTGAAACGTCAAACACTACCTGCAACAAATAATGATGCCCAAGTAGGTGTTTTAACTGCTCTCGCGGCTAATCCGCACATCAGTAGCAGACAAATTTCGCGAGAATCGGAAATCTCAAAAACGTCGGTGTTGAGAGTGCTACATCAACATTGATTGCACCCGTACCATATTTCTATGCACCAGGAATTGCATGGCGACGACTTTGAACGTCGTGTACAGTTCTGCCACTGGGAACAACAGATATGACGGGACGATGACAGATTTTTTGCACGCTTTCTATTTAGCGACGAAGCGTCATTCACCAACAGCGGTAACGTAAACCGGCATAATATGCTCTGTTGGGCAACGGAAAATCCACGATGGCTGCGACAAGTGGAACATCAGCGATCTTGACGGGTTAATGTATGGTGCGGTATTATGGGAGGATGGATAATTGGCCCCAATTTTACCGATTGTAATATAAATGGTGCAATGTATGCTGATATCCTACGTAATGTTCTACAGATGTTTCACTGCATGACAGAATGGCGATGTACTTCCAACATGATGGATGTCCGGCACATAGCTAGCGTGCGGTTGAAGCGGTATTGAATAGGATAATTGATGACAGGTGGATAGGTAGTCGAAGCACCATACCAGGGCCCGCACGTTCACCGGATCTGACGTACCCGGATTTCTTTCTGTGGGGAAAGTTGAAGGATATTTGCTATCGTGATCCACCGACAACGCCTGACAACGTACGTCAGAGCGTTGTCAATGCATGTGCGAACATTACGGAAGGCGATTTACTCGCTGTTGAGAGGAGTGTCGTTACACGTATTGCCAAATTCATTGAGGTTGACGGACATCATTCTGAGCATTTATTGCATTAATGTGGTATTTACAGGTAATCACGCTGTAACAGCATGCGTTATCAGAAATGATAAGTTCACAAAGGTACATGTATCACATTGGAACAGCCGAAATAAAATGTTCAAACGTATCTGCATTCTGTATTTTAATTTAAAAAACCAACCTGTTACCAACTGTTCGTCTAAAATTGTGAGCCATGTGTTTGTGACTATTACAGAGCCACCTATCACAAAGCGAGAAATGTGGTCCAACTAAAACATCCATATTTCTATACGTACTACACGAATATGTAATAAAAATGGGGGTTCCTATTTTTTAAAAACGCTGTTGATATCTGAACTATGAGCAGCGCCATCTAGCGCGCCAACCATAGCGCCATCTGGTTTCTCCCTTCAAGCTATACAAGTTTCGTTCTTTGTAGTTCTTTCATTTGACGTTTATTTCGTGAGATATTTGGCCCGTTCACGAGCAATGGACCACCCTGTATATGTAACGTTCGATATGCCGTTCGTAACGGAGGTGCGTTCTCTGCAGAGAACTGTCAACCCTTGAGGTCTTTTTTGTCGGAAAACCAGAGAAGAATGTCTACGAAAATGTGACACTGAACAAAAAGCACCGTGAATCGTTGGGCGAGGCACTGTCATCATCGCAAGAGGTTATGCAAACCTGTTCGACCTCTGGCGTGTGACTCCTGCAGCGTTGGAACATACGGACACTATCATTCGAGGTCATCGACGGACCGCAATCAAACACCTCGCTGCACAATTGTACGTCTCTGTTGGTATTGCCAACAGACTCGTCCACTAGTTGGGGTACTCAAAGGTGTGAGACCGCTGGGGTGCTTGTCTCCTAACAGAATACAGTGAAGAGCAACTAAGGACTATATGTGCGTAATTGCTTCCGCGTTAAGAGGCTGATCGTGAAAATTTTTTCTAACAGTGTCACAGACTAAACGACAATCCATTGAAATGCCTGGGCTAGTATGACAGCGGATTAGGTTGTGCAAAGGGGCCAAAATGAGTTCCTGTAAGGTTGCATTCAACACACAAACTTTACTTATCAACACACAATATTACGAGGGTCACTCCAAAAGAAATGCACACTATTTTTTTTTTTAATTCCATCCTTTATTCTACATGTTTGAAAGTTTTACAGTGTATAACTACATCCTTTAGGAACAATATTTTTATTTCCCCACAATTTCCATCCCTCTCAACTGCCTTACGCCATCTTGGAACCAGCGCCTGTGTACCCGCACGGTAGAATTCTGGACCAATCTGTTAGATCCACTGTTTGGCAGCGTGCTCAAGGGAGTCATCATCTTCAAACCTTGTTCCACGAAGAGAATCTTTCAGTTTCCCAAAGAGATGATAGTCACATGGAGCCAGGTCAGGGTTGTAAGGCGGGTGTTTCAGTGTTGTCCATCCGAGTTTTGTGATCGCTTCCATGGTTTTTTGACTGACATGTAGCCGTGGATTGTCGTGCAACAGCAAAACATCCTGCTTTTGCCGGTGTGGTCTAACACGACACAGTCGACCTTGAAGTTTCTTCAGTGTCATCACATATGCATCAAAATTTATGGTGGTTCCACCTGGCATGATGTCCACAAGCAAGAGTCCTTCGGAATCGAAAAACACCGTAGCCATAACTTTTACAGCAGAAGGTGCAGTTTTGAATTTTTTTTTTCCTTGGGTGAATTTGCATGATGCCACTCCACTGATTGCCTCTTCGTCTGTGGTGAAAGATGATGGAGCCATGTTTAATCAACTGACACAATTCTTCCAAGAAATTCATCTCCACCATTCTCGTATTCTTCCAAAAGTTCGCTGCATACAGTTTTCCTTGTTTCTTTGTGAGCCACTGTCAACATCCTGGGAACCCACCTGGCACAAACCTTTCTTAACGCCAACACTTTCAGTATTCTGCAAACACTTCCTTCCCAACGTAGCGTGAGAAGTCGTTCACTGTGATGCGTCTGTCAGCAGTCACCAATTCATGAACTCTCTGCACATTGTCTGGAGTGTGTACAGTACGAGGCCTGCCGCTGCGAGGACAGTCCTCAATATTGCCGTGCCCACTTTCATCACGTAACCTGCTTGCCCGCCAACTAACTGTATTGCGATCGACAGCAGCATCTCCATACACCTTTTTCAATCTCATGTGGATGTTTCCCACTGTCTCGTTTTCACAGCACAGGAATTCTATGACTGCACATTGCTTCTGACGAACGTCAAGTGTAGCAGCCATCTTAAAGACATACTTTGACGGCGCCACGCACGTAAACAGGTTGAACTAAGTTCGAAAACAAGCGGGAACAATGTATCTACACACTGTAAAACTTTTACACATGCAGAATGAAAACTGTATTTTTACAAAAATAGTGTGCATTTCTTTTGGAGTGACTTAGTACAACAAGGATGCAAAACACTCAAAACTTTAATCGACATCCTTTGATTAACTTTAGATCGGCTGAAGGCCACATTCAAAATCCAAGACACAAAGCTTAAGCAAAATTGAAATACAAGATTGTTCTGGAGGTTTCACCCAAGATTATTTTCTAAATCTTCAATATAATCGGCTGAAGGCCTTAGCAATGTAATTTTAGTGGAACTAGGCTGGAGGTCGCACATTAACCAATAAGAGGAGTTTCAATCAAAAGGCAGAAGGCCTTATCTTAAAACATTTCATGCAAATTGGGCTGAAGGTCCCATTCAATAGCATAAGAATCTTATGCCTTAAGGGCACGACAAGGACATTAATTTAAGAGATATTAATACTCAGCTGAAGGCCACATATGAACAAAGTATGTTTAATGGCTTAAGGCCTAGAAAGAGTTTCAATCTAAAAGGCAGAAGACCTTATCTTAAAACCTCTCCAGTAAAATTCGCCTGAAGGTCCCATATAAAAATATAGCAATCTGTTGCGTTAAGGGCAAGGCAAGAGCATTAATTTAAGAGATATTGTTAATCGGCTGAAAGCCACACATCAACCAAATAACTAAAATCAAATCAGGAAAATTACTACATAACACACAAGGAACAGCGATCAGAAGCTTCCAAGGGTCTGCCTGGAATTGTAACACTAATGCCCATTTACGTGTGACAGGCAGCCTGTCCGAAGGCTTCTTAATCTGAAGCCGACAGACCAGTCAACCAAATTAGTTCCGCTCCACGCAACCAGCAAAACGACCATAAGATTTCAATACACGGCACACAGAATACTGGCGCCCACAACGACCAACAACACATCAGCCTACACTGGACAGCAACATGATGAGGAAAACACACCGCCTAAAATTACGTCAACGACAAGGGCAGGTAACCGGAACGTAAACGGCCACAAAGCAGAAGATACCGCTGGTGAACTTCCATAACAGGGAATAAATTAAGTTAAATTTAACAGGAAGACGGCTGGAATCTTAGCTGACTTAAATACACACATGTTGTTGCTTGCGGGAATCTCCCAAAAGCGACAACCAGGATCAAACGAAGAAATATAAACGGTTGAGACTCGATAGTGAGATAAGTGAGGACTCAACTTTCACGTCCAAGATCGGTGGGCGACGAACTTAGTAACACTCGCAAGGCAGCACTTCACACTCCAACCGCGCATGCACGCCGCCAGCGGCTCCAGCCTGACTCCACACAATGGGGGCTTGCTTGCTGCTCCACGCTGGTCCGTCCTCGACTGCTGCTCCGTAGCGACTGCACTGCTGGTGCGTCTCCCACTCACTGACTACCCGACACACAATGACCCGGAAATACTATCGGTCGCTCCACAGATGGTACGACAGTGCCCTTATCGATTCGCGCTGCTGCTGCCACTCACGGGCAAGTAAGGCAGGAGGTTAGTGAAGCCAGTAAATGGAATAAGAAAACGAGGTGGCACTACTGTAATAGAAGATGACAAACAATTAATGTGATGAACACGAGCCGTGCATGGCTCATCTACGGAGTGGCGCCAGTTAAACTCGCTAACTCAGCAGTTAAAGTCGTGGCGTTGGTCTTCAGGTATTCTAATGGGGTTATTCTGTTTGATGTCCTCCATCATGGTGCATCGATGGACTCTAAAGGTATGTGCTACCCTCAGGAAACTCAAGAAAAGTTTTCAGCATGTTCATCGCCCCAAAACAATCTCCTTCTCCATGAGAAAGTAAGTCCTCACACCCGAAAGGAACTCACAAATGGTCTCTGGACTATCCTTCCGTATCCATCCTACAGCCAGGAACTCGCACCTTCCGACTTCCATGTGTCGGACACAATGAAGGATACTTTCCGTGGGATGCTGTATGTGGATGATGGGAAGATTTATTGTCGTTTGGGTGCTTTGTTTAGCAAGACGTTGGTTCCGGCCATGCTGGCATTTAGCCCCCCCCCCCCTCCCCCCAGTAAGGTGGCGTAAGGCCGTCACACAAAACAGAGATTTTGTGAAAAACAAGTTTTTGTAGCCACAAGAGTAGAGAATAATGTGGTGTATTGGAATCCTGAATAAAATCAACGTGCTTCCAGGGGTAAGAGTGTGTTGCGTTAATAACTGCTCGCTCCTCGTTAATCATTGACTTCGGCTCACTGAGAGAGCCGAGATTTCGGAGAGTGTAGCTCGACAGCAAAGGAGGCTGCGTGCAGAATACTAGTACGACCCATTGTTGAGTACTGTTCGAAAGTTGGGATAGGTCTGATCGAAGCAGTTCAGATGCGTGATGCTAGGTTTCTTACCGGTAGGTTCGTTCTACTCAGTTATGCAAATGTTCCGTGAACTCAAATGGGAATCCCAGCAGGGAAAATACGTTCTTTTTGTGTAGTACTGCTGACCAAGCTCTGCGACGGACTGCACAATGATTCTACAGCCAACAACTTACATCTTGCGTAGGAACTTGCAAGACAAGAGAAACAGTGCTCGCATTGGCGCAAACAAACTGTCGTTTCTGCCTCGTTCCCTGCGAGTGAATCAGGAAGGGTAGTGACTAGCAATAGTGACAGCTACCATCCGCTGTGCGCCGTATGGTGGCTTAAGGAGTATGTAGGTAAATGTAGATGCCATGAAACCCCCTATTAAAAATGTGCACATGTGTGTGAAATCTTATTGGACTTAACTACTAAGGTCATCAGTCCCTAAGATTACACACAACTTAACCTAAATTATCCTGAGGACAAACACAACTCATGCACGAGGGAGGACTCGAACCTCCGCCGGAACCAGCCGCACAGTCCATGACTGCAGCGCCTAAGACCGCTCCGCTAATCCCGAGCGGTGAAACCCCCTATCCCCACCGCAACATCATTTGATTAAATGTGATAGGTACAGATGGATCACAGTAAGCTTTACGAATCAGTTGTCTGAGTTTCTGTTTTTCTTCTTGTGGTGTCACCGCCAGACAGCACACTTGCTAGGTGGTAGCCTTTAAATCGGCCGCGGTCCATTAGTATACGCCGGACCCGCGTGTCGCCACTGTCAGTAACTGCAGACCGAGCGCCACCACACGGCAGGTCTAGAGAGACATCCTGGCACTCGCCCCAGTTGTACAGCCGACTTTGCTAGCGAAGCTGCACTGACCGATACGCTCTCATTTGCCGAGACGATAGTTAGCATAGCCTTCAGCTACGTCATTTGCTACGACCTAGCAAGGCGCCGTATTCAATTGATATTGATTATGTGAAGCATGTATCATCAAGAGCGATGTTCTACAATTGTGGATTAAAGTTAAGTATTATATCAACTACGTACTTTATTTGCAATTCTCAAGATATTGTCCTGTTCCAGACCTCACGCCAGTCAGCGTGTAATTAAACGCGTGCATTTCGGCCTCCTCTAGAAAAACAGTGTTGGCTCTTCTGCCAACACTACACTTCTTAAATTCTTTCTTCTAGCAGTCCATTTTATTCCTGTTTCCTCCGCGCAGGGTAAATTCTCATCTGTTAATTTTTCGTCTCTGTTTATGTTTACAAAATCCGAAGAGTTTATCTGAGCTCTTTTGGATCTATTTTGGCTCATTAAACCCAGGTTGTAATTTTTAGAACATCCGTATATGTTAAAATTTTGTGAGTAAGCCTCGTTCCTGTGAGTCTGATGCCGTCACCATAAAATTTTAATTTTCTTTTTCGAATATCAGCCACTATCTTGGATAATTTTTCTGTTGATTGCTGAGATTTTACTCTACAGCTGTCTTCCGTTTCATTTAAGGTTGGGAACTTTTCATATGACTTTACGTCCCTCTTACACGTTTTCCATTTCACCATCATTTGAAGTGTGGTAGTTTCATTGGGATATGTGTGAGATACCAATGCTAAAAATGTTTATTTCATTGTTCCCAAAATTTTCCAATATATTTCGGAGAATAAAGAGGCATGAGAACTGAGAGTCTGGGAAATATGCGGGAAGTTCTAAAAAACTCAGGCTCGTTTACCAAGCGTTATTTTACAGTTGTTTTTCTGAAGCTTTGCCAGTGGACGGTTTGCCGCTAGACTGTCTGTGGGAAACATTCCAGTTAGGGTGACGCTCTGATTAATACATGGATTGTACAAAAATATGAAAATACCGTGACAAATGCATACCTGAACATAAATCCGGATGCTAGCCAAGCTGCTGATAGCACTGTTGTATTTTATCACGAATGACATCTGTGCAATATCCTCAATACATTGTAAGTCTCAGTCATGGTCCGAACAGAGTCCTATTCAATTGTGAGTGTATGATGTTGGGGCTAAGTAAATCTGAACGTGGGCAAATTGTTGGTGCTGCTATTATTGATGTTTCCGTTACCAAAATAGCAGAAGTGTTTGATGTTTCAAGTGGTAACGCACCGAAGTTTTCAGTCGCGTTTAGGGAAAGGGGGAGAACATCATCCACTAAGTCACAACGCGGACCACAGTGTGTGTTGAGTAACCGCGTCTCGTATCTGTGATGTAAATATAACGGTGCTTCTGAAGCCTTCACCAAGAATGGTAAGCCTCGCTTTCACCCCTCCAGTCGACTGTCGAAACTGAGATGAATTGCGTCACCTCTTGAATACAACAAACGAAATTATGGTGACGCCGATTGTGAAAATAATTTTTCTTACATTTTAGTGGAATTTATAATAGTGCTGCAATCTACGTGTAACAGTTTCCTAACTTTACACGAGAGCGTACTATTTGTTCTCCTACCACCAAACAATGGGAAATGACCGTCTTGTGAATGTCGTGCAAATTAATTTAAAGGTTGATTCACAGTGACTCTGACGTACCGGACTGCCACAGTTACAATCCGTTCGCGAACTATCAGCTCTCATGCTGTACAACAAATTGCAGTGTGTTGTGTGTTTATAGTAACATGAATGAAGCATACAGCTCTGTCAGTATCACTTAAGTCAGTAGTAAGTAAAATATATTGCTCACCTGCAGCAAATTTTATTTGATGTCTTTGAAATAATTATCGATCCATATGTCTAAAGAGTCACGTACGAATGAGTTATATTTCGAGTTCCTAAGATCACAGATAAAACCAACCAATATCAAAAGAACGGGTATACTAGAGTTATCTCACAGTACAGGGTCAAAATTTAAAAATTACACACTTCCTCCAGCCAGGAAAATTGAGAAAACGGGGTAGTTCATTTGCAGTAGGTATGGTCTTGCATGGACATTAGATGGCTTATACAAATGCCGTTTGTTAATGGGCGCATTCTGAGAATAAGTCGAAAAACCATGATTGTTGAGTAGCAAAAGTACCAGTTGCGGGGATATCCACTTCTATGGTTTCTGTTCATGGAAATAGTCGGAATTTTTTACGATATCTGTTTAAGATAATATTCTCGGGCAACCTTGAAACTTTTTTCGGTATCATTATCTGTTACCAAGAACCAGGAGTCCAAATTTGCTTGAAAATGCACATAATAGCCGGTCTGAAGCGTAAAAGTAGATTTATTGACGTAGTAAACACGTGGTAAGGATTCTAGGGCCATCGCAATGGTTCTTAGAGCATCTTATAATGTTTTAGTTTACATTTTTTACCAATGCTGTGCACTTTAAGCCTATTCAAATGCACACAAAGTTGTACAGCAGCGACAAAAAATGGCTAAAAGGTGTCTTAAATGCCTGAAAAGCACTTAAAATGACCGCCAAATATTATGTAAAACTTAAAAAACTGCAAATACAGTAAACTATTTCTTGTAACGTTTCTACTGTTCTTAAGATACAAATCGTAAACTGCGATCGATGAACAAAGTATCCAGAAAGCCGGTCATGGTGGCCGAGCGGTTCTAGGCGTGTCAGTCCGGAACCGAGCGACTGCTACGGTCGGAGGTTCGAGCCCTGCCTCGGGCATTGATGTGTGTGTCCCTGGGTTAGTTATGTTTAAGTAGTTCTAAATTCTAGGGTCTGTTAAAACAACCATTGGTGAAATTAAAAATGAAGGTGTCAACATTAAGAGTGCAATGGGAATCCCATTTTTTAAACACAGTGGAGGGAGCACGTACATGGAAAGACTACACTGACAGCCTCTACGAGGAGGAAGACGTGTCTGACGTGATAGAAGCAAGAACTGGAGTCGACGTAGGACCAAATATGGCAGAGAAGGGTTAGAAGTTCCATCGCAATTCCTAAAATCATTGAGGGAAGTGGCAACAAAACGATTATTCACGTGGGTGTGTAGAATATCTGAGACTGGCAATATATCGTCAGACTTTCGAAAAAAAAACATTATCTACATAATTGCGATGACAGCAAAGGCAGATAATTAAGAGAACTACCGCAAAATCTGGTTAACAGCTCATGCATCCAAGCTACTGACAAGGCTAATGCACAGAAAAACGGAAAAGGAAAGTGAGGATCTGTTAGACGACGATCAGTTTGGCTCCTCGAAAGCTAAAGCCACCAGAGGAGCCGGTCTGACGCTGACCTAGGAGAAATAATTACACAACGTAAAATGGAGAAAGAAGTTCGAATATCCGAGGAAAATAAGAGTAAGCTACCGGGAAAGATGCAAATATGCACTTTATACAAGAACCAGGAGGTATCAATAAGACAGGGAGACCAAGAACAAAGTGCTCGGATTAAAAAGCGTGTAAGACAGCTATGCAGTCTTTCAAAGGTACTCTTCAATCTATACATAGAAGAAGCAATAACAAAAATAAAAGAAACCTTCAAGTGCGGGATAAAAATTCGCTGATGACATTGCTATACTGAGTGGGAGTGTAGAAGGTTACAGGAGCTGTTGAATGGAACGAATAGTACAGCGTATGAATTGAGAATAACCCAGAAAAAGATAAAAGTAATGAGAAGTATTAGAATTGAGAAAAGCGAGAGGCTTAACATCAAAAATGGTAATCACGAAGTAGATGAAGTTGAGAGAGTCTACCACCTTGGAGGCGAAGCAAAGTAATCAAGCACGGAAAACATCGAGCGGTCTAGCACAGACAAAAAGAGAATTCGTGGCCAAGAGAAGAATCTGATATCAAGTTCTGATATAAATTTCTATGAATGTACGTTTTGTGTACAACATTGTATGGTACTGAAACAAGGACTGTGGGAAAACCGGAACAGAAGAAGATAGAAGCACTTGAGATGTGTTTCTACAGAAGAATGTTGAAAATTAGATGGGCTAATAAGAAACAAAGAGGTTCTCCGCAGAACTGGTGAAGCAAGAAACATGTGGAAACTCTGACAAATAAGAATGAAGAGGACGAGAGGAAATGTGTTGAATAACTGAATAACTTCCATCGTACTAGAGGGAGCTGTAGAGGGTAGAAATTGTGTGGGAAGGCAAAGATTAGAAAACACCCAGCAAATAATTGTGGACTTAGGGTTCAAGTGCTACTTCGAGATGAAGAAGTTAGAGCATGAGGGAAATTCGTGGCGGGCCGTATCAAACCAATCAGATGAGCTGGTACTTTTACCACCGACATTTCAAGGAATTACAGGTCAATCTAAATATCGCATTGTTTAAAGGTATTTGCATGAGAGTAATCCGGAGTGGCTGGTATAGCGCCAGATGTTGTGCTCCCTAAACTAAAATCCGTCCACCAGTCACCCTTTGCCACGAGAAGTGCCAAGTTAGATGACAGCCGCCAGTGCTCCAATCACGGCGACGTGGAGTGAGGCCCAGCTGCGGCAGAGAGCGAACTGACTGTGAGAGGGTCGCTGGTGCCCATTGTCTGTGAAGTCTGCTGAATTACCCGCGGCCGGGTCAAGCGCTCTGTGGGCCGGCCAGGACACTAACTTAACTTGAGGACACAACTTTCCGGGGCGCCACTTTACAGCCGGCGGCCATTGTCAGCCAGGTGAACAGTTCCGGAAGCAAATTCTGGCCCGCGGCCTGTGTGCCGTGCCAAGTGAAGCCATTACAGGCGGCGCTGCTTCCCTCGCTGTATTTCGCTCCCGGCACCACCAAAGGCGAAGCGAAGCATCAAGTAATTACTGTTTGTTGAAACTACGGTGACATGAATGGGGAAAAGAAACGAAGTCTAGTGTTGAATGCCTCTTTTGTAGCAATATCATAAGAGGTGCACTTGCGCGAACTGGAAGGGCTCGACTAATCACCTGAAGTAATTTAAGGAAATCATAGGAAATATAAACGAATATGGCCGAACGACAAGTCTAATGTCACCTCTCGCGCATGGAAACACAAAATTATACGAAGCTATTCTCTGACCAAGAACGAAGTGCTCAATTAAAAACGGTGAAAGAAAGTGATCTAATCGTTCGCCCTTACTGTTCAGTCTATACATCGAAGAAGCAGTAACGGAAATAAAATTGGAGTAAAATTCTGGGTGGAACGATGTTAGTGATAAGTTTCGTTAATGGCGTTGCTATCCTCAGTGAAAGAAAGTAATGAACGGCTCATTGAATGGAATGAACAATCTGAGGAATACAGAAAATAGATTGAGGGTAGACAGAAGAAATACGAAGCTAATGAGGACCAGCAAAAATGAGATTAACGGTGAACTTAGCACTACACTTGGTGATCAAAAAGTAGATTTGCAGCTATTCTGATACCTTGGAAGCAAAATAACGCACGGTATAAAAAAACGAATTAACGAAGATGAAGAGAGAATTCCAGATCAAAAGAATAAGCACTATTGGACATTAAAATTGCTACACCAAGAAGAAATGCAGATGATAAACGGGAATTCATTGGACAAATATATTATACTAGAACTGACATGTGATCACATTTTCACGCAATTTGGGTCCATAGATCCTGAGAAATCAGTACCCAGAACAACCACCTCTGGCCGAATAATGGCCTTCATACGCCCGGGCATTGAGTGAAACAGAGCTTGGATGGCGTGTACAGGTACAGCTGCCCATGCATCTTCAACACGATACCGCAGTTCTTCAAGAGTGGCGTATTGTGACGAGGCAGTTGCTCGGCCAACATTGACCAGACGTTTTCAATTGGTGAGATATCTGGAGAATGTGCTGGCCAGGATAGCAGTCGAACATTTTCTGTATCCAGAAAGGCCCGTACAGGAACTGCAACATGCGGTCGTGCATTATCCTGTTGAAATGTAGGGTTTCACAGGGATCGAATGAAGGGTAGAGCCACGGGTCGTAACACATCTCAAATGTAACGTCCACTGTTCAAAGTGCCGTCAATGCGGACAAGAGGCGACCGACACGTGTAACCAATGGCACCCCATACCATCACGCCGGGTGATACGACAGTATGGCGATGACGAATACACGCTTCCAATGTGCGTTCACCACGATGTCGCCAAACACGGATGCGACCATCATGATGCTGTAAACAGAACCTGGATTCATCCGAGAAACTGACGTTTTGCCGTTCGTGCACCCAGGTGCGTCGTTGAGTACACCATCGCAGGCGCTCCTGTCTGTGATGCAGCGTCAAGGGTAACCGCAGCCATGGTCTCCGAGCTGATAGTCCATACTGCTGGAAACATCGTCGAACTGTTCGTGCAGATGGTTGTTGTCTTGCAAACGTCCCCATCTGTTGACTCAGGGATCGAGACGTGGCTGCACGATCCGTTACAGCCATGCGGATAAGATGCCTGTCATCTCGTCTGCTAGTGATACGAGGCCGTTGGGATCCAGCACGGCGTTCCGTATTACCCTTCTGAACCCACGGGTTCCATATTCTGCTAACAGTCATTGGATCTCGACCAACGCGAGCAGTAGTGTCGCGATACTATAAACCGCAAACGCGATAGGCGGAAACGTGATGGTACGCATTTCTCCTCCTTACACGAGGCATCACAACAACGTTTCACCAGGCAACGCCGGTCAACCTTTGTTTATGTATGAGAAATCGATTGGAAACTTTCCTCGTGTCAGCACGTTGTAGGTGTCGCCACCGGCGCCAACCTTGTGTGAATGCTCTGAAAAGCTTATCATTTGCATATCATAGCATCTTCTTCCCGTCGGTTAAATTTCGCGTTTGTAGCACGTCATGAACCCATGAACTCATGAACCATGGACCTTGCCATTGGTGGAGAGGCTTGCGTGCCTCAGCGATGCAGATGGCCGTACCGTAGGTGCAACCACAACGCAGAGGTATCTGTTGAGAGGCCAGACAAACGTGTGGTTCCTGAAGAGGGGCAGCAGCCTTTTCAGTAGTTGCAGGGGCAACAGTCTGGATGATTGACTGATCTGACATTGCAACACTAACCAAAACGGCCTTACTGTGCTGGTACTGCGAACGGCTGAAAGCAAGGGGAAACTACAGCCATAATTTTTCCCGAGGGCATGCAGCTTTACTATATGGTTAAATGATGATGGCGTCTTGTTGGGTAAAACATTCCGGAGGTAAAATAGTCCCCCATTCGGATCTCCGGGCGGGGATTACTCAAGAGGACGTCGTTATCAGAAGAAAGAAAACTGGCGTTCTACGGATCGGAGCGTGGAATGTCAGATCCCTTAATCGGGCAGGTAGGTTAGAAAATTTAAAAAGGGAAATGGATAGGTTAAAGTTGGATATAGTGGGAATTAGTGAAGTTCGGTGGCAGGAGGAACAAGACTTTTTGTCAGGTGAATAGGTAGGTTTAATAAAGAATAAAAAATAGGTGTGCGGGTAAGCTACTACCAACAGCATAGTGAACGCATTACTGTGGCCAAGATAGACACGAGGACCATGCCTACTACTGTAGTACAAGTTTATATGCCAACTAGCTCTGCAGATGATGAAGAAATTGATGAAATGTATGATGAAATAAAGGAAATTATTCAGGTAGTGAAGGGACAAGAAAATTTAATAGTCGTGTGTGAGTGGAATTCGAGAGTAGGAAAAGGGAGAAAAGGAAACATAGTGGGTGAATATGGATTGTTGGAGAGAAATGAAAGAGGAAGCAGTCTCGTAGAATTTTGCACAGAGCATAACTGAATCATAGCTAACACTTGGTTCAAGAATCATAAAAGAAGGTTGTATAAATGGAAGAATCCTGGAGATACTAGAAGGTATTAGATAGATTATATAATGGTAATACAGAGATTTAGGAACCAGGTTTTAAATTGTAAGACATTTCCAGTGGCAGATGTGAACTCTGACCACAATCTATTGGTTATGAACTGTAGATTAAAACTGAAGAAACTACAAAAAGGTGGGAATTTAAGGAGATGGGACCTGGATAAACTGACTAAACCGGAGGTTGTACGGAGTTTCAGGGAGAGCATAAGGGAACAATTGAAAGGAATGGGGGAAATAAATACAGTAGAAGAAGAATGGGTAGCTCTGAGGGATGAAGTAGTGAAGGCAGCAGAGAATCAAGTAGGTAAAAAGACGAGGGCTAGTAGAAATCCTTGGGTAACAGAAGAAATATTGAACTTAATTGATCAAAGGAGAAAATATAAAAATGCAGTCAATGAAGCAGGCAAAAGGGAATACAAACGTTTCAATAATGAGATCGACAGGAAGTGCAAAGTGGCTAAGCAGGTATGGCTAGAGAACAAATGTAAGGATGTAGAGGCTTATCTCACTAGGGGTGAGATAGATACTGCCTACAGGAAAATTAAAGAGACCTTTGGAGAAAGGAGGACCACTTGCATGAATATCAAGAGCTCAGATGGAAACCCAGTTCTAAGCAAAGAAGGGAAAGCAGAAAAAAGAAAATGGTTCAAATGGCTCTGAGCACTATGGGACTCAACTGCTGAAGTCATTAGTCCCCTAGAACTTAGAACTAGTTAAACCTAACTAACCTAAGGACATCACAAACATCCATGCCCGAGGCAGGATTCGAACCTGCGACCGTAGTGGTCTTGCGGTTCCAGACTGCAGCGCCTTTAACTGCACGGCCACTTCGGCCGGCCGGAAAGCAGAAAGGTGGAAGGAGTATATAGAGGCTGTATACAAGGGCGATGTACTTGAGGACAATATTATGGAAATGGAAGAGGATGTAGATGAAGATGAAAGGGGAGATACGATACTGCGTGAAGAGTTTGACAGAGCACTGAAAGACCTGAGTCGAAACGAGGCCTCGGGAGTAGACAACATTCCACTGGAAATACTGACGGCCTTGGGAGAGCCAGTCCTGACAAAACACTACCATCTGGTGAGCAAGATGTATGAGACACGCGAAATACCCTCAGACTTCAAGAAGAATATAATAATTCCAATCCCAAAGAAAGCAGGTGTTGACAGATGTGAAAATTACCGAACTGTCAGTTTAATAAGCCACGGATGCAAAATACTAACACGAATTCTTTACAGACGAATGGAAAGACTGGTAGAAGCCGACCTCGATGAAGATCAGTTTGGATTCCGTAGAAATGTCGGAACACGTGAGGCAATACTGACCTTACGACTTATCTTAGAAAATATATTAATGGAAGGCAAACTTACGTTTCTACCATTTGTAGACTTACAGAAAGCTTTTGACAATGTTGAGTGGAATACTCTCTTTCAAATTCTGAAGGTGGCAGGGGTAAAATACAGGGAGCGTAAGGCTATTTACAATTTGTACAGAAATCAGATGGCAGTTATAAGAGTAGAGGGACATGAAAGGGAAGCAGCGGTTGGGAAGGGAGTGAGACAGGGTTGTAGTCTGTCCCCGATGTTATTCAATCTGTATATTGAGCAAGCAGTAAAGGAAACAAAAGAAAAATTTGGAGTAGGTATTAAAGTCCATGGAGAAGAAATAAAAACGTTGAGGTTCGCCGATGACACTGTAATTCTGTCAGAGACAGCAAAGGACTTGGAAGAGCAGTTGAACGGAATGGATAGTGTCTTGAAAGGAGGATATAAGAAGAACATCAGCAAAAACAAAACGAGGATAATGGAATGTAGTCTAATTAAGTCGGGTGATGCTGAGGGAATTAGATTAGGAAATGAGACACTTAAAGTAGTAAAGGAGTTTTGCTATTTGGGGAGCAAAATAACTGATGATTGTCGAAGTAGAGAGGATATAAAATGTAGACGGCAATGGCAAGGAAAGCGTTTCTGAAGAACAGAAATTTAACATCGAGTATAGGTTTATGTGTCAGGAAGTCGTTTCTGAAAGTATTTGTATGGAGTGTAGCCATGTATGGAAGTGAAACATGGACGATAAATAGTTTGGACAAGAAGAGAATTGAGGCTTTCGAAATGTTGTGCTACAGAAGAATGCTGAAGATTAGATGGGTAGATCACATAACTAATGATGAGGTATTGAATGGAATTGCGGGGAAGAGAAGTTTGTGGCACAACTTGACAAGAAGAAGGGACTGGTTGGTAGGACATGTTCTGAGGCATCAAGGGATCACAAATTTAGCATTGGAGGGCAGCGTGTAGGGTAAAAATCGTAGAGGGAGACCAAGACAAGAATACACTAAGCAGATTCAGAAGGATGTAGGTTGCAGTAAGTACTGGGAGATGAAGAACCTTGCACAGGTAGAGTAGCATGGAGAGCTGCATCAAACCAGTCTCAGGACTGAAGACAACGACAACAACAACAGCACGTCATCTTCGTGGTGTAAAAATTTTAATGGTTAGTAGTGTACTAATACCAAATATCGCCGCTCATTTGAGGAAATATTTTGTGTGATGTATCTTTGGAGCACAGCATTATACGGTAGTAATCATGGACGGATCGGAAACCGGAAAAAAAGACATTCGAAGAATTTGGGATGTGATCCTGCATAGGTTGTCGGAAATTAGGTCGACTGATAGTGTAAGGAATGTGAGAAGGTACTCCACAGAACCGATGAGATAAGGAGCATATAGAGAACAGTGATAAGAAGAAGTGATGGGATCATGGGACATTTGTTAAGACATTACGAAATAACTTCCGCGGCTCTAGAGCGGACGGATCACAGCAGGCCGTCGCCATGTCACTTGACCTGTATGTATATCGTAAGTATGTGACCAAATAAAGTTCACAGCCATCGATTGCTCTTCACTCGTAGTTGTCTGATGAATTGCGTGCAAGGAAACGGCCGTGTGTGGCAGTTTGGATGCCTGGCTACGACTGTGTCTAGTTATTAATCTCTGTTGTGTAATTTGCCTACTTTCGCTAAGCCCACTTTTTTTTGCAGTCTTCTGACTGGTTTGTTGCGGCTCCCTCCAGTACCATGGAAGTGATTCTCTGACATCTTTACACATGACCTACCATCCTGCCCTTCTTGTCAGTGTTTTTGTATATTCCTTTCCTGATCGATTCTCATTCTTTGCCTTTGATAAGGTCCACCTAATTTTCCCAGTATTCTCCTGTCGTATCACATCTCAAATGATTCGATTCTCTTCTTTTCCGCTTTTCCCACAGTCCATGTTTCACTACCTTACAATGTTGTGCTTCAAATGCAGATTCCCAGAAATTTCTCTCTCAAATTAACGCCTGGACTTCTGTTTACCAAGAATATCCTTTTGACAGTGCTAGTCTGCTTTCAATGTCCTCCTTGCTCCCTTTGTCTTGGGTTATTTTGCTGCCCTGGTGGCAGAATTCCTTAAAAATGGTTGAAATGGCTCTGAGCACTATGGGACTTAACATCTGAGGTCATCAGTCCCCTAGAACTTACAACTACTTAAACCTAACTAACCTATGCACATTACACACATCCATGCCCGAGGAAGGATTCGAACCTGTGACTGTAGCAGTCACGCGGTTCCGGACTGAAGGGCTTAGAACCGCACGGCCACCGCGGCCGGCAGAATTCCTTAACTTCATCTACTTCGTCGTCACTAATTCTGATGTTAAGTTTCTCACTGTTCTCATTCCTGCTACTTCTCATTGCTTCCTTCTTACTTAGACTTACTGTCAATTCATATTCTGTAATCAATAGACCCATTCTCTCCAGCAGATACTGTAATTCTCATTCATTTCCACAGAAGATAGCAATTTCATCAGCGATTCTTATCGCTGATATCCATTCACCTTGAATATTAATTCTGCTCTTGAAAATTTCTTTTATTTCCGTCATTGCTTCTTCGCAGTCTTGATTGAAAAGTAGAAGCAAAAGACTACTACTATCTTGATCTTCCACTCTTATTATTCCCTCTTGGCACTTGTGGGTGTTTATCTTTCCCACCTTTCCCCACAGTTTACCCTTATTTTTATCAGAATTTCAAACATCGTGCACCATTTGAGACTGTCGAACGCTTTTTCCAGGTCGACAAACCATATAAACGTGTCTTGATTTTTCTTTAGTTTTGCTTCCGACCACAACGTGAAAATTGCCTCTCTAGTCCCTATACCTTTCCTTAAGCCGAAATGATCGCCATCTAGCACATCTCCGATTGTGTTTTCGATTCTTCTTGTATGGCCACTAGGGTAAGATAGTCAGGGACCACGGACCGTTCTGGAAAGTAAAATTGAAAGCGGCATTGCGGCTTATGTAGAGAACATAATGGTATTACTAAAATGAGTGAAATGGTCCAACAACCCCAGTAATCCCCCTGCGGGTCCGGGGGTTAGAATAGGCCCGAGGTATTCCTGCCTGTCGCAAGAGGCGACTAAAAGGAGTCCCTCCCCCTCAAGGGGGTAGTTAGCGCCTGCGTCCGGAGACGGACGGTTCCACAACCTATATTTGCGGTCATTTTGGTTTTTCGCTTCATCTCGTTTCTTCCTTCCTATGGTTGGTTCCTTTCTTTGTTCTTCTCCATCTCACTGTCTTTCTTATTCTCTCCCTTGCCTCCTTCTCCTTGCCTCCTTCTCCTTGCCTCCTCCTCCTTGCCTCCTTCTCCTTGCCTCCTTCTGCTTGCCTTCTTCTGCTTGCCTTCTCTGGTCTCCGCCTCGGCGTTTGAGAAAGTCTGTTCTCTCTCCCTTCTTTTTCCTCTTCTTCCTTCCTCCCTTGGCTCGCCGAAGGCCGACCCAAGCGTTCGCACGCGTAGCCGGTGACGGGGTAACGCGTAATTCCCCACCCTGGGTAGACAAGTAAGGCACGTACGTACCCCCTGGTTTGGCCAGGCCAGGGAGGGGTGATTGCCTGAGCTGATACGTTCTGACCATGCCGATTGGTCCCTCCGTCTGTTTCTCGGGAGGTGTGACATGAGGTGTAAACATTCACCTAAGGCGGGAGTGCCCTCTGAGAGGGTCCCCACAAGGAAGGAGCGCGCCACCGGAGACGCTGGCAATCATGGGGGATTCCTCCCCAATGGATTTCTCTTCTTCTTCTCTCTCGACTTGTGCCCACAAACGGAAACTTGACCAGCCACCAGTGACAAAAGTACTACCGTCTGCCCCACAGTTCCTCGTAGTTTCTCGATCTGAGGACGGAAAGGATTTTTCCTTTGTCAACCCTTTCGTTACCCAGAAGGGCGTAGATGCCATAGCCGGATCTGTCAAGTCTTGTACCAGTTTGCGTAACGGTACCTTGTTACTAGACACTGAGAACGCCTTTCAGGCACAAAAACTGCTTCGGGCCACACTCCTGTACACGTTCCCTGTCCGGGTGGAGGCTCACCACACTTTGAATTCGTCTCGTGGTGTGGTATATACTAGATCACTCGACGGATTGACTGACGAGGAGATTCAGTCTTTCCTCGCTGAGCAGGGCGTGACGGCTGTCCATAGGGTCATGAAAAAGGTCAACAATGACCTTGTACCGACCCGGACACTTTTCTTGACCTTTGATGGTGTTCAGCTGCCGTGACGCATCAAAGCGGGCTATGAGGTTATTTCTGTTCGCCCCTATGTCCCTACACCTACGCGCTGCTACCAGTGTCAGGGTTTTAATCACACCCGCCAGTCTTGTTCTAATGACTGTCCACCTCCATCTCCTCGTTGCATGAACTGTCAGGGTGACCATGCAGCGTCCTCCCGCAACTGTCCCATCTACAAGAATGAATGCTGTATGCAGGAAATTCGGGTCAAAGAGAAAGTGTCCACCTCGGCTGCTCGCAGGCTATTTGCTAGTATAAAGCCCATGCTGCTCCCAGCGGGGAAATACAGTACTGTCCTCACGTCTCCTCGGACTACCAGGTAGGTGTCGACACAGACATGCGATTTGACCTTTAGCGCTACGGTCGTCCGTTCGGCCAGTGCTAAGATCGCCCGGTCAACGTCTCCTCTTCCTCCCGTCACCCATAAGACACAAGCACCTTCATCAGCTTCTGCCAAGACTAAGACCCAGACGTCAGATGCACGGGCCTTCAAGAAGGAACCGTCCCGTGCAGACTTCCTACATACCTCGAACTCCCAGCCATCGACCAGTACTTCCACTAAACGACCTTCCAAGAAGGCTCATAGGAAGCACAGTTCTCCTTCTCCGCCACGGCGTTTTCTTCTCCTGCGCCACCCAGCGGTTGCCGCCCCAGGCCGTCATCCGTTTCGCCTAGCCGCACCGCTGGTAGCCGAACATCTGGCCGTTCACCTGCAGAGGAAGCTCCCCCTCCTGGCCATCTTAACAAGATGGCCGATGAACCTATAGAACCAATGGACGATGACTGTCCGCCTACTGATAGCGGCGGCACTGCTCGCTCGAAGCCAGGCCCTCAGCGGCCTTCGAGGTGACCCTTTCTTGCTTCTCCTTTTTCTTTTTCTTTTCACGATGGCACTTATTCACTGGAATATTCGCAATATTCGCTCCAACCGAGAGGACTTGAAGTTGCTGCTCCGCTTGCACTGTCCGCTCGTCGTAGCCCTCCAGGAAACGAAGCTACGCCCATGCGATCAAATTGCCTTGGCACACTACACCTCTGTGCGTTTTGACCTACCCCCTATGACAAGTATTCCGGCTCATGGAGGGGCTACGTTGCTGGTCCGGGATGATATTTACTACGATCCCATCACATTGCACACCGGCCTGCAGGCAGTTGCCGTCTGAATTACTCTCCCCACTTTTACATTTTCCATTTGTACCGTTTACACTCCATCGTCGTCTGCCGTTACCAGGGCAGACATGATGCAAATTTTTGCTCAGCTACCTGCACCATTTTTGTTAACTGGAGACTTCAATGCCCACCATCCCCTTTGGGGCTCTCCAACATCCTGCCCGAGGGGCTCCCTGTTAGCAGACCTTTTCAACCAGCTCAATCTTGTCTGCCTCAATACAGCCGTCCCTACTTTTCTTTCGGACACATCTCACACCTATTCCCATTTTGACCTCTCTATATGTACTACCCAGCTTGCACGCCGGTTACAGTGGTATGCCCTTTCTGATACATATTCGAGCGACCACTTCCCGTGTGTCATCCATCTCCTGCATCATACCCCCTCTCCGTGCTCAGCTAGTTGGAACATCTCCAAAGCAGACTGGGGGCTCTTGTCTTCCAGGGCTACCTTTCAGGATCAAACCTTCACAAGCTGCGATAGTCAGGTCGCAAACCTCACGGAAGTCATTCTCACTGCTGCTGAATATTCCATCCCTCACACTACTTCTTCTCCACGTCGCGTACCGGTCCTCTGGTGGACCGCAGCCTGTAGAGACGCTTTACGTGCTCGTCGACGTGCTTTACGCACCTTTAAACGCCACCCTACAGTGGCGAATTGTATCAATTATAAATGATTACGTGCGCAGTGTCGTCGTATTATTAAAGAAAGCAAGAAAGCCAGCTGGGCTGCTTTCACAAGCACCTTCAACAGTTTTACTCCTTCTTCTGTTGTCTGGGATAGCCTGCGCCGGCTATCTGGCACTAAGTTCCACTCACCAGTTTCTGGCTTGACGGTCGCGAATAACGTCCTTGTGGCCCCTGAGGATGTCTCCAATGCCTTCGGCCGCTTTTTCGCAGAGGTTTCGAGCTCCGCTCATTACCACCCTGCCTTCCTCCCCCGAAAACAGGCAGAGGAGGCTAGGCCACCTAACTTCCGCTCCTCGAATCGTGAAAGTTATAATGCCCCATTCACCATGCAGGAACTCGAAAATGCACTTGCCAGGTCACGGTCCTCCGCTCCAGGGCCTGATTCTATACATGTTCAGATGCTGAAGAACCTTTCTCCTCCGGGTAAAGGTTTCCTTCTTCGTACTTATAATCGCATCTGGATTGAGGGACATGTTCCCGCATGCTGGCGCGAGTCTATTGTTGTACCGATTCCTAAGCCGGGGAAGGACAAGCACCTGACTTCCAGTTATCGACCCATCTCGCTGTGTCTGTAAGGTGATGGAGCGAATGGTTAACTCTCGTTTGGTTTGGCTGCTCGAATCTCGACGCCTACTTACCAATGTAAAATATGGATTTCGTAGGCGCCGCTCTGCTGTTGACCATCTGGTTACCTTGTCGACCTTCATTATGAATAACTTCTTGCGGAAGAGCCCGACCGCGGCTGTGTTCTTTGATTTGGAGAAGGCTTACGACACCTGTTGGAGGGCGGGCATTCTCCGCACCATGCATACATGGGGCCTTGGCGGTCGCCTCCCTCTCTTTATTCGTTCCTTTTTAATGGATCGACAGTTCAGGGTACGTGTGGGTTCTGTCCTGTCCGACGCCTTTCGCCAGGAGAATGGGGTGCCACAGGGCTCAGTTTTGAGCGTCGCTCTCTTCGCCATAGCGATCAATCCAATAATGGATTGCCTCCCAGCTGATGTATCAGGCTCCCTTTTCGTGGACGATTTTACCATCTATTGCAGCGCGCAGCGTACATGTCTCCTGGAGCGCTGTCTTCAGCGTTGTCTTGACCGTCTTTACTCCCAGAGTGTCGCCAATGGCTTCCGTTTTTCTGCCGAGAAGACGGTCTGTATTAACTTCTGGCGCTACAAAGAGTTTCTCCCACCGTCCTTACGACTCGGTCCCGTTGCTCTCCCATTCGTGGAGACAACAAAATTTTTAGGTCTTACATTTGACAGGAAACTTAGCTGGTCTCCACATGTGTCATATTTGGCTGCCCGTTGTACCCGTTCTCTAAATGTCCTCCTTGTTCTCAGTGGTATGTCGTGGGGAGCGGATCTAACCGTCCTACTTCGCCTATATCGGTCGATTGTCCGCTCCAAGCTGGATTATGGGAGCTTCGTATACTCCTCTGCACGGCCGTCCATCTTACGCCGCCTCAACTCCATACAACATCGTGGTCTACGTCTTGCGATCCGAGCGTTTTATACTAGTCCCGTCGAGAGTCTTCATTCCGAAGCCGGTGAATTGCCACTCACCTACCGGCGCGATATACTGCTTTGTCGGTATGCCTGGAGGCTACTGTCCATGCCCAACCACCCGTCTTATCGTTCCTTTTTTGACGACTCTCTCGACCGTCAATACGGGTTGTATGTCGCTGCCCTGCTACCCCCTGGAGTTCGCTTTCGTCGACTCCTTCAACACCTTGATTTTTCACTTCCTGCAACCTTTAGAGTGGGCGAGAGCCACACGCCACCTTGGCTCCAGGCTCAGGTTCGCGTTCACCTTGACCTCAGCTCGCTCCCAAAGGAGGTTACCCCCGATTCGGTATACCACTCCCGTTTTGTCGAACTTCGTTCGAAGTTCATTAATATGACCTTCATTTATACAGATGGCTAAGACCAATGACGGGGTCGGGTGTTCTTTTATTGTCGGGGCACAAAGTTTCAAATACCGGCTCCATGGCCATTGTACGGTCTTCACAGCTTAGCTCTTTGCCCTCTACCAGGCTGTTATTTACATCTGCCGCCACCGACATTCTGCTTATGTCATCTGCTCCGATTCCCTGAGCGCCATCCAGAGCTTCAGTGATCCGTATCCGGTTCACCCTTTCGTGCACCGGATCCAACGCTCTCTTCAGCAGCTGGTGGACGACGGTTCTCCGGTTAGCTTTATGTGGGTTCCTGGCCATGTCGGTATCCCTGGGAACGAAGCTGCAGATGCCGCGGCCAAGGCTGCGGTCCTCCAGCTCTCGGACAGCTTCTTGTTGTGTCCCTTCATCAGATTGTAGCAGGGTCATTTGTCGGCGCATTTTATCGCTGTGGCATGCCGATTGGGCTGCACTTACGGACAACAAGCTTCGGGCCTTGAAACCTCTTCCCGCGGCTTGGACGTCCTCCTCACGCCCTTCTTGGTGGGAGGAGGTCGTTTTGGCCCGGTTACGAATTGGACACTGCCGGTTCAGCCATCACCATATGCTGACGGCTGCGCCGGCGCCGTTCTGCCCTTGTGGGCAATTGCTGACGGTCCGCCACATTTTAACGTCCTGTCCGGATTTTAATACACTGCGTCTTGATCTTGGCCTGCCATGTACTCTAGATGCCATTTTAGCGGATGACCCAGGAGCAGCTGCTCGCGTTCTTCGTTTTATCAACTTGACAAACCTGTCTAAGGACATTTGATTATGGTGTTTTTTTAATCCTATGCCTGTCAATCTGTCTTTTATCGTGTTTTCCCTTTTAGTTGCTGTTTTAAACTTGTGCCTCGCGGTGCATTCCTAACATAGTCTGGGCGCTAATGACCATTGTAGTTGTGCGCCCTAAAACCACAAAAAAAAAAAAAAAAACAGTTACAGGTTGCCTCTCTAAGGGCTCCCAGGGGCAACAAAACTTTGATTTTCTTTATTTCATGAAATTATTGATTGAATTTAAAAATTTAAAGTTTTGCCATAACATTCATTAAGAAGTATCAACTTACTTCAAGTTATTAGGAAGAATGTATTTATCTTGAGTAGGTTTGTAGTGCTACGGTAGTTTACCGTAGACTGTCGTAAATAGTGTGTACTGCGGTAGGTTTCTTAGTAGCTTCGCTCAGTTCAGATCGTTCCTCTAAGGTAAGTATTTTGCATATCTATTGGGGGTTACCTCATTTCTATCGCTTTGATCGCTTTGTTTGCGTAATCGATCAGTGTCATACTACGTTCCCATAGAAACCAGGAGCGGTGAAGCGCGTAGAAATTGAGGATATAAAGTGGCCCGCGAAATCTCCTGAACAGTTTTGTTCTACATAGTTATCCTCCAGTGTGTTACTTAAAAATTAACAGTATTCGTAGCAAAATCGATTTTGTCAGTGTTTAGTTCAAGTCTTATCTGAAAATCGTTGATTTTGTAACGTGAAACAGAGGGATATTGTAGTAAAGATAAAAAATAATACAGATTTATTATATTGCCATGTGAAATAAAGAAATGTAATATAAAATGAAAAAAAAACGCAAAACAAAATCATATCAAGCATCACTTCAAGACTAAGTCCAGCTTACATAAAACGTATTTCTGTTATTCAAAAACAAATTTTGCGCTTATTGATAACAAGATGAGCAATTGATCACGATGAAGAACATTCTACTGAGTATAAAATAACAATATTTATATAGATTTTTTTATGTCTGTGAATATAAACTAAACTGACATCAAAATTAATTGCTTTGGTTTCATATGAGAGCAGAAGTTCAACTATTACTTGTAAAATCCAATTTTAATTTTGTAAGGGAATAAAATTCGTAATGGATTAACACTGAATGATGTGTGGTTCTAGTTCTGTGGGAAACAAACCAACAAATAGGAAACAGAGAGAAGTCGTCAGCTTCCTGTTTCTCTCTCACACATTCATTTACGTTTCTTTCTCTACCAGTTCTACCAGTGCTACCAATACTTCCCGTAATCCTAACATTTACTACGTCATTTGCGTACTCTACCGAAAGTACCGAACTGTAGTTTTGGTAGAGCACAACGTTAGTCTTGAGACATCGAAGTCACGGTGCGTATATCACACGACTATAGTCATCGAGTATTTCATAGTGGAAAAACTCTTAGCGTCTTCCAACAAACTTTAAGCATAATTTCAATACTTTATCCAGACTTTTTCTCCCTACAACCGCTCCCCCCCCCCCCCCCCCACACACACACAAAAAAAAAAAATCACTCACAATACAATGAAAGGAACGTTTATCGCTTACTGGATTTGTTGCATTTGTTCTGTTCATGTAATAAAACTTGAGCATCAATCACGACTTTTTAATTTATTGTTTCTTTATTACTAACTATATACGCAACATAATTCACAGACAGCATCCAGATACAGTATACCTACGAAATCATATTATTGTAGAACACAGAGACTGTGGGCGAATAATCCGAAACTCATAAAACCACACAACTGAGCTTTTGGGTCTTCAGCCATAAAGGCTTAATGCTTACTCATATGAAAAGTAATCAGTCGTCTGAGGTTGTTTTACGAGTGGCAGTTCGATTTTTTATGGAAATTTTGGTGGTGGGAGAGGGCGGCCTATATTACTTGTGCCAATCTAAAATGTAACTTACGTTAGGAAGGAAAACAAATGGTTCAAATGGCTCTAAGCACTACGGGACTTAACATCTGAGGTCATCAGTCCCCTAGAACTTAGAACTACTTAAACCTACCTAACCTAAGGACACCACCCACATCCATGCTCGAGGCGGGATTCGAACCTGCGACTGTAGCGGTCGCGTGGTTCCAGACTGAAACGCCTAGAGCCGCTCGGCCACTGCGGCCGGCAAGGAAAACAAATGCTTACATTAATGGTCACAGATATTGCAGCGAGATGCTTTTTTCTACCTGGTGAATTTAAGCTATTTATGAAACAAATCTCTAATTTCTAAGTATCTAACTTCTAAACTGAAAAATAGGAGTTCCCGATTCTGCAGGTATACTAATTCATTTCACATAACTCTGCCTCACAAAATTTACAGCAAGAGCTATGGAAATCTGGAGTACAGCTGTTGATAATATTTCAATGGACACATCGAGATTACAGTCCAGTTCTACTTGCGTGCATTGCAGCCTCTAGATTCAGGGGTCCAAGGTTAGATTTATGGCCGGGTTGGAGATTTTCTTCGCTCGTGGACTAAGTGTTTGTGTTATCATTTTATCTCTCAACCATATACGCTCAAATCGCTGAAGTGGCATGACCTAGAAAGACCTGCATCAGGTGTCCGAACTAACTCGGATGGGATTCCCAGCCAATAGCACTATACGATCATATCATTCATCAAAATTGCAAAGACACTGTGTAAGTTAATCTACAAGACAATGGCTGAAAGGACAACTGAGGACATGAAGATGTCTCTGCTGGCCGCAGTGGCCGAGTGGTTCTAGGCGCTTCAGTCTGGAACCGCGCGACCGCTACGGTCGCAGGTTCGAATCCTGCCTCGGGCATGGATGTGTGTGATGTCATTAGGTAAGTTAGGTTTAAGTAGTTCTACGTTATAGGGAACTGATGACCTCACATGTTAAGTCCCATAGTGCTCAGACCCATTTGAGCCATCTGAAGATGTCTTTGATAAATACAGATTCATAAGATATAAGCGACATCAATGGCATCAATGAAAATTTTTATGTGTACTTTAACATAAGCTTCATTCCCAAGAAAGCTACTGTAACACCAAAAATGCAAAAAAATACCTTCAGCACCACACCAAATTTGTCGCCGCTTAACATCTGGTGATAAATTTTTATATGCTGCTAATTCTGAATCCTTACACTTTATTACAAAAACCATATTTAATATGTAATGGATGTATTTGTTTATCTATAAATGTATGTATATAATTAATTATAATAATAATGCAAATATTGTAATTCGCTGCCTAATGGCTAAGGGAACTGTATCGATGGCAGTAGCCGTGCCACGTTTATCTTTGCGTATGGAGAGTCTCTGTCGCGCTGCGAGGAGAGAAGAGACAGAGCAACTTGAGTCTCGAAAGAATTCGGAATTCATTGCTAATTCTGAATCGTTAAGCTTCATTACAGAAACTATATATAATAGTGCATATATATATATATATATATATATATATATATATATATATATATATATGTGTGTGTGTGTGTGTGTGTGTGTGTGTGTGTGTGTGTGTGTGTGTGTGTGTGTGTGTGTATGTATATATAAGTAATTTATTATAGTTATACTGCAAATATTGTAAACCGCCATGTAATCGCCAAGGTAACTGTGTTCAAATGTATCGATGGTAAATACGAAATTGTAGTAGCTGCGCCATGATTATCTTTGTGTATGGATGGACTCTGTCACTCTATGAGCAGAGATGAGACAGAGCAGCTAGAGTCTCAAAGAGTGAGGAAATGTTTGTTGGGTGCTCCCACAGACGGGGTGTGCAGTTATGACCGCGACAATGAAGGCAAGCCTACTTAATGAACCAGCGAGTATTGAGAGCACCGTATGAGTGTACAGGCGGAGGTAGCTGCAATTCCAAGTATTGCCTGTCCCATAGTCATCCGTGGCTCTGGAGACGACTTATGGATCACAACCAACAGTAACAGCTCGGCACTGTTGTCGGCTACATTCTTCGCCGTCGGCACAGCTACAGCAATATAAGACTGTTAACTGACAAAGTATAACTAATATTGTACAGGCATTACCCAGTGCCATTTCTTTAACAAACTTTAATAACTAACTTCCTTGAATAATAACCTTCAATAAAACTTGTAGTACACCTGTGATGTCATTGGCCTCAGACATTATTACCAAGCAGGGTCCCTTTCCTTTCCACGCAATTGCCAAGTGTCTTAAAAATATGAAACGTCCAGAATGAGATTTTCACTCTGCAGCGGAGTGTGCGCTGATATGAATTTCGTATTTACCATCGATACATTTGAACACAGTTACCTTGGCGATTACATGGCGGTTTCATATCAGCGCACACTCCGCTGCAGAGTGAAAATCTCATTCTGGAAACATCCCCCAGGCTGTGGCTAAGCCATGTCTCCGCAATATCCTTTCTTTCAGGAGTGCTAGTTCTGCAAGGTTCGCAGGAGAGCTTCTGTAAAGTTTGGAAGGTAGGAGACGAGGTACTGGCAGAAGTAAAGCTGTGGGTACCGGGCGTGAGTCGTGCTTCGGTAGCTCAGCTGGTAGAGCACTTGCCCGCGAAAGGCAAAGGTCCCGAGTTCGAGTCTCGGTCGGGCACACAGTTTTAATCTGCCAGGAAGTTTCAATATGAAACGTGATTAACTATTTACCGTCAGTTTTGTTTGTTTGTTAATGACCAGTCTACATTTTGCAGCCTCAGTAACTGTTCATTCTTCTGTTTCATAACAGAGGCTTAACTAATTTGCAATTTTTAGTATTAACTTCACTCACTTAAAGTAATGTGAAATTTCACTGTCGAAACTAATACATAAAGATACAGCGCAAATTAAATGTGCGCAATTTCATTTATTCTGTGTTTAACTTAGAGAGTGATTTCTACTGACTTGGTATGTATTTTATTGTTCTTATGTTGAAAGAAAATCGGTTGCTCATTTGCTTAAAGTAAACACTATTCAGTCTTTCTATAACGAAAAGTAAATTGTTTGCCTTTTTCCAAACTTGGCATTAAGTTACGCCCAGGTTACTGAAAGTCAATTTTTATGTAACAAAGTTTCATTACAGTCAGTTATTTATTTAACCAGTCACTTCATTTAACTTTACTTTCAAAATTTGGTATTTCTGAAGAAGTAACTGCAAACTCGGTGCTTTCTGATTCATTTCTTTTCTCGTGAATTATTGTGTTGTGGAACAGCATGACACAAGTGGCCGTGCGGTTAAAGGCGCTGCAGTCTGGAACCGCAAGACCGCTATGGTCGCAGGTTCGAATCCTGCCTCGGGCATGGATGTTTGTGATGTCCTTAGGTTAGTTATGTTTAACTAGTTCTAAGTTCTAGGGGACTAATGACCTCAGCAGTTGAGTCCCATAGTGCTCAGAGCCATTTGAACCATTTGAACAGCATGACAACCTTCTCTGTCGTGACTGTTTGCTTAATTTTCTTGCCATTCACTTTCTTACGGTTTTGGATATTCATTGCCCTAGTAGTCTAACGACCTTTTAATTATCCTGTTTTTGCTAATCAAAATGGTTCGAATGGCTGTAAGCACTATGGGACTTAACGTCTGAGGTCATCAGTCCCCTGGACTTAGAACTACTTAAACCTAACTAACCTAAGGACATCACACACAGCCACGCCCGAGGCAGGACTCGAACCTGCGATATTACGTGGTGCCCTTCCCCTCCCCCCCCCCCCCCCCCCCCCCCCACCTGTATGGTTCGTGATCGATTGCTATATGATCCACCATTTCAAAATTATCAGTATTTAGAGTAGTTTTAGAATAGATTGTTCCTTCAGAAGGGTCTGTATTACACTTTTATCCTACTAACCGATATTATATTTCTTCGGTAACGATAGCCTTAATTATTGTAAAATTTCACTAGGCATACGCGATTACTGCCAATTTATCTTCATCCAGTAGGCCGATTAGGAAGAGGAAGATTACATTACATTTTAGTTTTTTTGAAAGTGTTAGCTTAGGATGATTTACTGCCACTGCGGGTAAACAAAGCTGCTCATTGTCCATTGCAGTACTTAACGACAGAGAAGTGTTCGGACAACTGCTTGTTGATGTTTGGTAAATCGCTCGTCTGCGACAGGTTCGAAGCGAGCGACCGACTGAATCCGATTTGTCGCTTGTGTTGGGACACTTAATGAGTGAGTAACGCTTAAGCAATGCACTCCCCGGTGTTTGTTGTCACTTCATCCGAGTCTCCTTAGCCCGGAACGTAAATCACACCTAATCAAGTACGGTAGCAGATGTACGTTTGTGCTGCAAATCACGTGAGGTAGCATTCTCGCTTCCCACGCCCGGGTTCCCGGGTTCGATTCCCGGCGGGGTCAGGGATTTTCTCTGCCTCGTGATGACTGGGTGTTGTGTGCTGTCCTTAGGTTAGTTAGGTTTAAGTAGTTCTAAGTTCTAGGGGACTGATGACCATAGCTGTTAAGTCCCATAGTGCTCAGAGCCATTTGAACCATTTTGCTGCAAATCAGCAACTCTTACGGTCCTTTCCTGGCACAAGCGAACGTGCAACAGAGAACGTGAATTCTGTCAGGTGTAAACGTCAGGCGCGTGCAAGCTAACGACATTCGGTAGTGTTCGTTTCGCATTCGCTAGTGTTCACTCGTGCTCTACCAGTTGTCGGCGAACCATCAAAGCAGTTTCGCGTCCTCTCCGCGTAAGCGCTAGCTGTACAAAAAGGTTTCATCTGCTTCTCTTTTAGTTTTGCTGTTGACACGAGTTGCGTGAGTGATGGAGTGGTGCGCAGAGAATATGTTTCTGATATAAGAATAAAGATAATATAAGTGCTCGGGGATTTACAGCACAAATGCACAGGGAAACAATTATGATTGGTATAAAATCCCGAAATCACTCAAAGATACAGTTGGTGACGAGATACAGACGGTAAATTCATCAGACTCTTTCATCAGGGTTGGGTTGTTTGGGGGAAGAGACAAAACTGCGAGGTCATCGGTCTCATCGAATTAGGGAAGGACGGGGAAGGAAGCCGGCCGTGCCCTTTCAAGGGAATCATCCCGGCATTTGCCTGGAACGATCTTAGGAAAATCACGGGAAACCTAAAACAGGAAGGCCGGACGCGTGATTCAACCGTCGTCCTCCAGAATGCGAGTCCATTGTGCTAACCACTGCGCCACCTCGCTCGGTTTCTTTCATCAAGTGGAACGGTGCAAATAAGCACAAGTTCTATCATTCTTTTTTTAAAAAGAAAAATCAATATAAATTTTCTTGAAAGCTAAAATGTTCGAATATGTTCCTGTTATGGTGATTACAATTATAAATAACGTAAGAAAGACATGATCGTGATCGTTCTCGTCGCTTACATTGATAGTATCAGTAACTTCATGGCTAATGTATCACTGGTTACCCGAGATCACGCTATCTGTCCTCCACAAACGGTACAGCTAGCTTTATCATTTGACACGTTTTATGTGTATTTCGCATTTCATGAATCACTTTATTGACATTATCTTCCTCATACATACTTTAATAAAATCCTTGATGTCACTGCAGGTATTAGACACCATCTGATATCGAAATGAGAAACAAGTGCTAACCTAAATTGATTTCTCTTGAATACATTATGAGAAAGGCAGTGATCAATGTCTTACAAATATTTACTATTAAAAACAGTCTTGATCACGATTTATTTATCAAGGTGACCGGTTTCGACCACTACTGTGGTCATCTTCAGACCATTGAGTAGGAACCTCTTTCTGTTGGAGAATCTCCAACAGAAAGAGGTTCCTACTCAATGGTCTGAAGATGACCACAGTAGTGGTCGAAACCGGTCACCTTGATAAATAAATCGCTAACCTAAATGTCTCCGGACACAACCACAGTGTAGTTGCTAGCCTGTCGTCGGGTTATGCTAGTCGCCGGCTTTTAAATTGTCTCCTCGTTTGTAATAAGAAGCCAGCGAAAAGCGTTAACCGATATATGCGTTAATTTTTGGACTAACGCTAGGAAATAGCGGAGCTGCAACTAAGAGTTAAATGCACTACCTCCACTCATTTCACGCTATTTGTTCGACCACAATATCATTGCACCTGGTTGTGAAGGCGTTTCGGTCGGTTTATCGTGAGTTGTTGTTATAATATTTCACGAGGAGACGCTCAACCACTTGATAATAAACTGGTCAGCCACAACGTTACGACCACCTACATAATAGTCGGTATGTCCAACTTTGGCATGGATAACAATAGCGACGCGTCGTGGCATAGAGGCAATGTGGCCTTGATTCGCTGGAGGAAGTTGGCAACACATCTGCGCACACAAGTCCCCTAATTCCCGTAAATTCCGAAGAGGATAATAACGAACTCTGACGCCACTTTCAATCTCATCCAAGGTGTTTTCAATCGGCTTCAGATCTGGGGAGTTGGGGGGCCAGAGCATCAATTGGAACTCGCCATTGTGTTCCTCGAACCATTCCATCACACTCCTGTCATTGTGACATGGTGCATTATCTTGTTGAAAAATGCCATTGCCGCCGGGAAACATGACCGTCATGAAGGGGTGTAACATCGTCTGCATCCAGTGTACGAAAATTCTTGGAGGTCGTGCTGCCTTGCACGAGCCCCACTGGACCCATGGATGCCCACGCGAATTTTCCCCAGAGCATAATGGACTCGCCGCCAGCTTATGTCCACCCCTCTGCGCAGGTATCAAGGAAATGTTCCCCTGGAATACGACGGTTTCGCGCCCTCCCACCGTTATGATGAAGAAGGTATTGGGATTCGTCAGATCATGTAACGCTTTTCTACTGTGCCAACGTCCAGTGCCGATAGTCATGTGCCCATTTCAGTCGCAGTTGCCGATGTCGTGGTGTTAACATCGGCAGATGCATGGATCGTCGGCTGTGGAGGCCCATCGTTAGAAGTGATCGGTGCACTATGTGCTCACACACTCTTGTACTCTATCCAGCATTAAAGCCAGATGTTAGTTCCGCCACAGTTCGCTGCCTGTCCCGTTTTACCAGCCTCCCCAGCGCAATACGTCCGAAATGAGGGGTGGTCGCCCAACCGTACAACGTCTGGACGTTGGTTTTCCATGTGTTGAAGACTCTCGCCACAGCCCTCCTCGAACTCCTGACATGTCGTGCAATTTCCGAAATGCTCATGCCGAGCCTCGGGACCATCTTAATCTGCCCTCGGTCAAACACATATCGGTCGCACTCCTTCTGCATTCTACACACGGACAGCACGCTCACTGATACGACATGCGCTTTGCGTGTGACTGGCAGTCATTCCCTGCCAGATGACGCTGCTATCGCGTGAACGGGATTATATTGATAGTAGGTCGGTGGTCACAATGTTTTGGCTGATAAGTGGACATGCACAGCTTACCTGAAAGCATTGAGGGTGCGATGCATTTTCCTTAGCCACCACTGTACTGTAACGATGTAGTTGTGTACTAACAACAAACTGATACAGTTCCCACGTCATTTTGCTTACTTCTTCAGGGTCGCCGTGAAAGATAATCCTATTCGATATCACAGTTTTGTGTCGTGGCTGTAACTGCTTAGTGTTGTATTCCGTGTGCCGATTGTTAGCTCCAAAAAAACCATACCACAGCGTTCATAGAGATGGGAGTGACAAGTGGTGAATTGTCTGCGAGTGCACATTCGCTTGTGTTCGCTTTCAGTCGCTCCAGTGTAAAAGCAAGTTTTTAACCCGCAGCTTCGCTGCCCTCCAAACGGTTGAGATCTGCGTCAGGATAGGATCGAGCAACAGCTATGTCATTAACGTATAGTAACAGTCCTACACCGAAACTACAGATACTTAGCATGGGCGACCCGTAACAATGACGAGAAGCAAGTAAACAGTATAACTGCAACTTCTATTCACTATAAATTTGCAGGTACGATGATATAATACACAAACAGTAAAAGCACTTCACTGGGGATCATGTGGGGAAGCGAAAGTTACGAGAGATTGAGATCGAGGAGCAGAAAACCATTCGCAGACGTAGGCAGCTTTATTTTCTGTGTGAGGCGTATGTGGTATAAAAACGTATTGTATATATTTCACCATATAGCCTAATACTGAAGCCACTGAAGGACAGTCGTCTAATAAACTCTCAACTCTTTTCGTAACAGAGTTCGATTCAAAAATGGTTCAGATGGCTCTAAGCACTATAGGACTTAACATCTGAGGTCATCAGTCCTCTAGACTTAGATCTACTTTAACTAACCTAAGGACATTACACACATCCATGTCCGAGGCAGAATTCGAACCTGCGGCCGTGGCAGCAGCGCGGTTCCGTACTGAAGCGCCTAGAACCGTTCGGCCACAGCAGCAGGCACAGAATTCTAGGAAGGCTGTTCACAACTGGAGCAGTCATCTCCTGTACTGATGGGCAGCCCATCAAAAACGTCACTATGAAGTCAGCCAATTCACACGGATGTATCTTTCATCGGACAGCACTTTTCACAACATCTTCACACACGACTGGCGTCTGGTCGTGTCAGGAATAGACATTTCACGTGTGTTCTGTTTCCCTTTCCACCCACCAAACCCATCGGAAAGGAAACCGTTATCTCGGACGTTATTTCTGAGCTCTGTCGTACCGGTAGCAAAGTATAGGTTTATAAAAACTTCTCCTTTGCGTAATGTGTTCCTTGCTGCTTTTGAACGGTTTTACGTTTCGCTACTTACTGCGTGGATCTTCAACATATTCACAGTGCGTACGAACGACCAGACCACATGCGCAATGTTGGCTGGATGTGTGCTGTAACAACCCACATACAACATTGTGGTATGGCTCACACCTCAAATTTGCTAGTATGGCAGCCGAACGAAACTGATGAATGAGCAGTACCTGTGAGACTGGTATCGCCCAAGCCCACCACTATCAAAGATCTAGACAAACCGATGACATGTAGATGTGCACACTGTAGCGACAGATGAAAATTTGCACCAAGGTTGTTATGTGGACATGTGTCCGGAAACGCTTACTTTCCATGTTAGAGCTCATTTTATTACTTCTCTTCAAATCACATTAATCATGGAATGGAAACACACAGCAACAGAACGTACCAACGTGACTTCAAACACTTTGTTACAGGAAATGTTCAAAATGTCCTCCGTTAGCAAGGATACATGCATCTACCCTCCGTCGCATGGAATCCCTGATGCGCTGATGCAGTCCTGGAGAATGGCGTATTGTATCACAGCCGTCCACAATACGAGCACGAAGAGTCTCTACTTTTGGTACCGGGGTTGCGTAGACAAGAGCTTTCAAATGCCCCCATAAATGAAAGTCAAGAGGGTTGAGGTCAGGAGAGCGTGAAGGCCACGGAATTGGTCCGCCTCTACCAATCCATCGGTCACCGAATCTGTTGTTGAGAAGCGTACGAACACTACGACTGAAATGTGCAGGAGCTCCAGCGTGCATGAACCACATGTTGTGTCGTACTTGTAAAGGCACATGTTCTAGCAGCACAAGCAGAGTATCCCGTATGAAATTATGATAACGTGCTCCATTGAGCGTAGGTGGAAAAACATGGGGCCCAATCAAGACATCACCAACAATGCCTGCCCAAACGTTCACAGAAAATCTGTGTTCATGAGGTGATTGCACAATTGCGTGCGGATTCTCGACAGCCCACACATGTTTATTGTGAAAATTTACAATTTGATCACATTGGAATGAAGCCTCATCCGTAAAGAGAGCATTTGCACTGAAATGAGGATTGACACATTGTTGGATGAACCATTCGCAGAAGTGTACCCGTGGAGGCCAATCAGCTTCTGATAGTGCCTGCACACGCTGTACATGGTACGGAAACAATTGGCTCTCCAGTAGCACTCTCCATACAGTGACGTGGTCAACGTTACCTTGTACATCAGCAACTTCTCTGATGCTGACATTAGGGTTATCGCCAACTGCACGAAGAATTGCCTCGTCCATTGCAGGTGTCCTCGTCGTTCTAGGTCTTTCCCAGTCGCGAGTCATAGGCTGGAATGTTCCGTGTTCCTTAAGACACCGATCAATTGCTTCGAACATCATCCTGTCGGGACAGCTTCGTTCTGGAAATCTGTCTCGATACGAACGTACCGCGCTACGGCTATTGCCCCGTGCTAATCCATACATCAAATGGGCATCTGCCAACTCCGCATTTGTAAACATTTTACCAACTGCAAAACCACGTTCGTGATGAACACTAACATGTTGATGCTACGTACTGATGTGCTTGATGCTAGTACTGTAGAGCAACGAGTCGCATGTCAACACAAGCACCGAAGTCAAAATTACCTTCCTTCAATTGGGCCAACTGGCAGTGAATCGAGGAAGTACAGTACATACTGACGAAACTAAAATGAGCTCTAACATGGAAATTAAGCGTTTCCGGACACATGTCCACATAACATCTTTTCTTTATTTGTGTGTGAGGAATGTTTCCTGAAAGTTTGGCCGTACTTTTTTGTAACACCTTGTGTATATATATACATTTGAAATCGACGCGGGATTGATTCAATAGTTTACTACCGAATGTATCGTGTTTGATTAGAGAGACCATAACATAGTATTCATCTTAATGGATAATGGATATTTAAAAGTCACTCCCTCGTAAACTTTATTTACATTTCCTCTACTATTTTTTTCAAATACTATGTACACAAGAATTTTACTAGCCACAATAATCCAGTCGAAAATATTACAGGTTCACTAACAAACAGCTTCTAAATGTTATCGATCTCACTTCTGTAGTCGAATTACTTGTATGTACATTTCCTGCAGAATTATAAACTTATGATTTCGTGTACAAAATACCTAGGACAGAAACTAACGCAACAAAATTGCTATATCAAGTATCTTTAATTTTATGACTTTCGAAACAGTTCTTCATTGGATCATTGGATAATAACTACCAACAACAAGAAACTAATTCCAAAATTTCATTCAGTTCTGATGGAAAGGTTCTGAGAACATGTACCTAACATAAGCAGATTCGTAAGTATGGGAAAGAGTCCGTTAAGAAATACGTACAAATTTCGCATGATATTTAATCATAATCTGGGATTCAACACCCAATCAACCCCAGGATTTTTATGTGTCATTTTTCACTTCCTTCTCCTCTGGCTCTGTTTGTTAAGGTGACAACGGCGAGTTGCTCAGTGATTCGACGTGCAGGTGAAACTGTAGGCGCTCTTATGAGCTTGCTGTGATTGTCAGTTCGTAGGAAGGCAAGAGAAAGTCAACGGCACACAGCTTCCCTGTCGCCTCCTGTTTCTTCTCCCATCAAGTCGTCAGACAAGTCTTCCCCCTTCTATGAACTCTTTCGCATCCATCCGCTCTCTCCTCTGCATTAAACAGTCAAATTTCCATTACACTATTAATATTACTACCCTTGCTTTTAATTTCGCCGATTTTACTTTGTCTTTTCTGTATGCTGACTCCGTCCTTCCCTCAATCATTTCTTATTCGATTTTTTCACATTTTTCATACAACTGTTTCGCGTTAGTTTCTCTGGACTCCCTATTTTTTTCTTTTTTGTGGGACTTTTATCCTGTATTCTTGAATTTCCCTGAGTATTTCTTCTGTTACCAAAGATTTCTTCGCAATGACCTTCCTTGAACGTACGGTTTTCTTTGCAACTTCTGTGATTACCCTTTTTTAATACTTCCATTCCTCTTGAACTGAACTGTCTACTGAACTATTGATTATCACATTGTCTATAGCCTCAGATAACTTCGAGCGTATTTCTTCATTATTAGTACTTCCGTACCCCACTTCGTGATTCTTCCTGACTAGTCTCTTAAACTTCAGCCGACTCTTCATTATAAATGAATTGTGATCAGAGACTGTATCCGCTCTTGGGTGGGCCTCACAATCCGTTATCGGATTTCGGAATCTCTGCCTGACTATTATGACATCTAGTGCAGAACTCTCCCTCACCTCACTTATTCCTGCTACCAATCCCATATCTTTCCGTAATCCTTTCTTCCTCTCCTTCCTCTACAATCGCATTCCAATACCCATGATATTAAATTGTCATCTCTCTTCACGTACGAAATAAGCCGCTCGGTATCCTCACACACTTTCCCAATCTCTTCATCTTTTGCTTGAGGCTGCAGTCGATTCTCATGAGAACAACCCTATCACTTAAGAGTTCACTCTCTGCCCTACCTTCCTGTTCTTAACGAGTCGTGACTTTCTATCATTTTTTGCTGTTGTCTGATCATAAATCCTTGTATTCTTCCATTTCACGTCACTGACCACCATTACATTTAGAGGGACCCTCTGCATTTCCCTTCCCATATTGGCTAGCTGCCCCGCAATTTTCAGACTTCTGACATTCCCCGGCTCAGTTCGTAGAACGTTACTCTTTCGTTCATTACTCAATATTTTTCTCTTGATCACCTCTGTCTTGGCAGTTCCCAGCAGGAAATCCGAATGGGAAACTAGTCTGGAATCTTTAGCCAAAGGAAAGATCATCATGACACCTATTCAGTTATACGCTACATGTCCTGTGGCTAAAAATTATATGTCTTTAATTCCGTGATCTCCATTGCCTTCTGCTTCCTCATATCGTTGATCATTGCTGACCCTTCCGCCTTTCAGGGGAAATTTCCCACCCTGAGAGCAACACAGTGCCATCTTTGACATGCCCCTGGCTGAACGAGGGTGACTTCTTATGCCGGAAGTCTTCGACCTTGATTGTTAATGGCTCTAATTCAAAATCCAACACGTGCCGAGATTCTAAACCGAGAGCCAGAACGTTTCGGTCAGGAGTCAAAGACGCTACCACTAGCCGACGGGTGTCACTTAGCCAAGAAACTAAATATCTCTAACGCCAACGTGTGGAACGTCCTACATGAGACGGGCATATGTGTATATGAAGGTAAAAGACCAGTCGTCTGCTGACCTCCCTCAACGCGTGGAATTCTGTCAGTTGTAAACGTTCCTGACTTCCAAACGTGTGCTTTAATTACTGAGGAGAATGCCGTCACAACCGTAGGAACAGTCAGCAGCCACAACTGCCATTTCTGGGAGTTGGAAATCTAACGCAAATCGTGTTTTCCACCATCAACAGATATTATCAGAAAAATGTAGGCTATTATTGTTTACAGCCGTTTGATTGGGTCATATGTTCTGCCTAAGACGCTCGGTGGAGGAAATTACGGTATCTTTCTCCGTGAAGTACTGCCCGAAAGTTTGGAGATGGCTGTGCTAGCATTCAGGCAACGGTTGTCGTTCCAGGCCCGCCACATTTTGCCATTAATGTCAAAAATAGCTTAGACAATTTTTTCTGCAATTTGGGACAGGTGTGCCATTACCGTGGCCATCATGTTCTTCCGACCTCACGCCTAAGGATTACTTTCATGGGTTGGTGAGATGAAGCGTTTGGTGGACATCGATAGACACTCTAGAGATGCTGGTTGCCCTTTTGTCTGAATTTGGATCCATTATTCTTGAGTCATCGGGTCGTTAGGAAGGTTTTCGACAGCCATCAGCACGCAGATGCCACTTATAAACGGACGAGATTTTCAGCAATATCTCTAAAACATTCAATTATGGCGGTGTGAAACCTGTCTCCCAAAATCACTGGTATCAAACCCTCCTGGATTACTAGCAGGGAAATGACCCACTTGTAACATATTTATCAGCTAAAAACGTTCCTCTTTGTCGTCTCTAAACATTCTACAATTTTGTATATGTAGATTTTTGACACGCTGTATTGACACGATCTTCGGGAAATAAATTTATTCTAGTGCACCTTCCTCATATAAATTGTAATGAGGCTCTTATGAATTGTTTCGTCCTATAGGAAATATCCTGTCACCTTGTGATGATTTCTTCTTCTACAATCCGGTCCACATACCTGGCCTGTTAGAAAACGGAAAAAATATTTCGAATAGAAAATCTCTACTGGAATCATTGCACTATTCGTGTCTTGGGGCTGTAACAAATGTATTCTAGTTTCAGAATTACTTAGCTACGAATTTAAAGGTATTTTGTGAGTGAATACTTCAATATATCGTTGCCTGTTAATCAAAAAAAAAAAAAAGAAAAAAATAGAACACTGCCAAGCCCATGCTAATTTCATGTTACAATCTCGACACACACATGCACGCAGGTACTTGTAACAGCCAGCGTATGGTATTGAAGCGAACTAGTTACCAAACGATTACAAAACGGATTGACTGTGACAAAATGCTGGCTCAAATATTCTACAGCTCTAACCCTTTGAAAATCCAATTCTCGGTCTCGACTTGCACAGTCCGCCATCACATTTTGGTTAATTTAAAAATCACAGTTTACAAACAAAAAAATCGTAATTTCGTGCTTTCCCCTCTCTCTCTCTCTCTCTCTCTCTCTCTCTCTCTCTCTCTCTCTGTCTCTCATTTGTGTTCACTTTGCGGCACTCCACGGTCAAGTGTAACCCGCAAGTCCACAAAATGATGTCTGTTCAGAGCTCCTAATACGTGTTCAAACGTGATGAAGCTGTGCTCCGAACTCCGAACTCCACCAGACTTCACAAAGCAATTCCTTAGCATAGCAAATACGCGTGAAAGTGCAGTCCTCTTATTAGCTAATATACATTACAGCCATTTCGATATCAGCATTCAACCCACTTTAACCAATCGCAACATAAGATTTTGTATTAGCAATTCATTAAGTGAGAAAATTTAGAAAATCGATGAATATCAGAATAGTCCCTTCTTTAAATAACTGAACTATCGTAAAATTTTTCTTGTTTCCCCATACCCGTAAACTGTCCAATTGCACTTTACAAATTTTCCCTGAAAGTATGATTCACTCTCTCTGAATGACGACAGTTCTTATTCTAGCGTATACTAAGTTAATAGCTTATCATTTATTACATTACTTCTCATTCACACCTTCTTCACACTAATAACTAAACATATTAAACCAACAATAATAAAAGTATTAATATTCACAACAAATACAGTTTTAATTTATTTGCGCAAATGGCATATCAGTCATCACATGTACATTGTTCCATCACTGTCAATATTAATTATGGAACATTGTACATCAGATAACTGTTATGCCAATTTCGAAAATGTATAGCTGAGACGGTTTTTGGACCCGATGATAGTCTGACCCTAGACCGAAATCGATCATCTCTAATGAAGTATACCGTAACAGCTGTATATTGCATAATGCAGTTCGTAACACACAGAGTTTTGTTTCCAAAACACATCAAACACATTATTTTCACTACTAAGAATTTTATAGTTCGTAAGATGCTGACACATTTCAGCCACAGCCGTAGACACTCACAGCTCACTACTGAATCGGATCACACGTCTGTTACGGGGTAGCTATGACTCACCTCTGATGGAAGACGCTAGCTCGTATTAATTGCTATGAAAAGGCACTACGCCTGAAACGGCATTGAATACTCATTTATATTGGGACAGAGCATAATTAACACTGTGAATCCGAACAGTTATTTGGAGAATACATTTTTATTAATTCCCTTATTTGGCTTTCTGCTGCACTCTGTCATAAATCCGATATGTCATTCGATCACTAGGTTGAACGTCATTCACTCTATGAACCGAGAGAAGGATACGGGGAGTATCTGTGTACATGCTGAATTGTACGTCAAAATTTAACATCTCACAACTGAAAAACTGCAAAAGATATTTCCTTGAAGCATTTCTTCCCGACTTCTGTAACCTTATCCAAAAATGTGAAAAAGTAAAACTATGTTTCTTGACCGTAACACTACGTGAAGTCCCCTTAGTATACGTTTCAGAACAATTGTTTTTGATGTTTGTCTTTTGCTCATCATCGGTATAGTTTTATTATTTGTAGGTACGCTTACTCCCATTGGATCTTGTGATATTAGATTCATTAAACGCGATAGGCATCACAAACCGCTCATTGTTAGCGCCCTTTCAGTAAGAGAGCGATTCAGTTTACTTCAATTCCCAACAGTAAAATATTTACACATTTACACCGTTAAAGACGGTCGAGACCTGAAACAGTTTAGAACATTCATGGATAACCTAAATAAGGACCGTATTAATAATTGATCCGAATATTACAGATGAGGGATATTATAAATTCAAATCTGTGTCCATAACGCTGTCCAGAAGCAACTGCCGGTGGCATCCGAAGCGAAGAGAATACAAAATTTGCTTCTGAAAAATGGACTCACATTTAAAGTGTGCAGTACGTATTAGTCACAGATATTGTTGTTGTGGTCTTCAGTCCAGAGACTGGTTTGATGCAGCTGTATCCTGTGCAAGCTTCTTCATCTCCCAGTACCTACTGGAACCTACATCCTTCTCAATCTGCTTAGTGTATTCGTCTCTTGGTCACCCTCTACGATTTTTACCCACCGCGCTGCCCTCCAGTACTAAATTGGTGATCCCTTGATGCCTCAGAACGTGTCCTACCAAGTGTATTCATCTCTTGGTCACCCTCTACGATTTTTACCCACCGCGCTGCCCTTCAGTACTAAATTGGTGATCCCTTGATGCCTCAGAACGTGTCCTACCAACCGATTTCTAGTCAAGTTGTGCCACAAATTTCTCTTCTCACCAATTCTGTTCAATACCTCCTCATTAGTTATGTGATCTACAATTTAATCTTCAGCATTCTCCTGTAGCACCACATTTCGAAAGCTTCTATTCTTTTCTTGTCTAAACTATTTATCGTCCATGTTCCACTTCCATACATGGCTACACTCCATACAAATACTTTCAGAAACGACTTCCTTACACTTAAATCTATACTTGATGTTAACAAACTTCTCTTCTTCAGAAACGCTTTCCTTGCTATTGCCAGTCTACATTTTATATCCTCTCTATTTCGACCATCATCAGTTATTTTGCTCCCTAAATAACAGAACTCATTTACTACTGTAAGTGTCTCATTTCCTAATCTAATTCCCTCGGCATCACCCGATTTAATTCGACTACATTCACAGATAAGAAGAGAAAATTACCAAAATAATTGAAAAGAAATTAATTCAACGGCGTGAAAAAGAGAGAGCTTGAAAGATGTGCCACATTCATCTCGAAAAAATATATACGAAGAAAGAAACAAGGTTTTATTTTTATTTATTGAGTGCGGTTACAAAGAGGCATTAGTTGTTTCAGACTAGGCAAAGATTGAATTCTGATACATGCCCTTGTATTCAAAGATATGATAATATTTTCTAACTGCCGATGTACTACTTCTCGACAATTTATTACAATAAATACTATCAAATTCGACGGGTCTTGGGCAGATATTTTAATGATCCGGTGCTTCGAAAGAGTATGTATTGTCCGTAGGGCGCAAGTTGTAAAGCTAATCCACAATGGCACGTTAGCTTCACTGTACTTTTATCCAGTACGGGATCTGGTCACTCCCGTCTGTGATATAAAAGGAGCATCGCGTTTAATAGGCCAGATTTCCAGATATAGTGGAGATATAGCGATGTACTTTATTCTGTTGTTCACGCTTGGAATGCTCCTCTGCGTGAAATTACACGTTATGAGATCACAAAAAGTTTTAATATGCATCCGCAATACAGTTCACAGCACTTGCAAACATGGCTTAAACATCCCATTTCCTCGGTGCAGAAGCAGGTAACCCTCCGAAATGAGTTCGCATTTTCCACTCATTAGCTTTGTATGATAGTAGCTATCGCTCCGCTACCGTTACTCCTTTCAGCTGCGCACTGCTCTCTAACCTCGTTTAACGAGCAAGCTCTTAATGCAACACGGAGACAGCTCCTCTGCGTACTGTTACCTACTATTCCACGTATCCGTAGTTTGATAACACTGCAGGGATATTGACCTCGCACCAAAACTTGTTAATGTTTACTGCTTGCTCTTTAGAAGCAAATCATGAGTCCAACTTATTTTGATTTTATACATATACCAGTTACCTGTTTTTTGAAATATGTATACACAATACGTTTTTTATATTTGTAGATTAAAAACCCATTTCCTTACCACTTTGGTTTGATTTCCCTACGGATCCTAAAACCTAAGCACTGATAACCTCGCCGTCGAGTGCTTCTACAAGACAAACACACACTAAAACCTAAAAATTTGCGTAGGATGAAACTACAACAAAATGTTTCCGACTTCATCATCTGTCCTATATTTCGTGTGGCTCAGTGGCCGGTCTTCCAATTGGAAGTGACTTGTGTGTCCCTAATCTACATCAGTTATCCAGCCTGGTAAGGAGATCAACAGTTTAACGCAGAATCCGAACCACTTGCCATTCGGGGTGACTCATCTTATCGTTGAGGGGTGAAGACTAGATTAATGGCGCACTGAAAATTTCGGTAGTCCGGCCGGGATTCGAATCCGCGACCTGTTGGTTTCCTGGCAACACTTTGGCGCTAGAGCATCAGGCCTGACCAACCTGTGCTAAGAACATGGGAGAAGCCTATAGACTTGAAAACATGTAAAAACAAGAATAAACACCGAAAGCAAACTGTACATCAAATTAGTAAGAACAAACTATTTTTAAATTTATAAACAGCAAAATGCTGAAACTTATTGTGTATACCACATTTACAGAATCGCCGCCGATGATGCTTTGTAAATAAAAGCTAAATATCGCTGGTGCCATATTCTCTTAAACTGCAGTACACTTAAGTGACAATACAAGTAATTGTTGGTAAATTCTGACTCACTTCTTACATCGTGCTATCCTAGTATTTTGTAGAAACGACATGTATACTGTAAAACAAGTGACTCAAAAAAGTTTAATCTTAATTTTTCATACAACAAAAAAAAACAAATTTCTAAAATAATTCAACGCTTTTTGTAAATATAAAAGCTCAGGAAAGTTAATTTATTTTTGGGGTTTTAAATCACAGTGTCGACCTCAGATTTTAAGCTGGCAGTGTGGCCCGTAATATCAGGGAAAAAATCTGATCAGTAGTTTTTCCTCAGACATTAGACGTCGATGTGTGTTTTCGCAAACTTCAGATACTAAGGTGGAAATAAAATAGTCGGTTTCACACCTAATATATAATTTCACATGGACAGAAGTAATGTAACGATGAAAACTTATTTGCATAGAAAATTGTGGTATGTACCAATTGTTATTCAAATGGGACTTTTAATAGTGACTATCATCTCAATATTTAGAATCGGATCGGGGTCCAATTAAGCAAATAATAACAAAAATAAGTCGCATAACTTACAAGTTTGAGAAAAATAAGCAAATGCAGACTAAGTGTCTGTCGGCACCGCTTGAAATTCCATGGAGATGTTACATGTAGGACGAAACATCTTGATATTTGCCAATGTATTGCATGGGGGCTTAATTTTTTTAATGCAAATATTTTTTAATTTTAGTCGTTGTATGTCCGGCTACGAAGTCTCGTAACCGGTTGGCCCTGACTAGTATTACTCCGCAATCTGACTGCATAGAATAACAACAAAGAATGGAAGGAAATTTCCGTTACCACAATTAATTAATTAAGTCCCTAGCAACTATAAAAGGTACGAAACAAAAACTACGAACAACAAATCACAAGTGTAACTGTTCTGTGTGTAGAAGTGTGATTCAACGTACATATCTGGCACGGTTCTTCCTCAATAAGAAAAGATATTTTAAATACCATTTACACTGAATTAATTAAATAAAACTGAAATACTATAATTGCACATAGAAACCCGAATTATAGTCTAATACATGAACACAAGCCAGATGCTTTGTTGACTGAACCTGTGACCTAGAGGCATTGTTAGTTAGGAAATTTAAAAAAAAATAAAAAAATGTTTTTTATCTTCATATATATTGACTAAAATACACTCTGATCATTACAACATCTCCATTCGAACAACATCTGCTGTCTAGCCCATCAAAACAACTGCACACGACATGGCCTCAAATAGTGCAGCTATCGACATCCTCTGAGCAAAGCACTTACCACCACAACTTCTGAACAAGCACTGCCAGTGGAGGCGGCGGAATAAAACTCTGTGGCGCGATCTCTGGCGCTGTGACTCAGAGTAGCCACCATTCAGTATCTCTATTTCATTCAAAGACTTTTACGCAATGTCAACGTAAATAAGCTCCGATTTGATATCGTAGAGGATTGGACTGATGGGACGCCTATACCAGTCATTCTCAGTTTCATTTCTCTTTCATAATAATTTATTCACTCATTCAGTAGCAAGTGTGTCCTGATGTAGACTACGAAAGTGCTTGTACTATGTTCTGTATGAATTCCGTAACCACAGTGATACTAATTGCTAAAGCAGCTTGCAACAAAACAGCGTTTTTTTTGTCATATAATTTATGTATTTTTTTACTTAAAACATAAAATGTTGTCAGAATGAGATTTTCACTATGCAGCGGAGTGTGCGCTGATATGAAACTTCCTGGCAGATTAAAACTGTGTGCCCGACCGAGACTCGAATTTTTGTTGTTCCGTAAATAGTTCCGTGATGAACGACCGTCTGGCAGACTTTAAATTTAACAGCTTTCTAATGGTTTTATGTAAAATGCCAGAAATAATTGTTGATATAAGGGTTATTTATAAATTAACCTCCCACTGGCTATTAAAAATAAACAAATACTTGGGTAATTTCATGGTTCTCTAGTGGTTGAAAAAGGAGACTTTGAAGATCAAGTTACACAATCAGTTGTGTGTTGCGCTCGCCAATAGATAACCAGCAAGTAATTTGCAAATTCCGTATTATTATGTCTCCCACCAGTTGTGCGGTACGTTCTGTTATTCGCTTCCTGAAAGCAGAAGGTGTCAACCCCGACGAGATTAATCTTATATTGTGTCATGTGTATGGGGGCTGGGGTGACGTATGATAACACTGGGAGGGAGTGGTGCAGACAATTCAAGGCTTGTCGCAGGGATGTGCGCGATGAAACTGGTCGAAGAGGACGTTCACATCTGACTAATGACCTTGTGCAGCATGCCTAATTATGCATTCGAGACGTCTGTAACAATTTTCGAACTTCGTGAAGATGTGCCTCAGGTTTCAGGTAGAATCCTCTTTTTTCGTACGTTTTTTTGCTCAGTGGGTGCCAAAATGTCTAAATGGTGTTCACAAAACTCATAAAGTCGCCCCGTCCTCGACTTTCTACATCTACATCCATACTCCGCAAGCCACCTGACGGTGTGTGGCGGAGGGTACCTTGAGTACCTCTATCGGTTCTCCCTTCTATTCCAGTCTCGTTCGTGGAAAGAAGGATTGTCGGTATGCTTCTGTGTGGGCTCTAATCTCTCTGATTTTATCCTCATGGTCTCTTCGCGAGATATACGTAGGAGGGAGCAATATACTGCTTGACTCTTCGATGAAGGTATGTTCTCGAAACTTCAACAAAAGCCCGTACCGAGCTACTGAGCGTCTCTCCTGCAGAGACTTCCACTGGAGTTTATCTATCATCTCCGTAACGCTTTCGCGATTACTAAAAGATCCTGTAACGAAGCGCGCTGCTCTCCCTTGGATCTTCTCTATCTCTTCTATCAAACCTGTGTGGTACGGATCCCACACTGCTGATCAGTATACAATCAGCGGGCTAACAAGCGTACTGTAACCTACTTCCTTTGTTTTCGGATTGCATTTCCTTAGGATTATTCCAATGAATCTCAGTCTGGCATCTGCTTTACCAACGATCAACTTTATATGATCATTCCATTTTAAATCACTCCTAATGCGTACTCCCAGATAATTTATGGAATTAACTGCTTCCAGTTGCTGACCTGCTATATTGTAGCTAAATGATAAGGGATCCATCTTTCTATGTATTCGAAGTACATTACACTTGTTTACATTGAGATTCAGTTGCCATTCCCTGCACCATGCGTCAATTCGCTGCAGATCCTCCTGCATTTCAGTACAATTTTCCATTGTTACAACCTCTCGATATACCACAGCATCATCCGCAAAAAGCCTCAGTGAATAGCAACGGTCCTACGACACTCCGCTGCGACACACCTGAAATCACTCTTACTTCGGAAGACTTCTCTCCATTGAGAATGACATTCTGCGTTCTGTTATCTAGGAACTCTTCAATCCAATCACACAATTGGTCTGATAGTCCATATGCTCTTACTTTGTTCATTAAGCGAGTGTGGGAAACTGTATCGAATGCCTTGCGGAAGTCAAGAAACACGTCATCCACCTGTGAACCCGTGTCTATGGCCCTTTGAGTCTCGTGGACGAATAGCGCGACCTGGGTTTCACACGATCGCCTTTTTCGAAACCCATGCTGATTCCTACAGAGTAGATTTCTAGTCTCCAGAAAAGTCATTATAGTCGAACATAATACGTGTCCCAAAATTCTACAACTGATCGACGTTAGAGATATAGGTCTATAGTTCTGCACATCTGTTCGACGTCCCTTCTTGAAAACGGGGATGACCTGTGCCCTTTTCCAATCCTTTGGAACGCTACGCTCTTCTAGAGACCTACGGTACACCGCTGCAAGAAGGGGGGCAAGTTCCTTCGCGTACTCTGTGTAGAACCGAACTGGTATCCCATCAGGTCCAGCGGCCTTTCGTCTTTTGAGCGATTTTAATTGTTTCTCTATCCCTCTGTCGTCTATTTCGATATCTACAATTTTGTCATCTGTGCGACAATCTAGAGGAGGAACTACAGTGCAGTCTTCCTCTGTGGAACAGCTTTGGAAAAAGACATTTAGTATTTCGGCCTTTAGTCTGTCATCCTCTGTTTCCCCCCCTGCGGGTTTGGGGGTAAGAATAGGCCCGCGGTATTCCTACCTGACGTAAGAGGCGACTAAAAGGAGTCTCAAATGTTTTGGCCTTAATGTGATGGTCCCCCTTGGGGTTTGACCTCCATTTTTCAAAATTCTACAGAAGTACGAGCCTTTTGGGGAAGGACACCTTACATGGTGTACCACTGGTCCTAAGTGCACTAAGACCTTGGCACTCAGCATTGCACCGGCGTTGTCACCATACCCACTATTCCTCAAATTGGGCCTAAACGCCTGATGGGTTGTCCAAGTTACGCCCATAGTGCATCTCCATCTGCACCAGCGATCATGATGGACTTTCCATGGCACCAGAAATCCAGCACGGTAGCCAGCCCGTTGTGGTGGGGTCGTCATGTACCCTCTAGGTTGTAGCCCCCTGACAACACAGGGATCGTACTGCCGATACCTGAGCTGCACCCTCCCCACGTTGGCCAAGGAGTAGATGCCCGTCTCCTTGGGGCATCAGGACTCCCGGCAATGGTCATCCTGCCAGGTGGCCCTTGCTGCGGCTGGGTGGCGCCCGTGGGGAGAGCCCCTGGTCGGAGTGGGTGGTATCGGGGCGGACGTTTCGCACATGAAACGTCAACACGTATCAGGTCGCTCTGCGGCCGAGTCTTACAAAGAAAAGGTACCGTTTCTAGTTCTGGTTCTCCTGCCCTTTCCCCCTTGGCCACTCCATGGGAGGAGGGACAGGCCCGCCGGCTTGGGGCGAAGTACTTCCCCCGCTATTTGGTCTGTTCTCGAACAGATGGGGGGACGTTCGCCACCTCCAAGCCCATGTTCTTTGTTCAGCACATTGAGGACGTCTTCGGGGAAATCGAGGCTCTCAGCAAGATGCGATCAGGGTCCGTTCTTATCAAGACCACCTCTGCCACACAATCGGCGGCACTCCAGGCGTGCGACCGCCTAGGGGACATCCCAGTCTCCATTGTCCCACATCTGGCACTAAATAGGACGCAGGGGGTTATTTTTCATCGTGACCTCCTGCTACAATCTGATGAGGAGCTCAGGGCCAACCTGGAGCGCCGCGGCGTGCATTTCGTCCGGCGAGTCCAGCGCGGCCCCAAAGACCGTCGCATCGACACCGGGGCCTTTATCCTCGCCTTCGAGGAGGACGTTCTCCCAGAGAAGGTAAAGGTGATGTGCTACCGGTGCGACGTGCGACCTTACGTCCCGGCTCCTATGCGTGTTTTAGGTGTTTGCGCTTTGGGCACATGTCGTCCCGGTGTGAGGCTGAGCCCCTTTGCGGCGACTGTGGACATCCTCTTCGTGAGGAACATACTTGCACCCCACCACCTCGGTGCCCTAATTGTCCTGGCGTCCACTCGCCTAGGTCCCCAGACTGCCCCGCCTATCAGAAGGAGAAAAAGATACAAGAAATCAAAACTTTGGATCGGCTCTCTTATTCTGAGGCCAGGAAGAAGTATGACCGCCTTCATCCCGTGTCACTGGCCACTTCGTTTGCCTCAGTTGTGTCCACTCCTTCCGCTGTATCCTCACCTCTATCCTGTCCCCCCTCCGCCTCCTCTGCCCATCAGGGGGTTCTGCCTCCGCCTCCCAAATCCCTCCCTTCCAACTCCTCCTCCCCCGCGGCCCCCACCCCCCCTGCCCCAGGGGCCACCCTTCCTCCTCCTCCTCCCCCCACGCCACCTGAGAAGCGATCCTCTTCTCAGGCGTCCATCGGGGAAACGTTCCGGACCCCAGCTTCCGGGGTCCGGCGTTCCAAAACGGACCCCGCGCGTGAGGACCTTCTTCGGGTCCAGCCCACCATCCCTGTGCCTCCTCGGCCTTCCAAGAAGGCCTCCAAGAAGAAGTCTCTATCCCCCTCTCCACCCCGGCGCGTTTCATCTGACGCTTCATCCGTGAGTCGCTGCTCCCGGCCGTCCTCAGTTTCGCCGGGACGCTCTGCTGCCAGGCGTTCCGCCAGCCTTTTGTCAGCAAATGATGCGGCCCCTCCTACACCATCAGGGACAGCGGCCGCAGCTGGCGACGAGTCGATGGAACCGGATCCGCCTGCCGTCAGTTGTAGCGTTGTTGCCTCGCAACCTGGCCCTCCGCGGCCATCGAGGTGACCAGCTCTTCCCCGTCTCGTTCCCCCAACTTTTTGACTAGCAATGGCGTTGTTTCATTGGAACATAAGAGGTATTCGATCTAATTGGGAGGAATTACAACTGCTCCTCCGCCTGCACTGTCCGCTCGTCCTTGGTCTCCAGGAAACCAAGTTGCGCCCGACTGACCGTATTGCCTTTTCCCACTATACCTCGGAGCGGTATGACCTCGCCCCTGTGGACGGTATCCTAGCTCATGGTGGGGTCATGTTGCTCGTTCGGGACGATGTCTATTACCATCCCATCCCATTGACCACCCCACTCCAAGCAATAGCTATCCGCATTACTCTTTCTGCTTTTACTTTTTCAGTTTGTACCGTCTACACTCCACCGTCATCTGCTGTTAGTCGGGCTGACATGATGCACCTGATCGATCAGCTTCCCTCGCCGTTCTTATCTGTTTGGCGACTTCAATGCCCATCATCCCCTTTGGGGCTCTCCTGCATCCTGTCAAAGAGGCTCACTCTTGGCGGATGTCTTCAACCATCTCAATCTTGTCTGCCTCAATACCGGCGCCCCGACTTTCCTCTCGGACTCTACTCATACCTACTCCCACTTGGACCTCTCGATCTGTTCTACCACTCTTGCCCGTCGGTTCGAGTGGTATGTCCTTTCTGACACCTATTCGAGCGACCACTTCCCCTGTGTCGTTCGTCTCCTGCACCACACCCCATCCCCACGTCCTTCGCGCTGGAATATACTGAAAGCTGACTGGGGACTTTACTCCTTCCTGGCGACCTTTCCGGACCACGATTTTTCCAGCTGTGACAGTCAGGTCGAATACCTCACGGCTGTTATTATCCATGCTGCCGAACGTTCCATACCTCGTACTACTTCTTCTTCACGTCGCGTTTCCGTCCCCTGGTGGAACGAGGCTTGTAGGGACGCTCTCCGTGCTCGACGACGTGCTTTACGCACCTTTCGCCGCCATCCTACGTTGGCGAATTGTATTGAATACAAACGACTCCGAGCGCAATGCCGTAGAGTCATCAAAGACAGCAAAAAAGCTTGCTGGGCCTCTTTCACGAGCTCCTTTACCAGTTTTACTCCCTCTTCCGTTGTTTGGGGTAGCCTGCGCCGGCTGTCGGGCATTAAGGCCCACTCCTCAGTACCTGGCCTGACCTCAGGTAATGAGGTCCTCGTTGATCCTGTGGCTGTCTCCAACGCCTTTGGCCGCTTTTTCGCGGAGGTTTCAAGCTCCGCCCATTACCATCCTGCCTTCCTTCCCAGGAAAGAGGCAGACGAGGCTCGGCGACCTTCCTTCCACTCGCTGAATCTGGAAACTTACAATGCCCCCTTTACTATGCGGGAACTCGAACGTGCGCTTGCACTGTCCCGGTCCTCTGCTCCGGGGCCAGATGCCATTCACGTTCAGATGCTGGCACACCTTTCTCCGGCGGGCAAAAGCTTCCTTCTTCGTACCTACAATCGCGTGTGGACCGAAGGTCAGGTCCCCATGTGTTGGCGTGACGCCGTTGTTGTTCCTATACCCAAACCCGGGAAGGATAGACACCTTCCTTCTAGTTACCGCCCCATTTCTCTTACAAGCTGTGTCTGTAAGGTGATGGAACGCATGGTTAATGCTCGGTTAGTTTGGATTCTTGAATCTCGACGACTACTTACTAATGTCCAATGCGGCTCTCGTCGCCGCCGCTCCGCTGTTGACCACCTTGTGACCTTGTCGACATTCATCATGAACAACTTTTTGCGAAGGCGCCAAACGGTAGCCGTGTTCTTCGACTTGGAGAAGGCTTATGATACCTGTTGGAGAGGAGGTATCCTCCGCACTATGCACAAGTGGGGCCTACGCGGTCGTCTGCCCCTTTTTATTGATTCCTTTTTAACGGATCGAAAGTTTAGGGTACGTGTGGGTTCCGTATTGTCCGACGTCTTCCTCCAGGAGAACGGAGTGCCTCAGGGCTCCGTCTTGAGCGTAGCCCTTTTTGCCATCGCGATCAATCCAATTATGGATTGCATTCCACCTAATGTCTCAGGCTCTCTCTTTGTCGATGACTTCGCGATCTACTGCAGTGCCCAGAGAACATGCCTCCTGGAGCGCTGCCTCCAGCGTTGTCTAGACAGCCTCTACTCATGGAGCGTGGCAAATGGCTTCCGGTTCTCTGAAGAGAAGACGGTTTGTATCAACTTTTGGTGATATAAAGCGTTCCTTCCGCCATCCTTACATCTCGGTCCCATTGTTCTCCCATTCATGGACACAACTAAGTTTCTAGGGCTCACGTTGGACCGGAAACTGTGTTGGTCTCCACATGTCTCTTATTTGGCGGCCCGTTGTACACGTTCCCTTAATGTCCTCAGAGTTCTTGGCGGTTCATCTTGGGGAGCGGATCGCACTGTCCTGCTTTGCTTGTATCAGTCCATAGTCCGATCGAAGCTGGATTATGGGAGCTTCGTCTACTCGTCCGCTCGGCCATCCCTCTTACGCCGGCTCAACTCCATCCACCATCGGGGGATACGTCTTGCGACCGGAGCCTTCTACACTAGTCCTGTCGAGAGTCTTTACGCTGAAGCTGCCGAGTTACCATTGACCTACCGGCGCGACATACTGCTGTGTCGGTATGCCTGCCGGCTGTTGTCTATGCCCAAACACCCCTCTTACAAGTCCTTCTTCGCCGATTCTCTCGACCGTCAGTACGGGTTGTATGTGTCTGCCCTGCTGCCCCCCGGAGTCCGCTTCCGTCGCCTGCTTCGACAATTGGATTTTGCCCTCCCTACCACCTTCAGAGAGGGTGAGAGCCCGACACCACCTTGGCTCCAGGCTCCAGTTCGTATTTATCTCGACCTCAGCTCACTCCTGAAGGAGGGTACTCCGGCTGCAGTGTATTGCTCACGGTTTGTCGAACTTCGTGCTCGACTTGCTGGTCACACCTTTATTTACACCGATGGCTCCAAAACTGACGATGGTGTCGGCTGTGCCTTTGTCGTCGGGACCGCCACCTTTAAATACCGGCTCCTTGACCAATGTTCCAGCTTTACGGCCGAGCTTTTTGCTCTCCATCAGGCCATTCAGTATGCCCGCCGCCACCGCCATTCATCATATGTACTTTGCACTGACTCCCTCAGTGCTCTTCAGAGCCTTGGGGCTCCCTATCCGGTCCATCCCTTGATTCAACGAATACAGCAGTCCCTCCATTCTTTCGCTGATAATGGCGGTTCTGTCAGCTTTCTCTGGGTCCCCGGACATGTAGGAGTGCCTGGGAATGAGGCTGCGGATGCTGCAGCCAAGGCTGCAGTCCTCCAGCCTCGGCCAGCCTCCCATTGTGTCCCGTCATCTGACGTTTGTGGGGATGTATGTAAGAGGCTTGTGTCCTTGTGGTGGGATGCTTGGTCATCCCTCCAAGGAAACAAGCTCCAGGCAGTAAAACCGCTCCCAACTGCTTGGACAACTTCCTCCCGACCATCTCGGCGCGAGGAGGTCCTTCTGACCAGGCTGCGGATTGGGCATTGCCGGTTTAGCCACCGCTACCTGCTCTCTGGTGACCCAGCCCCGCAGTGCCCTTGTGGTCAGGCATTAACGGTGCGCCATGTTTTATTGTCGTGTCCCCGTTTTAGTCAATTTCGTGTTGTCCTGTCCCTCCCATCTACCTTACCGGATGTTTTAGCTGATGAAGCTCGAGCAGCTGCTCGTCTTCTGCGTTTTATAACTTTAACTGGCTTGACCAAAGACATTTAACCTTTTTACTTATTTAATCTGCATCTTTGTCAGGTCCTTTTGATGTCCCCCCATCCCCTTGAGTTTTAGCAGGTTCCTTGTGCTCTAACACCAGTGACTGGGCGCTAATGACCTCAGCAGTTGAGCGCACTTAAACCCTACCAAAAAAAAAAAAAAAAAAAAAAAAAAATCCTCTGTTTCAGTACCATTTTGGTCACAGAGTGTCTGGACATTTTGTTTTGATCCACCTACCGCTTTGACATAAGACCAAAATTTCTTAGGATTTTCTGCCAAATCAGTACATAGAACTTTACTTTCGTATTCACTGAACGCCTCTCGCATAGCCCTCCTCACACTACTTTTCGCTTCGCGTAAATTTTGTTTGTCTGCAAGGCTTTGGCTATGTTTATGTTTGCTGTGAAGTTCCCTTTGCTTCCGCAGCAGTTTTCTAACTCGGTTGTTGTACCACTGTGGCTCTTTCCCATCTCTTACGATCTTGCTTGGCACATACTCATCTAACGCATATTGTACGATGGTTTTGAACTTTGTCCACTGATCCTCAACACTATCTGTACTTAAGACAAAACTTTTGTATTGACCCGTCAGGTACTCTTAATCTGCTTTTTGTCACTTTTGCTAAAGAGAAAAATCTTCCTACCTTTTTTAATATTTCAATTTACGGCTGAAATCATCGATGCCGTAACCGCTTTATGATCGCTGATTCCCTGTTCTGCGTTAACTGTTTCAAATAGTTCGGGTCTGTTTGTCACCAGAAGGTCTAATTTGTTATCGCCACGAGTCGGTTCTCTGTTTAACTGCTCAAGGTAGTTTTCAGATAAAGCACTTAAAAAAAGTTCACTGGATTCTTTGTCCCTGCCACCCGTTATGAACGTTTGAGTCTCCCAGTCTATACCCGGCAAATTAAAATCTCCACCCAGAACTATAACATGGTGGGGAAATCTACTCAAAATATTTTCCAAATTATTCTTCAGGTGCTCAGCCACAACAGCTGCTGAGCCAGAGGACCTTAGAGACATCCAATTACCATGTGTGAGCCTGCTTTAACCGTGACCTTCACCCAAATTATTTCACATTTCGGATCTCCGTCAATTTCCTTCGATACTATTGCACTTCTTGTCGCTATAAACACGCATCTCCCTTCACTGCCCAACCTGTCTCTGCGGTATACATTCCAATCTGAGTTTAGGATTTCATTACTGTTTACTTCTGGTTTCAGCCAACTTTCTGTCCCTAGTACTATATGGGCATTGTGACCATTTATTAATGAGAGCAGTTCTGGGACCTTTCTATAGACGCTCCTGCAGTTTAGTATTAGCACATTAATATTGTTATTCCCTGTTGCATTTTGCCTACTCCTACCTTGCCGCGTCTCAGGAGGCGTCTTGTCGGTCCTAGGGAGGGAATTCTCTAACCTAAGAAGCCCACATGTGCACTCCACACGTACTCCGCTACCCTTGTAGCCGCTTCCTGCGTGTAGTGCACGCCTGACGTATTCAGGGGGACCCTACATTTCTCCACCCGATAGCGGGTCGAGAAATTTGCACCCCAGATCTCCGCAGAATCGTCTGAGCCTCTGGTTTAAGCCTTCTACTCGGCTCCAGTGCTACGATGAAAAGGAGGACCTTCTAAACAAAATCGTAACTGGGTGCGAGACATGGGTGCAGTAGGGGAACATAGAAGCTAATTAACATTTCAAACAGTGTATGCACACTCATTCTCCCACTAAGCTCAAAATAAGACGCTGTCGAACCACAAAATAATGGATACAGTTTTTGTGGCTGCTAAGGAACTTTCATAGCTCATTTCATGAGTGTAACGTATTAGAACATTGTGACATTTTAGATTTATTGTCAGAAGATCAGTCCAAAACAAACGGCCAACAATGCGCAAATCGAACGAAGGCAAAACACTTTTTGGCTGGGGATTTTTTCACACTAACGTAAGCGACCTGGCACCAAGCAACTTTCATTTCCCCCTCTTTAAAAGTTTAAAATACTGTCGTATTCTGCTTTTTAAATGGTGCAATCTTAATTTAAAAGTTTAACACAATAAGGCAGGCTGTACAGTTTGAAACTTTGGTCTCTCTCGAGGGAGCATAACTTACGGCGTGCAAATTAGCGGAATTCATTCATCCAACAATCGACAATGAGATCACTTTGCGACCAGCAACAAATATTACACTTAATTTTAAACCCTTACGAATCGTTCTCTCGCTGACACACGGAAGGAATATAGTTTCTCCTTCACTACATTTTCGCCGTTCATGCAGGCCAACTTCTGCATCAGGCATGAAGTCTTAACTTCTTATCTAGTGACTATTCATCACCTCTGTTTTCAGACAGTATCCACATATACCACTTAAGGTACCGTCCCCCCCCCCGGTAGTTAGGTGGTCAGCGCGACGGACTCTCATTCGTAAAGGCCCGGGTTCGATTCCCGGCTGGGTCGGAGATTTTCTCCGCTCAGAGACTGGGTGTTGTGTTGCCCTAATCATCACCATTTCATCCCCATCGACGCGCAAGTCGCCGAAGTGGCGTCCCATCGAAAGACTTGCACCAGGCGAGCGGTCTACCCGACGGGAGGCCCTCGTCACACGACATTATTATTGTACTGAAGGTACCTGCAAAATATCGCTGTACGATACATAATTCAGGAGATATGACGAAGAAACGCGAAGAAAAACTATCTGTTGCTTAAAATGGTGCGCATTGAAACTTCAAGAGCGGGAATAATATTTTAATTTGTCATTTATTTACTACTAACTCTGTAACACGCTTTTCACACAGTATGTATGTATGTATATGTATGCACTTGCAAAATTATATCATCACACGTCACATAGTTACGAGATATGAAGCCATAAACATTGAGATGCATGGAAAACCAGCTTTTGCTTAAAACGGAGCGTAAATTACTGGGACGATGTTCATCCAGTATTTCATAATGGAAGAACGACAAACTTTAAGCACAGTTTCAAACCTACCCAAACTTTTTCTCGCTTGCATGCTTACATTCAAATATTTAACACATTAACTCATCTCCAAAGTAATCAGATCTTTGAAGCTGTTTTGTAGATCGGAATTTGACTCTTTAGAGAATATAGTGTTTACTGGATGATATACTATAACTGTGAAACACGGAATGCAATAACTTTAAGGGTGCAAGTCGTATGTATTAGGTTGCCGCATAGGTCCGTAGCGATTGTGATTTGCAACCTGGTATTCACGTTTTTTGAAGGTTTATTCATCGATTGCCAGTTTTTGTTTGTAGTTCACTGTTTTTGTCTCAGTTTAAATGTTGTCATTTTGTCATTTGGAATTAGTGAGTGGACCTGTAGACGTTATTCAATGGAGTGCCTGGTGGAGAAATCAGAACAATGCGAACAAAATCTTTTGTTTGAGTTCATTAGAGGACTGACAGCAGCTTCACGACAACTGCAGTATTTAGAACTAAACAAATAATCGAAAAACAGAGAGAGTAGAATAGGGAAATCTATTTTGCATTTTTTGATCTTATTAAGGCATTCATAGAGAGCAACTGTAGAAAATCATGAGGAAAAGAGGATATCCACAACACGTAATAAACGTTTCGAAGTATCTGAACGAACATATGACTGTAAATGTAGATATAAGGGATACTCTGACAGCCTATAGCCACAAACACAGGAGTTATACGAGGATGCAGCGTTTCACCCAAATTTTGTAATGTATATTTGAATGATGCAATCCAGAAATGGAAGACCTTTGACACGAGAATTAAGGTTAACAGAAAAACGCAGACCACATCACATAGCTGGCGGAGACACACAAAGGAGAATACATTTACAGAGTAGTATTTATGGAGAGTTGTAAGACAGTTTGAGAATATATAAATAGATGTCTAAGAAATAAAACCAGGAAAGAATCAAAACTGGAAGTTTATAACACAACTACAGATCCGATTCTTGTTTACATAAGCGAATTGTGTGTTATAAGTAAGTGAAACAGAGATAAAGTTTCTAAGAGCAGTAAAGGACTGCACAAGAGCTGACGGATTCCAAAATTCGTAAACTGGGGAAGAACTGAATGTATTTAATATCTTCAATAAAGCACAAAAAAATAAGAAAAACACGTACGAACATCTCGAAATAGTGGGTGGAGAAAATAAATGTTGAACTCAGGCAGCGGTGCGCTGTTGGCTTAGGCAGTCTCTTTGCTGGTGTTACAGAAAAAAAAATAAAACAGGAACCGTAATATTCGAAGTAAAGAATCATTAAGGAAACAAAATAGGATTCCATATTCCGTATTAACTATTCACCGTCGACACAATACAGAAACTGCCTAAGTGTATTTCTGCCTTTCTTGTCTTTTTTCTTCATTTAATATTTTTTACAAGTCTTTTGCAATAGTAAAAACTTTGTACAGAATGTGATTTATCAAGGGTAAATAAAATCAAGTCAAATCACTGCTGAATGCCTTCACAAAGTTCCCTATTCTTGGTATACGAGTCTCAGGTATGCATGCGCTTGAATGCTTGCACAAACATACATAATCGAATTTTGATAAAGCTTAAAGCTGTCTGTACAATCATGATACTTGTGCAAATTTATCCCACACGCCGTCAAACATACTTGGGCAAGCACTCTTGCATATGCGTGGGTGAAATGTATGCAGTTACTTGTATGGCCACGTTATTACAATGAATTTTACGGTGCTTCCGTTTCATGAAATACTTGATAATGTTCAAGACAGATATTGGCAATCGTAAAGAGAATAATGAAAAGTACGACAGCTGTGGCTACATTAACCTTCCTCGCAATACCAAGGTGTGAGGGGGGGAGGGCGTTACTTTAGGCCAACCTTTTGAAAATACTGTAAACTAGTCATGAACCTACACTTTAAAATTCTGGGAAAATTATTTATTATATTCAGTGACTTCTTATATCAGATTCCTCAAACGTTTTTCCAGCAAAACATAAAGCACCTGTTAATACTGAATGTGACTTTTCGCAACAAATGTCATATATATATATATATATATATATATATATATATATATATATATATATATATATATTCTGGTTCGTGACCCTTCTTACAAATCTATATATCTTTAATACATATGTTGTGAATAAAACGACAATTAACGAATTTTTTAATATTTCTTGCCGTGGTCGCTAAGTACTACTTCCCTCGGTGGAAACCATACGGAAAACGCCGTGGTATTGTTAGGGTTAAATCACTTAAACGGTGAATAAATATACTGCGCATTTTACTCCAGCTATTTCAATAATTCAACGAAACTTTGGCATCATTTGTCTCAGACTGTGTGCAGTTTTGTGACCAGTAAATAAAGCACCTTCATAGGTATTTCCTCTCAAAACTTTTGTCCGCCAGCTTCTGTTGCTATGTATAAATTCATGTATTCTGTAGTCCGCGTCTGGTCGACCGCGTATTGCAATAGTTGAAGGACGACCCGCAGATGGCAGCACGGTGCACGCTCAGCTGTGCTCTCTGCGCCAAAGCTTCTTGCAAATGCCAGCAGGTGGCTCTAGCTGATTGCTTCATGGAAATCAGGATCTGGCAATAAAATTTGAAAATCGTCGCGTTTTTCGTGGCACTGTTTCCCATTCACAATCAGTATCGTAGCAGTGTACATTATTTATACATTTATTCAGTAGCGGTACGAAATTCGTTTAGTGTAAGTGAGCTAAAGTCGGCATACATGAAATTTTGAAGACGATGCAGAGGTGTAGTGATTCTCGATTGTATTCTTATTCGAAGAAAGAAAGAATGTTGCTTCCACCAAAGGGTGTATCCATCACAGGGGTGTTTTGTGCATAATTTCATGATGTAAAATTTAATTGTACAATACATGTCCTGAAACATTTGTGTATCAGATTCTGATCTAATATTTTAAATACAATGAGTCAGACACATACAAAACAGCAGTTTCAGCCGCAAGAAACATAACGAATGTTATCTAGATTGGTCACATCAAAAATGAGTAAGAAATTTGGAAACATAGCGGTTAATAATTTTTGCGCATACCTCCTCTACATTTAGTTCTTTTCACACTTTATTAGTTTTAACCCAGATGCCTCGAACACATTTATAAATGAAGTGTTTCTAATGAGGAAACATATCAGCAATGGAAATCTGTTTCGTTCACTAACAGTACAACGTCACTAAGATAATTATATTCACGCCTGTCTTTTGGGACCGATGACCTCAGCAGTTCGGTCCCTTAGGAATTCACACACACGCCTGTCTTGAAGGTTACATTAACTATTTAAAGAAAGCATTGTGTGTTAACATTACATATCCGATTCCGCATAAACAGTGTTACATAACATCTGCTGAATCAGTAAAACACTTCCAACAGCTGCTTCCCTATATTAAAAATAGCATGTATTTGGATATCACTCTAGAATCTAACTGGTTCGTGAGTGGACTCCAGCGCTCAGAGTAAAAGTTAGTATTACTTAAACATTCGTTTCATTTACTTTCAAGTAAGAACTCTTATATCAAACCACGGCTTAACTGAAAACATTCCTCATACTCCTTTGATACATGAAGGCCGAGTAGTATACGGACGTTGTAGGTAGCATTCTTATTGTGATCAGAAACAACTCTCCTATAATGCCTATCTTAGGCAGAGGAATGATTTCGTATTGCTGAAATAAATTTATTTGAGGTATACACCGAGAAATTAAACACTGACTTTCGTGGCCAAGGTAGTTCAAGTCTTATTTTTTTCGTTTTTTCAGTTAAGCTATATGAAGAAAACTTTATGTATATTACTACAAACGACTATCGTGGACTGTCGGGGAGCACGGAAGCCGATACGAGTTGTTGGCTGCCTTTCTAACTGCCTCCAGAGGCAACAGAACATTTATTTTCAATATTTCGCGTAACTATTGCACGAATTTAAAAAATTAAAATTCTGTCTTATATGTTCATTAAGAGTTATAACCTTATGTTAAATGTTTTACACAGTAAAGCAAGTCTTACAATTAGAAACAGTGAGTTGATCTTGAGGCAACGTTGCAGAGGTTCATGAAGCCAGTATTTGAGAATAAAAGCACTTTAACGACTCTAGTGAACTTTACACACAATTTCAAACCTTCACGAAGCTTTTTCTCGTTTACACCTCCAATAAGAGATCAAAGGGAGTAAGTTTATCACATAGAGCATTTTCGCTGTTTGTACAGAAAACTTTTCAGCATCAGACGTAACACTTAAATTTATTCCAGGTTGTTTCTTACACGGACAGAGTGCTCCACGACCTTTTTTGTGAGCTCCAAGATAGTAGGGAGGGTACCATTGGTCGTAAATTTTTAATCTATTTATTGCAGATCGGTTTTAGCACGTTACAGATAACAGTCATTTAAGCAACGTCTTCTGTAACTGTTGCTGTTTTAAGTCGAGACTCCAGTAAAGCTAGTCCGTAAACGCTGATGCGGAAAATCACTTCAATGTGGTGCCATGTGTGATTTTATTAACGATGAGTTATCACAACTTGGATATTATTACTTCTTTGCTAGTAAAGGTACTCGCAACACAGTTTGCAGACGGTATCAACATGTATCACTGACTATACCTACAAAATTATACCACTGTACGACAAATAATTCAGGAGGTATAATATTATATACATTTAGCTGCGTGAAAAATTAGCTCCTTCTTAAAATGCTGTACAGCGAAACTTCATCCTCAGGCATGACGTTTTAACCGATTACTTCCTTACTGTTAACTTCCTTGGCAACACACTTTGAAGATGCTATCTACATGCATCGCTAAATATAGCTGCAAAATTATACCATTCGTAGTCCAAGAAATATGAGGTCATAAATTTTTAGTTCCATTAAAATTTGCTTTTGTTTAAAATAGGATGCAAATTACCCCAGATTATATTCATCCAATGTTTGATAATGAGAAAACTTAGACTTCTAATAAACTTTAAGCATAATTTAAAACTATTTCTACACGCTTCAAGTCAAATATTTAACCTATTAGCTCATTTGTAAAGTAGTAAGACGTTTGAATCCGTTTTATCCACGGGAGTTCGGGTCTTTTAAGTATCGGGGGCTTACTGTTTCAATAACTAAGATAATTACAATTGCTTATTCTTTGTCGAAGCGGATGTCAGCTCTACATTCCAGAAGGCACAGTATTTAACATACGTCTTCAATGGTAATTTCGGCTCACAGAGTGATTAGCAAGAAAGATATGTATACGTTGTGCGTCGGAGACTGTGCTGAACTGATGTGTTCTTGTGTTGATGATGATAATCATGATGATGACAGAACGTAAAACCTGCTGACATCTATTTCTCTCAAATAGCACCACTGGGATCTGTGAGGTGGATGGTCGCCATGACACACGCCTTAAAAACGTCTTTTACCATCGTTATGCCTTCTTTACGATCTCCAGGAAGCTCTTCCCTCCTCTTGATGAGTGTTGCAGATATCGCTCCACGTTTGATGGTCTCGCTGCTCAAAACCTGGCAATAAAGGGGGATTTCATGTGCTATCAGTTTTTTGTAGAGGAGGCTCACGAAACTATTGGAGGCACAACGTTATCCGACGACATCGTGAAGATTACGAGGCTGTTTCACATCCGCGCTACTAAGCGTTAACGCCCTGTAAAACCACTTCTTGAAGGAGAATGGTCCTGCTTAGTGAAGTGGTATTGAACTTCAGACTTCAATGACCACCATCTCCAATGCTTTGTCCAGAATAAAGAACACTGTTAAGAGCTTTTTGATTCTGTGTAGCTTCGCAGTTTTCTGACATTGCATTACGTTTAAGAGGATGGAACAACAGAGAACTGCCTTCCTGTCTCATGCATGGAAGGATAATTTAGAAACACTTCTGGAAAAAGCAACCAGTGTACGATACTTAAGGTATACTTCTACCTGTAAACCTCTTTTTAAAGCAGGCTATTTTATTTACTGACACAATTGATTCAGTTTTACCCAGCGGTAGTTAAAGTTTTATGCAAATCTATAAAACGAGAGACAAGTGCTCGCGAATATGCCCCTGTTTAAAAGACTCAGCTGAAAAGTATGGGCCGGCCGAAGTGGCCGTGCGGTTAAAGGCGCTGCAGTCTGGAACCGCAAGACCGCTACGGTCGCAGGTTCGAATCCTGCCTCGGGCATGGATGTTTGTGATGTCCTTAGGTTAGTTAGGTTTAACTAGTTCTAAGTTCTAGGGGACTAATGACCTCAGCAGTTGAGTCCCATAGTGCTCAGAGCCATTTTTTTGAAAAGTATGGTACATGCTCCCTCACTCCACTTTAAATATTTTTCCAAAAATTTTTGAATATGAACATGCTCGTACTCTTTTTAACACGAAAGTCATCTTGCACTTCCACAAGCTCCCCTAACTGCAGCTAGCTCCTATCCAGTACGTCATCGCTGGAAGTCGCTCCCATCCACCCACTCCCACTTGCCTATTCTCACTCCCTCATTCAGCCCCACTTATCGCTCTGTATCTCTCTAACTGTCTCTGTCCCCTCTCTCAAAGCCACAGCCTCGTTCCTTCTGTCCTACTACTAACGTTTCCTCTCATTGTCACGGTCTCCCTCTTCCTCTCTCTTTCTGCTACTATCTCATTCACTCTTTTCCGCTACTGCTGTCTCTTCTCACTATCTCTCTCTTCCTCGTTGTCAATGTCATAGACTCTCTCATTATCACTGGCTCTCACCCGCTTCCTTCTCTTTATTCCTTTCAACAGGTATGGTCTCCTTCACTCTTTTCCTAGCACTGCTCTATCGGTGTCAATTATGCTCAACTGCCGATTTGTCCATCTATTTCGTCTCCTCTGCTCTTTCTATATCACAAACACTGTCTAGTATCTACCAGTCTATTTTCCGTCTTTCCCGTTCCCACTGTTTCCTCTCTCAGCAAGAAGCAGCGTGAATATTTTGGCACACTAAAATGAAGGGGAAAAATTTTAGAGGTGCTAAGGAAGGTAGGCTGTCTTTCAAGTAGGAACTTATCCGCCTTTCTTGTGCTCCAGTAGAAGCAGTGTTCCGCTAGTTGCCTTCTTTGCCCTGCTACAGCAGGATAAGTCACTCATACGACAAGAACTTTATGAGTCTGTAAAATTTTAATATCTTTTTTATGCGAAAATGTAATAACGCAAACTAACTTTACATCTCAGATCGGATTGTACGTACACGAAAGTTTTGCATACACTTCAGTGCTGCAACATGGGATTCCCAGAATCCATTTTAGGATAACAGATACGCTTTATAATACATTTCTCGTGATACGTCTCTCACGCTGGATTTTAGGTGAATACTGAGTGTGCTTCATTTGCGTAATTTTGAACCTCTGTGTCTCGGAAAGGGATCGAGAAATCCAGATAATGTTCAAGGCTGTTCGGGATTGAGGTCTGTAAAACTTACACCCATTTGCTATGCATAGGCGTCTTGGAACCCACGACTCGGTTTTGGTACCAAAAAATCACGTTTTTAGAGCATTTCTCGATAGCGCATAGTGATTTTTGAAAACGGGGAGATAGTACTTCTTGATAGATGCGTAGAAAAACGCCGTTAAAATTGGATCGGTTTGCTGCAGCTATTTTCAAACAGATGTCGGCTGCTGATATCGGAAAAAACGGGAAGAAGCTTTTTCCGGGTTTTCTCAGGAACCGTCCATGAACTGAATGGTGCTTCTGTAATCCACATAAAACGTACCACAGATCACATCTAACGAAAAAAGAACTAATTGATTAGCTCCAATATTCAAACTTTGACCCTATACAGTAGGATATACAGTAAGACGATCCTTCTGTAGGGTGAACTAATGCTCCCAAGCCCCAAGGGCTATACAAAACACTTCGCCCTACCTACCTAATACTAACAAAGCCAGAGGTATGCGCCGCGGAAAAATCCAGTATTTTTACACTGCGTTTCGGAACATATTGGTAGTGCATCCTGTCGTATGCGAACCAATTAAGTACAGATTGCAGACTGTTTCCGTAATTTATAAAAGAGAGAGGAAGGTGTTAATGTGTACCAGCGAGAAGACTGATCCTTTTTTCTCAAACAGACACTCAATCGCGAGTATCTTTAAAGATATTTCATGTCAATTACTTTTCGTGCCGGCTTCTCTTATTAAGATTTGGTAAAACTTCCATTTGAGTTAAAAATTTGCGTATGAGCAAGAGCTCACATTGATATGAACCTTTCGGATTTTCAAAGATTATTCATATTATGTGCTAGCATTTAAAATATTTGTTGAAATGGATTTTACGGCCCCAGTCATCCAGCAAGCTTAACGGACCACCAATTCCTAACAGTCGTGCGCCCCCAAAAGAAGTTACCACATCATCGTTACGTTAAGTACAGTAGTTTCGTAGTTCCGACCATTCAGATATGATTACTAAATGAGTCTTCCACCATCTGAACGTTCGTAAATAACTGACACAGCCAAAGATGAGGGAAGAAAGGAGGGTTTTGGTTTCATGTCTCGTCGATAATGACATCACTGGAAGTCAAACATAACGTCGGACTGGACAAGGACTAGGAAGGAAATACACTCCTGGAAATTGAAATAAGAACACCGTGAATTCATTGTCCCAGGAAGGGGAAACTTTATTGACACATTCCTGGGGTCAGATACATCACATGATCACACTGACAGAACCACAGGCACATAGACACAGGCAACAGAGCATGCACAATGTCGGCACTAGTGCAGTGTATATCCACCTTTCGCAGCAATGCAGGCTGCTATTCTCCCATGGAGACGATCGTAGAGATGCTGGATGTAGTCCTGTGGAACGGCTTGCCATGCCATTTCCACCTGGCGCCTCAGTTGGACCAGCGTTCGTGCTGGACGTGCAGACCGCGTGAGACGACGCTTCATCCAGTCCCAAACATGCTCAATGGGGGACAGATCCGGAGATCTTGCTGGCCAGGGTAGTTGACTTACACCTTCTAGAGCACGTTGGGTGGCACGGGATACATGCGGACGTGCATTGTCCTGTTGGAACAGCAAGTTCCCTTGCCGGTCTAGGAATGGTAGAACGATGGGTTCGATGACGGTTTGGATGTACCGTGCACTATTCAGTGTCCCCTCGACGATCACCAGTGGTGTACGGCCAGTGTAGGAGATCGCTCCCCACACCATGATGCCGGGTGTTGGCCCTGTGTGCCTCGGTCGTATGCAGTCCTGATTGTGGCGCTCACCTGCACGGCGCCAAACACGCATACGACCATCATTGGCACCAAGGCAGAAGCGACTCTCATCGCTGAAGACGACACGTCTCCATTCGTCCCTCCATTCACGCCTGTCGCGACACCACTGGAGGCGGGCTGCACGATGTTGGGGCGTGAGCGGAAGACGGCCTTAACGGTGTGCGCGACCGTAGCCCAGCTTCATGGAGACGGTTGCGAATGGTCCTCGCCGATACCCCAGGAGCAACAGTGTCCCTAATTTGCTGGGAAGTGGCGGTGCGGTCCCCTACGGCACTGCGTAGGATCCTACGGTCTTGGCGTGCATCCGTGCGTCGCTGCAGTCCGGTCCCAGGTCGACGGGCACGTGCACCTTCCGCCGACCACCGGCGACAACATCGATGTACTGTGGAGACCTCACGCCCCACGTGTTGAGCAATTCGGCGGTACGTCCACCCGGCCTCCCGCATGCCCACTATACGCCCTCGCTCAAAGTCCCTCAACTGCACATACGGTTCACGTCCACGCTGTCGCGGCATGCTACCAGTGTTAAAGACTGCGATGGAGCTCCGTATGCCACGGCAAACTGGCTGACACTGACGGCGGCGGTGCACAAATGCTGCGCAGCTAGCGCCATTCGACGGCCAACACCGCGGTTCCTGGTGTGTCCGCTGTGCCGTGCGTGTGATCATTGCTTGTACAGCCCTCTCGCAATGTCCGGAGCAAGTATGGTGGGTCTGACACACCGGTGTCAATGTGTTCTTTTTTCCATTTCCAGGAGTGTAGTTTACATCCATTTAAATGAAACATCCAGCATCAGGTAGTACAATATACACACTTGCTTGTGAATTGGAGGCCATCACCACCAGCCCGCGCCGACAAAGTCCTCAATTCGTAATACAGCGCCGCGAGCAACCAACACTCCTCCGTAATGGTCACTCCAAGACTTGCCCACACAACACATGCCCGAGCAACGGGCAGGCACGACCACTAGGGCCCCGCAGCGAAGAACCAACAGAGCCACAGCCGGAAGCGCCGCGCTTAAATAGCGGACAGAATAGGAAAACCAAAGAGAAAACGCGCATGCCAGAATGAGCGGAATTACTGCCCCTGCTAGATAAGAGAATCACTGGCGCCAGCGACTCACCCACGGATCAAACAACAACATGCAACACTTACCGAACATGAAATAGTGAATAATACATATCTGCTTGCTTTGATATATAAGAACTTTAACTAAGTGGATCTTTAAAAATAAATTGTAATGTCCACTGTTGTAGTACTTATTTATGTAGATCCATTAAAATCATTTACGTTGTTTCCGATGTGACGATGATGATGATGATGATGATGATGAGGTCCCATACTCCGAGGAGCCTAGGGGACCGCCGTACTAAGGAAGGTCCTAGCGGAGGTGGTTTGCCATTGCCTTCCTCAGACCGTAATGGGGATGAATGATGATGAAGTGAAGATGAAGTGAAGATGACGCAACAACACCCAGGCATCTCGAGGCAGGGAAAATCTCTAACCACGCCGGGAATCGAACCCGGGGCCCCGTGCGCTGGAAGCAAGAATGCTACCGCAAGACCACGAGCTACGGACTGTTTCCGATGTATGCCATAGTATATACATAATATGTCCACAGCTCTAATATTTATTTACGTACAAGTATCCCTTATTTATAGTTCTGACGTCTACTATAATATTTGCATGATATCACTACTGTATCACTTTATAACAAACTGGCTGCTGTATTTATCATCATTTTGATCAGCTTCTATTAAGGCAAATCGTAAGTAACGGAACATCAGTAATTTATAAATACCTGCTGTCACGTATATATATATCGAAATATCTCTGAGGGTAGAAGTCTTTGGCATTGTTATGGTTGTGATATCGTCATCTTTGTGTACATATTTCCATGTTGTGAAATTTCTTGATGTGTGTGTGGTGCTACAGATTGTGTGTATAAATATATTTAAAAAAGTGCATCATACAGTCTTCGCTGCTGCATGATCACAGGCAATCAGCAATGGAGAGTAAAGGCGCGGTTTTTTCAACGTAAATAATCAAAATACCTCCGCTAAAATAATTTGTTTATACTATCTAAAATCGTTGTGAGGCACAATTACGGTTAAAAAGACATTGTCTCACATCTTGTTTTGGTTGTAGGACACCACCACCCCAAGGAAATCTCATCATTCGGGAAAACAAAAAGTGAAAGGTCATGTAAATTGTATCGTAACGTGAACTAGCCGTCTGGAGAGTACCCTTTCGGTTTGAAATCGATAACGACGCTATTTAAATAAATAAATAGCATTGTAAAAAGTGGCTGGTTGCTGTTTTCTTCTCTGTAAAAATCAACCTGTACTAAATATTGAGCTTCACCCTCAAGTTAACATCATAAATACTTTGAATATTGATAGTAATTTTCAAGTACTAATATTTGTAAGTTCATTGTATCAGATTTCTTTTTACGGATTTGCATAATAGATTTCACTGCAGTAGACAACAAGGCTAAGGTTTGCTTACGATATCTTTGAGTTTGCAATTAAATTTATTTCTATGAAGGGAATGCTTAATTTAAAATTAAGTCAACTTGCTATCAATGAAAATTATGTATCGTGAGTAAAAGTCCTATGCACGTGGTTATATCGTCTCTCTCTTCGCAACAATTAATTTAATGGGAAATGACAGTAATAGTTTCATGCTACTTCTAGTTAACTTCGAACTAGCCGCAAGTTTAGATAACGTAATGAACCATCAGAACCAAAATTTTAGCCCCATTTTACTAATATTTGTGCCTGTGTAGCAACAATGATTATCGTTGCCGTGTATGTAAGTCGCATTTAGGAGCGTGCAGAATATACGCTACGTAACAGTATATTAAATATCCTTTATCTTTTTCTCAACAACCTCGACCACATCTTACATTAAAAAATCAAAGCATTTTCATACCGAAAAGGAAGAGAGAGGGAGAACTTAATTATGCATATAGGTACTTCATCAATCCATGGAATCGAGAATATCGATGATTTTTGCTCGATATCGATACTGGCAAGATATCAAAATACGTAACACAAATAGCCTCATCTCTCGATTTTATTGACTTAGGAGGTTAAATTTCTTACACCGCCAAGGGATGGCAGACTTCAGTATGTGACCTAAATTTTAAGTCGATATTTTCATCCTTCCTGAGGAGAGGCTGTCTCTACAGACCAGGCAGTTGGAAAACACGCCAAAAAATGTTTTTGTGTGTGATGTAATTAAAAATAGCTCGGATACCGAGACTATTTACTTGCTCCCACACATACTATGTGATCAAAAGCATCTGGACTCCTATTAGTGGACGATAATGCGGAGTGTTTTCATCCTACGCCTTAACGATGGTTTTCATTCTGCTGGGGACACTTTCAGTGTTGTGTCTGAATGTCTGTGGCAGACCATTCTTCCTCAAGAGGCGAAACCACAGAAGATTGTGATGCTGGACGCTGGGGTCTGGAGCAAAGTCGACAGTCAGTTGCTTTCGAAAAGTCTAAAAAAAATTATTGATCCTTAAGTTCCGACCGCTGCTGCGGAACATATGACGTCCCGTAGTCCACATGCTGCTCAAATGTGGGTGAAATCTTATGGGACTTAACTGCTAAGGCCATCAGTCCCTAAGCGTACACACTACTTAACCTAAACTATCCTAAGGACAAACACACACACCCATGCCCGAGGGAGGACTCGAACCTCCGCCGGGACCAGCCGCACAGTCCATGACTGCAGCGCCCAAGACCGCTCGGCTAATCCCGCGCGGCCCCACATGCTGCAGAAAGGATGCTTCTACCAGGGACGGCACAGTGTTGCTACATGCCTAAAGTCTTCTCCCAGAGTGAGTCCATACGAATCTTGGTCACACTTATAATGATTTTCAAATTTGCGTAAGCAGTGGTACAGGCCGTAAATTGCTTAGACGCGTGTTCCGGCCAGTGTTCGGGAGAACTACCACTGCAGTCACGGACTGTGCGGCTGGTCCCGGCGGAGGTTCGAGTCCTCCCTCCAGCATGGGTGTGTGTGACTGTCCTTAGGATAATTTACGTTACGTATTGTGTATGCTTAGGGACTGATGACGTTAGCGGGTTAAGTCCCATAAGATTTCACACACATTTGAACATTTGGGAACTACCACTGCCCCTCCCTTCAGGGCCTCAGGTACCGTTGCGCCTCGGCTCACGTCATTAGCAAACAGCTTTAAGGGAGTTTCTGAGTATTTCCCTACAGCACTGTAGTTCACATGCGTCTAGCAGATTTGGAGTTGACAATGTTTTCCTGTTAGATTTTTGTAGCTCTCTTAGGTTTCAAGTTTCTGCTTATGTCACTGCACCCACTTCTGGATTTATTAATCAATATTATTTACATCACAACACAATGTGCTGAAATGTTGCGCCTTTCATTGTGCAGTTCCAACCACTGTTTTATTTCTGTGTAGGTATCCTGCCAAACGCTGTTTGTTTGTTGATTGTCTTCATAAATATCTCTGAAGCTCTTGTTCTGCTTCTCATATTACAAGGGCTATTTTTTTCAGTCTTCCATCGGTCACGAAACTAAAACGACAGTGCAAATAAATTTTTTTTAATTTATAACATTTAGCTACTTCTCTACACCGACTTAGACAGTAGCATGCTACGTCCTCTTCAGTACCCTCATCGTAGAAGGCAGCTGTCTGTGATTACCGCAAATTCCCTAAGCTGGTTGTGGCAAAATGCTGATGTCACAGCCAGTGATTCATGTGAGCAAACGGATGGAAATCAGAGGGTCGGTTGTCAAACACATCCCATCGGAAACGCTACGGGAGAGTCCTTCGTCGTTTTCGCAGTGTGCGACCAGACTGTCATAGAGATTGAAATGCATGACAGTTCCATTATGTGGGCTGCATGAAATCAGCCGAAGTACCTCAGCAGGGACGTCACACTTGGTGGGAGATATTTTTGTCCTAGGCATCTTTACGTGCTCACTGTGCAGTCAGAAGTGAAAAGTGCGATGTGGTACAATAGACAAGCATACCAGAGACATTGTGCAACACATCTGCAGAAAGCGTCACTGGATTTTCACTGTGGTTTTAATTTCGCCACTGATCGGAGATGGAAAAGTAAATATCCCTCGTATAGTGTGGCTGAGGTGTCAGTCTCCATCTATATCTACATCCACATCTACAATCCTCAAGCCACCGTACGGAATGTGGCGGAGGGTGCTAGGTACCACTACTTGCCATTTCTTTTCCAGTTCCACTCGCAAATAGAGCGACGGAGAACAGACTGTCTTTATGCCACAGTATGAGCTCTAACTTCTTGTAAGTCATCTTCATGGTCCTTAGGCGGAATGCATGTTGCTGCCAGAAGAATTGTTCTGCAGTCAGCTTCAGATGGCAACGGCCTTGCCGCAGTGGATACACCCGCCAGATCACCGAAGTTACGCGCTGTCGGGCGAGGCCGGCACTTGGATGGGTGACCATCCGGGCCGCCATGCACTTTTGCCATTCTTCATGGTGCACTCAGCCTCGTGATGCCAATTTAGGAGCTACTCGACCGAATAGTAGCGGCTCCGATCAAAGAAAACCATCGTAATGACCGGGAGAGTGGTGTGCTGACCACACGCCACTGCTACCCGCATCCTCAGCTGAAGGTGACACGGCGGTCGGATGGTCCCGATGGGCCACTTGTGGCCTGATGACGGAGTGCAGCTTCAGATGCCGGTTCTCTGAATTTTCTCAGTAGTGTTCCTTGTAAAGTACTGCGTCTTCCCTCAAGAAATCCTATTTGAGTTCCCGAAGCATCGCCAGAAGACCTGAGTTTTGTTCGAACTTACCGGTGACGAATTGGGTAGCCCGCCTCTGAGTTGCTTCGATGTGTCCCTTTTATCCGACCGTTTACTGATCCCAAACACTCGAGTAGCACCCAAGAATATGTCGCACCAGCTTCCTATATGCAGTCTCCTTTACAAATGAACCACACTATACCGATATTCTTCTCCGTTACACATACACAGTGCGTCTTGCATTATTCCGAAACCTTTGTAATAGGCTTTCAGTTTTCCATGGCCTGTTAAACAATAATAAAACAGATAAAAATTTTCTTTATTATTTCTGCTTGTTACGTTCTGCTCTTCTTTGTAAATATTCTGAAACTGCAATGCTGTTCCTTAACTGGTGTTTTTAGGGAATATGGCATCTGTATTGTGACTTTATCTTATCAGCCAAAATTTCGTTAAATCTAAGTCACAATTGTTGGAATCATTTCTCATGTCCCTTGAGCTTCGTCTTCGAAAGTCGACTGTACATAAATTAATCTCACATAAAGAAAATTATTGCCATGTGTTGAAAATAATTCTTTTTTTTTTATACACAAAATATGAAATTTTGTGATTTTTCGAACATCCATCTCCACCAGAAGCTTCACAGACAGACGTTAATGGAAAAGTAAGTCATAAATAAAATATCGTAGTAATTATGATGAACTATCCTTCCACACGTCACAGTTATGTTATTCCTTACGCTCATACCCTTCGACAAAACATCAAATTTCATTGAGAAACTTCGGATGTATATGGTATTTAAAAGAATTAACTCTCTCATAAAGATGTAGGCCTAATGCTCGCTACAGCACTGGCAATAGTTACATTCTTCTGGTCGGTTTCGTTACAATATTAAAAAATCATGCTTCCGTCGATTCGTAGAATGTTTCGGCTCTCGTTCATCTGTTTACATATGAACAAACAGAGAAGTAATTTCATTCCATTTCATAAACGTCTTCTCATTCCTATATTAGGCAAATTCATTCCCTTTTCCGTATATCAATTCATTTATTATGTTTCATTCGTACCTTCGTAACTTATTCGCAAAATGGTCTCGAAATTAACATTAATTCTACCCGAAAAACAACCTGTAGTATGTCAGACGGATGTATTTACTAACAATGAGCACGAAAATGAGCTGTATTGGCTGTTTGTACTATGTAACGTTTTCGAAAACGCAATGGTGTGAAATTACAGCAAGTTACAAGGCGAATCCAATAAATATGCCTCTGAATTGCTTGAATCAAAAGAATTCTTTAATAACTCTAAAATAACGCGTGTAATGAAATAAAATTGGTGGGAAAATAGAGAACATAAGGACACAGCAGAGATAGAGTAGAGCCAAGTCATGTTACCTGCTACTTCTGTTCGTGCAAAACGCACAGTACTAAATTGTAGAGGTACAAATAAAGACGCAGACACAAATGAACATTAAACAGTGGCGTTTTAAGAAAAGTAAGAAAAAGGGAAGAAACAAACAGTTAAACAAACAGTGGCGTTTTACTAATTTTTGAGACGTCAGAGAGAAAATGGAAGAAGTAAACAGTTTTACAACTATGAAAAGTAAGGCAAAATGGAATACAAGCGGATGGAAAATAGAGTAGGAAAAAATACCATTGAAATGGGATACAATGTGTAAAACTAAATTTTCTGCAGAGAACCGAGAGCAACGTAGAAGCAAAAACATTTCAGACTTTCAGAAAATAGAAATGTAGTAATGTTGAATATAAAATAGTGTACACGAGAAGAGAAAGACAGTAAAATAAATGGCCGTAAAAGACTTAAACTGGCGCATAAATTAATTTGGAATGGACTTATTATTCAATGACGGAGAGAGGAACTTTGTAATTAACACATTCGCAGCACATTAGTAGAAGGAGCGAAATATGCTCATTCATTGATTAAGGGCCCATTTAGACTCGGAGAGAGGCGCATAAAATGCCCCGTACAGGCGAGGGACCGTTCGTTAGGGAGGAAATGTACATGGCTCTATTAACGCCGACAGAGTGCTCGGGGAAATGTATCTTAATTAAGACTTTGCCTCTGCAGGTAAGGCGAGGCAGTGTAATCTGCCTGTGAGCTTTGGGCAGCGATACCGTGGAAGACGGAGCAGGTAGCAGCTTTTTCCTGTCTTAGTAAGATGTACACAGAAATGTTCCGTGTAGGTGGATGTAAAGTTCTCTTACTAAGAGTATGTTAATGTTAGTCCCATCACACAGGAGTCTAATCATGAAATGAAGATGAATTCCGGCCGTTCATAATGAAACAGAGCAGCAGGTACGATTCGAAGCTACGGAAATGGCAGAGAGAAATATTACATATCTGTTTACTACTTTTAATTACAGAAACAGGAAGGGTGTCTCTGAAATTAAAATTTTCACAGCCGCAGTAGCAATCGAACTTTCGAAATATTCCAGAATTATTCTGGTCCGGTTTATATCTCTTTGCATAAATGGCAATGTCCGCGCTGGCTGATTCACTCACTGACTCGTCATCGCCCAGCCCAAACCACTAAGGATATAAACTTTAAATTTGCAGAGGGTGATGAGCTTATCCTGCGATTTTTCTGAATTACACTTCAAAGAGGGAGTGATATAGGAGATGGAAGGTTTTGAAAATATGTCACTATTAATGCTATTTTGAAGCTAGAGCTACGAAAATTGATATTTAGTTCCACTGTCAGAAATAAAGAAACACGTGTTTCAGCTTTTTTAGAAGTTTTACCCATAGGGAGTGAACTAGTGGATAAAACGCAGGGGTAGGGGATTTAAGACGGCTGCCCGCCCTCAGGAGCTGAGTTCGTCAGCGCACCTGACGATGGCGACATGTCTGATTGCCGAAATATTGTGCCCGTTGGACATTATGGACGAGCAGTAGACCCGTGGACTGTTGAGCTAGTGGATAAAAGGTTATTTATAAAATAAATAATTGTTAAAGAACTACGAAAGTACACTCCTGGAAATTGAAATAAGAACACCGTGAATTCATTGTCCCAGGAAGGGGAAACTTTATTGACACATTCCTGGGGTCAGATACATCACATGATCACACTGACAGAACCACAGGCACATAGACACAGGCAACAGAGCATGCACAATGTCGGCACTAGTACAGTGTATATCCACCTTTCGCAGCAATGCAGGCTGCTATTCTCCCATGGAGACGATCGTATAGATGCTGGATGTAGTCCTGTGGAACGGCTTGCCATGCCATTTCCACCTGGCGCCTCAGTTGGACCAGCGTTCGTGCTGGACGTGCAGACCGCGTGAGACGACGCGTCATCCAGTCCCAAACATGCTCAATGGGGGACAGATCCGGAGATCTTGCTGGCCAGGGTAGTTGACTTACACCTTCTAGAGCACGTTGGGTGGCACGGGATACATGCGGACGTGCATTGTCCTGTTGGAACAGCAAGTTCCCTTGCCGGTCTAGGAATGGTAGAACGATGGGTTCGATGACGGTTTGGATGTACCGTGCACTATTCAGTGTCCCCTCGACGATCACCAGTGGTGTACGGCCAGTGTAGGAGATCGCTCCCCACACCATGATGCCGGGTGTTGGCCCTGTGTGCCTCGGTCATATGCAGTCCTGATTGTGGCGCTCACCTGCACGGCGCCAAACATGCATACGACCATCATTGGCACCAAGGCAGAAGCGACTCTCATCGCTGAAGACGACACGTCTCCATTCGTCCCTCCATTCACTCCTGTCGCGACACCACTGGAGGCGGGCTGCACGATGTTGGGGCGTGAGCGGAAGACGGCCTAACGGTGTGCGGGACCGTAGCCCAGCTTCATGGAGACGGTTGCGAATGGTCCTCGCCGATACCCCAGGAGCAACAGTGTCCCTAATTTGCTGGGAAGTGGCGGTGCGGTCCCCTACGGTACTGCGTAGGATCCTACGGTCTTGGCGTGCATCCGTGCGTCGCTGCGGTCCGGTCCCAGGTCGACGGGCACGTGCACCTTCCGCCGACCACTGGCGACAACATCGATGTACTGTGGAGACCTCACGCCCCACGTGTTGAGCAATTCGGCGGTACGTCCACCCGGCCTCCCGCATGCCCACTATACGCCCTCGCTCAAAGTCCGTCAACTGCACACACGGTTCACGTCCACGCTGTCGCGGCATGCTACCAGTGTTAAAGACTGCGATGGAGCTCCGTATGCCACGGCAAACTGGCTGACACTGACGGCGGCGGTGCACAAATGCTGCGCAGCTAGCGCCATTCGACGGCCAACACCGCGGTTCCTGGTGTGTCTGCTGTGCTGTGCGTGTGATCATTGCTTGTACAGCCCTCTCGCAGTGTCCGGAGCAAGTATGGTGGGTCTGACACACCGGTGTCAATGTGTTCTTTTTTCCATTTCCAGGAGTGTATTTTTAAAGTAATGTCTATGAAAAATATTATTTAACGTCTCGGTTACAAATAAAATGTGTTTCAGTGTTTTTGGAAATTCGGCTCCCTAAGGGAGTGAAACAGGGGATGAAAAATTTTATGAAATTATATCATTACGAAAGCATTTTAAAACCTAACTCTACGAAAATTTGTATTTGGCTTCTCTATTAGAAATTAAAAAAAATAGTTCTCTCGCTGATCTTTTGAAAATTAAACGCCTAATGGAAAGAAATAGGAACTGAATATTTATAAGAAAATACAGGGTGATTCAAAAAGAATACCACAACTTTAAAAATGTATATTTAACGAAAGAAACATAATATAATCTTCTGTTATACATCATTACAAAGAGTATTTAAAAAGATTTTTTTTCACTCAAAAACAAGTTCAGAGATGTTCAATATGGCCCTCTCCAGACACACGAGCAATATCAACCCGATACTCCAACTCGTTCCACACTCTCTGTAGCATATCAGGCGTAACAGTTTGGATAGCTGCTGTTATTTCTCGTTTCAAATCATCAATGGTGGCTGGGAGAGGTGGCCGAAACACCATATCGTTAACATACCCCCATAAGAAAAAATCGCAGGGGGTAAGATCAGGGCTTCTTGGAGGCCAGTGATGAAGTGCTCTGTGACGGGCTGCCTGGCGGCCGATCCATCGCCTCGGGTAGTTGACGTTCAGGTAGTTACGGACAGATAAGTGCCAATGTGGTGGCGCTCCATCCTGCTGAAATATGAATTGTTGTGCTTCTTGTTCGAGCTGAGGGAACAGCCAGTTCTCTAACATCTCCAGATACTGTAGTCCAGTTACAGTAGCACCTTCGAAGAAAAAGGGACCAAAAACTTTATTGGCTGAAATGGTGAACAAATGTACAACTAAATGAAACTTTATAGCTCCCTTAATTCGCCGACAGATGGTGCTTAGCTCTGCCTTTTGTCGTTGCAGAGTTTTAAATTCCTAAAGTTGTGGTATTGTTTTTGAATCACCCTGTATTTTATTATCTTAAGAAGTTGTGAAACTAAATTTACGAAAACTATTTTTTGCACTTCTCGGTTAGATATAAAGAAATATGTGTTAGGGGATGAAAGCTTCCATGGAAATACAACCGCAAGAACGCAAAGGGCGTGATTAATGAAAACTTTGGAGTCCAGATACAAGGTTCGCTTTTTGATCAGAAGTACATTCGGAATAGACCATGTTTCTATGGCCTCAACTCGCGCGAAAAGGTTAGAAGACGTTGCAATTTGTGAACAGTATAAAACTTCGATTAAAGAAAAAATAAAAAAATCTATGCAGACCATACAGTGTACACAAGTGAGGCAGCGGGAGCTAAGCTTGTCTACAAATTTAGTTACAGCTCGTACACACAAGCACCAAATTCTCATGATCCCCACGAGGGGTGCACAATTTAACACCGCAATTTTCACACGCTCTTCCTCAAATTTTGCGTATCTACATTTATCCAATTGGATTTTGTGGTCATGCTGCCATTCGCTACCTTATCACTTATTTGTTTCTTTTCATACAGCTAACATCTAGCGGAAAAGGAAAGAAAAATAAGGAAAAGGAAAAAAAAAAGAACGCACTTCTCGTCAGCGAATGCATGACGATATGTTGACTCATGAATACTTACACACAAACATCGGCTTCCAAAAGTCATTGAATGCAACCAGCAGCTGGTCCGTAAAACTGATTTGCATTTGTTCTGAAAATTGGCTGTCTTTAAGCATCCTTAACTCTCAGGGAAGGCATTAGAAAATACTTACGGCTGCATAATTTGTCATTTTTTTCCATGGGTAGGGTTCGTCATGAATAATGGATGCCATTGTTAATAATTGTATTATATTAACACTACTCTTGTTTTTCAAAAAGCGACAAGTACGTTGGTTCGATATGACAGAAGGATTTAACATGGCATCTCTCGTTATAAGCTTTCGACTAACATAAAGATAATGGAAAGAATGTGGTGCTATATTCCTGGCTCCCAGCACCACTACGGTCGCAGGTTCGATTCCTGCCTCGGGCATGGATGTGTGCGATGTCCTTCGGTTAGTTAGGTTTACGTAGTTCGAAGTTCTAGGGGACTGATGACCGTCGATATTAAGTTCCATAGTGCTCAGTGCCAATAGAACCATTTATTCATGGCTGTGGCCGCCAGTATTTTATCTTGCTAGAAGCTCGTCTTGATGTAGCTTGATACACGTGAAGTAACATATGGTACAAAAGTGGAGTGGGAAGTAGCAGATGGTACATTATGTACTACTCCCGTGGAAGAGTCCGTCAGTTGTACTGAACTTTCTTGTGATTGGTTGGCACATTCGGGTGTTAGGCGCCAAAACGCCTAACTTCTCTTATTCATTATTTATATACTTTTCACTGTATTTAACCCAGTTTTCAGTATGACAATCTCTCATGATTATCCTACGAGTTTATTGTTTTCGTTTATTAAATTTCACAAGTTATGAGAAACATAAGAGTAACGATATTACAACCAAAGTGCTTCGGACACCTTCGGGTGGCTTTGGTGCGCCTGGGACACGAAGTACTTCGGCTGTGCCAGCTAGACTGTTTCGGCGTTCTTCAGAGGCGGGCGTGTATCTCTGTTTCGTACGGACATGTAGTACTATAATCCGGAAGTTGTCAGAAAAGTTATGTACTATTAAGAAAGCTATGTCAAGTGTCGTAGAAGTCAGTGTAAAAAGAGATTATGTAAAATATGAACAAACAGGATACATTAATGAGTGGTGTCGTCTACCATCATTGTCAGTACTACAGATCTTGCCCTCTGTAGATACAGAGACTAACGTGGGAAAGTGGCATCCCATAAAAAGCACAATCACAGGTTCAGGTTCGAGATGACAGAATAGCGGACTCCGCCGAAGAAGATCCCACGACCGAGGTGCTGTCTTCTGCGCTGGGGACACAACTTTAAAAGACGACAGGTTGGTGAAAAGATCGGTTAGGGACTCTTCTTCAGATCTATCCAGCTTCCAGATCTGACTTCCTACACCACGATGTATAATTTATAGTGGGTCATAGTGAAAGCATTACGATTGACAAATTGGAGCCGACACCAACCATAGTAGTACTACAAACGGGAATTCAATAGTAGGTAAAGAAAGAGAAGGTAAATAGTAATAGAACATGGATACGCACACAGCACTCTTTAATCATTGGTAACACTTGGTCTAACAATCATAATTTAGTCCGTATGGATTAAACAGACCTGCAGACTACAGAAGATTTCGTATAGGCCTAGACGACATATTAGTATGCCAGTGACTTGGGAACCAAATTGTAAACTGTATGTAGACGTGGAATGACCACTAACTATTGTTTAATAGATGCATACTGAAACTGAAGAAACTTTATAAAGACAGGAAATTAAGGAAATAGGATGTAGCTATAGTGCAACAGATAAATTGAAACAACTAGTTGTTGAAGTTTCAAAGGGAGCTCTAGTCGCCAATTAGTAAGTCAAACAGCGGAAACGGATATCGTAGACGACGAATCATTAGCTCTGAGAGATGAAATATTGAAAGAAGCAAAGTATCAAATACGCACATCAACAAAACACAGAAGAGGAGGAAACTTAAAGATGCGGCATAAGAAAGATGCAAAGAATTAGAATAGGAATGACTAGAGGAGAAATCCAAAAATGTAGAAACATGTACTGCTGTGGGAAAGATAGATGTCGCCTATCGGAATATTAAGGTGGCCATTGGAGAAAAGAATAGAAGATTTACTAATATGAAGAGCTCAAATAGCAAGCCAGTACTAAGCAAACAAGGAAATGCTTGAAGTTTGAAGGAATATATACAAGTTTAATACAACAGAAAAGAACTTTAAGGTAATGTTACAGAAAGGGAAGGGCAAGTAGATAAGAATGAGATGGGCGATATGATAGAGGGAACGACAAGAATTTGACAATGCGCTGAAAGACTTAAGTCGAAGGAAGTCATCTGGGGTAGACGACATTCAGCCAAAATTGCTGAGAACCATGTAAGAGCCATTCATGAAAGAACTATTCGACCGTTCCTAAACACTCAGACTTCAAGAAGAACGTAATAAATCCAGTTCCAAAGAGGGCAGTTTAATAAGTAATAGTAAATACTAATACGCTTTTTTTATAGTAGAATGAAAAAGGAAGCTAGACTGAAGTTATGAGAGTGAAGGAAATGAATGTAAAGAAGTAATTAAGAAGCGAATGAGACAGGGTTGGTAACCAACCCCCAAGTTATTCAACTTGCACATTGTTTTGTTGCTGAACATTAAAATCTGTGCTTCCAGTCCAACATTTTCCCGTAATTTGAGCTTCGATCAGTAGTGTGGTCTCCTAAGTGCTTTATTGGCCATGGCTCTATACAGTTCAGTACGCTATTGCTTTCCTATCACAGCGTTACCCAACCAGTTATTTAATATGGAATCTCAACTGCATGTTTTCTACATTACCGCATCTGAAAATCACAAGTGAAAGAAGGAAATATTACAAACGATCGATCTCCACATCTTCGGCATTTGTATCTGGCAGTTGAATAAAATTTCAGTAATATAATTGAAAAAACATATTTTGACTATCTCGTATATCGAAGTTGCTTGATTACACAAATTAGTCTGATGGCCTTCTATGGAACTTAACGAGAATTCTATTGGATCGTTCATTCACATTAAAATTCTCTCGAAGTAGGAAAATACCGAATTTGGAACATGTTGAGTTCGCAGCCAAATCACGCAGAAAATAAAGAAAAAGCCACCCAGATGACGAATTGCGTGACGTCAGCCTAACTGCCGGCAGCGATACCGCAGAAGATAAAAAGGATGAAAAACCAGAGGGAAGTGAAACGGCGGATAACGTAGCTGGCAGTTATCCAATTCGCCCTCAGTTTTTGCTGCTATTCACAAGGAGCGTCAGACCGCGAAATGGCAGGTGCTTTATAAGTAGCAAACTGGAGGGGCTCTTCAAGCTCTTAAAGAATTTAGCCGCCACCTTCTTCCCAGGGATCCGAGGAACAATTACGGAAGCAGGTTAAATGTTGAATGAGGAGCTATTAGAAAGAATAGCGAAGAAACTAACGAAGGAAGGGATTAAAGGGGCGTAGATTATGGCACTCTCCAATAGTTCACTTGGGACAGTGGAAGCATAAACACACAGAAGAGAACACGTGAAACGTTTTCCTGCCATTGTGGTTATATTTATGACTTACGCGCGCAGCATCTTCTGAGTTACGTAATATGTTGCTGTAAAATGTTGCTGTCTGCTGTGCCTGAAAATTGTAAGGTCATTAACCAAAACTATCACGAAAAAACGAAAAAGGATTCAGACCTGGGGGAGACAGAAATACACTACTGGCCATTAAAATTGCTACACCAAGAAGTAATGCAGATGATAAACGGGTATTCATTGGACAAATATATTATACTAGAACTGTCATGTGATTACATTTTCACGCAATTTGGGTGCATAGATCCTGAGAAATCAGTGCCCAGAACAACCACCTCTGGCCGTAATAACGGCCTTGATAAGCCTGGGCATTGAGTCAAACAGACCTTGGATGGCGTGTACAGGTACAGCTGCCCATGCAGTTTCAACACGATACCACAGTTCATCAAGAGTAGTGACTGGCGTATTGAGATGACACAGTTGCTCGGCCACTATTGACCAGACGTTTTCAATTGGTAAGACATCTGGATAATGTGCTGTCCAGGGCAGCATTCGAACATTTTCTGTATCCAGAAAGGCCCGTACAGGACCTGTAACATGCGGTCATGCATTATCCTGCGGAATTGTAGAGTTTCTCACGGTTCGAATGAAGCGTAGAGCCACGGGTCGTAACACATCTGATATGTAACTTCCACAGTTCAAAGTACAGTCAATGCGAACAAGAAGTGACCGAGACATGTAACCAATGGCACTCCATACCATTACGCCGGGTGATACGCCAGTATGGCGATGACGAATACACGCTTCCAATGTGAGTTCACGACGATGTCACCAAACACGGATTCGACCATCATGATGCTGTAAACAGAACCTGGATTCGTCCGAAAAAATGACGTTTTGCCATTCGTGCACCCAGGTTCGTCATTGAGTACACCATCGCAGGCGCTCCCGTCTGTGATGCAGCGTCAAGGGTAGCCGCAGGCATGGTCTCCGAGCTGATAGTCCATGCTGCTGCAAACGTCGTCGAACTGTTCGTGCAGATGGTTGTTGTCTTGCAAACGCCCCCATCTGTTGACTCAGTGATCGAGACGTGGTTGCACGATCCGTTACAGCCATGCGGATAAGATGCCTGTCATCTCGACTGCTAGTGATACGAGGCCGTTGGGATCCAGCACGGCGTTCCGTATGACCCTCCTGAACCCACGGATTCCATATTCTGCTAACAGTCATTGGATCTCGACCAACGCGAGCAGCAATGTCGCGATAAGATAAACCGCAGTCGCGATAGGCTACAATCCGACCTTTATCAAAGTCGGAAACGCGATGGTACGCATTTCTCCTCCTTACACGAGGCATCACAACAACGTTCACGAGGCAACGCCGGTCAGCTGCTCTTTGTGTATGAGAAATCGGTTGGAAACTCTCCTCATGTCAGCACGTTGTAGATGTTGCCACCGGCGCCAACCTTGTGTGAATGCTCTGAAAAGCCAATCATTTGAATATCACAGCATCTTCTTCCTGTCGGTTAAATTTGGCGTCTGTAGCACGTCATCTTCGTGGTGTAGCAATTTGAATGGCCAGTAGTGTATATCTCACTGCTTATTGACCTAATTTATTGTCGCAGTACACTAGCCATGCAATGCCCTTACCTTCTCGGAACATTATATAGCTACTGCGCAAAACTGCAATCTGAGAGCAACAGCTTAGGTATGCAGTGGACTGTATTTGTTATTTATGGATCACCTGACTATGGGAATGTTGCAAGATAATTAAGTGACTTCGAATTCTATGTAAGTGCTGAGTGCAGCATATATTAATTTGCTCTGATGAATGGACAGAATTGACATAAAAATTGACAGACAGCAAAGTTCTCTAAATCTAAATTCAAATTATAAAAAATGACTAGTTCTCGGGAGGGGCAGGGAAGGGCGTACAAAATTACGTGGCAGACCGCTTGGAGGAAAAGTAACATGATTTCCTCATCTGGGCGGCTGGTGAATGCAAAGTTTACGAGACAAATAAGCCAAACATATTACAGAATAAATTTTATTTCTGCCTATCATCACAAAAGGCTTGGTCTATAAAATACCGGTTTCGGTCAGCAGTGACCATACACAGATCAGTTTTATAATACGAGTATATATAATTTTATAATACCGGTTTTAAGGCGTTGTAGCATTTATTACGTTCAACTTATAATTGTAAATGAAAGAGCAACTCAAACAGTTTTGTTTGTATACCTGTGTACAATGGGAAGAGTATGGAATGACAAAGGGTGACTGAAAACCGTGTTGAACGAGTGCGAGTCTTTCACGCCCCAAGAAATATCCCCACAGAAAGTTTATAGGCCTTTCTTTATCCGTGAATCAACTGCAACTGATGTTTCTTATGTTGATGAACTACAACTATGGCCCGTCCCTCAATGGGAAGAAGCTAAAAAATACATCTTTATTTGCGAGGAACATGGTGCGCCGCCTCACAGACATAACTCAGTACTCGATGGTTAAACGACGTTGTATCCGACCGGTGGATTGGGCGCAAGGGGCTGTTGTCACAGCATTTTATGGATGACCTCCACCTTCACACACGATCTGACGAGATCATTTGTATGTGCCTCCGATACCAGCCGATCTATCCGACTTTAGAAACAGTGTTATTGCAGCAGTTACTTCTGATACATTGATCAGTGTTTAGAAACAACTCGCCTATCGACTGGATGTGTGATCTGTGTTCTCTTTCATTTGGTGTATTATTTATAGTTGTAAGGAGAATGTAATATTAGCTACAAAGCCTTAAAACCCGTATATTCATTTTGAAACACCCTGTGTATATGCTATAAAACCATAAGAGCAGTGTAACAAAATATACACAATACTTATTTTCAGTATGTATGATGATACTAAGCTGACTTTCTGTATACTTTTTGACGATGCCGTTATGGCTTTATTATATTAGGAGAGTTTATAAAATAGTTCTGAAGATGGCCATTGCTGACCAAAACCGGTAATCTAAGGACCAAAATTTTGTGATCATTGAGGGAAATAAAAGAAATTTATTGTACGCTTCCGAGATCACTTTTTTATCCATGACCGCGATGGAACTTGTAAAAAAAAATTATAGTCAATTAGGCAAAATAAGCTGCGTGCCAGGACAAGTAAGTTGCGAGCTGCAAACAATGTGCATCGCATAGTCACAGTTGTGACACAGTTCCGCGAAATAAACTAGTGTGGGCCATTCAGCATCAGACGGCAGCGGGAAGGCGAGAGCCTTTAAATCTTAATTCACAAGCCCCTACTTGCCAAACCAAACCACTGAACTGACTTTGATGATATTTACTATTGAGATAGCGTGAACTCTGAGGAAGAAGATAAGCTACTTTAGAAAGTAAAAGAGGAACAAAGGCCCCTAATAGGGTGACGTAGGGAATGGAGCATCTTTTTTCTTTAAGTCAAAGAACACGGACCCCCCCCCCCCCCCCCCGCAAGCACAACTCAGCAGCGACACTGCATCGTGAGTTGTGGTGGGAGGGGGGGGGGGGGGGTAGGGCGCATCATTGTCTACGCTAACCTCAACAGACAGACAAGTGAGGACAGCTGACGTTATTGCACATACAATAGCTTTCTTACACATCTTCACACATCATAACAAAAATGTTAATATGCGAGTGAAGCAGTAGGTGTGGGTGGTGTACTATAATTGCGGATAGGCAGTCATTCAAAAACGGAAATTTAACAGCAAACAGATGTCCAGGCATTACATAAAGCGTAAAAGAACTAATGTTGTCTTCCACCCTCTGTTATCTGTGCAACAAAAGTTTCATGTCCCACTGTATAAACCAGGAACGTAAGAAGTTAGCAAAATGAATACATCAATTAGAATACCACTACCCGCAGAATCATGAAGCACCTAAGAAATATTAAAAAGAAGAAAATGGACATATAGTGTCTGAAAGCATTTTACATAGGATTTGATCAGCAACCACCTTCTTGCTGTCTGCCCATGTGTGCAGAAAACGGAATTATACTGTCCAAAAAATAAACAATAAAATACTATTGGTTAAACAACTGTTCACTTCATTTTGTACAAGTGGAAATTTGCCATTGCGGTTGCCCTGCCAAAAGAACTTTTTGTAGAAATTTGAGAATGCCGTGTACAATAGAGGCATGGAAGAAACTACAGAACGAAACGAGCAAACTCTTGAGGACGGCATCAAAAGAAGCGAAGTAGTCAAGACCAAGAGAACAGTTGCCCGCCCGGTTGGCAGTGCGGTCTAAAGCACGGCTTTCTGGGCGGGAAGGAGCGCCTGGTCCCCGGCACGAATCCCCCCGGCGGACTTGTGTCGAGGTCCGATGAATCGGCCAGTCTGTGGATGGTTTTTAGGCGGTTTTCCATCTCCCTCGGCGAATGCGGGCTGGTTCCCCTTCTTCCGCCTCAGTTACACTATGTCGGCGATTGCTGCGCAAACAAGTTCTCCACCTACGCGTACACCACCATTACTCTACCACGCAAACATATGGGTTACACTCGTCTGGTGTGAGACGTTCCCTGGGGGGTCCACCGGGGGCCGAAACGCACAATAACCCTGGGTTCGGTGTGGGCGGTGGAGGGGTGAAGTGGACTGCGGTAGTCGTCGTGGGGTTGCGGACCGCTGCGGCTGCGGCGGGGACGGAGACACTCTGTCGTTTCTAGGTTCCCGGTTAACATACAATACAACACAAGAGGACAGTTTAGAAAGATTTCTTGAAATTCATCTATAGCTGCAGTAAAGTATGAAAATGTAAACTCAAATGTGTGGACGGCCCACTCCGATTAAAACAACTTTTGACTGACAGACTGCAGTGTCAGGGGGCAGTGTTGCCTCTGATATTGTCTTTGCGGGTATCGTGGATGATTGCTGGTCATATACAGCACATGAAACCCGTTAATGTATCATTCGTGAGAGAAGAGAAGTTGTCCCGGTAATGGCCATGAAACTTTGCGTTGGGTGTCGAGCTGGTGCTTTCCTGCAGCTCGTAAACGGTTCTACGACCAAGCGACAGAGGAAAGTTCGAGGATTCCTTCGGCACTGTTCGGTAAAACATCGCATTTCTCTTGAATGTAGATGATCGTAAAACTGCCGTCGTGCCAAACAATCCACATAATTTATTGTGAACTCTGTGATAAGAAAGCAGACTGAAAGTATCTAACAAATTCGCGTGAGATTCTGCTACGCTAAATATGAAGTTTCGCAGAAACTCCATCATTGCTAGAAAAGCATTAGAACTACAAAAGGCAGTCCACAGTTCCAGATGCCAGGAGCTCTCCCCCCCCCCCCCCTTTCCAACCCCCCGTTAGCTGAGGGTCCTTCCTTTATTCTGGTGACTTGTGGTGCCACTCCTATAGCATCAAACAGGCCCCAAGTCAGAGTTGCGACGTGTATAATGAATGAAATTCAATGCCCTGTGAATTTAAGTTATGCTGAGTGCCAGTTAACTGGATAATTCAGTGCATGCAAATGATATTCGGAGTCTCACAAAGCGCCGGTTCTGTACACATGCAAATCGTGATTATGGCGTATTGACTTTTATTACATTATTTATTATATTATAATCCTTTAAGCGTTCTAAAATGCATTTAAAATATATTTCGTATACTAATAAAGCATTTGTGCAGAAACAGGTAAATTCCAGCTGACATTGTGATCAGTATTTTTCGTTTTTTATGTGGTGTTATATACGTAATGATTACTCTGAACTGTTTCACTACATTGAGAAGACTCGCTATCGCAGTTGCAGTGAATTCTAAACTTACGCCAAAATCATTTGATTCGTAAGCTATGGTTCTCAGCCGATGTTAGTGAGGTTGTTGAGAAACTGTTGCTTTCCGAATTCTCAATTAGAAAGCATTGATCTGTGTAGACGTTGTCAAATAACTATTAATATGATGGATGACTCTAATTATGAGAATAGTGTTTATAAATGATTTCTCCGCTGTTAGTAACGCCTATCTCAATTCATTGACTGCATTTAAATACACATGGCGGCCGTTAAACAATAGCTTGTGAACGAACGCAATTGCTTGCTGGGTTTTCAAGGTCGTGTGAGTATGTTTTTTCTTTCTGTTATGTATTCAGGTAACTTGGGAGTTTTGTGTGCTCCTCTCCTATTTCATTAGGTCCTGACGTTAAACTTCCGGTGAACATTTATCACAATGGTAATTTTCTTCAAGCAGTGGTTGAAACAGACTTTGTTGACGGCAAGAACGAGAACTCTTTAGCTCTAAGCTTAGCCCAGAATTAGTGATTTGTTTAGGTATTTTAGCTGCAGGCAGTATTAACCCTAAAGAAATTCTTCCAATCCATATGTGGCATACAGCAAACCAGTGCTTAACAGTATTGGTTAAAAACAGTCTGGGTTGCAATTTTAGTTTTTTTTTATATTTCAACGGCGCGTTTCGCCTTATTTAGGCATCTTCAGGTTATCTTTTCTAGATGGACGTGAGAGGCATCAAGATCTGCATAACGCGTTCTCGTTCACAGGAGCGAGTAACAGAGTAAGATGGGGCATCAACTCGTAAGCATAATGCCCTAACTTTAAAGATTAGACAAATGAAAACTCAATAACACCAGCAGTATGTGAAAACAAAACAGCTGTAGTAGAATTATAACTTGAATCAAGAGATTGAAAAGATTGCCAGTCGGCCACGGGATGCAAGATGTTGTCCTTTCATCGTCAGTTATACGGCTGTGACAGATACAGCTGTACAAGTCTGTACTGAATACGTTCATAGTCATCCTTCTAACGTGCTGTATTGAGTTCTCTTTATGGCATAGTTTTTAGTTTTTTCTGGATGTCTGTTGCGCAGTATAAACACCCTGGGCAGAAAAATAAAGCACATATTGAAAATGAATCACAGTAGTTACGACACCGGTACAGTTCTCCGTAATTGTGTGGTGACCAGCCCCTGAGGAACAACCAGGCCCTGAGGAGATTAGCGATATGACCATGATCAACAGAACTGGTGGAACACGGGGTTCATCCTCCTATTGGTTGTTTCTGTGGCGGCTACGGATTAATGGAATACCAGCCTATCGCTTTTAAGTTCTCACCCAGATTTAGTTTAGAACAGCGATTAAACCCTATGCGACAGCCATTCTCTGTAACTGAAATATTGCGTGTGATTTGCTTAGTATCAGTGTGGAGAAGTTTACTTACTATCCTCTAGCCTACAGAATAATTTAAATGGAGCAACAAAAAAATGACAAATCATACATTATTGCTGTTTGTGGCAGCTGTTTGAAAAGTATATATTTGGCGATTTGACTGCTTTCATTATGTCCCCTAGATTCTCTTCCTGGGTTCATCACTTTTGTGTGTGCAAGACAGGAGAACATAATTTTCATCAGTCTTAAATGTTGTAGATGAAATACGCATTGAGACATGGGGGTAGGAAATGGAACTATTGAAGCAGGTAGAGCAAAACTATCAACGCAGTGTCTCGCGAATATTACCAAAAAAAATGGTTCAAATGGCTCTGACCACTATGGGACTCAACTGCTGTGGTCATAAGTCCCCTAGAACTTAGAACTACTTAAACCTAACTAACCTAAGGACATCACACACATCCATGCCCGAGGCAGGATTCGAACCTGCGACCGTAGCGGTCGTGCGGTTCCAGACTGTAGCGCCTTCAACCGCTCGGCCACTCCGGCCGGCGCAAATATTACAGAAATTGTAAAAAGAGAGTTCAAGGATATAATCCCTACTATGTTTTCAACTGAAAGCTGTAATCTTTTCAACCTCAAACAAATATTTCAGAAAATTTTATATTGTGGAAACCAAGTAACGTGAAAGACAGAGATACAGATTTAGTAGGAAAGTGGAGCGGACTGGTTGCATACAAACTCTAACACTCCTTATTTTAAAAAAAATTAAGTTTGTCCAACAGCATTTTTATATACATTGGCTGAACAGTTAACACCGTTCCCTACCATTTCATTTATTTTCTAAGGGGAAGTGTTAGTCTCTTCCTTCATCTAATATCCAACAATCATTTAATCAGTTCCATCTTACACTGAAATTCTTTTGTTTTAGTTCTTAATATTGACTTACAAGAGCTAATCCAAGGCAATATTAAAACTTTTTTAAGACATCCTCCATTGGAAAAAGTTGCATTTCAATCCTTTATGTTGAAATAAAAAAAATAAAAAAAGACGGTACCAGAAGACGGTTCTTTTACAGTAATCTATAAACTAACAGTTGCAGAGTACACTTGCAATTAAATTTCCACAAGTTAAGTCAGTGTCCCAAAGGCTCTGCGAGAGCACTTAATAACAAATTTAATCAAAGCTCAAGCAGAAAATGACCAGCTTAAGTTCTCACGTGATCATTTATAGTTAGTTAAGCAAAGTAAATGCAATTTATAAAATCCAGTTTACCAAGTATAGACTTGAGAGCTCTCCATTTCCGGTGACAGTGACCGTGAAGGCAATCCTGAGTAGCAGAAATTTTTTTTCTCTAAATCCTTTAAAATGACGACAGGAGTTCGACAAGGAAATGAAGTTTCGGCACTCTTGTTCAACTGCGTGTTGCAAAAAATAATATGAGAATAGCGCAAGGAATTCAAACTTAGAATCTGTACGAACATTTAAGCGATCAGATATGGAACGAGCGTATGAGGATTTTGGTAGGGAAGGTGAATGAGTCGACTTTGGGTCATTGGAAGAATTTTGGGAAAGTGTGATTCATCTGTAAAGGAAATCGCATATAGGACGGTAGTGCGAGTAATTCTTGAATACTCCTCGAGTGTTTGGGATCAGCAGCAGGTCTGATTAAAGGACGATACAGAAGCAACTCAGATGCGGGCTGCTAGATTTGTTACCGGTAGGTTCGACCAACTCGAAATTCTTGCAAAGATCCTTTGGGATCTCAAAAGGCGAATCTCTAGAGGAAAGGCGACTTTCTTTCCGAGGAACACTAGTGAGGAAATTTAGAGACCTGGCACTGAAGCTGATTGCAGATCGATTCTACTGCCACCAATACACATTTCGCGTGAAGACCAAGAAGATAAAACACAACAAATTTGGGCTCAGACAGAGGCATATACATAGTCGTTTTTTCCCTCCTCCTATTTGTCAGTGGAACAGCAAAGGAAATGACAAATAGTGGTACAGGGTACCGTCCACCACACACCGTACTGCGGCTTGTGGGATGTAGATGTAGATTGAGACTAAGCATAATGATGTGAAAGTAATATGTTCAGCCTTTGCCGGCCGAAGTGGCCGTGCGGTTAAAGGCGCTGCAGTCCGGAACCGCAAGACCTCTACGGTCGCAGGTTCGAATCCTGCCTCGGGCATGGATGTTTGTGATGTCCTTAGGTTAGTTAGGTTTAACTAGTTCTAAGTTCTAGGGGACTAATGACCTCAGCAGTTGAGTCCCATAGTGCTCAGAGCCATTTGAACCATTTTGTTCAGCCTTTGCAGGTGATACAATGACAGAACATTTTGCAACCGCAACAGAACAAATTACTGTACTGAAAGAAGTGGCAGATCAAATTAGCTGGCAAATACCCGTTGAAAGAGTCAGAAGCAATGTCACATATCAAGTACAGACAATCCAATTAAGCACCAGATACTGAACTACAAAACGGTTGAGTACCTTTAAATCGAATTTACTGTGGGCAATAGGCTGAATAAAAAGGTCTTGAAGTAAAGAGAAAACCACACGAAATATGTACAACATAATTCATCATAAGAACTCTGCCGTAAAACCTGTGTGTCTATATGTATCCGAGTGTTTTATCATCCAGAAAAGATGTAAAGATACCTCAGAATATAGGTTTAATGGGTCTAAATTATAAGAAACAGATCTACATTAATAATGTAACTAAGAAAAGTATATCAAAATGGAAATAATTACAGACACGGTGAGCAAACGCAGAGCTGAGTTTTCTGGCCAGGTATGCAGAATGAGCGATTTCAAGTGAGCGAAATGCTTCTTCAACGTCTTTAACTAGAAACGGAAAACAAGAATACCGTGACATATGAACGTCAGTGAAAACATATAGGTAATGGTTGTGCAGCTGGAGGAAGAGCAAACGCGACTCGTCGTCAAAACAGCTATAGTGACGTTTGAGTCTTTCTGAGATACCAAGTGAGTAACTGGTGGCAAATTTTTAGACGAACGCCGTGCTAGACACACTGCGTCGATGAAAACTAACTGGCTTAAAGGAAAAGGAAAAAACTGAGGTCTACTGCTATTATGGTCGTAAACTAAATTTGACTGTAGGACGGCTGAGTAACGAAATAAGTATTACAGGCATGAGAACCGATGCATGAAACTTCGACTGACACACCTTGATAGCGAAGTTCAATTTCTGGACTCGGTGTTACAGTGGCTGTTTTATATTGTCATTTCATGCCAATGTTGCTCAAAGCACGTCGTGCCTGTATTCGTAGCTGTTTATCTCCATCATGAACTCCGTTCATTGCCCAAATGTTTGCTAAGACTCGTGGAGAGAAAGCGGGGAGAGGGGGGGGGTTTGTTGAGGGGCGGGGGTAAGGGGGGGGTGAACTTCATTGTGTCCCGAGCTCAAATCCGAACACTTCACTTGCTGCTCTATTTCATTACCACGTTTTGATGTCAGAGAGCATTGGAACAGCGGAAAGTTCCACGGGACTGGAAAAAGGTCCAGGTCATAGCAATATATAAAAAGGGTAGAAAATCGGATCCACATAATTACCGACCGAATTCACTGACATCAATATGTTGTAGAAACATGGAATATATTTTGTGTTCAGACATAGTGACCTTTCTAGACTCTGAGAAGCTTATCTGCAGAAAACAGCATGGTTTTAGGAAACAGCGGTCATGCGAGACACATGACTCTTTGTGCATGATATACAGCAGGCTCTAGATACCGGCTCCGAGGTTGATGCCATATTTCTCGACTTTCAAAAGGCGATCGACTCAGTTCCGCACTGTCGCTTGCTCCAAAAAGTGCGCGCTTACGGCCTATCCGATGACACATTCGGTTGGATAGATAGTTTTCTAACAGACAGGGAGCAGTATGTCGTCCTGAACGGGGTGACTTCAAAAGAAACAAGTGTAACTTCAGGTGTGCCCCAGGGCAGTGTAATAGGTCCGCTGCTTTTTACGATTTACATAAATGATCTGGTTGATGGTATTGGCAGCGGCATTAGACTGTTTGCCGATGATGCTGTAGTCTACAGGAAAATATTATCATGCGAAAGTTGTGAACAAATCAATGAGGATTTGCAGAAAATAAATGCGTGGTGTAATGACTGGCAGTTATCTCTCAATATTAGTAAGTGTAACCTACTGCGTATAACAAGGCGAAAATACCTATTAATGATCGAGTACAAAACAAATGCCCAGTCTTTGGAAGCGGTAACATCCGTCAAGTATCTGGGTGTGACTAATCGAAATGATCTCAAATGGAATGATCAGATTACACAAGTAACGGGCAAGGCGAACTTTAGATTGCGGTTTATTGGTAGAATCCTGAAGCGATGCAGTCCTTCAACAAGGGAAATATCTTACAATACGTTATTTCGTCCAGTCTTAGAATATTATTCGTCTGTATGGGACCCTTACCAGTGGGGTCTGATTCAAGAGATTGAAAAGGTCCGAAGAAGAGCGGCAAGATTCGTGACTGGTACATTTAACCATAGCGAGAGCGTTGCATATCTCATAGAAAGTTTGAAGTAGGACACATTTGAAGATAGACGGCGCGCTAAGCGGAAGGGGCTGCTCACTATATTCCGAAAGCCGATCTTCGCGGAGGATGTAGAGCATATATTATTACCACCAACTTTCAAATAGCGCAATGATCACCATTCAAAGATATGGGAAATTAGAGCTCGTACTGAGGCGTTCAGACAGTCATTTCTTCCTCGCGCGATCCGCGAGTGGAACAAACATGGGGAAATATGACTTTGGCGCGAATTGTGCCCTCCGCCACACACCGCTTGGTGGCTAGCGGAGTATATATGTAGATATAGATATTGTGTGATAATTCTGATACTAACATCCAGTCGCAATTAGCAGAATGTGGTATTGTAAACGGCATAAACAGAATACAACTAAATAAATACGGGTTTCCAGGCAAGAAGGTTACTCGCAGAGAGAACTATATGCTACCGTGCTGCTGCAGGATTTACTACCCACCATTCCGCACCTGACCAGCGGCAGTTAGCTAATTAAACATGTCATTAAGGCAGACATTGCGGCGGCGCTAACGGCCTCTCTAGACCGGCGCTTCGCCCCCCTCCGTCTTCACGCGGGTCACTAACGGCGCTGCCGTGAGGCCACATTGGATGCGGACAATGACGGAATCTGCAGTGGCGCCGGTGGCGGGTATTCTACAGCGTAATTGAGTTAGCAAGCGCTCAGAAACTCTAAACCAAGCCTAGCAGCCCCTGTTTCTACATTGCACCTGCGCAGTCTGTTTACATAGAGCACCACATCATTATGCAAAGTGCTACGTATACCTGCACGTAGGTCGTGAGTAGTAGGTTTGTCGTCGTCTACTATTAAATATAGCCACGAGAAGTTAATTCAGCGGTACTGATTAATATTGTGAGATTAGTTTGGGATCGATTTGCCAGGGGTGGTATCTTTACCATTCAAAGTTAATAATAAATTTGTAGATATTCTCTATAAAAAAAACTTATTTTTTTAACATTGAGCAGTAACATTTTTTGGCAACCATCAGACATTTGTGTGAGAGGAGAGAAATTTTCGCCCCCTTCATTGTAAAGTGGCGAATGAAATTTATGGACGAATGTCGCATCGTGTGTAACTGCCAAATAACACAGCTCGATGAAACATGGACCATACTTCAGAAGGTCTGCTGCAGTATAGAACGGAAGGTAAATTTAACGAAATTCACAATGAGACGATCAGAAACAACACTCTTATTTAAGGCAGTCAGTTCGATTTGTGATGGTCCCCTGAACATTGCAGAAGGCGGGACTTCGTTCGTAACGGAGAGTGTGATAACGACGGACAGCAGCGTACATGTGTTCTGCAATGGGCTCCCATAATGGTGACAAGGTTGGAAAGGAGGTCTCTCGTAGGGCATTCCATTCCTACACTAGAGCGGTTTACGCGTATGGACATGCTGACTGCAGTGCGTGTCCAGATATTTTTTTTTTTTTTTCTTTTGTACTTGTTCCATAGATCATGAATACGACACTTCGTAATGATGTGGAACGTGTCAGGTTAATAAAAGGTGTCTACCAGAGATATTAAATTACACAAAATATTACATGGCACTTTATATATATATATATATATATATATATATATATATATATATATATATATATATTTGCGGGGTGGGGACTTTACCCACTCACTATATCCAAAAACTCATCTAATGAGTAGAAGGAGTTGCCATTTAGAAATTCTTTTAATTTCCTTTTAAATGCTATGTGGCCAATGCTATATGGCCAATGCAGCCCACACGTGCTCGATGGGACCGAAGTCGGCTGAATCGGGCAGGCCAGTTCATTCGCCCAATTTCCGTCCCTTCCAAGGGCTCCTGACCCGCGCAGGTCATTACGGTAGCGCATTGTCATCCATAAAATTGAAGTCGGGGCCGAATGCTGAAAAGATGCATATGGGGAAGGAGTACAATGTCACAATAACGTTGACCGTACCGTATTCGGAGATTTGGACATCAGTACATTCATGCAACATTATGGCCACACCCACCATAACACCTGGGACACCAAACTGAAGATGTTCGGCAATGTTCTTTAGTGCATTGCGTGTTCCCATCTTTTGCCGTATGAGGGTAAGTAATACACTCGCATTATCGAGCATGATCGTTTCATTTCTCTAGGTCTTCTGGTGTGGAAAAGTATATTGTTGCATGCATGTACTATGTCCAGCTCCTTGAAGAGGGTACACTCTCTGGTCAACGTTATTGTAGCACTGTACTCCTTCCCCACACGCATCTTTTGAGGACTATATAGAAAGGTGTAGGTGTCGTTGGTCTTGGAATGATAGAATGCTTGGCGAATGGACTTGTCTGTCGGTTTCCCCGCCTTAAATCTTATCGATCACAGGTGTAATGTAGGGGCGTGGGGGGAGGGGTAGCGTTGGGGAGACCTATTGCTGCACGTCTACATGCACCAACGACTATCCATCAGTTTTCAACCACGTTGGTCGGGGAGTGGAACTCCCTACTAAACGAACTCCTTACCAAATTTGTGACCAGGGGAGCAAGTTACAAAGCAAGCATTGCCGTACGTTGTGAACAAACGTCCTATTAAGAAGAACGTACAGGGGACCATCATAAATCGCAGTGACTTCACTGTACGGTCGCGAAATGGAAACTGCACTGAAAATCCAAAATGCGTTATTTGCTACAGTTAACCGTAACTTCCAACTCCTTCTCTACGCTCCGACTGAGACATTTGTCGTAGCACCATACCAACTTTCGAATAACCTCATCATAGAAGGAAGCCGTTTGTACTTTCTGACAATTCTCTTCGCTGAACTGCAGCTTGTTGCCTCCATAGCTAGCGGTTCCTTTAAGCAGAGCTGAAAATCAGAGGGAGCCACGTTCTAGCTGTATGGCGGGCGATGAAACTCTTTCCATCGAAAAAGCTGCAGGAGCGTCCCCCATTTCCCTTGCCGTGAGCGGCAGAGAGTTGTCATGAAGAACAAAATGCGTAAAGATGCACTGTGTTGGATTGCATGGTATGCGGCGATATCAATCACCGGCACTCATAAACTATGTGATCAAAAGTATCCGGACACCTGGCTGAAAATGACTTACAAGTTCTTGGCGCCCTCCATCGGCAACGCTGGAATTCAAGACGGTATTGGCCCACCCTTAATCTCGATGACAGCTTTCACTCTCGCAGGCATTCCTTCAATCATGTTCTGGAAGGTTTCTTGGGGAAAGGTAGCCCATTCTTCACGGAGTGCGGCACTGAAGAGAGGTATCGATGTCGGTCGGTGAGGCGTGGCACGAAGTAGGCGTTCCAAAACATACCAAGGATGTTCTACAGGATTCATGTCAGGACTCTGTGCAGGCCAGTCCGTTACAGGGATGTTACAGCCGTGCATTATGAACAGGTCATTGATCGTGTTGAAAGATGCAACCACCAACCCTGAATTGCTCTTCAACAGTGGGAAGCAAGAAGGTGTTTAAATCATCAGTGTAGGCCTATGCTGTGATAGTGCCACGCAAAACAGCAAGGGGTGCATGCCTCAACCATGAAAAACATGACCACACCATAACACTACCAGCTCCGAATTTTACTGTTGGCATTACACACGCTGGCAGATGACTTTCACCGGGCATTAGCCACACCCACACCCTGCCATCGGATCTCCACATCGTGTACCGCCATTCGTCAGTCCACATAACGTTATCCCACTGTTCAATCGTCCAATGCTTACGCTCCTTACACCAAGCGAGACGTCGTCTGGCATTTACCGGCGTGATGTGTGGGTTATGAGCTGCCGCTCGACCATGAAATTAAAGTTTCCTCACCTCCCGCCTAACTGTCATAGTACTTGCTGTGGATCCTGATGCAGTTTGGAATTCGTGTGTGATGGTCTGGATAGATGTCTGCCTGTTACGCTGCACATTACGACCCTCCTCAACTGTCGGCGGTCTCTGTCACGCAACAGGCGAGGTCGGCCTCTACGCTTTTGTGATGTACGTGTCCCTTCACGTTTCCATTTCACTATCAAACCGAAACAGTGGACCTAGGGATGCCTAAGAATGTGGAAACCTCGCGTACAGACGTATGACACAAGTGACACCCAATGACCTGACCACATTCAAAGTCCTTGAGTTCCGCGGAGCGCCCTATTCTGCTCTCTCACGATGTAAAATGACAGCTGAGGTCGCTGGTATGGACTACGGGCAGTAGGCGGCAGCGCAAGGCACCTAATAAGAAAAACGTATGTGTCCGGATACTTTTTACCACATAGTGTACTTGGCGGGACACTATTTTCTAGGTATTTTTACGCGCTCACTGTGAGTTCATAACTGGAAAGAGTGACGTGAATCGATAGACGGGCATACTATAGACACTGTCCAGCACATCTTTGCAAAGCTTCAACGGACTTTCACTTTGGTTTCCATTTCGCGACCGATCGGACCCTACTTCCAAAATCGTCCTCGTAATTATTTTCTTTGGAAGAAACTGTTGCTTCTGTTGGTCTCATCGCGTATTTCGTTCAGTTAGCTTCTATACTATAGTGTAGTAGTTCGTTCTTTATGCGATCCACGTTTAATCGAGCTATGTTACTTGCCAGTGATACGTGATGCAACAGTTGCACATCAGTGTTATTTAGAACTAAGGACATTTATTGATGGTAATCTGTTCTAACACAATTATGCATCCGCCAAGCCGCCATTTTTTTTCCAGAACGTATGTCTCGAAATGATGTTTAACATTTCCCATCTCCTGGTTCTCACCACGAACTTCGAGAGCGTCTTTTACGCTGTAAGCGAAATACCGGACTTGGAAGCCGGATATAAAAAATTCCCTCTGTGCCCCCCTACAGTTCGTCTGGTTTTTTAAATAAAGGCTTTCACTCTACAGCTTTAGATCATAAATTACAGTAAAATTTAATCGAGAACTGAATTTTTATCCAGTAACTTCCATACTTGTCGTAATAAAAGAGCTCTGCGTTGATTTTAACAAAGCAATGCACCTGAAATAAATTATTTACAGCTGTAGCAAGACAGTACCAAATTCGTCGTATAGAGTTTTTTCCAGATAAGATGCGTTTCTCTGTAAATTACAAAATACTAAGTGAAATGTAGATTTATTTAGAAAGGCAAATTTAAAGAAGTCACTTCTTCTGTGGAGATATGATCATGGATTATTTAGTTATTTTCTAGAGATTTAAAACAATGAGTTATATTTCTGTAATATAAATTAATTTTTTCTATCCTTTATATCCTGTAGATGAAGTATTTAAATATCAAATTTCTCTCAATTTTACTTGGGGAACTGCAAAATTTAAAAATTTTCGGGATGAATGCAAAATGCTGAACATAAGTGGCTGACGTCAGAAAGAGATTCTGCAAGTGGAGTGAGTTGACTGCTGCCTGAGAAGACGGAAGGAAGAAAAAGGAAGTGAAGAATAAGCTCTGTAACTACTTTCACCTCCTCAGAATTCAAGCACTTAATTTTCTGGGAAGGTTTCGCTTCACGAAGAATATTGCTCACAAAACGTGTTGATGTTGATCGTTTTAGTTTACCTCAGACTCATAGTGAAAAGATTCACTGAAGATGTGGACTGTCGTAATTTCGAAAAGTATATACATAACGCGGAGACTCAATCAGGTTACGCTGTATAGTTAGTTAAATGTCGGACTTCGTTTGTAATAGTCTGCAAGTTCATTAGTGCTCAAATAAAAGAAAATGATGTGATAAATTAGCATTTCATCTATGACGGACAAGTTTCTCGTCTGAAATTTTGCGTCTCTTTTGACGTAATAGTTGGTCTGGCTTTGAAATAAACTGACGAAACAAACTTTCAATGAATTTAGTGTATTATTAGTTAATGGGAGACTAATCTATTGCTGCCTACACGATGGTAACTGAAATAAGATAAATAGGGCGAAACCATAGGGCTTCTCCTAGCTGCTCGTAAAGAAATGTGAAGGCTGCGCTTTCCTTTATTTGTAAGCGACCTTGTGACAGTAAGTTAGATATCACTAGTGAATTCTTTTATCCTTTTTCTCATATGTTTTAAACTTTACGTATAGAATAGAGAAAAAGACAAATAAATATGGGGGTTTTTACAACGAAAAGAATTGCGATCTGGCAACACTGTAATCACATGTACAGTAACTGCCTATGTCAGTATACACAACTATCGTTGTGCGGTTGGTGCAGTGGTTAGCTTTTGAGTTAGCATGCAAGAGATCGAGAGTTCCATTCTGTGCCGACACGTATTTGTTTTTATTTGGTAGTCTGCATGGTACAGCATCTGGCGTCTTAGTCGTCATACAGCGACTACTGCATGTCTTCAACAAAACATTTGCACTTACGTACTAAAAACAAGGGAATGGAAGTCAACCGTTTTCATGGGCCAGCCTTAAAAGAAACATTTTGTACGTCGTGCACGCGAATTGTTTCGCAGCGCTGCGTCTACTAGATTGCAAATCTGTTTTCTGCGTACCCACCCCCAGTGATTCATCGATTAATACCATGGTCTCGCGGTTAAGGCGCTCAGTCCGGAACCGCGCGACTGCTACGGTCGCAGGTTCGAATCCTGCCTCGGGCATGGATGTGTGTGATGTCCTTAGGTTAGATAGGTTTAAGTAGTTCTAAGTTCTAGGGGACTGATGACCACAGATGTTAAGTCCCATAGTGCTCAGAGCCATTTGAACCATTTGATTAATACCAACTACTATTCTTGCAACATTCAGGTCAATTTAATATCATCGTTGCCTTACATCAACAGTAGGGCTAGTATTGTGCTTTGCAAATAATGTGCAAACTCGGTTACTATTTGTATGTATTATCACCTTCGAATTACTAATTATGCCTTTCAAGATTGAGTAAGATAAGCGCATGCTGCTTGGTAAGAACCTCCATGCGTTATTATTATTATTAGTATTATTATTATTATCAATGGATCTGTGTAAACATCACGTACATAAACGTTAGAGAAACAGTGTAATTGTAAAACGAACATTTCACAATTAGCAATGTCAGGATGAATCATGCACAACAAATGCTGTAGGAGAGGTGGAACAGCCCGCGGCGACTAATGACCTGTTTACAGTGTATGCTCTGTTCACCAGACAGGAACTAGTTGCTAGCAGAGTAACGCGCCCGTGACAGACTCCATGTACATTCGTAGACACGTCGTATTTTCTTCTTGTATTATTCTAAAACCGTGTGGCAGACGATTGCCCAGCACACACGATGAATATATCGATATGCTTCTGGTCCTTCGTGCATTTGATAACCCGGCTGGTGTTGCCACTCGTCAGTATGCTGCTAGATATCCTGGCCGATGTCATCCTGATAAAATTGTGTTTCGTCGTCTGGAGCTTCGCCTTCGGGAGACAGGTCATTCCGTCATGGCATACTCCAGCCACTGAGGAAGCTATTCTGTCATACACAAAAATGGCTCTGAGCTCTATGGGACTTAACTTCTGAGGTCATCAGTCCCCTAGAACTTAGAACTACTGAAACCTAACTAATCTAAGGACATCACACACATCCATGCCCGAGGCAGAATTCGAACCTACGACCGTAGCGGTCGTGCGGTTCCAGACTGAAGCGCCTAGAACCGCTCGGCCACACAGGCTGGCTGTCATACGAGGGCAGTTCAATAAGTAATGCAACACATTTTTTTTCTGAAACAGGGGTTGTTTTATTCAGCATTGAAATACACCAGGTTATTCCCCAATCTTTTAGCTACACAACACTATTGTTCAACGTAATCTCCATTCAATGCTACGGCCTTACGCCACCTTGAAATGAGGGCCTGTATGCCTGCATGGTACCATTCCACTGGTCGATGTCAGAGCCAACGTCGTACTGCATCAATAACTTCATCATCCGCGTAGTGCCTCCCACGGATTGCGTCCTTCATTGGGCCAAACATATGGAAATCCGACGGTGCGAGATCGGGGCTGTAGGGTGCATGAGGAAGAACAGTCCACTGAAGTTTTGTGAGCTCCTCTCGGGTGCGAAGACTTGTGTGAGGTCTTGCGTTGTCATGAAGAAGGAGAAGTTCGTTCAGATTTTTGTGCCTACGAACACGCTGAAGTCGTTTCTTCAATTTCTGAAGAGTAGCACAATACACTTCAGAGTTGATCGTTTGACCATGGGGAAGGACATCGAACAGAATAACCCCTTCAGCGTCCCAGAAGACTGTAACCATGACTTTACCGGCTGAGGGTATGGCTTTAAACTTTTTCTTGGTAGGGGAGTGGGTGTGGCGCCACTCCATTGATTGCCGTTTTGTTTCAGGTTCGAAGTGATGAACCCATGTTTCATCGCCTTTAACAATCTTTGACAAGAAATTGTCACCCTCAGCCACATGACGAGCAAGCAATTCCGCACAGATGGTTCTCCTTTGCTCTTTATGGTGTTCGGTTAGACAACGAGGGACCCAGCGGGAACAAACCTTTGAATATCCCAACTGGTGAACAATTGTGACAGCACTACCAACAGAGATGTCAAGTTGAGCACTGAGCTGTTTGATGGTGATCCGTCGATCATCTCGAACGAGTGTGTTCGCACGCTCCGCCATTGCAGGAGTCACAGCTGTGCACGGCCGGCCCGCACGCGGGAGATCAGTCAGTCTTGCTTGACCTTGCGGCGATGATGACACACGCTTTGCCCAACGACTCACCGTGCCTTTGTCCACTGCCAGATCACCGTAGACATTCTGCAAGCGCCTATGAATATCTGAGATGCCCTGGTTTTCCGCCAAAAGAAACTCGATCACTGCCCGTTGTTTGCAACGCACATCCGTTACAGACGCCATTTTAACAGCTCCGTACAGCGCTGCCACTTGTCGGAAGTCAATGAAACTATACGAGACGAAGCGGGAATGTTTGAAAATATTCCACAAGAAATTTCCGGTTTTTTCAACCAAAATTGGCAGAGAAAAAAAATGTGTTAAATTACTTATTGAACTGCCCTCGTACACCAAGAACCCCAATGAAGTAACCGTAGCGTAGCAAGGCAGCTGCGTGTCTCGTAACGCATGGTCGTTGACGTGCTCTATGAACATGTGCTGCACCCCTCTCATTATTCATTAACGGAACACCTGCACCCTTCAGGCCGCTGTCTGCGGATACAGTTCTGTGAATGGTTCCAACAACAACAGCAAGCCAACGACGACTTCATAAACACTGTAATATGGTCTGACGAAGCAGCGTTCAAACCAGCACGTCACCTGCGACCGTGGATATCAAGTTTGCTTTGGCATTAGCGTCTGGTCCGAAATATTGGGAGACAGAAGTTTGAGTCGCCACTAGTTGTCTGACAGGGTGACTAACCCTCAAACTATTTGCCTGATACATATTCAGCACAGGTTATGGTTCCAACATGATGATGCACCTCCATACTTCGAAATTAATTTGTGGACGGTAGTTGGACAGAAAATTTCCAGGAAAACGGCTCGGACGGGGCGGTCCAGTTGTATCGCCTCCATGTTGACCCGACCAAAATCTCCTGGGTTTCTCCCTGTGGGGAGACTTGAAGGAACACGTGTATTCTACTCCGCCGACACATGTGGAAAAACCGATTGCGCGTGCTGATGCTGTTCTTATATCTGCGGAAGCAGCCATGTTGCGAAGAGTCCAGAGCTGTATTATCCAGAAGGTTGCGCAATGTTTGGACGTGCAGGAGGGTCGCTTCCAGCATCTGCTCTGAGAACAACGTGTTCTATTGTAAACGTCATGCGGTCGTTAATGTGAAAATTATTATTGTCACTGGTTGCTAATATGTTACATCTGAGCGGATGTACTGCAGGTAGTGTAAAAGACTAGTAGATGTTGAGTTATTTAATGTGCAGTCATCTTTAGTATCTTGAAAATGATATTGTTTTTGTAGTTATTATGTCCTATGACATATCATTTGTTTCTGCTATCTCTTTCTGACTTACCTGACCACGTTTTCAAATGGTTCAAATGTCTCTGTGGACTATGGGACTTAACAGCTGAAATCATGTCCCCTAGAACTTAGAACTACTTAAACCTAACTAACCTAAGGACATCACACACATCCATGCCCGAGGCAGGATTCAAACCTGCGACCGTAGCGATCACGCGGTTCCAGATTGAAGCGCCTAGAACCGCTCGGCTACTGCGGCCGGCTTGACAACGTTTCTGTTATGTTCGTCGTTACAAAATACTGTACTATGTAAATGTCGGATACGCGTGGCTTACGAAACGGTGTGTACTACAGTGTCATATGGCAGAATGAAATTCGCAAATTAAAAAATAAAATAAAATAAAATAAAGAAAAGAAAAGAAATATACGCCTCGACCCAGAACCGAGCCCCCGACCTGATGTATGCTAAACCAAAACTATATCCACTGCGCCATGTGCACGATACTAGTTCTACATGCTGACAGGAGTAATTACCGTACATATGATCACAGTGTTTCCAGACTGTCAGTCTTTAACGTCCGTTTACTGCCGTAATTTTCTGAGAGACATTTTTGTGTTACTAGCATGTGATGAATCGCGCTGCGAAGTCCGAGTGCGCGAATTCTTCTTCACCCTACATGCAATCATGCTTCCGAAGGCAACCGCAAACATTTTTCCATGATGGCACTGACCATCGTGTCTCACAATGCCATGGCAAATACTTTTCAAATAATACAATGTTTACTTAGTTTTATTTGATCTTGCTCGTTTTGATTTGACTGCCCTTCGTAAACAAGCTTTGAGACAACACATTGCTGTGCACTCATTTCTTTGAGTCGTTTAACTATCGTGATCCAGGCGCATCTACATTTTTACTTAAATAAATTATGAGCCTTTCGATCGTTTTTTGATAATATTTTCCATAGTAAATGCTATGCGGTTCCTACGTGTCAGCGATCGAGTCATTCAGCATACTCTGATAGGTACAAAGACATTGATTAATCTGTGCAGGGAGTTTCAGATAAGAGGCTGGTTCAAATGGCTCTGAGCACTATGGGACTCAACTGCTGAGGTCATTAGTCCCCTATAACTTAGAACTAGTTAAACCTAATTAACCTAAGAACATCACAAACATCCATGCCCGAGGCAGGATTCGAACCTGCGACCGTAGCGGTCTTGCGGTTCCAGACTGCAGCGCCTTTAACCGCACGGCCACTTCGGCCGGCGTTTCAGATAAGATCTTCTTCTCTGTAATTTTCCAAATAATAAATGAAAACGTTATTTATTTTAACAGAATAACGTAAGAAACGTTAGTTTTCCTGCGCTTTCTATACATGCACATTTCTGTCAGAAATATGCTCCGAACGAAATTTTGTGACACACATTTTTGTATTGCTAGTATGTGAGGAATTGCGCTGCGAAGTCCGAGTGCGCAAATTTTTTCTTCACCATTTATAGGCGTGCATCTCTTCGTCCGAAGCAAATCGAAGGCCACGGATGTCTTTCTTGAGGGCTTCAGAAATATGGAAATCCCACGGGGAGAGATCGAGATTGTGGGAAATAGGAGTAAGGGCATCCCAGCGCTACTTGTGCAATGTACTCCAAACAAACTTGCTAACATATGGGCGGACATTATACTGCAACACAATAAAGCCGTCCGTAAGCATTCCTGGGCGTTTGGCTTTGATGGCACGCTTCAGTTTCTGCAAAACGTCTACCTTACGCTGTTTGTTAATTATAGCGCTGTGTTAGGGCAGCGGACCGTTGCAGTCAAATAAAAACGTCTTCAAACTTTTTCGACTCACGTGTCTGTTGTATCGACTTGTCGCTGGGAAGACCGTAGATATCCTCCACACAGTCTCGATTTTTCCCCATGCGACTTCCACATTTTTGGAGCCCTGGAGAACGACATTTGTGATTGCCGATTTTCTTCCTACAGTAAAGTGTATCCCTGTTTCCGTACACAATCGCAAACATTTTCCGTATAGGCACGTACCGTCTTGTCTCACAATGGGGAAAATGTAGTAAGAGTTACAACTACTACTTTTGAAATAACAAGCAGGTTACTTACTTTTTTCCACCTGTCCCATTTTAATTTCACCGTCCCTTACCTTTATCAATGTCTTCCATTACTTGTGCGTTTCAGTGTATGCTGAACGACTTGAACACTGACGCGTACCAACCGGATAGCAGTATTGATGGAAAGAATTATGAAAGAACCAAGGAAAGTTTTACAATGAAGTTCCGTAAAACAAATAAGCGCTCCATTATCTCGGTAGATAAACAAGTTACGTGAAATGTATCCACAGCAAAATGTCGTCTAAAAGCTAGTTTCGATGTATCCTGTGGTTTCACGAATATTTAAAGAAAATTATGCGTTTGCATACGTTTTAAAGTCGAATGTCGTCACATATAGGACGAATGGAATAAAGGATGTGGTGTCACCGCCAGACACCACACTTGCTAGGTGGTAGCCTTTAAATCGGCGCGGCCCGTTAGTATACGTCGGACCCGCGTGTCGCCACCATCAGTGATTGCAGACCGAGCGCCGCCACACGGCAGGTCTAGTCTAGAGAGACTCCCTACCACTCGCCCCAGTTGTACAGCCGACTTTGCTAGCGATGGTTCACTGACAAATTACGCTCTCATTTTCCGAGACGATAGTTAGCATAGCCTTCAGCTACGTCATTTGCTACGACCTAGCAAGGCGCCGTTAGCAGTTACTATTGATGCTGTAAAACATGTACCGTCACGAGCGATGTTCACCAATTGTGGATTAAAGTTAAGTATTCCAGTACTTACGTACGTTCTTTGCTACAATAAATTCATTGTCCTGTTCCAGACCTCATGCCAGCCTGCGTGAGCTTAAACGCGTGCCTTTCGGCTTCCTCATAGTGGCTTGGCTGTCTTGCCAAGCCACAACAAAGGATGTGGAATGTGGGCAACATTATAAGTCTTATTCGCGACAGCATGGTTCTTTCGGTCCTGTATAAACTCCACTGAAACTAATTTTCCAAAATGGGATTCAGTTTCCTTTCCCGGCTACTGTTGAATGGTTGCATCGGTAGAAGTGATTTCGCTGCTGCCGACAGGTTGTTTGCGCTGCGCAAATCAGAATTCGCGGCGCCGGATGACGATATTCGGGCCGCGGTGGAAGTTTCCGAGTTCTTCATTACATTCGCCGGCTGGCGCCTCAGCCGTACTCCATATTTGCACCGAAGCTGCTCCCCCTGCCTTTCCTTTCACCGCCCGCTGAAGGCATTCCTCTGCCGCCGCCGCCGCGACAAAACTTTCCCAATAGCAAGGCTCTGTCGCAAAATCTGCGCAGGGATCCGACGATCAGGAGTAGGAAAAGCTCAGGCAGTGGTATAAATGTATACCGATGTTCTAGCCGTGTAAATAGTGTTTCATGAAGACTCTCCTCAGGTCCTCCAGCTTCCTCTCGCTATATATGCATAGCTTTCTACGAGTTCTTTTTTTCTGTTCTGGTTGTGAGTGTATAATAATATAGGTTCCCTCACATGGTAGCCATTGACTCAATGACTCAATAGCACACAAGTTTATTCATCGCTGCACTGAGACTAACACTTAATGAACATTGACTCCATAGCTGTATATGGCATAACGAAGTTAAAAGCCTACCCATCTATGAAGGAATTGTTCAGTCGCAGCACTATAACGCGCTTATGTAGCGGGAGTAAATCAGACATTTTCTGTTCCTCTCTGCAGCAGCAAACTCTGCTCTAGCACAGCGTACCACGCAGAAGGAGTTAATACGACAGAATATATTATGCAGCAATATTCACAACTAATTTTTTCCGAACTTTCAGCATGTTGGAGTAATTTGGGTCAGCAACTTCTGTTAATCAGTAAAACGAAAACCCAGTCCAAGTTTAACTTTTACTTTTTACTCATTTGATGATTAGTTTCGGGCCGACACCCATTTTCAAATCACCATACAAAGGCAAATTTGGCATTTACGAACATGTCGAGAAATGTAAAGTGAACATTTACAGTGCATACTGATAAATGTTATCTGTATGCACTGTCAATATTCACTGTCCAGTGTTTGACATCTTCGGGAATGAAATTTTCGACTTTGTTACAATAGTATGAAAATGGGTCTCGGCCCGAAACTAGTCATCGAATGAATAAAACGTAAGAGTTGTAACTTGGACTTATTTTTTGTTTTAATTTATTTATTGAACAGTGAAGTTTACAAGGGAAAATTAAAACATTTATGCCGACCTGCCTTATTTTCTCCATATCCAGAACTGAAATTTTAACAAATCAAAATACACACACCAAAAAAAGTTTTTCATCAAAATGGCTCTGAGCACTATGGGACTCAACTTCTGAGGTCATTAGTCCCCTCGAACTTAGAACTAGTTAAACCTAACTAACCTAAGGACATCACACACATCTATGCCCGCGGCAGGATTCGAACCTGTGACCGTAGCGGTCTCGCGGTTCCACACTACAGCGCCTAGAACCGCACGGCCACTTCGGCCGGCGTTTTTCGTCACCTCGGTTCAGAGAATTCTGAAACCTTGTACAGAAAATTGGAATAGAGATAAATAAAAACATCATTTCTGCTCTTTTTATTCCTCATAAAAACCACACACTGCATGTTGTACCACCATACAGCGAGACCTTCAGAGGTAATGGTTCAGATTTCTGTACCCCCCGGTACCTCTAATACCCAGTAGCACGTCCTCTTGCGCTGATGCATGCCTGCATTCGTCGTGGCGTCTATCCACAAGTTCATCAAGGCACTGTTGGTCCAGATTGTCCCACTCCTCAACGGCGATTCGGCGTAGATCCCTCACAGTGGTTCGTGGGTCACGTCGTCTGTAAACAGCCCTTTTCAATATATCCCAGGTATGTTCCATAGGGTTCATGCCTGGAGAACATGCTGGCCACTCTAGTCGAGCGATGTCCTTATCCTGAAGGAAGTCATTCACAAGATGTGCACGATGGGGACGCGAATTGTCGTCCATGAAGACGAATGCCTCGCCAATATGCTGCCGCGGTCAGACGATGGCACTCACGTATCGGACAGCCGTTACGGTGTCTTTCATGACCACCAGCGGCGTACGTTGGCCCCACACAATGACACGCCAAAACAGCAGGGAACCTCCACCTTGCTGCACTCGCTGCACAGCATTATTCAACATGGTGGCGTTGCTGTCAGCCACAATCCGTAGGTCGTGGTCATCCACTGCAGTAGTAACCGTTGGGAGGCCTGAGTGAGGCATGTCATTGACAGTTCCTGTCCCTGTGTCTCCTCCATGTCCGAACAACATCGCTTTGGTTCACTCCGAGACGCGTGAACACGTCCCTTGTTGAGAGCCCTTCCTGGCACAAAGTAACAGAACGGACGCGATCGAACCACGGTATTTACCGACTAGGTATGGTTGAACTACAGACAAAACGAGCCGTGTACCTCCTTCTTGGTGGAATGACTGAAACTGATCAGCTATCGGACCCCCTCCGTCTAATAGGGGCTGCTCATATATGGTTGTTTACATCTTTGGGCGGGTTTAATGACGTCTCTGAACAGTCAAAGGGATTTTATCTGCGATACAATATCCACAGTCAACGACTATCTACAGGAGGTTTGGGAACGGGCGTGATGAAAAAAATTTTTTTTTATGTCTATATTTAATCCTGGGAAAATCTTAATTTGCTTTTAATAACGAACTATTTGACACTAAAATAATTTTAAATGGAAAATGACAGCAAAATAATCGTAAGCACAAGATCACCTTGGGCCGAAGCTGAACTGTACTCAACATGTTCGTAAATTCCCATTATGAAGTTCTATGACTTGCAAAGGGTACTGAGTATACAATATTTTGAACCGGAACCCATGTCCAGAAACATTACTCAGTGACGCTACAGAGTGTCAAAGTTATAGGTGCCGGCGGCTACAAATGTATGTAGATTCAGTGTGATTCAGCGATGATGTTACAGACTTTCAAGAATTGTGGAGCTGGATAAACGTATCATTCTGATGCATGGGATCCTGGTACAGAAACCACAAAGTTGGAAGTGATAAGCGAAAACCAAACTGATATCTCTGACAGTGGAATATATGTACTGGCATTGTTGTAGGGCATTTTTAGAAATGGTACGCCGGCCAGAGTGGCCGGAATCTGGAACCGCACGAGCACTACGGTCGCAGGTTCGAATCCTGCCTCGAGCATGGATGTGTGTGATGTCCTTAGGTTAGTTAGGCTTAATTAGTTCTAAGTTCTAGGGGACTGATGACCACAGATGTTAAGTCCCATAGTGCTCAGAGCCCAGAGCCATTTTTTTTTTTTTTTTAGAAGTGATAGTAGGGACTAAAATAAGAAAAATGTGTAATAAACGTGGACTGTGAAATGCATACCTTACGATCTGTGATACTTTTACACGTCTCCATCATCCTTGAAATTTTGTAACGTCATCACAGAATCACTCTTTATATACATACAGTTGCAGGCGCCGGCACCTTTAAATCTGACGCTCTATAGCACCACTGGATGGCGTTTCCGGACATGGGTTCCTGTTGAAAATATTATGTAGTTACTCTTCTCTAAAAGTCCTCTAAATTTGTAGCGAGAATTTCCAAACTCCCTATACTTTATAAAATGTAGCAGCAAGGAGATGAATAAGAATCCTCAAACATAATTTCAAGACAACGAACCGTTACTTAAGGCTATGCCGTAACTGGTGACTGTGGTGACAAAACGGAATTGAGCTTTTTTCAGTCATGCTACTAACACCTTCGTAGAAATATAAATACGTGAACAGAGTTATAATAATATAAAAGCTTTGAAGAATGAGTAGAAATTATGTTACAATGACCCACAGAGCTACAAGACATATAGCTAAGGGAACTTGACTTATTAACTAGAGACAAAATACTAAATAAAAGTAATTCAACAGACATTGGAAAGCGTATACGTCGAAATTAGTGTTCATGCAACCATAGATACTACAACTTTCAGGTGTACACATTATAATCTCGTAGGAAACACTAAAGACTTTGTAAATTTTAGAATACTGATGGCATACTGAAGTCGCATCACTTTCTGGAAGCATCAATTTCAGTTTCACTGCTGTGCTTCGCAGAAACTACTGGAAAACAGCAAGTGGTTGATACCTCTTTCTTGTTTCTCAAGACATAAGCAGGAAGTATTATCCTTGGTGCCCAAGAGAAGCAGGTGGGAAAAAGTGGAATCCTGACGCGTACGCATTCGTACCAAGGAAGTTAGCGCCTTCTTTTCTGTCAGAAATTTTCGAAACGAGGTGGTGTTTCTAATTACTAGCTGGACCGCAGCTGATTCGTACCATCGTTCACTGGTATGCAAAGTTTAAGGATGAAAGTAACTTTCATACTATACATCACTGCCGAGGAACAAACGTAGCTCGATGAAACTTGAACCGTACATAGAAAACATTGCTACCGTATAGTAAAAAAGGTAAATGAAAAAAATGCGCAATTAGACGGACAGAAATGACGCTTTTATTCAAAAAGAATAATTATGCTGAACTCACTGCGATTCATCATGGCCCTCTGGACATTACAAAAGGAGGGACATTATTGTTAATAGGGTGTGTTATCAACGTGGACGTAAATGTACGCTCTGCAACGTGCTCCCTTGTGGGACACAAGGCTCGAAGTAGTTCTTGTGGCAGGGCTTTCTCTATTGCTCTATCAGCCCGACTAGCAACAGCAGTATGGCTGATCGTGGATGTGGACGTGCTCCAATACGTGTCATCAATGCATCCTACCCATTCTCTATGGAATACAACTCTGAGGGACGGGCAGGTCAGTCGATTCGGCGAATATCCTCTCGTTCCAAGAGCTCCTCGTACCAAAAGCTGTTAGATGCGGACCTGCAATGTCATCAATAAAGAAGGAGTAAGATCCGGAACCACCCCTGAAAACAAGCACATTGGGAAGCAGTTCAGTAACACAGTAACGTTGACCTGGGAGAGCACCGTATCCAAAGACTTGCAGGTCAGTGCGCACATGCAACATTTGCCTGACACGTAACACCTGGGCGACGAAAATAATCATGTTCGACAAAGCTGAACGTACCCTCATATTTGGTAGGGGAGGGGTGGGGGGAACACGTAAAGCACCCAGGAACATTTGGAATATGCATGGAATCATCATAAATCGAGGTGACCTTAGCGCAACTACTGTCTTTGAACATAAGTTTCCTTTTTTTAGTTTACCTACTCTAGTATTCTCTAGTAGTGCTTTGTAAGTAGGGTCCATGATTTACCGAGCTGTGTTACTTGGCAGCGACGCATCACGTGAAAGTTGCTTTCGTTCTTCAGTTCAGCACAACAGTGCTGCTCGAGTGAAATTTTCGAAACCAGGGGATGTTTCTAATTACTGCCTTGATCGCTATTGAGTATTGACCTTTATGGTCGGAACTACACTACTGGCCATTAAAATTTCTACACCAAGAATAAATGCAGATGATAAACCGGTATTCATTGGACAAATATATTATACTAGAACTGACATGTGATTACATTTTCACGCAATTCGGGTGCATAGATCCTGACAAGTCAGTACCCAGAACAACCACCTCTGGCCGTAATAACGGCCTTGATACGCTTGGGCATTGAGTCAAACAGAGCTTGGATGGCGTGTACAGGTACAGCTGTCCATGCAGCTTCAACACGATACCACAGTTCATCAAGAATAGTGACTGGCGTATTGTGACGAGCCAGTTGCTCGGCCACCATTGACCAGACGTTTTCAATTGGTGAGAGATCTGGAGAATGTGCTGGCCAGGGCAGCAGTCGAACATTTTCTGTATCCAGAATGGCCCGTACAGGACATGCAACATGCGGTCGTGCATTATCCTCCTGAAAGTTAGGGTTTCTCAGGGTAGAGCCACGGGTGGTAACACATTTGAAATGTAACGTCCACTGTTCAAAGTGTCGTCAATGCGAACAAGAGGTGACCGAGACGTGTAACCAATGGCACACCATACCATCACACTGGGTGATACACCAGTATGGCGATGACGAATACACGCTTCCAATGTGCGTTCACCGCGTTGTCGCCAAACGCGGAGGCGACCATCATGATGCTGTTAACAGAACCTGGATTCATCAGAAAAAATAAAGTTTTGCCATTCGTGCACCCAGGTTCGTCGTTGAGAGGTGTCATGGCGTAGGCATTCTGTAGCGTGAGTGTGCTTTGCGTGTTGCCTATAATCCAGACACCTGCCACATGCTGAAGGGGGTAGGCCCAGCAAAATCAGAGTTCCAGAGTCCAACAAAGATAAAAAGTCAGTCGTCAACTGCACACGAAAACCTTTATTTGGTTTACTTTACCGGTTTCGACAGTTTAAACCATAGTCTTCAGAAGTGAATTAGGCTTATATCATTGGTAAGCCTACGTCTAAATAAGAACTGGGCGATAGGGTCCTTTGCTACTGAGTGAATGAAACAGTGATACCTCTAAAAGTAGATGAACCATGCTATGAGTGGCAAACAATTAAATGTTATATTCCACGCATTAAAAATGTAAGTGCCAGAAATTTCATGGCTGACTTTTCCCGTACATACAAAGTACGATATGAAATTTGACATTTAATTGTTCACCACTCACCGCACGTATCATATACTTTTAAAGGTGTCACTCTGTTTTCCCTTATTCCATTATGATGATCGATTGAGTCTCCCTATGTAGGTCGTCGTCAACAAAATATTTTCACATTCGGAGGAGAAATTTTGTAATTGATATTTCGTGAGAAGACGTCGCCACAACAGAAATGCTTTTGTTTTAATGATTTCCACAAGAAAACCTTTATCATGTCCCTGACACGCTCTCCCAAACTTCTCGATAGTACAAAACGTGCTACCTTCCTTTGAACTTTATCGGTGTACTCCGTTAATCCTATCTGATAAGGATCCCACACCGCGCAGCAATACTCAAAAAGTGGACGGACAGGCGTAGTGTAGGCAGTCTCTTTAGTAGATGTGCTGCATGCTCTAAGTACTCTCCCAAAAAAAGGCAGTCTCTGGTTCTCCTTTCCCACAATAATTTCTGTCTGTTCTTTTCAATTTCATTTGTTCGTAATTGTAATTCCTAGGTATGTAGCTGAATTTACGGCCATAACATTTGATTGATTTATCGTGTAACCGAGGTTTAACGGAAAGCTTTTAGCACTCAAATGCACCACCTCGCACTTTTCATTACTTTGTTTTAACTGCATATTTTCTCATCTTATCTAAATCGTTTTGCAATTCAATTGACCTTCTGGGCATTTTACTAGTCGGTAATCGACAGCATCATCTGCAAACAAGCTAAGAGAGCTGATCAGAATGTCCTCAAAATCATTTATATAGATAATAAACAGCAGAGGGCCTATAGCACTATCTCGGGGAACGCTAGGAATCACTTCGTTACTACGAACAGTGACCCCTCTGGCAGGAAATCATGGATCCATTTGCATAACTGACAAGATGTTCCATAAGCAAGCAAGATGACTGCCTTTCTTGAATACTGGTGTAACCTGTGCAACTTTCCAGACTTTGGGTATGGATCTTTCGTCGAGCGAGCTGTTTTATCTGATTATTAAGTATGGAGCTATTGTATCAGCATACTCTGAAATGAACCTAATTGGTATACGATATGGACCGGAAGACACTCTTCCGTTAAGTGATTTAAGTTGCTTAAATAATCCGAGGATATCTACTTCTACGTTAGTAATGTTGGCAGCTGTTCGTCATCCGAATTCTGGAACATTTACTTCATCTTCTTTGGTGAAAGAACTTCAGAAGTGGGTGCGTAGTTAACTCTGCTTTAGCAGCACTTTCATCGATAGTATTTCCATTGCCGTTACGCAGAGAAGGTATTGATTGCGCTTTGCATACTATACATACTACCAGAATGTCTTTAGATTTTCAACTAGGTTTCGAGATGAAGTTCCGTTGTGGAAAATATTATAAGCATCTCGCATTGAAGTCCGCGTTAAATTTAGAGCTTCCGTAAAATATCACCAGTCTTGGGGATTTCGCGTTCGTTTAAATTTAGCATGCTTTTTTCGTTGGACCTGTAACAGTGTTCAAATGGCTCAAATGGCTCTGAGCACTATGGGACTTAACATCTATGGTCATCAGTCCCCTAGAACTTAGAACTACTTAAACCTAACTAATCTAAGGACATCACACAACACCCAGTCACCACGAGGCAGAGAAAATCCCTGACCCCGCCGGGAATCGAACCCGGGAACCCGGGCGCGGGAAGCGAGAACGTGTAACTGTGTTCCGACCTCTTTTGTGTACCACAGGTGTTCAGTTACGTATTTTGTTAATGTATTTGGTGTAAATCATTCAATTGCTGTCGACGCTATTTCTTTGACTTCAAGCCACATCTTGTCTACACTTGCATAGATAATTTGGAAGGACAGCAGATTATATCTCAGGAAGGAGTCAAGCAAAATTTTATCTGCTTTTTTGAATAGATATATTTTTCGTTTATTTTTGGTGTACTTGGGTGCTACGGTATTCAGTCTCGCTACGACAACCCTACGTTGACTAATCCTTTTATACGTTTAGATGCTTGTTGTTAGGATTATTTGTTGCTGAGAGGTGAAATGTGTTATCACAACAATTAACTGTTCGAGTGGGCTCATGAAGTAATTGCTGGAAATAATTTTCAGAGAATGTGTTTAGCACACTTCCTGCTGATATTTTATACATACCTCCAGAGTTAAATATGTATTTTCACCAACATAGCCAGGGTAAATTGAAGTCATCACCTACTGTATTTGTAGAGTCGGGTACGTGTTTCAAATTAGACTCAAGTTTTCTTTGAAACTTTCAGCAGTTGTATAATCTGAAGTGCGAGGTCGATTAAGAGATTCAATTATTATTTTATTCCGGTTGACAAGAATAGCCTCTACCCATACTAACACGAAGGTACTACATTTATTCCATTTCGCTAGAAGATAAACTACTTCTAACAGCAACAAACACGCCACAGCCAACTGTATTTAGCCTATCCTTTGTGACCACCGCTAGATATTTCGCAGAAATTTCGGCTGAACTTATCTCTGACATTAGCAGCTTTCAGTGCCTATAACGATTTAAGTGTCAGTGCTTTCTATTAGCGCTTGGAGCTCTGGTACGTTTCCAACACAGCTACGACAATCTACAATTGTTTTACCGATGATTCCTAGATCTATGTTCTTCCTGTATTCGACCATCGCCCTCGCAGAGTGAAGCCCTTTCTGTGTTTCCCCGAGACACTCGGCCCGCCGAGTCCACGCCACACAGCCCCCGCCGCCCCTGTAGTGGCCTCCTCCGTGTATTTGATTCTTCACCTATTTAGCGGAACTCTAAACCTCACCACCCTATGGCGCAAGTCGAGGAATCCGCAGCCTACAGGGCAGAACTGTCTGGGCCGCTGATTCAGACCCTCCACTAGGCTCTGTACCATAGGTCCACAGTCGGTCCTGTCGACTATGCTGCAAATGGTGAGATCTGCTTTCATCTCACAAGCACGACTGGCAGCCTTTAACACTTCAGACAGCCGCTCGAAACCGGAGAGAATCTCTTCTAATCCATAACGAGACATATCAGTGGAATCGACTTGAGCTAGTACCTGCAGTTGACTGCACCCTGTGCTGATCATGGTGTCAGGAAGAACCCGTTCCACGCCAAGAATGACTCCACCGCGTGTGCACTCAGCTTTCTTCTCTTCCTTGGCAGCCATGCCCCTAATGTGATCATGCCCCGCCTAACATTTGAGCTCCCTACTATGAATAATGATTTTGCAGATTTAGCCGGCTGAGAGATTTCCTCTGAAACAATAAAAATGACTGCATTTTGTAAGATGTCAGGCAAATCCAACAACTTCCATGAAAACCCTGACATGATAAGCAAATCCAGTAGTATGTCACATATCTCCGGATAAATCGTGACATTACATTTACCAAAGTAATACGAGTAACGAGTGAGCAGATGGAATACTACAGACTAACACAAGAATGCCTAAATGCATGTCATAGCTTCCCACCGTGAGACAGACGCAGTTCCGAGGGGAGAAACGAGAACAGAAGCCGAGAGCAGAACCGTGTTAAGCTGGAAGACCCTACGATAAAGAACGGACACACACGTTGCCAGCTAACCACTAGGACCACCCCCCAGCCCATTTTAAAAGCTAGAGCCCTCCAGAAGAACAGTATACATCTTACGATAACGCTAAAAGGACCACACCAGCTGCAAGTTTTAGCGTGAGACTTTTTCGCGTCTCTGTTACGTCAGGACCACCCCCCAGCCCATGGTAAAAGCTAGAGGCCTCCAGAAGAACAGTATAGATCTTACGATAACACTAGAAGGACCACACCAGCTGCAAGTTTTAGCGTGAGACTTTTTCGCGTCTCTGTTACGTTGCAAACTTTAAAAACATTGCCCCACCACGAAAAGTATAACGTTTCTCATTGGATGGACAGAATTTTTGTAGGCGGAGCTTAAGGTTAACATTGAGACCCTGATTGGTCAGATGAAAACACAGTCAGATAGTTTTTCTAAACCAACTTCGGTAAATTGTAGTAAGGAGAAGTTAGGAGAGAGTTGCTTCCGAGAGGGCGAGCTGGACGGAGCTGCGCCGGCAGCCGCTCCCTGACGAACACCGACAAGGTAATGAAAGCACGCGATGCCGCATTTTTGAGCGCATAAGGCTTCACTCAGAACTGCAGAAGTCTCATCTGTTACATCTGCTTTTTGCGTAATACTAGTGTCGATCGTCAATTAAAGCTCATGGTGTTCACATTTGCCACTTGAAGTAAAAATCTGAAACGCGATGATTTTTCTGTTTTATAGTTATTGAAAAGCCACATCAGCCACTGTAATTTAAGACAAGTTAGATAAGTAATTAAAGATAATTGAGGGTCACTGTAGACCATTTTGATAGTCTTCTCTTTTGTGAAAATTAATTTAAACCTCGATTATAGATGTGATATGGCATAGGTCATCCTTCGATCCATTGTAGAACTTGGAAACCCATTCAGGGAATATTCGTTCACATTTTTGTTGAACGCAGTTGGTTTTTACCATCCTGTAGTAAAACATTTCCTTTTATCAATAGTGCAATTTATAAACAATGCTTTATGAGAAGCTTTTCGACCTTATTTTACCAGCTAACTGAAAATAGGAAAGCCTTGAACCCCTTCCACTAAATTTAGTTAGTATTAAGATTCTTTTACAGGGAGTGCAGTGGAGCTGATGCTGAAATCATTAAGTATTTGGTTATATCATCGCTAGTCTCACTGAACTCTTCTGAACTTTACATGTCATGTGTGGTCTGGAGTCTCCTTACCAGCAACAGGTCCCAGGTTCAAACTAGTCAATTCCCTAAAAAAACTCGCTCAGAGCGTCGTTGCGCGAAAGTGGTAGGGAGACACGATATAGAACAAACAGACACCACACAGAATGTTAGAATTTGGCTGAGGGAAATATGACACTTGCTAACAACCCGGAAAATGTTACCTTCAGTACGTGTCTTCTTTGATTTAAGTAAGGCATTTGATTGTGTTGACCACAATATAACAGTAGAAACTGGACCATTACAGAATTGGTTCGTCTGATATTTTATGAACAGGTCATTCTCCGCAGAAATGAGGACGGGCATTGTTGAGTGTCGAAGTGCATCAGGGGTCTGTGAAGGGGCCACTGCTGTTTCTTGTGTATGTAATATATACCTTGTAGTATGATACGTAACACTAAAATAATTCCATTAACTGATGACACTAGATTGATAGTGAAAAATATTGTCTGGAACGTAGGCAACGTATCAAATAGTGCCGTTCGATATGTAAGTTCATGGATTGTTGAAAATAAATTGATGCTGAATTACAGTAAGACTCAGTTTTTGTAGTTTATAACACACAACCCAAATAAAACTGATATTTTGATTATACAGAATGGGTATATGACTACTGAGTCCGAATAATCCAAATTCATAGTTGTTCATGTAGATGGTAAGCTGTCATGGAAAGCTCATGTTGAGGTCTTGTTCAGAAACTGACTCCTGCTTTATTTAGCGCTAGCGGAGAACTTAAAGCATATCCCTTCATGCCTTAGTACTTTTGCTCCCCACTTCTTTGCGAAACGATTCTTTCTGACCAGTGGCCGGCTGAAGTGGCCGAGCGGTTCTAGGCGCTTCAGTCCGGAACCGCGCGACCGCTACGGTCGCAGGTTCGAATCCTGCCTCGGGTATGGATGTGTGTGATGTCCTTAGGTTAGTTAGGTTTAAGTAGTTCTAAGTTCTAGGGGACTGATGACCTCAGATGTTAAGTCCCATAGTGCTCAGAGCCATTTGAATCATTTTTCTGACCAGTCTCTTTATCTTCAGTTTATTCTTGATCATTACCAGATTGTGATCTGAGTCTGTATCCGCCACTGGATGTGCCTCACAATCCAGTATCCGATTTCGGAATCTCTGTCTGACCATGGTGTAATCCAAGTGAAATCTTCTCGTATCCTCCGGCGTTTTCCAAGTATACTGCCTCCTCTTGTGATTCTTGAACAGAGTCTTCGCTATTAATAGTGATATTTATTGAGGAACTCCATTAGCCTTTCTCCTCTCTCATTCCTACAACCAAGCTCAAATTCTACGGTAATCCTCTCTTCTGCTCCAACCCTTGCAACCGCTTCCAAGCACCGATGATTATTAGATTTTCGTCTATCTTTAGATACTGAATTATTCGTTCTATACCCTCATACACTTTCTCTATCTCTTCATCTTCTGCTTGTGACGTTGGCGCCTATACTGTGTCGAGTCTGATGAAAACAACTTTATCACTCAACTGTGCACAGTGACTCACTCTCTGTCTTACCTTCCTTTCCATAACAAATTATAGTCCCGTAATACCATTTTCTGCTGTTGTTCACGCGTTAAACCAGAAATCCTTAATTCTTTCCAAAAAAAAAAAAATGGTTCAAATGACTCTGAGCACTGTGGGACTTAACATCTGAGGTCATCAGTCCCCTAGAACTTAGAAGTACTTAAACCTAACTAACCTAAGGACATCACACACATCGATGCCAGAGGCAGGATTCGAACCTGCGACCGTAGCGGTCGCGCGGTTCCAGACTGAAGCGCCTAGAATATTCTTTCCATTTCACTTCACTCATGCCCACTGTATCTAGACTGAGCCTTTTCCCTTTTCAGATTTTCTGGCTTCCATATCAAGTTAAAACTTCTGACATTCCAAGCCCAGACTCTTAGAACGTCGTCCTTTCGTTGGTTATTTAACTTTATTCTTGTGGTCACCTGCGCCCTTAGCAACACCTCCCCGAGATCCGAATGGGGGCCTAGTCCGGTATTTTTTGCTAGTGGAGAGATCAGCTATGCTATTTGTGTAGCACATGGTATCTAACTTCCTAAAAACATTTCAAGCAACTTCCATTAAATGTTTATATTGGGGTTCTGCAACTCGATTGTAATTATAATTACGACTTTGATCTACATGGTACAGTTATTCCATGTTTCCTATTTTTTTTGTTATCCTGTATTGAACGTCTATGATAGAAAGCAGCTCTTTCAATGTGCATGAGAAATGGAAAGATATATATATATATATATATATATATATATATATATATATATATATATATATATATTGCCAGGATTGTAAACATACTGTTACTCTTGTTCCTTAATGAGGTTTATAAAAGTCTCTGTTGCCTTTGCATGTCATTTTTCTTATATATAATTGTCAGAATTGTAAACATACTGTCACTCTTCTTCATTAATGAGGTTTATAAAAGTCTCTGTTGCCTTTGGATTAACGTTTATGAGTAGTTTTTTGCCTAAAATCCGGTCATCTTCTCCGTATAATAGGGGGTAGTCCCAGCAAAATTAATGTTCCTGATTTTCTTGTAAATTACCTTTCTACGCTTAGACACAGTCATTCTCAATTTTTTCTCGCTGAAAGTTAATTTGCTGGGATAGGTGGTACGCAGTTTACTCGACTGCGGTGAAATCTCGTTGTACGTGGGCTATCGTATATTAAATGACACCTATGGAATATTTGGTCTCTTCCAGAAGTTGTATGTGAAAATGCAAATTCTCACGGCCTATACTACTGATGAAAAACTCTAGGGTTGGCAGCTGAGTGGCAGTTTTAATTTTCCGTGACGTTGAGCAGGGTGCAATAAACATTATCTTCTGGCAAAGTGTTGAGTTATTGCGAAACTCATAATATTTATTCTCGCCGTGTCTTCCCCCGCCCCTCCCCTCACCCTGTCAGGCTACGGTCGGCTGCGTGCTGGACAACTGAACTGGCCGGCGGGCGGGGGGGGGGGGGGGGGGCGGAATTGAGGTTGCAGTGGTGGGGTTAGCGGATGTGCCGTTCGCATTTCTGTCTTGGCATTCCGGGTGCGTACTGTTAGCTGGACGGTGCTGCGTGCGTTCTCGTCATATTTGTTGCAAACGCTGGTGTCCACACCGCACTCAGTTGTTATCCTTCATCCCTGTTGACCAGAATCTCGTGAACCCTTAGTTCAGTGGGTTTTTTCATAATGCTGTCCCAGCAGCCATTTGCTCGTCGTAGCATCTTGGTGTGCTGAAAATGAAATTTGTGGCTTTTGTTGGTGCTACGCTCTGCCATCGCTGATTTCTGTGTGTCCCAATGCGTCGAAATACAGCGTTGGAATTGCATTTTCCCACTGTATTGGCGGCCATATTCTCAGTCGATGCTGTATATTCCTGGGACAATCATTTTTAGCGGGTCTTTCGCCGAACCAAGGTACTTTATCGTCTTAGATAGTGGTCCGAAGACGGTTTTTAAGTCTCTCCTTTTGTTTTCATGTAGCCTCGCCATTTTGGCCGACAGCTTTCCCAAGTACGGAAGGAAAGCGAGTCGCTGTCTTCACCCTCCTCTTCCACGTTTTATGCATCTTTTCTCTTCTTGAATGCGTTACTTATCTCTGCTTCACTGTTCTCATTTTTGTGGAACACTTCGTTCAGGTGCTGTTGCTCGGCTGGGAGGTTTTCTTTATAGCAGATGTTGCGCTCACTATGTACCTTGGTGGTCAGCGCTGTCTGACGTTCTGCTGGTTGGTGGAAACTCGTTGCATGCAGATATAGGCCTGTGTGGATCTTCTCCGTATGTACGCATGACCTATTGTAACAGCTATCTTATCATTTGTTAGTATATCCACGAATGGTAGACAACCAACAGTTATTCCCCGCGACGAGATATATCAAATTATCACCATGCATAACAAAAACTGTGTGCATGAAAAATCTTTGCCGACAGCGATTTCCGGTAGTCAACGGAAAAATTTTTCTGTGATTTCAATAATTTTTTACGTATGACATGATATTCTGGAAATCGTTCCCCGCATGAGAAGCTTTCATTCGTTTCAAAAATATTAACATCACTCCGGCCCTAATGAAAATGAAAAAAAAATAGTTTTGACATGCGTAATGACACAACAAAGATCTTTTAATTTCAGAGCATTTGGGGGATTCTTGCAAGACACAGAGACTTAAAAGCGGTTTCCTATTGGCATCAAGAGCGAGGAACTGTGATGGCTGCCTGCAGGCGCTATTCTCGCGAGAACTTCGCAACTTCGGATTTTAAACGTCAGATGCCAGGTATATTAAATTACACTATAAAATGAGGGAGAAAGCTGATATTAAATGTAAATATACTGGTGATCAATTTCCACTACCGACACGGCGCCCAAACAGAGACTTTTGTTGCGGCACCGTATCCCGCCTCATCCATTATGAAACTCGCGTGTTATAAAAAGTGTTTACTACATCGCGGTCACACCTTACACACGATATTGCGCAAGAAATTCCAACATAATATAAACAATTTCATTGATATTCAGGCTATTTTCTGAGAAGTTGACACATTGACACAGTTTTTCACCTTTCAGTTTTGACTGTTCTGGCATTCCACATTACCGTTCGCCGATATTTTCATTACAAAGCGCAAATATCTTATATTGAGGGCAATGTGTGTCGTAGAACAATGGGTGTATACAACCCTCAGTGGCTGCTGCGCAGAATTAAGTGGTTAACACGTCCCGGCGATAGCCAATTACGGAAATAAAATTCCAGCTCGTACTCGGCGCCACTTATCACTTATCGCTGACAGCCGACGCCCGACGCAGTTCCTTTGTTTGCGCGCATGCTCATGCATAAGGCAGGGGCAGATGACCGGCAGTTAGCGGATTTCACAGCGCATCGTTAATGGCCGGCTGTGTCCGCTGTCGGTCTTCATTATTTTGTAATTCCCTTGTTTGGCTGCTACATTTTCTGAATCGCTGTACGTGTAAACAAGGCTGTCATAGAAAACAAGTAACCCATCGACAAATTTTTAATTCATTTTCTGGGATTCAGTATGCGACATGGCGTTTTTTTTTTATTTTATGAAGATGAGTTTAATTTTTTGAACAATTCAGCAGTATATTATGAAGTCCATAGCATTTAAAATAAATGTGTCGACTAAATAATTGAAAAGAGTCAGACCAAAATTCCTATGTCGGCGTGAAGTCTTTATTTTTTCACTCTAGCCGCTAAAACCGTTTACCCTCAATATAATCAAACTTCTCCCTGAGGAAACGGCGAAGAATTTGTAACGGACTTACAATACGGTAATGCTAAATATCGGACTTACAATAAGGTAATGCTAAATATCATCTCATCCATCTCACATGAACCGAGAGATGGTTGAAACTGGGACTCAGTCCTTGCAGATGAATCTCTGCAGACATTAATTGAACGATTAACAGTGTATCTTGAGAAAGAAATGTCCGAGACTGTGCATCTTGAACACAGAGTTCTGTGGACACGAATCATGGACTGCAGGAAACCGAAGATTTTACAGGTTACTGAAAATTACGTGGACCCTATACCAAATGAGGAGGCTCTCTACAAAATAGGGGGAAAGGACTACATTACAGGTACTAACTGCAAGAAGGAACAGAATGATAGCACATAAAGACATCAAGGAATGACTTCCATTGTACCAGAGGGCTCCGCAGATGGCAAAAAATGTAGGAGAAGACAGACATTGGAATATACCACATAAAAATAAATGAAAATATTTGGTGTAAATGCTACTTTGAGAGGAAATGTCTGCGCGGGAAAGAAAGCCATTGCGGGTGACATGGAACCTGTCAGTAAACCGAAAAGAAATTTTAAAAAAACTATTTCAATGTGGCAACAGCTATTAAATATGCATTATTTAACTGGGTAAAAAAAGTCCTCTTCAGTTGAGAGAGGTAATTTAACATTATAACGCGATAATAGATCCAGCTTACCAAAATCCAGGCTTACGTAGCTATGAGTTAATTTTACTTATGAATTATTTTTATTGATTTAGGTCCCAAATAAAGATATTTTTATTTATATACTATTTCGATAGTGTAGAGGATATAAGTTGGGCTTCAACCACCACAAACTGAAATACGCTTCAATTTTGTTACCAGAATGAAGACTGTGATTTGAGATTGGTGTTGGGAGCGGCGCAACAGATGATGCGGGCCGTTTGAATGCTGGAGTATGTAATTTGCGTACTGCGTCTCTATTGTGTATGATTGGAGGTTCCTGACGTACAATAAGTGATAATAAACTTGCAAAATATTAATGAAATCATGCCAATGGCGGACCGGTGCCACATCGAAGTGTCGCATCTTCCCTCCTGGAAATGCTGAAAAACACAATTCCTACTACAATCAATAATGAAGTGAACGTGTGCACTGGTTAACTGATAATAAAACAGCGCTTACGTAACTCAAAATAAGTTAGTGTAGCGCAGAATTACTACAATTACAGTCCACGATACTTATATGTCAAAAGTTGAAGGCAGAAAGACAAGTGCGAACAGTTTTATAATACAGATAATACAAACATGAACATCGACTCTGTGGTCGCAGTATTTAGACAAATGTTTTACACGTAACGTAGTTTTTTGAAAAGGGGTATTACAAACATATATATCGTTAGACGGCTTCCACGCTTTTATCAGAACACATCGTGCATTTCTTTTCAAGTAACATGCAGTGAAATATTCATCTGGAAGATTTGTTATCAACGTCTCTTTCCAGTGAATAACATTGAAGTTCATCTTAAAGCTTTCATATACCCTCGCACTGGTCTTCATTACAGTTCAACTCTGCTGGGCAACTCACCGTATCAAGTCAAACAGAAAAACACGATAGTTGCTAAGTACTTTATACCCAAAGATTTTTCTAGTTCGTGTAACACGCACTAACATCGTACTTGCAGAAATATTTTTGACGATCACGTGCCTTGTAAATGCTCTTTTTTTTTTTTATCTGACACATTGTGTGAAATAATATGTTGGAGACATTTAACATCCTTGATGTATACCACTACCAAACCCAATGTCGATGTTCTGAGGGAACTGATCCAAAATGGATGTAACCAAGTATGGAACGCACCAATTTTCCACAACGTACGACAAAGTAGGGGAAGCAGGATTGATGTTTAGTACGTGTATCATCCATGTCGAAGGATTTTCCAGCCCATGTCCATATGAACTTTTTGTAATGTTTCAGTGTCAAGAAAACGGCAAATGTTTTTCTACGACCTCCATAAGTGAGTCAACGATCTTTTGTGTCTAGATAATTTGTATCTTGTCCAGCAAACTGGACAGCAATGAAAAGCAGTGTGAGTATATGTGAAAAGATGAAGAAAATCATCAGTGTTACTTTTGGAGAAAGACGACGAAAACAAATGTTCCCAGCGAATGTTTCACGGCAGCTCTCCTGTAATCAACGTACCATGTATTCTGGCAAAAACATATTGGCTGATGCCGTACACTATGAGCATTCTGTATCACATACAGCGCCGTATTTGTGGTCGGTAGGCAGCTAGGCTGAATGCTTCGTGCGAGCGTTACGAGGAGAAATTTTATGAAAATCAACCAGCTAAAATACCATTTTAGAACATTTATCGAATTAAAAGCTTATAACGCAGTATTTTAGGTACTTTATATAATAGTATAAAAGTTAACAATTTGTGATTTGCTTGACTGATGAGATTAAAGATGAGAATAATTGAAATAATTAAGGTATCCAGTTCGATTTATTGACACCTCTATAAATAAATATTTCTCTGAAAAATATCAAAATGTTTATATATTTCCATGCAGAAATGAGTAACTCTGTTTTAAAAATAAGACATTATTACTGTAAATAGGTGTGTTAGGCAACTGCGGGATAACAAAAGGAATCTAACAACCTAGTAAATGTTACTTATATTTAAATTAAATACTCCACGACCTGCATCAAAATGAAAATCTCAGATAAGCTTGTTAGCTAATTTCATAGTACTGTAGCTATTCATAATATCTTTATAGGAGGAGGAAGGGATTATTGTTTAACTCCCGTCAACAACGAGGTGATGAGAGACGGAGCACCAGCCCGGATTAGGAAAGGACGGGGAAGAAAATCAACCGTGCACTTCAAAAAGGAAGAATCCCAGCATTTCCCTGAAGCGATTTAGGGAAATCACGGAAAATCTAAATTAATAGAGCCGGACACGGGTTAGAACCGTCGTTCTCCCGATTGCAAGTCAAGTGTGCTATCCCCCGCATAACCTCATTCGGTATTATTTTTATAACTTATTTATCAAAACATATCACTTTTAGTACTTACTAAAGCCCGAATTTAAGTTTCTAAACGACGAAAACGCTCACATGGTCACCCAATTGCAGTTGCAGGTTGCCTGTCTAACGGATTCCAGGAGCAACAACAATTAGATTCAGTATTTTATAGAATTATTGATCGAACTTAAAAATTGAAAAATTGGAAATTCAGTTATAATCTATTCATTAACAGGTATAATCTTACGCTAAGAACTCAACACAACAAACCAAGTATTACAACTAAAAGCCGTGTACATACTCTCCGCAGCGTAACCCACGGTCCGCAAATTATTCAGACTATATCCTTCCAGTATTTCAGAATGAGAGCACTCGGTAAGTCCAACAAAATGGCCAATAGTCCAAACCATTTCGAATCTTTTTCTCGCTGACGTCCCCCAATAACGATGTGAAGAAGTTTACTGCTTACAACATTTTCGCTGTCCACGCAGTGAAACTTAACCAATAGCCATGGATTTTTAATTCACTACTTCTTTACTACTGAATCTGTTCGCAATACACTTCGCAGACAGCATCCACATGTACCACTGAGCCTACCAGAAAAATGATACCGTTGTAGTTCAGGAGATATGAAGTCATAGATGCGTGGAAAATTAGCTTAATACATTATCTCATTCGTAAAGTAATGAGACGTATGAAGCTGTTTCACACGTGGGAGTTCGATCCTTTAAGAAATCTCGGGGTGGCCTGGGTTACTGGTTTCTCTTCTAAAACACTCATAGTGGCCGCTTGACGTGCTGTGAAGTCACGAAACAATAAGCTATATTTCTGACGCCATGGGTCTTAAAACAGGTTGTTCGTTTCACGTAAAATTTCATTAAAAAGTAAATGTAACTGAAAATTCTTTTTCCCTGTTTCAAGAGCTCAAGATTCCTGCTGCTGACCACAGGAAGTAGAAAATTTTATGGTACTTGGTTTGAATGAAAGACGGTATCAAAGAACTTGCCACAAAATGCACTTCAGAATCTTAAAATCACTATAATCAATGTTTTCTGTAAAGTCTAGGCGATTTTGTCAACTGAGGTACCACACGTTTGACAGTAGGATCTTGGCAGAACAGAGTGTGTGGTGTGAGAGGTGAATGCCGACTTAATTCATATCGGCTATCAGCTAAAAAATTCAGCTGAGTATGTGCATACGAAACAATTACGTGCAAGTCATCTAGGATTACCGGAGCTCACACGCCACAGAATTAAAACTAAGTCGTTTGTTTATTTTGAGTTTTTGTGGTCCGAGGCCCCTATGCTGCGGCCTAGATAGCCCGATCATATAACAGGCAGGCTCTTCATTAAAGTCATTACTCTACAAAATGATATGCATTTTATGTATATCACTGGAGTTTTGGAGAATATAACAGACACGATAATCCTCATTTGACAATATACAGAGTGAAAACAAAGTCTCTGCACATCTACGTTATATTATAGCTAAATCCATTTTTGATCTAGTAGATCTCACCGAATTCTCACAACAGAAGAATGAATCGTTTTTATTTGTGTCCATTTGCGTGGTATACCATACGAACAGGTGTGGGAGGATTTCATCCGTAGATTTAGAAGATCAGATACCACAGCGCTGGAATTCATGAATGTTGTTAACAAATGGAGTTGGTGATGACGAACATTTTGGGATGCCGTATATAACTCAAAAACGGTGGCACGCGTAGAAGATGTGATCGTACGAAGCCCCTCCCCATCAACCAGGAGACTCTGGAAAACACAGTTGTACGCGTTGAAGAAGCCTAGATACCACGCCCAGATTCTGTATAAGCTTGAATCTTTGGGAAAGTGAGTATTTCACGGCATATACAATGTGCAGTGATGAAGAATCAATCCACACCTGTAGGAGTATGAATAGATTCAATTGCAGAATCTGAGCAAACGAAGAAACACAAGCATTGCAAGTGCGGCAACAAGTCATAGTCAAAGTGAATGTGCACTTTTATCTTCCTTCTTTATTGTATCTGTCTTAAGACGGGTTTCAATAGGAGGCCCTCCATCGCATCCTATTCTGAGGATATTCCTTCATCTGTCTGTTCGTCCTCGTCTAATGTCATCCAGCATTCCATTTCTCTTCCTACATCTTTCTCTCATTCCACTTTTCCCTGTACAGTTGTTTATTGCAGGCAGTTCCTACTCAGTATATGTCCCAGCCAGAATTATTTTCTCTTTCTTATTACTTATAATAATCTTCTTTCTTCCTCTGTTTTCTTCATTAGTTCTTCATTCTTAAGTCTGTGAATTCTTCTCCATAGCCACTTTTTTAAAACTTCCTAATTATCGTTTTTCTTTCTTTTTAAATGTCCATGATTCACTGAAGCATAATACCAGACTAGAATTTAGCAAATCTTTTCCTCAGCTCCATTAGGATTCTGCTATGAGTTTGTAACTGTTTCACTTTTGCTAGGAGTTTGTAACTGTTTCACTTTTTCATACATAATCGCCGCTCTGACTTAGACATTTTTTGTAGCGTTCTAACATCTTTCCAGTACTCTGGTCATAGAAAGCAGCCACCTGTGGTTTCTGCCAATTCTCTACGCTGCTTTGCACCTCGTTGTCTATGACGACATGTTGTCTTCATAACCAGCGGTTAATGTGAGCAGAGATGAACAGCCTGGGCTGTAAGGTGGGCGATCAAAGACTTCCCATCGAAAACGCTGCAGGAGCGTCTTCGTTGCCTCTGCAGTACGCTGCAGAGAACTGTTATGACGAAGGAAACGCATGCCAGTTATGTTGTGTGGGATTGCATGAAATCAGGCGCAGTCTCACGACAGTAGCCCATACATGGTGGGAGACACTGTTGTAGAGACATCTTTACGTACTCACTGTATCCTCACAACTGAAAAGAGTGGCGTGACGCGATCGACCAGCACACTAGAGACACTGCCCAACAATTCTTTGCAAAGCTTAGTCTGATTTTCACTGTGGTTTTCATTTCGCGCCCGATCGGACCTCACTTTCCGAATAGCCCTCGTACGTTGATACCGATTTTCCCAGTAACTGGTGTGGATGACTTTTGCAAATGCTATGGATCCCATACTCTGCAGATATGACCTCATTAGATTTCCTTTTTGGGCTTCACCAGGTAACGTTTAAAAAAACAGACCAATAGAAATAACGAATTAAGAGCCTTAGCTGATCAAGTATTACCAGCAATACTGGGTTGAGTTGGGTTGTTTGTAGGAGGAGACCAGACAGCGAGGTCATTGGGCCCATCGGATTTGGAAAGGACTGGGAAGGAAGTCGGCAGCGCCCTTTCAAAGGAACCATCCTGGCATTTGCCTCGAGCGATGTAGGGAAATCATGGAAAACCTACATCAGGATACCGGACGCGGGATTGAACCGTCGTCCTCCCGAATGCAAGTCCAGTGTACCAGCAATACTGAACAGTGTGTTTCGATCTGTGGCCCAGCGCTAGCAGGGCAGTCTCATTGAGATGTACTGAACTGTGATTCCGTTGTGACACATATCGCACATGTGTAATAAGTTTGTGTTTCCACACAAATGCCTAACGACTTTATTAGAGACGTGGCAATATTAACTTACCTCGGACTCTAAACACTGCAGGGATGCTTTCTCCCGCTGGTTTATTGTCTTCGGCTGTGAGGAGTGTGTTTGCAGCAGTGGTGAGGGGCTTTTACCTGTGTCTGCCTGCACGCTTTTGTCAGGCAGCCAGCGGCAGTGGCATTGGCTGACGGCCGCAGCTCACCTCGGCTCACACAGACTGTGGTCGTAGCCGTCACCTGCAGCCATGCAGTGGAAGCGCAGATATGCACTCCAGCCAGAGACTCTGCCAGCAGTGCATGACAGGTGGCCGCAGCGTAACGTCTCCCAACTTGAGTCCAACTAAACTCTGCCTCGAAATCTGGCACGACACCCAAAGAGATTCTGGTCATATGTAAAGTAAATACACTAGTGGCAAGACACAATCAACACCATCACTGCACGATAACAGTGGTGATGTTATTATCGACAGTGCCATTAAAACGGAGTTATTACACAATGAAATTCCTTCACCAAAGAAGACAAAGTAAATATTCCAGAACTCAAATCCAGAATAACTGCCAATATGAGAAACTTAGAGCTAGACATCCTTGCTGTTTAAGTGTTTTAAGCTGCTTTGCTACTTAAGAAAGGCTAGGCCTCTGGTCGAATGTATGCTTGTAAGGTTCCTTTCAGAGTATACTGATACAGTAGCTCTACACTTAGCAATCTTACACAACCGCTTACTTGTAGAAAGAGCTGTATCTAAAGAAAGGAAAGTCGCACAAATCACACCAATACACAAGGAAGGAAACAGGAGTAATCTGATGGACTACAGACCCATATCACTAACGTCAATTTGCAATAGGATTTCGGAAAATATATTGTGCTTGAACATTATGAATCACCTCAAAAAAACAATTTATTGAAAAATAGCCAACACTTGTTCAGAAAATGTCGTTCTTGTGAAACAAAAGTAGCTCTTTCTTTTGACGAATTAATGGGCGCTATATACAGGTGAAGTCCGATTTATTCCATATTTCTAGATTTCCAGAATGTTTTTGACACTGTTCCTCAAACTCAGATTGCGAGTTAGTGTAGTATCGTCTCAGTTGTGTGACTGAATTCGTGATATCCTGTCAGAAGGGTCGCAGTGCATCATAACCGATGAAAAGACATCGAGTGAACAGAAGTAATATCTGGCTTTTCCCATGGAAGGCTTATGGGCCCCTCTCTTGATCCTGATCCGCATAAACGATTTAGGAGCCAATGCGAGCAGCCTCTTAGACTGTTAGCAGATGATGCTGTAATTTAGCGTTTACTAATGTCATCAAATGATCAAAATGAATTGCAAAATTATTTAGAAAAGATATATGTATGATATCAAAAGTGGAAATGTACTCTAAATAATTAAAAGTGCGAAGCACTAAAGGGAATCCGCTAAACTTCGACTGAACTTTAAAGAACACAAATCCAAAGGCTGTAAACACAACCAAGTACTTTGGGATTACAATTATGAATAACTCAAATGAGAACGAGCATATAGAAAATATTCTGGTGAAAACAAACCAACGACTGCGATTTATTGGCAGAACACTCTCTCTTCCGGAGTACTGCTGTGTGGTGCGCATCCGCATCTGATGGGATTGACAGAGAACATCTACAAAGTTCAAAGAACGGCAGATCGTCTTGTATTACAGCGAAATAAGGGAGTGTCCCACTGATATGTATGTCTGTACATCTGCTCTTCTGTTACGTCCACTTTTTGTCAGGATCAAGTAAGTGTATTAAGTTGAAATTTTATTTCACGTATTACGATGTATGTTCCCTTGCCAATGTGAAACAAGTTTATAAGTCAATGCAATCAAAAGATATGGCCATTTATATTACGCACTTCGATATTCGCCAATTCACTCACCCAAACGTACACGTCACTTACCGTTGGCCTAGAAACACGAAAATTGGTAGAAAACAAAGTTTCGCAGTACAAGTAAAGGAAAAAATCCGAAAATCCAAAAATTGATACCTTGTTGTTATATCGTACAAACTTTAACTGCATTCGGAATGCAGCAAAAATCTCAGGAACTACTGTGGGGATTTTGATACGATTTTTAGTAACAGGTAGAGCGATTGACGAGGAAGGTTTGCGTGCATTATTTACAAACGTTTCGTTATAACTGGCTGAGCTAAGATGAAGTGAAGTCCACTACCATTGTGAAAATGGTGCCGTAATAGGCATAAGGCCATCCGACTGCCTCTCTATGCGAGCCTTAGCATTGCAGATCCTGTACGAACATGTACTGCAGCCCGGACGCATGTCGGTGCCGGTAGTATTATGTTGTGGGGTACAGTCACCTGAGTGTCTGCGGAACGTGTGGTGGTAATAGAAGCAACCAAGAGGTATGTGAACATTATTGCCGACCACCTCGCTTACTTATTTCTCGTCGCCGATAGCATCTTCCAAGAGGATAACTCTCCTTTTCGCAAGGCAATAGTCCTGCTACAGTTCTTTGAGGAATATGATGCTAAGCTCGATGCCTTGATCACCAAATTCTGAACCCAAAGCAACACTCATGGGACGCTACCTGGCACCATCTCCACGCTCACTAAACACTGATCCCTAATTTATAGATATTACATGATCTGTGCGTATATATCTGATCCATATATCTCCGATAACCTATGAACCTGACGGTTTCATGTCACCCAAGATCGTTGTTGTGTTGTACTCAAACGGTGAACTAATACGCTGTTAAAAAGCAGGGCACAAAATGTTTTGGCTTATCGGGTTATTCCAGCGTGCTCAATAATTTATTACATTCTGTCTCCCGCTCAGAATTTTGGCGCTCTACGGCTCCCGTATGTGATCCAGGAGTTAATTCTTCGGCCGGCACGGTAGCTCAGCGTGTTCAGTCAGAGGATTAGCTGCCATCTGCAATAAAATACCTGGGTTAACCGATCAACGACGAACTTAAACGGGTATCTTACGACGTCTGCCCCGAGCAGATGCAACGATCGAAAGCGAACAAAATGAGATTGATTAAAAAAAATGGTCAGCGTGACAGAATGTCAATCCTAAGGGCCCGGGTTCGATTCCCGGCTGGGTTGGAGATTTTCTCCGCTCAGGGACTGGGTGCTGTGTTGTCCTACTCATTATCATTTCTTCCCCATCGATGCATAAGTCGCCGAAGTAGCGTCAAATCGAAAGACTTGCACCCGGCGAACGGTCCACCCGACGGAGGAGGCCCTAGTAACACGACATTTTAGTAGACATAATTTTATCTCTCTCTTTGTACCAACGATTTCAAATGCTACAATTTCTTTCCGGTTGCACCACAGAACATGATTTATTTTGGACAATTTCAGGTGAACGTTTTCAAAAAAAGGCCAGCCGTGGTGGCCGTGCCGTTCTAGGCGCTGCAGTCCGGAACCGCGGGACTGCAACGGTCGCAGGTTCGAATCCTGCCTCGGGCATGGATGTGTGTGATGTCCTTAGGTTAGTTAGGTTTAAGTAGTTCTAAGTTCTAGGGGACTGATGACCTAAGATGTTAAGTCCCATAGTGCTCAGAGCTATTTGAATCATTTTTCAAAAAATTTGTGGTGGTTTACTGCACCGGCCTACCTCTTCCTCCAAGAAAATTAACCCAAAGAAGGCGATGCAGTATCGTGTGGTGTTGGAAGCATCCAACGCGATCCTACTTACAGGCATGAATCAGGCAGGCAATTTCAATATCAAGTAATAAAAACTTATCGTGGGAATTTAGGTGAACGGGGAGGGCAGAACCACAAGCATTAAATGGGAGAATCCCAAATTTCACTCATTAATTGACATTATTCTGCAGATAAGATATACAAACATACAGGTAAACGAATATTAGTTACTGAAACCCGAGAGAAGATTACACGAGTGTATTAGTATTCAGTGTCAGGTTTCACGCGTGATTAAGCTGCAATCAAAATAAAACTTACAAGGTGATATCACGGATACCATTACAGGATTCAGACGAGCGAGAGAGAGAGAAATACTAGCAATGAGTTGCAACACTAGAGCCTGATAGCGTGTTACCTAGTCTGTAGACCGCTGCATCCCACCGTGTGACGTAGACAGGTTGTCGTTCGATCGCGTGAGCCACATAGGTCATTATATCTCGCTATTAGTAAACGCTGGACTCGATTGTCAAAGGCTCTCACTACCTCTATAACTACATTAGCCTTACAAAGGCAGACTGTACCAAGGTGCCGCCTATTACGACGTCCTCTGTGATGGGCACAGACTACGAGGACACTAAAAGTTGTCTACTAAAGCACACCGGCAAAGGTGAGGCTGAACGACCCTGCTGGATCCTGTGTCAAAGAAGACAGTAGACAGAGTCGACCGTAAATGGCGCTTCCTACAAAATACTAAGCCCGTCTTTCAAGGCAGTTCTGAGGAAACTCTTCAGATCTGTTAGATTGCCATTACTTGGCTTGTCCTCCCAAATTCCTGCCGGGGAAGGATCCCGTCTAGTCACTTCTTCAAACCTAGGAACCTCTATAAGGGTCACTGTCATCTTGCTACCAACATTAACTTCAGTTTGAAAGGCACTGCATTACAATTAACGTAACTCGTAATTACTACTGTGCGAAAATAATGATTATATGTAATTTCCAGCTATCTCTCGTCTTGGGACACACGGAAAATTGGGTCTCAACGTATTTTCATTTTTATTTATAACTTAACTCTCCAACAAAATGAATATACTCCTAGTTTTATTTCAGGTCATCAGTACCCTGGTTTTATGCGGCCCGCCACGGTATCTTCTCCCGTGTGGAACTTTCATGATAGAGTAACATTTGCGTCCAACATCCTGGGATAATTCACATATATTCTAATCTCTGTCTTACTCAAAAGATCTTGCTACTTATGACTCCTTCTAGAACCATGCAAGTTATTCTTCGACGTCTTCGTACATGTGATATCATATTGTTTCCGCTTTTAATCAGTGTTATTCACAGATTTTTTTCCTCATCGATTTTGCTCTCACCTCCTACTTTATTATCGTATCAGTCCATTTAGTTTTCACCATTCTTCTGTAACATCGCGACTCAAACGAGTCGAGCCTTTCCTCTATCGATTTTTCTGAAGCCCATCATTCACTTTCAAATAACGCTGTGCTTCAAACGTACATTTTCAGAAATTAAGGTCTATGTTTTATACTATTGTGCTTCTTTAGGCCAGGAATGCCGTCTTTACCTGCACTGCTCGGTTTTTTTTTCTGCCTTCCTTCCTCCTTTACATGTCATTATGATATCTTGCTAGCAGAAATCCTTCACTTCTTATACTACGTAGTCATCAACTTTGATGTTAAGTCTATCGCTAATCTCACACCTGCTACACCATATTACTTTCTTCTTTCTATAGTTTCTCTCATACCATAATTGGTCAGAATGAGTTTTCAGACTAAAGTCATCTCATGCTGATTGAAATAATACCAAACGTTGTCATCGAATTGCGTGGTGTGTGTGAATACGTATCATCTAGCATACGCTCCATTGGCCAATGGCTAGACGAAGATACATTCTTAGACATTTATTTCTCATATTGTCCTCTATATTTGATACTAATAGTCTTGTTTTGGTATAAGTGCTCTCGTCCCTGGCCTTGTCCGTTTCTTATATCATGTATGGATTATTCGCCATGCGGTACTTTGCTTCCTACACTGTCCTCTATTTCGGTTATACGTGTGTCGCTAATATCGTTTCTGTTTCATGCTAACACTTTCTTTGCTTTACACTAAATCCATACCGTGTGACTAATAAACTACTCGCCCCATTTAACAGATTCTCTAAGAGAAAGTGTGAATTTCTTGTCTTCAATAAACACATTGGACAATACAGGAGATAAACTGCGTAGGCACATTTTAATCTTGGTAGTTTTTCCTTTGGCTAATTATTCCGTCTTGGTTCTTACACATATCGATATTAGCCACCCTTCCCTAAAGTGTATATCAGGGTTTCATAAGATTTCAGACATCTTTCAGCACTTGACACTGTCGAAGACCTTTCCTGTGTCAGCCGAAGCCGCAGCAGTTTATTACTCTGCCTGTGGTGGTTGTTATGTATGACGACTAGCCTCCGATTAAAAGACTCTCTCTCGCACTTGCTGTTCAGGTTTAGTAAAGTTACTGTGTCATTCGGATTACGTCTGCTGCTAAACATTTCAGCTTTCTATCGAAGCACCCCTCTATTCTTCGCACCAACCTGACGAAACCAACGAACAAAACTAATACTCACACGTTTTCTAAAATGAAACAACATTATGAGAGTATACAAAGACGATAGAACACTGAATGATGATAGTGTCGTTTTTCTTGTAGTTAAGTCATCCGAAGATTAGTCGGATCTGGTGGTCTAGTGCTAAAAGGCGTGCCCAGAAACATACACGATCCAGTCACTTTAATGTGACCACAGCCTACGTTTGAAGTCAGTGTGTAATAACCACTGATAGACGGCAGATGACGCAGGGTATATAAAGCGTGTCAGGGAGAACGCGGAAAAAATTGCAAAAGCTGTCGTAATACGGAATCGTAGTGCTTTATAAGCATGATTTTTGCTTACGGGCCGAAGATGAAAGGATTTCCGAAACGGCTAAGTTTTTAAACTGCTCGCGTGCTACCGTGGTTAAAGTATACCGTGCATGGTATTGTCCAAAACCGGTCCCAAAGCAACTGTCGTGCCGGCCGCGGAGGCCGAGCGGTTCTAGGCGCTTCAGTCCCGAACCGCGTGACTGCTACTGTCGCAGGTTCGAGTCCTGCTCGGGCATGGATGTATATGATGTCCTTAGGTTAGTTAGGTTTAAGTAGTTCTAAGTTATAGGGGACTGATGACCTCCGATGTTAAGTCCCATAGTGCTCAGAGTCATTTGAACTATTTGCGCAACTGTAGTGCTCCACGAGCCACAGATGATAGGGGTGAGCGATGGCTATGGAGATATGTACAAGCGCATAGACGTGCAACTGTTGAGCAATTGACCGCCCAGATAAAACAAGAGGCTACCAACAGTGTTTCCTCAACGACCATTCAGCGAATGTTGCTGCGTATTGGTCTCCGTTGAAGGCTTCAGGTTGAAGCACCCGTGCTGACTGCCATTCATTGGCGACGAAGGCTAGAATTTGCACGCCAGCACCGCAGTCAGATGTCCACAGTGTGGCGACAGGTGGCCTTTTCACATGAACACATTCTATGCGCGTACGACGTGAAACGTCTGAAAGCAAACACCCTGAAACGATCGTCGGAATTGTCCAGACCGGAGGAAGGAGTGTTATGGCTTGGGGAGTGTTCCCGTGGAATTACCTGGGTGATCTCAACAACAATGGAGCAACACAAGTATTCATCTGTCCTCGGGGACCATGTCCACCTCTACATGCAGTTTCCTTTCCTCTCGGCATGATAGCATCTACCAGTAGGACAATGCAACATGACGCACATCTCGCAGTGTACGTTCATAACTCGAAGAGCCCCAGGATGACTTTACCGAATACCCCTGGCCATCAGCCTCACTGCAATTAAATCGAACCGGGGGTTAGTGGGATGACGTCGATCGGGCTGTTCGCGTAGTGGACATTCAACCGAGAAACCCAGCGCAGCAGGCCACATCACTGGACTCGGTGTGGCACCACAGTCCTGTCCGGAACTTCCATAACGTCACTGACACTTCCTGCACGTCTCAGGCTTTTGACTGGACAGGGTATAAGAGCCGGCCGCTGTGGCCGAGCGGTTCGAGGCGCTTCAGTCCGGAGCCGCGCTGCTGCTACGGTTGCAGGTTCGAATCCTGCCTCGGGCATGGATGTGTGTGATGTCCTTAGGTTAGTTAGGTTTAAGTAGTTCTAAGTTCTAGGGGACTGTTGACCTCAGATGTTCAATCCCATAGTGCTTAGAGCCATTTGAACAAACGTATAAGGGGGCGATCAAAAAGTTTCCACACTAACACTAAGCCTACTTGTCGTTGCTTGTATGCCTGCATAGGAGTCGCGCTGGGTTGCATATACGCTGCAGCAACGCACTCAAACGAAAACTTTTTGATCGCCCCATATGTGAAGTCGTGGGTTCGAAACCCGACCGAATCACTCAAATTTTCAGTCTGCCTTTAAACTAGCCATCTCTCAACGATGTGAAGCGCCGCCAGGAACGACAAGTTATCAGATTCCGCGTTAAACTGTAGGTTCCCTTCCATCGGTTGGATAATAGGTAAATTAAGGACATATGATTCGCCATAATGTCGTCCAATTCCAATTGAACCAGATCTATAAAAGTTGTGACGTCCTCCACAAGAATATTTTAAAAATTCCGTTAAATTTCCTTTCCATGAAAAATCACACAAATTTGAGAGCGATCGACTCGTCCAAATACCCAGCAATCACCATTATAAACAACATAAACTGAAATCGCCGTTCAGAAAAGGTTTGGCCGTGGTGGTAAATGTACCTTATTTCGCAAACATTGCAAAAGAAAATCGTTAGTGTAAAACTACATTACTGATAATAATTGCTGTAAACAATACCTATTACATCTACAACTATGCTTTCGCCGTTTTTTCTCGAAGTTCGAGGATTTATTGTGAAAAACTTACAAAAAAAATTGTGATTCATAGTATTTCCAACCGCTGGCCACTACATTCTCCCACCTTTCGGATAGCATAGGATTCCCGTGGCGGAAGAACTGGGCATCTTGTGTGGGGATCCACGAATCGATTCAATTTTGCACGTGTTCACACGATCGGAAGTGCTAATCAGCCAGACTGTATGCCACTGATCGAAAAAGGTGGAAGTCAGAGAGAACAACGTTTGGCGAATACGGAGGGAGGGACAGGACTTCTCATTCCAACGTTTCCATGTATATTTTGACGGGTTTTGCGACATCGGGTCGAGCACTGACCTGCTGCAAAATTACTTTTACGTGTCTATTGCTGTATTGTGGCCGTTTGTCTTTCAGTGCTGGGCTCGAACGCATCAATTGCCTTCGATAATGATGTCCTGTGACTGTCTTCGTCTGTTTCAGTTGCTACGAGAACGTCCTGTCTTCCATCGCCATGCCGGTCTTCGACATCAACATCACCGTTCATAAGGCATTGAAAACATTCTCTGCACGTTCTTCCACTAATAGTTCCCTCACCATTAGTCTTGCCCTGCATTTTAAGAGCCACAGCCGCAAATTTATTCATGTTAAAGCAGAAGTTTAAAACTTCCCGCAAATAGCGAGAAATGGGTACGTGAGTTGACGTACTTAATCGAGAATAACCTTATGATGCAATCACAAATCGACTAATATTTTTATGGCATTATGTTTACAGATGCCTAAGCTTACTGTATTACACCTATGACCAACCACCCGAACCCCACTTGCCGCTACTGCCGTCTATTGCAAAACGGCAGAAGCAAAGTTGTTGACCTAATACCATAACATATCTTGGAGTAACTATCCAGAGCGACCTTAAGTGGAATGACCATACAAAACAAATTGTAGGAAAAGCAGATGTCAGACTGAGATTAATAAGAAATGGTTCAAATGGCTCTGAGCACTATGGGACTTAACATCTATGGTCATCAGTCCCCTAGAACTTAGAACTACTTAAACCTAACTAACCTAAGGACAGCACACAACACCCAGCCATCACGAGGCAGAGAAAATCCCTGACCCCGCCGTGACTCGAACCCGGGAACCCGGGCGTGGGAAGCGAGAACGCTACCGCACGACCACGAGATGCGGGCAAAATGATGATGATTAGGACAACACAACACCCAGTCCCTGATCGGAGAAAATCTCCGACCCAGCCGGGAATCGAACCCGGGCCCTTAGGATTGACATTCTGTCGCGCTGACCACTCAGCTACCGGGGCGGACGATTAATAAGAGTTTGAAGGAAGTTTATCTCATCCACGAAGGAAGTTGCTTACAAGGCGCTTGTTTGACCGATTCTTGAGTGTTGTTCATAAATCCTGGATCCTTACCAGGTAGAACTGATAGAAGAGATAGAGGAGGTCCAACTAAGAGCGCCACGTTTCTTCGCACGTTCGTGTAGTCAGCGCGAGAGCGTTACACAGACGCTCAACAAATTACAGTGGTACACGCTACAACACAGACATGTATCATGGAGAGATTTACTATTAAAATTTCAAAAGAATACTTTCCACGAACAGTGGGACAACTTGTTACTTCCTCCCGCAAATAGTTCGCGAAATCGCCGCAATGAGAAAATTGGAGAATTTAGAGATAATATGGTGGCTTACTTAGAGTAACTCTTCCCACACGACATCAGCAAGTGGAACAAGGAAGGGAAGATCAGTTTGTGGTACCACCACACACCATTTGGTGGCTTGGGAGTATTATGTAGATATAGGAAGATGTCTTGTGGGTGAAGCGCTAGGCTCCGGTCCTGGAGGTCAAGGGTTCGATTTCGGAGAGGGCCAGGTATTTTTCCTCGTTCCCGTCCCTACAGAACAGCCTACTGCCAAAATGACTACCGGCTATCTTTCCCTGGGTTAAAATCCGGTGGGGTGACGGACCCATCACCCTGTTACGCCTAGTGTCGAGGTGAATACAAAGACTGCACCCTACCTAGGGTCAGGCGGAATGTCCGGTCACGGGCTTGCGACGCAGACGTTGCCTTCACCCGTACACATAACTTTGTGGGCAAGACGAAGCAAAGCTCTTCTTTTCGAAACACTTAGAAAGTGCAGCAAATCTACTAAGTAGACTGACTGCTCTACGCTTGTCCGGCCACTTCTGGGGTATTGCTGAGTGATATATGAAGTCCTCACTAGTTAGAACTGAAGACGTCGAAGAAGTTCAAAGAAGGGCAGCTCTTTTTCTGTTATCACACAATAGGGGAGAGTGTGTCACAGACATAATAAGCATGTGAGGGAAGGGGGAGGGGGTGCCAATCGTTGAAACAGAGACATTTTTCGTTGCGCTGAGGTCTTTTCACGAAATGTCAATCACGAACTTTCTCCTCCACAATATATTTTGTTGATTCCCATCTGCATGGAGAGTAATGACCATCGTTATAACATAAGAATCAGAGTTCGCTAGGAAACATTTAAGTGTTAATTCTTCCCATGTGCTTTTCTAGAGTGCAAAGATTCTATGACCCCTCTGACAGGGTAAACACGTAGATTGTGTACGCTGTGCAGTGACAGTTCATTTGATATCTATAAGTAATTCTCCTCACAAATAACTCTACTTTGAAACAAAAGGAAACCACAGTAGAAGGGTTGATAGTGTCATCTTTAAAACATAGCCCTTGACAGAATTTATGGGAGCCATTACTGCTGCAGAGCATAACAATGCCCATTAAGCTTTCGCGAAAAATAAATCCTCATATTGGCTGAGAGATTGCACTGTATTAGAGAACAGAAGGGGGCAAGCCATACATCAAGCGTACACACACACACACACACACACACACACACACACACACACACACACACACTTTCACCAGTTCCTGCGCAAAGGGAGAAGCAGGAAGATAACGGTGAACAAAACCAACTCCGTTCTGTTATGTATGCGGAGACACGTTGCATGCGAGGGAAATTCCTACATTGTCGTATAACGACGCCCTTTCCATTGCGTGGCCATAAAGAGGAACACTTCAACAGCTCGGGGCTGAATAACAATTTTTATCGCTTTCTCTTTTATTGTTTTAGGTACCACAAAATTCCTCCCCATCGCTTTTATGCATTTGCCTGTACCAACTTACGGTGAACACTATTACTTGTGCAGTAAAAAGAAACTCAAAAATTTTTTCGCCTTTTGTGATATTTTCCACTTCTGTTGAAACGACTAAAGCAATTAAATTAAGTTCCGGATGGTAAGGTTCCGCAGATTACGTCATGATACTCATACGTCATGATTCTCCTAAATCTTTCCGAAACTCATGTCCGTACGTGTTTTAGCGTTTTACACGAGCACAGTAACGAATTAAAAAAAACTTACGTAATCTATCTAGTGCTGTAATACTGGTTTGCGTAATGCCTTCGGTTGTGCCCTTATAGTGTGACACGATTGTCGAGCAGCTTGCTTTGCCGAGTGACTTGAGGTAAACATTTGTTTATAAAACGTATGTAACGTTTGTTTACAAATTTTAATTTGGAAATAATTTAAAAATGATTTTTTTTTCTATTTTATTGTTGAACGAGCGGGGGTTGGAACAACACGACATCGTACTTGAATAGTTTCTCGGGAACGGACCATGGCCGCACCCTATGCGAGCATTAAGAACTACGATATCCGACAGCCAGCGACCGCGGTAAGATAGCGCCGTTTCGCTGTCATTCTTTGTAGTCATTATTCAAAACATACTAATAAAGAAAACTAATATTGAAATTTAGATGTACTAAACAAGTTGCCGTTTTTATTTCGTACGGGAAGGTTATCTGTACATTTATTATTGTAGAAAATTTAACGTATAACACGACAGAAACACATTTGTAAGTGTGACTTTAACTCTAAAAAACAGAAACTGAATAAAAATATTTTGTTTGTGAAACGTGAGGAAGTTGCGCCTATGGAGAATTTATTTTGACAGATTAGTAAGTTTTCTTTGGGCAGCATAAGGCACCAAAAAGTGGAATAACGAGATTTTTATAAAGTGTATATGTGGGAGCTATCACCTTCGTATTATGGGATTATCTGAAACATGTGATACTGACAAAAATTCACATATGACGAATTCTGTTGTATGGTAGTAGAAGTAATATACCTGCGCTGAATATACAACAGACAAAGAACAATAGTTTTAATAAAATTTTGAAGTTGAACAACACCACAGGTTTTGGGAAAAATCACGTTATTTAACGCTATAGGAACACTGAGGACAGCTCTCCTACACCGCTGTGTAAATTGCCATGTTGTCTAGCAATCTGCTAAGCATTCTTTTTCTCTTCAAGAACATGCATATGGAGAGTGATGTAAAGGGGTTTGAAAAAAAATTCAGAAATATCGCGAGAAATGCATTTTGGAACACAAATGCAGGTGTTAGCCAATCCTGTAGGCTACACTGTTGTATGTGTCCATTAACGACACCTGTGCAGTGTCCTTAGTACGTTCGAAGTGTGAGTCATGTTCAGAACAGTGTTCTGTGCAGTTGTGAGTGCAGTGTGTCGTAGCCTACTTAATTCTGACGTGGGCACATTGTTGGTGCTCGCACAGTGGATGCTTCAGTGACCAAGGTAGCGGAGGTGTTTAGTGTTTCGAGAGGCTCTGTATTTAAGATTTCTACCGCATTCAGAGAAGGCGGAGAAACACTATCCGCTAAATCACAACGCGGACGAAAGTATGTTTTGAGTGATCGTGACGGACGGTCATTAAGGGGGATTGTGACAAAAAAAAGGAAGACAGGTGCAAAACACTCCCCATAACTCAATTCTGCACTCGCGAAACCTGTTAGACCGAAACAACGCGAAGAGTTTCCGCAAGCAGCGGATGCCCTTAACAGGCAAACGTGGTGCCGAATCGGTAAAACCTGGACCATGGACGCGATGGAACAAAGTCATTTGGTCGGATGAGACTTGTTCGACAGTGTTTCCAATTTCTGGCCGAGTTTACGCCCCAAGGATTTGGTGCTGATTTGGGCAGCCATGCCATGGGCCACACGTTTACTCTGCACTGTCGCGTTGCTGCCAGATATTATGTGACTATATTGTCAGTTCCATCCCAAGGTTCAATACTTCTTCTCCAGTGACGATTCCTAGACGCCAGGGCCCTGTTCACACAGCTCGCACCGTCCAAGACAGGTTTTGTGAACACGAGGCCGAAATATCGCGTCTCCCGTCGCCACCGCTGTCAACAGATCTGAATGTAACTGAGCATTTGTGGTCCAATTTGGAGAGAAGAGTGCGTAACCGTTACCCACCTCCATCGTCGTTATCTAAATGTTGCCACTATTTTCCAGCGGTATAAGATCACCTTGAAATCAATACAGGACCCGCATTTATCCGTTTCAAGACGACTGGAAGATGTTCTGAATGCCAACTGGCTTCCTACACCGTATTAGGTATGATAATGTACTGTGTTTTTTATTTTTCCATGTTTTTGCAACCTCTGTACATATAAAATACGATGTTCGTGTTACCCACATGCACGTTCATAGAGCAGCATGGCCTATCAAGGTACGCTTTATAATAACAACAATGCCTCAGTAATATTTTTTATTTGTTATTTTAGCCTTTCGCTGCAATATATTCGTAGTTGAATGAAACTATACAAGAAATAAAATTATTATTATTATAAAGTCGTCTTGTGGTCTACAGATATTCACTAATAACATTGAAACTGTGCCGCCCAACTTCTGAAAATTCAGATAACATACCATACATGTAGCTAACGAAACCACATGTTCGTAATGCTGCTGTTGACTTATTTTTAACGTAAACACGCAGTAGTTTGATGATAATGTTTGGTTTGGGGGCGCTCAACTGAGCGGTCACCAGCGGCTGTACAAAATCTCAATTTTTACACAGTCTCATTAGAAACGGTCACGAATGATGATGATGATGATGATTAGGGCAACACAAACACCCAGTCCCAGGGCAGACAAAAATCCCCAAACCATCCAGGAATCGAACCCGAGACCCCGTGATGCAGACCCACTAGACCACGAGCTGCGATCACGCAGCACTATACGTATTGTGTTACCAGCGCACTTTAAGTAGTATTGCAGGCAACACGCAGATAATTTTTCAGCTGTTAGTACGCATTCACGAAGATTTTGAGATTAGTAAGTCCATTACGCCTCCTAACACCATAACATCTGAACCACACAAACGATCATGTTCGACAATACTTCTGGATGCGTTAGGTGTTCTCACCCCTCGCCATGTAAGGATATTACCAGGATCTTCGGACATGATCGTTTCAGGTGTTATGATGTAGGGGACTAAAATATTTCATGAGCTTACTGACCTCCAAAGCTTTGAACGCTGTACACTCATCAGACGTTATTGTGACACTGTATTTCATCCCCAGGACTCAATTCGGCTCCGAATTCTATTTTAAGGTTTCGTACTTTAATCGGTAAAAACGGAAGCCTTATAGGATGACTTTGTCGTCTGTCCGTCTGTCCGTCGGTCTATCTGTCCGACTGTTACCACCTATGACCCAGACTGACACGGATTCGGATTCATTTATTTTACGATGATTCCTAGTCCTGAGAAACAAGGGCATCGACGACAGGTAATAGGCTCTATTGTAGACTTCTTCAATCTGAAATGTCCGATAAGCAATGACGTCACGGCTGTTAAAATTTTCTAGGCCTGCAACTTTATCAACTTTCGGTCTACGTACTAGAGCAACGGTGATCCAACCATTACCGTGCTGCATGGTATCGTTGTTTCTAAGGTTACATTAAGAACTCCAACACAGAACACTAACGGACCATGCACGGTGACTTGGGCACGTACATGATTCTCAGTATTGATGGGAATATTGTCTGTTGCCTTATAGACTGTAAGGCGGGTACGCCTTCTCCTCCTGTAATATCTTGGCATCTTCTGTGTGAGCGGTCCAATGCTGTTGCTCGAGCGGCTGCAAGAAGACTGACGCCTTCTTATCAAAATCATTACTTATATAGGTAAAACTGTTGCCTCTTTTTCTCAGAAACGGGTAGAGGTATCAAGTTGAAATTTGTGTCACATATTAATATTTATAGCCCTGGTGCAAAAAATTCAATATTCTAAGTCAGTGCAATCAAAAGAAACGGTCATTTATGTCACGTATTGTGACACCCGCAGTCTCATTGAAACTTATAGGTTACTTCCTGTCAGGCTATAATCATGAAATTTGCCAGAAGGCAAAGTTCCACAGCAAAAAAAAAAGTCAATTTGGGATTCAAAAATGTTTCTTTTGTCACTTTTTATCCGACTTCAACTTGAAATTAAATCAAAGTCTTGAAATCCCTGGGACCGACATCTCGCGAGTACCAATGCAAATACACGAAAAAATCATCGAGATTCTCTATTTCCGCAGTGGATGAACTGTCGACATACGTAATCAAGTCTTTACAGAACCCTCAGTGTGAGAGTTCATTTTGCACCTGCTCAACTTTTTATGGGTGATAATGCGCTGGTAGAGGAGCTCTGGAAACCAAAGGAAATTCGGCGAATGGACTGGGTCGGCCACTCCCCCCCACTTAAATTCCTTCCAGGGTGTGTGGAATATGGTGGGAGTCGTATTGCACTACGTCCATAAGAATCAGCGATGATACAGCAGCCGGCGACGGTGGCCGAGCGGTCCTAGGCGCTTCGGTCCGGAACCGCGCGACTGCTATGGTCCCAGGTTCGAATCCTGCCTCGGGCATTGGATGTGTGTGTGATGTCCTGAGGTTCGTTAGGTTTAAGTAGTTCTGAGTTCTAGGGGACTGATGACATCAGATGTTAAGTCCCATAGTGCTCAGAGCCATTTGAACCATTTTTGATGATACAGCAGATGTCAACTGCGCTGGTGGAGAAAAGGAACGCCTCACCACAATAACTGCAAACTAACCTTGTCGTAACGGTGGGGGCACTTCCAGAGGATGAATTGTACTCGTTTCGGCTGTACATATACTAAAATTGGAACGATACAGAGAAGATTAGCATGGCCCTTGCGCAAGGATGACACGCAAAATCGTGAAGGGTTCCACATTTTCAAATTTATAAAAAAATTAAAAAAATTGTCGTCCGTGGTGTTCGCACACCATATTTATAACCACGGCCCGTCTTTTGCGGTGTCCTTCCGATTCTCATGAATCACGGTGACTTCAATTTGCAATTATTGTCTTTCGGTAAGTGTCATTTCTGTTCATCTCAATGCGTATTTCTTACAGTTACCTACCTTCTGGACCATAACGTACACTATCGCTCAAAAGTTTTAGACCGCCCTGAAATTAAGATAAACAAAGCTAGTTATCAGATCAAATACGAATTAACTATATTGTGTTCCCAGTGTGATGCTCAATATAACGTCTGCGAGTAGTGTTCCATGTTTTTTAAAAACCAATCGTTCAAAACGTAGCTTTCCGTTGTTCAGGTTCCAAGCATTGCGTGGCGTTGATTTTGCATTGTTGTGGTACAATATAATCTTTCTTCACTAGATGGCGTTCATAGGACGTCAACAAATATGTAAACACGGTTATAGATATGTAAGGAGCATGTAGTTATGCACGAGATATCAAAGAGTAGACTTAAGTGAGTGCTCAGTGCAAACATCGATCGTGGGACGAAGAAAGGAGCTTTCAACAGAAAAACGTTCTGCAATTGTGTCTTTACTTGCAGCCGGTCTTACTATGCGACAGGTAGCGCGTCAAGAACATATTTACTTTGGATATGTGTAGTATATCTTGCAGAGGCAGGCGGATACTGGCCAGAATATGGACCGACCTCGAAAGGATAGGCCAAAAGCCACATCAAAAAGTCATGAAAAATATATAGCAGTCACAGTTAAACGGGGTCGCTTCAAAAGAGCGCCAGTTTTAGCGGAAATGCCGGGGAGTGAAAGTACTGTGAAAAGACGTCTTCAGGCAGTGATCCTTAACGGGAGTGTGGCGGCTAAGAAACCTTACTGACGGCTATTAATAAGCAGAAGAGGGTACACTGGGCAAGACAACATGAAAGTTGGGCAATAAATCAGTGAAAAAACGTACTTTTCACTGACGAATCCAAATCTGAAGTCTTTGGCACAGAGAGACCCAAGTTTGTCCGCCGGTTGCCTGGTAAACGAATGCAACACCATTGTGTATCTAAAACGTTAAAGTATGGAAGGGGTTCCCTCATGGTCTGGGTATATTTTGGAGGTGATAAGACTGGTGATATTGTACAGATGAACGGAACAATGAAGAAAGAGGTTTGCCGTAGCATTCTGCAGTCTCGTGCAAAGCCATGTGGAAGATGTTTGATTGGCAAGGGGTTCGTCCTACAGCAAGATAACGACCTTTAAAAACTTCAAAATTGTGTAAAGCGTACTTGGCATATATAGAAAAAAAGAACACACATGATGCCTGTCGTCTGGTCTCCGAGGTAATACTTGAATCATTCCAGTGACTGACGGAGAATTTTGAGAAGACTAGCCTTGCACACGGATTCTGGCGAAGCTTATAATATGCAGTATTGTCTTCAGAACTGATTGTAGTTCCTTGGTTCTGAGTCGAGTAGAACTGTCAGTGTGAGGTCGAAAGAAATACCTCCCACAGGTGAGAGTATTAAAATCCTAGTGCTTAACTGGCAAAGCATTCGCAACAAAGTGAAAAGTGTTCGAAGTGCTCCTGAAAAGCAGTGAAGCTCACATAAAACTGCCTACAGAAAGCTGGTTGAAACCTGAAATTGAAAGCAGTAAGATTTTTGGGGACACTTTAAGTCTACATCGAAAGACAAGCTAATGGGAAACGCATGTGATATATTTGTCGCAGTAGACAAGAAACTCAAATCCACCGAAACAGAAATTGAAGCTGCATGTGAGTCTGCATGGGCAAGATCCAGTATCAGGGATGGGCATAAATGGTTACTGGATCCTTCTAGCGCTCACTAGCCTCTTCTACTAATGTAAACAAAAACTTTAGAACAATACCCAGTTTGCTTGTACATCAGTTCCCAAATCATACTGATCATTGGTGGAGACTTTAATCATCCTACAATCAATTGGGAAAATTACGGTTTTGTGGGTGTGATAAGACATCCTGTGAGACATTACTAAATGCCTTCTCTGAAAGCTACTTAGGAAAGCTAGTACAAAACTCCATTCATGGTGGAAATATACTGCATCTAATTTCAACAGATAGACGTGACCTCTTTGAGGATGTCAACACCTAAACTGGTATCAGAGACGACGAAGCGGTTGTGGCAGCAATGATTACCAAACTACAGAGGTCAGATAAAACAAGACGAAAGATGTATATGGTCAGTAAACCATTTAGAAATTCGGTAGTGTCGTACGCCAATAAGAACTTGAAACTTTCAGTACAGGACAGAATAGCTGACCGTAAACTGCAGAGGTATGTACCAGTAGAACAGTTCATAATGAAAGAGACTCTCCGATATACAGTCAATGCAAAGAAACTTCTTAAGATATGAAGACTATTGCTTAATAAGCACATAGCAAAGCGTAGGACTATAGACATAGAGATGCTGAATGAAATGTGTTTGGCAGTCAAAAGAGCAGCGTGAGAGGCCTTCAATGACTACCGTAACAGAATACTGTGAAACTATTTTTCGCAAAACCTAAAGAAATTCTGGTCATATGTAAAGGCAGCTACTGGGACTAACGTTAGTGTATTGTATCTAGCGAATGAGACAGGAACTGAAATTGAGGGTGGCAAAGCAAAAACTGAAATGCATAACTCTGTTTTCAAATGTTCCTTTAGAAAGAAAAAGCCAGGAAAATTTTCCCAATTTAAATCCTTGTACCACTGAAAAGATGAGTGGAATAAGCATTAGTGTCAGTGGTTTTGAAATACAACTGAAATCGTTAAACTCGAACGAAGCTAGAAGGCCCGATTCAATGCGTATCGAATTTTATACTAAATTTTCAGGTAAGTTAGTCACTCCTCTAACTATAATCTACCGCAGATACCTCGACCAAAAAGCTGCGTTCAGTGGTTGGAAGAAAGCACAGTTCACACCCGTCTACGAAAAGGGTAGGAGATGTGATCCACAAAACTGTCGTCCAACACACTTGATATCGATAGAACATACTCTCAGCTCAGACATAATAAGGTACCTCGAGCAGAGTAATCGCCTCCGTGCCAACACGCATGGATTCCGAAAACACCGATCATGTGAAACCGAACTCACACTTTTCTCACATGACGTACTGAAGGCTTTGGATGAAGTTTGTCAGGAAGATGCAGTATTTCTTGGTTTCCGAAAAGCATTTGACTCAGTATCACATCTGCACTTATTGTTAAAATTACGATCAGTTGGGGTATCAATTAAAATTTGTAACTGGTTTGAGGATTTTTTGGTAGACAAAATGTAGCATGTTATCTTGGCTGGAGAGCTATCGTCAGATGTAGAAGTAACTTCTGGTGTGCCCCAGGGATGCATTTTGAAACCTTGCTGGTCATGTTGTATTTTGACCTTGCAGACAACATTAAAGTAACCTTAGACTTTTTACAGCTGATGCAGTTATCTATAATGAAGTACTGTCTGAAAGAAGTTGCACAAATAGTCAATAAGAGTTTGACAAGATTTCAAAGGCGTGCAAAGATTGACAATTTACTTTAAATGTTTAGAACTGCAAAAGCGTACACTACACAGAACGAAAAGAAGGTAGTATTCCATTATATCAATGAGCCAAAGTTGGAATGAAATGAATTGATCACATAGATTCAGTCGTGGACAAAGCAGTTGGGTAGACTTAGATTTGTTGATGGAACACTGGGGAAGTACAATCACTCTACAGAGGAGATTGCTTACAAGCCACTCTTGTGACCCATTCTACAATATTGCTCAAGTGTGTGGGACCCGTACTAGATAGCATTAACAAGGGATACTGAACGTATACAGAAAAGGGCCGCACGAATGGTCATGGGTTAGTTTGATCCGTGGGAGAGTGTCACAGAGGTGATGAAGACATTGAACTGGCAGAGTGTTGAAGTTCGACGTAAAGTATCCCTAGAAAGTCTACTAACACAGTTTCAAGTAACAGCTTTAAATGGTGACTCTAGAAATATATTACAGCCCCCTACTTATTGTTTGCATTTGGATGTCGAGGATAAGATTAAAGCACGCACATGGGCATTAAAACAGCCATTCTTCCCGTGCTACGTACATGAATGGAACGGGAAGAAACCCTAATAATTGGTTTAATGGCACGTACCCTCTCCCATGCACTTCACGATGGTTTGTTGACTACTGATGTAGTTGTAGATTAGAAGAGCTTCACACTTAAACTCGAATAACATCGTAAATAGAACACAGTCCTGCTTCCATTTCATGTCCTTCGAGAAACTTACAAATGGCTTCTGGTTTCGGTATTGGATGCAGAGAACCTTTCACTTCCTGTATTTTATGCATGCTACCTTCATAATTTCAACGAGTGTATTTCTTTTTGAGTGAACATTGTCAAAAACTGTCTCAAAACCTACAAACGGTACAGATGTAGGTATATCATTCTTCAGTCTGTATACAAGTCTGTCAGTAATTCCTCGCGTGTCCTTACATTTCTCCAGAACACAAACCGCTCTTCCTTGACATAGGCTTCTAAAACTTTCGATTTTTTTAATATAATTCATGTCGACACTTTTCAACCATGACTTGTTAGTTGATGGTTCGGAAGTATTCGCACCTGTCAGCACCTGCCTTCTTGGGAATTGTGATTATTACATTCTTCTTGAGGTGTGATGATAATCCACCTGTCTCATCTTGCATAACAGGTGGATGGTAGCGGAGGAAAGTATGAAAGAGTACATGCGCGAAGAAAATTTGTGAGGGCAGCTCTTGAGTCGTGGCTGGATATCTGGCAGGAAACAGTACCGCCCACATCAGGCAAGATTATGAGTACAAGTCCCGGTTGGCGCACAGTTTTGATCTGCCAGGAGCTTTGCATACACATAGGTGCAATACTTCTGAAAGTCTTGAGGAGGCTTTGTCTACTAGAAGATGTCAAATGGCTGATGGTGATGCAGCAGTTTGGCGAGTATCTTGTTTTCCAGGAAGAAAGATTAAATATTAGTCTCAGATACTGAAGTATACGTGTGTAGCATGAATTTGTACAGAAGATATAAGTGAACGATGGGAACCTGCAAGTATTTGTTATTTGCTGCCATCAAAGAAAGTTAAAAATGAAGTGGACAATGGAAAGGATCGTATGGCATTAATGTTCGGACAACCGTGTCTGTGGCTGATCTACCGCCTCGCAGATTGTGTATGAACTTTCCAAACCCTATTTGGCCCAGCAAGGCCGCGGCGTCTCTCCCAGTTGAGATCGTTCAGAGTATTACGGGCACGGCCCTCCATCCAGCTCACGATTATGAGGATCGAACGCGTCATTTGTGTTTGGCACGAGCTTCTTCAGGAGGACGCCCGACAACTTGGTCAATGCCAAGCCGAGGAACTGCTTGCACAGGTTCCATGAGCCAGTTATACATCCACCGTGAGCCCTCAGCAACCGTCAGGACAGGATTTAGCACACGTCTCCATTTATCAAAAACTGAATCCACCAATTTCCCTTTACTTTGGACCATGAACGCCACCACACGCAGCGACTGCTCAGGACAGCCGTGCCTAATGTTCAGTCTGCCAATGGATAAACAGCACACCGAGCGACAAGAATAGTCCTCGGATCCCAACGGGCCTAGTACGCCATCATCAAATCAAAACGAAAGCATCGCTGTCTGGCCAACACTTCATCCAAACCACAAGGCACAGCGCGCCGACAGACTCTCTCCGAGCTGGCATGCGTACTAACTTTTACTATCGTCGGCACGACCCACCCGCCTCCAAGGGGCAGCCATATCATACGAAGGTTGGAACTTAAATAGTGGCAACTATTTATTCACAATCAATACAAAAGAGTTACTTATTTGCACATGTTACTGTTTTTCAAAGTAGTCAGCAGCGTTATGTAGAACCCGTTGCCAGCGACGTGGATGGCGTAGTATAACATTAGCAGAGCCTGTTCTGTTCATGATGGAATGGATGTAGAATCTCTGGAACAGTTTTAAAGCAAATGCCACGAAGTGGCTCCTTCATCTTCGGAGTGAAATCAAAGTCACAAGGACTAAGTCCAGGAAGTGTGGTGGATGGTACAGTACTTCCCAGTCCCATCGACCGAACAGAGCGGCCACAGCTTGCGCTGTATGCGCACGCGCATTGTCTTGCAAAATTTTGGGTGGGTTGCGCAGAAAGTGTCGCTGCTTCTTTCGTAAAGCTGGTCGCAGGTGATGCTCCAAAATCGAACAGTAATACTGTGCACTGACGGTCTGCTGTGGAGGAACGTAATGCGCTAGGATAAAACCATCACAGTCGTACACGAGAACCACCATAACTTTAGACCTCTCCATTCGTACCATCGACAGAACAGGCTCTCCTAACAGTATACTACGCCTTCCACATCACTGGCAACGGATTCTACACAACGCTGGTGACTACTTTGAAGGACAATAACAAGTACAAACATGTAACTCTTCTGTATCGGTTGTGAACAAATAGTCGCCACTATTTTAAGTTCCAACCCTCGTGCATCCACGAAGTGGAAGCAGATGTTTGGATTTGAATGCGGACCGGCTCAAAATAGAGGCCATTACCCAATCTTTCTGTCAACGTCACTTCCCTCGTGACCGTTCCCTCCCGAAGATCCGAATGGGGGACTAGTCTGAGATCTTTTGCCAATGCAGAGATGATTATAACATGTTTCCCATTAAAGGCCCTACATCCTGTCGATGCTCGTTATATGTCTTTAATATAGTGGTTTCCATTGCATTCTGCATCCTCATGCCGTTGATCACTACTGATTATTCGCTTTAGGGGCAGTTTCCCACTCCGAGGGCAAGAAAAAGCCTGGAATCAGCTTTCAGTCATGTCAAATTATGGAAGAAGTCTGATACTCTGGTAAAAATAGGGGCCAGCTATAAGGAAAGACATCAGCCAAGAGAGAGAAATAAGAGTGACAGACCAAGAAAAAAGTGCTTGGATTAAAAAAGATGTGAGGCAGGGATGTAGTCTTTCGGCTATACTGTTCAATTTGTACATCGACCAAGCAATAAAAGGAAGTTTAAATAGTGGAATTAAAATTTAAGGTGAAAGAATATCAGTGATAAAAGTTGCTGATGACATTGCTGTCCTCAGTGAAAGTGAAGAAGAATTACAGGATCTCCTGAATAGAATAAACAGTCTATGAATACTGAATATGGACTGAGAATAATCGAAGAAAGATGGAATAATGAGAAGTAATAGAAATGAGAACCGTTGGAAACTTAATATCGGGGGTTGGTGATCACGAAGTAGTTTCAGTTAGGGAATTCTGCTACCTAGGCAGCAAAGTCATCCATGAAAGACGGAGCAAGGACAAAATAAAAATCAGGCTAGCACTGGCGAAAAGGGCACTTCTGGCCAACAGAAGTCTATTCGTATCAAACATAGATCTTAATTTGAGGAATAAATCTTTGAAAATGCACGTTTGGAACACAGCGTTATATTGTTGTGAAACATGGAATCTGGGAAAGCCGGGCCAGCTGAGAATCGAAGCATTTGAGATGTGGTGCTAAAGAAGAACACTGAAATTTAGGTGGACTTATAAGGTAAGAAATGAGGAGATTCTTCAGATAATCGGAGGGGAAAGGAATATATGGCAAACGCTGACAAGAACAAGGGACAGATTGGTAGGATAGCTGTTACAGCATCACGGAATAATCTCCATGGTACTAGGTGGAGCTATAGAGGGTAAAAACTGTACAGGAAGACAGATTTGGATACATCCAGCACATAATTGAGGACTTACATTGCAAGTGCTACTCTACGATGAAAAACTTTTGCAAAGGAGAGGAATTCGTAAAACATTCACATACCAATGCCCTGTACAATGCAGTGGGCTTTAATGAGGCAAAAAGAAACATTGTGTGGTGTGGTGCTCGCTCCTGAAGAGATTTCTGCAGTAACTGCCGCTCCGGAAATGATTTAATGCTGCCTTCAATAGCCTGTAAAGAAGAAGAAATTAGGAAGGACTGAAGCAAGAAGTGTCAAACCCAGAACGAAGTGGAGTCAATTATTACACCATAAACCGCTCAGTCCAAATTACAATTCCGAATAAATAAATACTGATTTCAAACTTTAGGTAGACAGTATTTCTTAAAGGTGACATACAATTGTCCACCAGTTTCAGGAAATGTTCATATCTGCATAAATAGATGAGAGTTTAATATTCAATCATTAACTAGGACACACAATAAAGTATAAAGACAGCAGACATAGAATTTCAGTGAACTGTTTATTTATCATGTCGCAGGATTCAAAGCTAGCGAAGTGATTGTTGTTTGAACTACATGATGGACCATTAGAGTGATTTGTCCATAATTTTGCGAGATCTATGTTATTGCAGCAGGTCCTTGTAGCATCATTATGCTGCATAATCAGTTAACTTTGTTGGGACGACGTTTTCACAGAATAGCAAAATTAGACGAGGTTTATATTCGAGCTGACTCGCTAGAGAAATTATTTCGAAACCTTCTATGTTAATAACTACATATGGCTAAATGTGCCATCAGGTACGTGGCAAATATAATTATAAGAGCAATGCAAGCTCTGTTAATTTCGTTATTATTTCAGCAAAATTATCATTTCTGATACGAACACTCAGTACAAAAAAACAACAGAACAACCTAATTTCAGACAGCGTAGAATAGTAATCAAATAAACGACTAGCTAGGAGTGCACTTCAAAGTAATTGTACAATTTATGCGGAGTGTAATTGCTATCCGATATTACGTACTTAATGTAATTAAATTCGCAGATCACATCACGCCTATTTGCTGAAGTTCTAAAACAGAAGAGGTTTCGTGTTTCTTTAATTTACTGTCCATATTTGCATGTGAAGCATATTAAACATTGTAGATATTAATCTCGAGCGAAATTATCTATGATGCTGTATCACCATTCAGGACTCCATATTTGAAACTTATCAGAAGGACGCTCTTCCACATTCAGATATTCATTTTTTAGGTAGCAGTACAAAAAAAATGCAGAAGATAATGTTTCGAAACTATCTCACAGAAGTAAAGTTGGCAAACTACCCTAGGCTACTGTAGACTACCGTAAGTAAGCGAAAACTACGGCAGCGCTTCCTAATAGCTTTGCTCTGTTAAGATCTTTACTGCGTCACCCGTACGCTAGGTGTGTTGAGCACCTATAGCGCATCACCTCATTATCATCGCTTTCTTTGCGAATGTAACCAGTGTCTAACCAGATTCCCCTAGAAATCGGAAGCGATAAATAATCTGGAACAAGTGAACATACACTATATGATCAAAAGTATCCAGAAAGTCCCAAAAATATACGTTTTTCATATTAGGTGCATTGTCCTGCCACCTACTGCTTATCAGCGACCTCATTAGTCATTATACATCGTGAGAGGGTGGAATGGGGTGCTCAACGGAATTCACGCACTTCGAATGTGGACAGGTGATTGGGTTTCACTTGTGTCATACGTCTGTACTCGAGATTTCCACACTGTTTACGATGCGTTCAGGCCGACCTCGTCTGTTGACTGACAGAGACCGCCGACAGTTGAAAATGGTCGTAATGTGTAATAGGCAGACATCTATCCAATCACACAGGAATTCCAGTCTGCATCACGATCCACTGCAAGTACTATGATTGTTAGGCGGGAGGTGAGAAAACATAAATTTAATGGTCGAGAGGCTGCTCAAAAGCCACACATCACATCGGTATATGCCAGACGACATCTCGCTTGGTGCAAGGAGCGTAAACATTGGACGATTGAACTGTGGGCAATGTTGTGTAGAGTGACGAATCACGGTACACAATGTGACGATCTGACGGCAGGGTGTGGGTATGGTGGATGCCCGGTGAGCATCATCTGCCAGCGTGTTTAGTGTGGTGGTGTTATAGTGTGGTCATGTTTTTCAGGGAGGGGGCTTACACTCCTTGTTTTGCGTGGCACTATCACAGCACAGGCCTACATTGATGTTTTAAGCATCTTCTTGCTTCCCACTGTTGAAGATCAATTCGGGGATGGCAACTGCATCTTTCTACACAATCGAGCACTTGTTCGTAATGCACGGTCTGTGACGAAGTGGTTACGCGACAATAACATCCCTGTAATGGACTGGCCTGCACAGAGTCCTGGCCTTAATCCTATAGAACACCTTTGGGATGTTTTGGAACGCCGACTTCGTGCCAAGGCTCACCGAGAGACATCGATACCGCTACTCAGTGCAGGACTCTGTGAAGAATGGGCTGCCATTCCCCATGAAACCTTCCAGCACCTAATTGAAAGTATGCCTGGGAGAGTGGAAACTGTCATGAAGGCTAAGGGTGGGCGAACAGTATATTTAATTACAGCATTACCGGTGGAGCGCGCCACGAACTTGTAAGTCATATTCAGCCAAATTTCGGATACTTTTGGTCACATAGCGTATAAAGGGCCCCTTTAACCTAAGGAACATTTTTGTTCTACATAGTTGCATTCCTGTCTGTTATATCATTTAAAGCAAAATTAAAATTGGCGTTGTTTAATTTATGTTTTATTCGAAAACTGTTGATTTGTAACGTAAAACTGAGGAGAGATTTGTTGTAAAAGTAAAATAAAACAATGCAGATTTATTATACAGCGCTAAACACGCAATTTCCTCAGAAAGAGGTAACATTAAAAAACACCAAAACAAAAATATATCAATCATCGCTTCAATGCTTTGTCGAGATTCGTGTTTTTGCTAAGAATTTTTCGCTCTTATCAATTAGAATAGCAATCTCTTGTCTCTTACCAATATGAAGAACATTTTACTGGCTGCAAAGCAACAATAATTATGCTGAAGTGAAAAAAATCATGAGACGACATTCACGTATACAGACGGCGGAAGTATCCCGTATACGAAGTGTAAATGGCAGTGGTTTGGTGGAGCTGTCATTTGTACTCAGGTGATTCATGTGAAACGGTTTCCGATGTGATTATGGCCTCATGACGAAAATTAACATCTTTCGTACGTGGAATGGTAGTTGGAGCTAGAAACATGGAAAAATGGTTCAAATGACTCTGAGCACTATGGGACTTAACTTCTGAGGTCATCAGCCCCCTAGAACTTAGAACTACTTAAACCTAACTAACCTAAGGACAACACACACATCCATGCCCGAGGCAGGATTCGAACCTGCGACTATAGCGGTCGCACGGTTACAGATTGCAGCACCTAGAACCGTTCGGCCATCCCGGCTGGCAAAGTATGGAACATTCTGCTTCCGACATCGTTAGGAAACTCAGTATTCTGAATCTACAGTGTCAAGAGTGTGCCAAGAACACCAAATTGCACGCATTAGCACTCACCACAGACTAAACGACCGAGAGCAGGGGCGTTTGCGTAGAATTGTCAGTGGTTTAAATAACCACAGATATGAATGTGGGACGTACGACGAATGCGTCCGTTAGGGCAATATAGCGAAATTTGGCGTTAATGAGCTATGGCAGCAGACGACTGACTCGTATGCATTTCCCAACAGCATGACACTACATGCAGTGACCCTCTTGGAATCGTGACCATATCGCTTGGACCCAACTCGACTGGTCAGATTTCAGCTGGTAATAGTTGAAGTTTGGGTACGAGTGTGGTGCAGAGTCCACGAAGTCGTGGACCCAAGTTGTCAACAAGACATTGTACGAGCTGGTGGTGGCTCCATAATGATGTGGGCTGTGTTTACGTGGAATGGACTGGGTTCTCTGGTCACACTGAACCGATCATTGACTGGAAATCGTTATCTTCGGCGACCTGGAGACCATTAGGAGCCATTCGTTGACTTCGTAGTCCCAAACATGTCAGTTGGCCATAATTGTTTGCGATAGGTTTGGAGAACATTGCGGACAATTCGAGCGAATGATTTGACCACGAAGATCGTGCGACATGGGACGTAGCTTGGAGGTCAGTGAGTACACAAAATCTTGCACCGGCAACGATTTCGCAACAATGGGCGGCTATAGAGGCAGCAGCGCTCACTGTTTCTGCAGGAGATTTCCAACGACTTGTGTAGACCATTCCACTCAGAATTGCTACACTATGCCTGTCGGACTCGGTATTAGATCACCTCAGTGTATATAGAGTTTTGTGTTTCTACATCCAAACCGAGGTTGTATGAAGAGTAATTGTTTTTGTTATATAAAAGAGTTTACGCGAGCAGCTAAATATCATAATTTTTTTGTATAAAATGCGATGTATAGTTTTTAAGGATATAAAATGCGCAGTGGAGTAATACTGAACGATTTGCGGTTCTAATTAAGTCCAAAACAAACAAACAAACAAAAAACAGTTCCTCTGTCACACATTCATTTTGTTTCTTTCCCTAGAAACGCTGCCAATACTACATGTAATTTTATCACTTACTACATCATTTATGTATTGTACCAAAACTCCCAACGGCATTTTTTGGTAGAGCGCAACTATACACGGAAGCGATTTCACACATTCATAACAAATGAAACTCTTATCCAGCACGTTACGTGACAATACACAAATCACTTGTCAGGAAGAGAATGCATCAACCTACACGCTAACTTACAACCAGACTGTGACTCGATTGATACATCAAAAATTATTTGTAGATTTAGTATATTTATGTGTGCTTTCGTTAGCAAAAGTAGGATAAGCTTATTTCATCACATTGTGAAAAGATTTGGAGGTCACAACATAGCCATACGAACTCCAAGGAAACCATACTTCCTCTTAGAAATAGGCACCCAGCATGATATACCAATATTGTTTTTAAGTAGCAAAGAAAGTTGCAGTAATAGTATCAACAGCAAGCAAGAAAAATGTTTTCAGAAGAAAACTCTCAGACAAACTTTCTGTAAACTATCACTAAGAACGTCATGCATAGATGTTGCAGTAATTCTGGCAAAAAGATTGGTTAAAAATAAACGAATAATTGCTCAGTTAAGCTTACACTATCCAAAAAATTGTAATCACTGCCCAACACGAGATTGAATGCCACCTTGGTGGCCTTGCAGGCACTTTATGCAGGAGGAAGGTACATAATCGTAGGAGAGATGGTTGGGGAATCGTTCTAGCTACGATACAGGCCGCAAATAGAGAAATACAGTGACATATCATTCAGTTAGACTACACTTCCTACTAGGCGATTCAAGTAGCATCGCGCGCGCACTTTCTTTGTGGCTCAGGAATCCAGTACGAGTGCCTACTTGGCGCCTGCAGGTGGGGCAAGTGTACACCTCACCAAAGGAGGGATTCGTCGGAGGCACTCGTCTACAGGATTGTTTTAGAGCTAAGTTGTCATCCTTGATGAGCTTCCTCCATCTGCTGCCGTCCTAGGGGAGCTACTCTCATGTGTCGCAGCAGTCAGTATTAAATGCGCTCATATCGCTCTTAACGCAATCTTTCAAGCGTAAAGCAGCTGTTCCAGTGAGTTTCTTAGCATGTGATGTCTCACTTAGTAGTGTGCGTCGGGGCAGACAGGAGTGGCCCATCCACGGTGGATCAACAGAGATATGATGTAAGTGTCCTAGCCACCACAGATGTACCTCGAGAGTCGCGGTCATATTCGGTAGCTTCGCAGCATTCAGGACCATCTAATTTGTCAAGTGGTCTCCTCGTGTTACACCTAGAACATGTTCTAAGCACCGCCACTTCTTGCATTTATTTCCTTGTTTAGCGAAAGACCTGACACCAACGAACCGAGATAGCAGAATTTGGGCAACTGCATTCAACAAGGAGGCATCTAATCTTATATCCTTGTAGCCTTGTACCATGATCACAGTCTTATGGACATCTACACATGTGAAGAAGAGCTTGCTTGCAACAGCATATCTGTCCATAAGCCTTTGAAGGTCCTCCTGAGTTTGGGCTATGAATGCTGTAGCGTCAGTGAATAAAAGATTACTTAGAAATAAAGCCTCTCGACTTCGTTTGGATTTGAGTAACTAGATGTAAGGTTTCCCGTCAGCCCTTGTATATAGATGGATGCCCAGGTTTATTTCGCCTAAAATTCGTTTGAGAAGAAGCGAAAAGAATATACAAAACAAAGTATGGGCCTGTACACAGCCTTGACAAACTCGTCTTTACACAAGAAAAGGATCTGATGTCCTTCCTTCAAATACCATAGCATCCTCCTTATTTCCGTGAAAAATTCTGATAAGTTTTTAAGTTTTAGAGGACACCCTATCTCCACCTGAGAGGACACCCCCATCTTCACCAGTAAGTCTCTCCCTACCGAGTGTGTCAGATGCCCTATTTAGATCTATGAAACCAATGAACAGTGAAGTCTTCTGCTCGTAGTATTTTTCCTGACTTTCTCGGAATGTGAAGATCGTATCAGTAGTATATCGCTGAGCTCGAAATCCATATTGAGACTTCTGGTACCCACGCTCGGCAAGCTTCTCCTGTCTTCCCATCGCCATACGGGCGAATGCTTTCCCGACGGTACTCAGCACTGAAATTCTACAATAGCAACTGGAGTCGACGCGATCGCCTTTCCCTCTGTACAGAGTGACAACGTTGGCATGGTGCATATCCTGCGCCACAGTTCCCTCCGCCCAACGTTTCAATAAAACGTTGTGGAGCACTGGGAGGAATGGAGTCAGTTTGGCAAGTTCTGTGTGGACGTTGTCTTCACCAGAGCATTCCCCATATTTAAGCGGCGCAACAGCTCTCTGAAGCTCCTCCTTAGTAGGCACGGCACCAGCTCGTGGCAAGTTGACAACTGAGAAATTTCTCGCTTCTGGTCTGATGTTGACCAGATGTGAGAAGAGAGAGGAACAGTTACACACATCGTCGCTATTGTCTGTTACAATCAGTGGTTACTGTTCCTCTCAAGAGTGGGGCAGTCTTCTTAGGCGTAACCCCGATGCCCCTTTTGATACCCAAATACACTCTGCCGTCGTTTCCGACATAGACATTCTCCTCTCAACTTGCGCCGTCTCTCCCAGTATGTGTAAATGCAGTTAAGGGCTGTGAGCTGAACGACTGCCTTTGCTCTGGTAACATCCTAGAGCGTAGCGCTGCAAATGTTTGAGTGCCAGTTGATAGTAGCTTGACACTTAGAATCAAGATGGACTTTCAAGACATCAATATTCTCGAGGAATCAATCCTTAGATTTCTCTTTCAAAGCACGAAATGTACTGGAGATAACAGTAAGAAGTGACTTGATTTTCAGCCAATCTTCAGCAATGGGTGCGTTGGATGCCAAGTGTCAACTTCCGTTAGATCTCTGTCAACAAATATTACTACTGTTTCGGGGTAGTTAATTTTGCTAAGACTGATTTTCGTTTTGCAAAGTGCTTTAGCACAGTGAATCTTTTAGGCAGGAAGTTAACTTTTGTCACTACTAATATGTGATCAGTGTCGCAAACAGCACGTTTGGAGAGAATGGTGGAGGTCCAGTTGATGTCAATGTTTGGAGAGAGGATGCATCCAGGAAACCTTGAGCCTCGCCTTGCTCTTAAAGTAGGTGTTAGTGAGACACATCTGGTACTTGGCACAAAATTGAAGCAGCCGTAAACCATTCTCATTCGTCTTGCCCATTGCTTGTGTATCCAGGCAGTCTGGCCAAGCAACAGAATCTCATCCGATCAGAGCACTGAAGTCGCCTAGAATGCACAGACGGTCCACAGCGTGCACTACCTATACCACTTCGCTGAGATGTACGTAGAACTGACAGTCTGTAGTCGAGGTCATCGTTGGTGCATTTACAGCCATCAGGGTCATTTGTTCGCAACTAGTTGACAAAAGCAAAGTCATAATCCGTTCTGAGGTCCAGTCGATTACAAATGGTGAAGCCAACACAGTCTTGTCCGGGATTGGCAACTTCCTCTGCCTTCCAGGATAATGCGTAATTTTCCACCCAGATTGAAGGTTACCTGCAATGCTGTTAAACAACATTAAGCCTGGCTAATTGCGGGTGGATGACGACTGCTTTGCGTAGATCTTGAGAACTTCCACAGCCTTGCTTCATAGTACGAATATGCCGTGTTCTAAAACTTAGTGTGGTAAGTTTATATTTCCTTTTTGTTTCGGCACTTGTCAAAGCTATGGCGACGGCTTCTAACGAGGTTAGTTCTCAGTACACCCAAGCGGAACAGTCGGCTCCAGAGCAGGCCAGTACCTTACTGGGGGCTGCCTATCCTCAAACGGGTGACTGGTCAGTGAGCCTAAGTTGGGCCCTTGGGCCCTCCCACTGTCGGTAATGACCTCAGCACCCGCACTTACGTCCATTTGTGCGGACTTCTAACCAGTAAACTGACACTTTACATTCCACATGATTGCAGGTGGACGGAGTGTCCAGTCCCTGGATGCTACTGCGCCGGCAACGCGGTTTGGGTGCCAGCGAGGTTGCACACTACTCATGCCATCCTCTCGGCCTTTGGTTCCACAGTAGTGAAAACATGGCCAAGTGATGAGTGAACTGCAGGCAATTGCCGTTCATTTTCGGTTGCACCATACTCACATTTAACGGATATGTCAATTCCGGGATTTTCTTCTGGATTATCTTTCTCCTACACGAATTTTATATCCTTATCGACAAAGACCGTACCTCTGGAACAAAGCGGTGGGAACAGGAATAGGATAAAGGAAAGGAGTTGTAAGAAACACGTCGTCTGTCGCCGAGGCTCGTCCGTATTGGGTGGTCTGCCAGTAGCTACGCTACAGCCACCACGGCCCTCCGCGTCTCCAGAGCACGCAGTCACTCTCGCCCACACGGACAGTGCTGTGTTAAGGCGGTATCTCCTGAGTGCAATGCTGGCGCAGGCACAAGTCTTTCGGAGCACACTGTTCAGCGCGCATTGTGGACTCGGGCAGCAGCCGACCCCTACGTCTTCCTATGTTGACCCAACGACATCGTCGATTACGACTGCAGTTAGCAAGGTATCGTAGAGATCATCGGTAAGGAAGCGTGTTTATGGACGGATGAATGTTGTTTTTTGTTACACTGGGGCAGTTCTCGGTCCGGATATGGCGTCATCCAGGCGAAGAGCGACTCAGAGCTTGTAGATGGCCGCGTTTTTCCCGAGTCATCGGTCTTCTGGCTGGTTTGATGCGGCCCGCTACTAATTCCTCTTCTGTGCCAACCTCCTCATTTCAAAGTAGCGCTTGCATCTTACGTCCTCAGTTGCTTGCTGGATGTATTCCAATTTATGTCTTGCACTACAGTTTAAAATAACTTCAACTGATTCCAGTACAATGGAAGTTATTCCGTGATGTCTTAACAGACGTCCTACCATCCTGTCCTTTCTTCTTGTCAATGTTTCCAATACATTATCTTCCTCGCTGATTCTCCAGAGAACCTCCACCTTCCTTATCTTACTAGACCACCAAATTTTCTTTTGTAACATCACATCTCAAATGCTTCTTTTCCGGTTTGTCAACAGCCCATTTTTGACTGCCACTAAATGCTGTGCTCCAAGCGTACCTTATTACAAAATTCTTCGTCAAATTACGACTTATGTTTGATACTAGTACGCTTCCCTTGCCCAGGAATGTCATTTTTGGCAGTGCTAGTCTGCTTTTTATGCTCTCCTTGCTCTGTTCCTCATGGGTTATTTTGCTGCCTACATAGCAGAATTCCTTAACTTCGTCTACTTCGTGACCACCAGGTAACGATGGTAAGTTTTTCGATCTTCTCTTTTCTACTATCTATCGTTAGTTCTGTCTTTCTTCGATTTACTCTTTTTAAAGTTTCCCATTCCTCTTCAACTGATCTGCTCTACTGAGCTATTCCTTATCCCAGTGTCTACAGCCTTGGAGAACCTCAAGCATATCTCTTCATTCCATTTCTTAGTACTTCCGTATCCCACTTCTTTGTACATTGATTCTTCCTCTCTAGCTTCTTAAACTTCAACGTACTCGTCATCACTAGTAAATTGTGACCGGAGTTTGTATCTGCTCCTGAGTACGTCTTACAATCCAATGTCTCATCTCGGAATCTCTTCCTGACTTTGATGTAATCTCTCAGAAACATCCGCATATCTCCCGGGAAGTGAGATCCAAGTGAACCTCCTCCTCTTGTGATTCTTGAACTGAGCAGTTGCTACAACTAGCTGAAATTTATTGCAGAACTCAATTAGATTTCCCCCCTCTCTCATTCCCCTGAATGTTGCCTAGAAAGTGATACACCCCATTCTTTTTTTTTCTTAGTCGAAAGCAATGCTACGGATGCGAAACGATACGTATGTATTATTTGAAGACTCCTGAGCGAGCGCTGCAAGTTTCTGTCACTTCCAACAGATAACGTGGCTGCAGGACAGTTTCAAAAAGGCGTGTGTAGATGACGTACCTTACAAGCAACGTGCCGTCATTGAGTTTCTCACTGCATAGAAAGAAACTATGGAGAATATTCACAAATGCTTGTGCAAAGTCTGTAGAGCTTCTGCTGTCGACAGAAGTACAGTCAGTCGATGGGCACGGAGGGTGAGGTCATCAGAAGATGGTTCGGCAGAGCTCCACGATTTGCAGCGCTCGGGAAGACCATCCACGGCTGTCACACCCGACAAGTTGCAGCGAGCTGATGATGTCATTCGCGAGGACAGGCGCATTTTGACTCGGCTTTGGCGCTGCACCTGTCAACCAGCAAAGGAAGTGCGGATGCAGTTATCCGCACACTTGGATATTCAAAAGTGTGTGCAAGATAGGTCCCGCGGTGTCTAACGGTGGATCACAAATCGCACAGAAAAAAAACACTTTTCTTGATTTGTTGCAACGTTTTGAAGCTGAGGATGATGCCTAATTGTCCCGGAATGTGACAGGTGTCGAAACCTGAGCTCACCATTTTGATCCCGAAATGAAACGACAGTCTATGGAATGGCGCCATTCCCACTCCTCACAGAAGGAATACTTCAAAGCAACTGCTTCCGCCAGTAACGTCATGATAACCGTATTCTGAGACTGTGAAGCTGTGATTGTCATTGATGTGATGCCAAGAGGCGGTACCGTTAATTCAGAAGCATGTGTCAACACACTAACCATAATGAAGACGCACTTCCGGCGACTTCGGCCCCACAGCAACCCAGGAGATACTTTGCTAAAACACTATAACGCTCGGGCCCACACAAGTCGCTGAACACATCGCAAAACAGGGATGGACAGTGTTATGTCACCCAACCTACAGCCCTGACCTAGCACCCTCGGAATTCCATTTGTTTGAGCCATTAAAGGATTCCATTCGTGCAAGACATTTTGGAGACGATGAGGAGGTGATTCACACGTTGAAGCAATGGATTCGCCACCAAGATAAGGGTTGTTACCGACAGGGCACACACGCCCTTGTTTCGCGCTGGAGGAAAGCCATAGAACGGTATGGAGATTATTTGGAAAAAAAGGGTGTGTGGATAAAACACGTCCGCAGCTCGTGGTCGTGCGGTAGCGTTCTCGCTTCCCACGCCTGGGTTCCCGGGTTCGATTCCCGGCGGGGTCAGGGATTTTCTCTGCCTCGCGATGACTGGGTGTTGTGTGCTGTCCTTAGGTTAGTTAGGTTTAAGTAGTTCTAAGTTATAGGGGACTAATGACCATAGATGTTAAGTCCCACAGTGCTCAGAGCCATTTGAACCAATTTTTTTTTATAAAACACCATTATTTCGTATGCTTCGTTCTCATTAGTTTCAATAAAGAATTGTTGAAGGGAAAAAATACGGTGCATTACTTTCTGGGCAACCCTCGTAGTACTAAGTTTATCCGTAGTATAATATACAGAATTACGCGTTCAATATCCTCATATACTTTTTTCTATCTCTTCACCCTCTGTTTGTGACGACGGCATGTACACCTGAATGATGGTTGCCGGTGTTGGTTTGCTGTCGATTCTGATGAGAGCAACTCTATACTGAACTGTTCACAGTGGCTCACTCTCTGCCCTGCCTTCCTATTCATAACGAATTCTACTACCGCTACATCATTTTCTGCTGTTGTTGATATATGATGTTGATGATGATGTTTGGTTTGTGGGGCGTCCAACAGCGCGGTGATCAGTATCCGTACAAAGTCCCAATTTTAACACAGTCCAATTTTTTAGACAATCCATTATAGTCACTGTCACGAAGGATGATGATGATGATAATGATGATGAAATGACAAGGACAACACAAACATCCAGACCCCGGGCAGAGAAAATTCCCAACCCAGCCGGGAATCGAACCCGGGACCCCGTGTCGAATTATTTGTCGAACTGGCAAAACCTGTTAATCCACTCTAGGACAAAAACAACGTATCACGAAGGAGTTATCGAAATGCGACGGAAATCGGTAGATATGATGTACGTGTAGAGTCAAATTACTCAAATTTCAGAAAAACTGAATGATTTATTCAAGAGAAAGGATTTATTCAAGAGACAGAGTTTGACGTACTGAGGAAGTGAATAACCGTTGGCCCACCTCTAGCCCTTATTCTAGCAGTTATTCGGCTTGGCATCGATTAGTAGGGTTGCTGGATATCCTCCTGAAAGGTATCTTACCAAATTCTGTCCACTTTGTGAGTTAGATAGTTAAAAACCCGAGCTGGTTGGAGGGCCCCACCCATAATGCTCCAGTTGGGGAGAAATCTGGCGACCCTGCTGCCCAAGGTAGGGACTGTCAAGCACGAAGACAAGCAGTAGAAAATCTCGCCGTGTGCTAGCGGGCATTATCTTTCTGAAAGGTATGCTCAGGATAGCTTGCCATGAAGGGCAACAAAACGATGTGTACAGTGTTGTCTGTAAGGTATCGCGGATGACAGCGAAACTGGCCCTGCTATGATAATAAATGGCATCCCAGATCATTACTCCTATTTGTTGGGTTGTACAGTGGGCGACATTCAGGTTGGTATCCCAGTGCTGTCTCTAGACAGTGCTTTGGCTGGAGCAGTATTGTCTTCTGGGATGAGTCCTGCTTCAAACTGAGCCCCGATGATCAACTAAGACGTGTCTGAAAACGGCCCAGACAGCGGTATGAGAGCAACCTGACTGTCGTCTGCCACATGGCATGACAACCAGGATTGATCGTCTGGAGTTCCATTTCTTTTCACAGCACGACCGCCGGCCGCGGTGGTCTAGCGGTTCTAGGCGCTCAGTCCGGAACCGCGGGACTGCTACGGTCGCAGGTTCGAATTCTGCCTCGGGCATGGATGTGTGTGATGTCCTTAGGTTAGTTAGGTTTAAGTAGTTCTAAGTTCTAGGGGGCTGATGATCACAGATGTTAAGTCCCGTAGTGCTCAGAGCCATTTGAACAGCACGACCCATCCGTAGCACCATTACAGTACAGCCGTAAATCGAATACATTCTACCTCCCGTTTTGTTGCCCTTCATGGCAACCCATCCTGGGTTTACATTTCAGCAAGATAATACCCGCCCGCAAAGGGCATCAGTTTCTACTGCTTGCCAAACAAACCGGATTCCTCCCCAACTGAGAACATTTGGAGCCTTATGGGCAGATCTCACCAATTATCTCGATATTTCGATGATCTATCGCGCCCATTGGACAGAATGTGGTGCCATATCTGTGTATTGCACATCGAATCTACCGATTTACGTCGCTTTTGGGTCTTCCTAGCTATAGCATAGAAGATCGGCTTGTACGTAGGTTTCATCTACATCTCCATCTACATGGATACTCTGCAAATCACATATAAGTGTCTGGCAGAGGGCTCATCGAACCACTTTCACAGTTCTCTATTATTCCAATCTCGTGTAGTTCGCGGAAAGAACGAATAGCTGGTCAACTGCACCTGTGGAAGGTGGCCACAAGCAACTATACCCCTACCACTACCGTTATCACTGCCGTCTGCGCATGTTACTTTGTGCACAGTCTACCGACTATTCTTGAACCCCCATTAGTCTCGGTAAGGGCGGATGATGACAGTAAACGTCGACCGCCATGTTGACCTGGAGTGGATCGCTCCCGCCTTGCTACACCGCCGACTGCAACACTGTTTGGACAGCAGGCCTGCGCCACGCGCCCACCACCTCTCAGCTCCCGCAGCGCTGGTGGTCACGTGGAATTTCTTAGTAACGGCGGGCGCCGGCAGTTCCCTTTTACGATATTCCAAACGACCTTAAGATGGTCTGCGGAACCCGTTAAGTCTCTGTTTATGGCCTCACCAAATCTCGCTTTCGGAAAGTAATCTTGGGTTCAAGAGTCATCAGGGAGTTCCCATTATACAGTTCTCAAAGACCAGAGGGAAGGAAGAGGCAACCGTCTCTCATTTTTATCGCGCTCCGAGACCTATCGATTTGTAATCGAAATCAACTTTCCCTTTCTAAACGACTGCCGATGCTGAATTTTGTGCCTACCATATTTCTGTAAAGGTACCGGGGTATCATAAATGGGGGGTGATGTGTTGGAAAGTAAGTTTAGTTTGTTGCTTTACTCTAGATATTTACTGAAGTCTTCTACCAAGTCTATTCATTCAAAACGAGTAATTGCTTCTTGCAACAGTCCATTTAGTGTGTCGTTACTCTCTAGTAATTTGTAGGTGTGTGTGTGTGTGTGTGTGTGTGTGTGTGTGTGTGTGCCTCTGGGGGGGGGGGGGGAGAGAGAGAGAGAGAGAGAGAGAGAGAGAGAGAGAGAGAGAGAGAGGGGGGGGGGGAAGACGTGACAGGAGATGGAGGCAGAGAGTGTAATATTGAAACAGAAGCGCCTATAATGGGACAATATAAACAAAAGTTCTTTTGCAAGTGTATAGGCGAAAAAAAGATTAAAATTCCGAACGTATTCGCCTTATGAATAATCAAGTCCTCCTCACTGAAGAACTTTTACATTCATCCTTCTCGAGCCACAGAAACTTTTGACGAAATTGATATCATGTGGGTCTCGGATATACGAAGTCCAATCAAATCTCCACCGAAGACTTTCAGACGAGTAAAAGAAGAAAAAATGTCTGGTACACATGGCCTCTACGAGCACTTGTACACATTCACTACTGTGGATCACATCTCTTCTACTGAACAAGTGCTCATAGCCTGTAAAATATGAATTTTAGAACCCGTGTTTAATAGGCTTTTTGCTTCGAATGATCGTTCCAGGCAGATCTCTGAATATTGACTATTCTTCGTGAGACATGCTGTATGATCCATTGCCGGTACACCTGACAAGTCTTCCGGACGTAGATGATTAGTAACATCCACGCGAAAACTTAACGATTTATACTGAAAATAATGCCGTTTTTTGCATCTTTTCCCGACAGAGTAGTTTTATGACTGGAACACACGTAAAAAAAGCAGAATCAAATTTCTGATCAGCCTGTGAATGACCGGATCACATCTGAGATTTGGAAACATACAGGGGAATTACTAAGAGCTAAAGCGCTCGTTTCCGGCTCGTCGTTGCACAATGTCCGTGATTCGAATCTGGCCATCGGATTTTAGGCGGTTTCCCAAATCCCACTAGGCGAATATCGGGCTGGTTCCCACGTCCCGCCTCAGATACATGCTACACAAACATTTACGAAACTGTGTCGCACTTGAAGATAAAATTTAGTCTAGATGCTTTCGGATGGGGCACGTAATTCTGGTCTGGGGGATGAATAAGAGACTGTTGAACTTAGATGTTTACACTCTTCAATCCCATTATCAGAAGCAGGTACAGCAGAACAGCAGAAGTGCTACCGTTTGAATCAGTTCTGCTTTTCTCTATAAATCTGAATCAAATAATGTAATAATCTAGTTTTGGAGAAGAATCTGAAAGTAATTCCTTTCGAACTGGGGGATACTTTGTAGTTTCTATGCTGTAGTTATGCACACTGATACGGGTGAGTTCAACATCCTTCTGATGCAGAGGTTTTTGATACGCATAATATTTCTTATGATTGCGGGGCGTTATCGTACTAGTAACGTTACAGACCATTGCATGTGTGGATATATTTATAAGTGTTTTTAAAAAATCGTATAAAATTTAATATTTCCGCTCACAGTTACCAAAGATGTCAGCTTTTATGGGGAATCAAATTTTCACTGTGATCATGTTCACCAACAACTTAGTCGATCTCCTATTGAATTTTTTGTCATACTGCAGTTGCCTACGAGTATGCTTGTCATGGATTACACATTATACCAAACATCAGAGAAACAGGTCACAAGTTCATTAATCTTGCAGCATCTGTGCAGTCAATGTAAGACAATTTCATTGTTAGTATTAAATATTCACTACACTTCATAACTTTTGACACAAAAGAGCCGGTGAAACAATAGTTCTAAGCTTTGTAATTTCTGGTTGCATACACTAAACCAATCATACATTTTCCACCTGGATTTAACGATATTCTGACAAACTGTCTTTAACTTTTCTGTAGTTAGCTGTAGTATAAATAACTAATTTTTCCTAATTATGTAGGGACTGATTTGAGAGGAAGAGTTCTCAGAGACACCTCAGGAGTAGCAACCGGCCAGCCTATCAGGTGATATCCTGACTGACTATATTTGTATTAAATGACACACCATTAACATTGTGGTAACTAGTGACACTCTTTCGAGTTCAGCTGTGACATCTGCTTGTTATGATATTCTAAGTATGTTAGTAAATAATATGTTTCACCATAAAGTATATTAGCTATTTTTTGACTAAACTGACTACCAACAAAGAATGCAGCGTCCAACAGTTTATAAAAGTGTTATATTTTGTATAGTTAAGTTGCTAAGGAAACTGAAAGTATATATGCAGTTCAAACATGAGCCGTCGTTTCTACTTTTGAATTTGAAAGTGGGATATTCTACAGAGAAATATCTTCCCGCTCTCTCTTGCGCACTTGAAAGCTAATCTCATACCAACTTAAATATTACTAACTGGTTACTCTGTGTTGCCAGAGTTCTCCCAATTTTTCAGTCACGGACAAGAGTGACTCACTTTCTTCAATTGTGGTCTTCTATAAGGACCATAATGCTCGACTCGATTTCAAACCTCTCCATTAAGAGTCTACAGAATTTTCTTCGTTCTGTTCGATTAAACTGAGAGTTAACTGTTTCTGGTAGCGACAGCTGTTAATCTGACACAAAAGTAGATTTTTCGGGGTATTATTTTTGCATGATATCAGCCTCCCCTCTCAATCTCCATCCCACGAGCGTCCAAACTGTGTCGTTACTATTTCCACTTTGTAAATCATGACCAAGCGCACTTTAAATTGCTCTAGAGTTCCCAGAGAAATTTCGGCACACTTAACCACACATACCTGTATACAAGGTGTCTTTCCTAATAATCGTCAGACGAATTTTCTCCAGCGTTTCAGAAGACATTTGCAATTTCGTTTTTGTAATGTGTGCCGGCCGTGGTGGTCTCGCGGTTCTAGGCGCGCAGTCCGGAACCGCGTGACTGCTACGGTCGCAGGTTCGAATCCTGCCTCGGGCATGGATGTGTGTGATGTCCTTAGGTTAGTTAGGTTTAAGTAGTTCTAAGTTCTAGGGGACTGATGACCACAGCTGTTAAGTTCCATAGTGTTCAGAGCCATTTGAACCATTTTTGTAATGTGTATCTGAAGTCAGCGCAAACAAATCCTGCTCAACAAGTTTTTCACGCACCGCCCATCGTGGATGGAAAGCGTCGGTTTGCTTCGCATTACAAACTACGTGGCTTTTAAAGTGGAATTTTACGTGCTCGCTCCACAGAGCAGTCCCAAATTAGTCTAGTGCGAGTATCGTTTTATCGATATGCATTAACAAGGACAGTAAAACTAGAAGAATAACCAGTACTCAAACAGCGAAAGCACTTCCATGGCCCACGCTGACAACTAATGCAATGCAACAGCACTATGAGTCTCTGCTGAAGTACTGATTATTCTTCGTGTTTTGCTGTCCCTGTCGATGCATATCGATAAAACGATTATAGCATGAGACTAATTTTGGACCACTATATCGAATGGCCACGTAAAATTCCTATTTAAAAATCATTTTGTTTGTAAGGGGTAAAAACCAAAGTTTTCCGTAGCCTTTCGGCCCTTTTGAAAGACATCATCAACAGGAAGTGTTTGGGTTGAGTGCAGCTATACGTTGCGAATACGAAATTGTAGATACCTGCCGAAATACCAGAGGGGAAAAACCTCTGATGACGCATAGGAGACACACACAGTACATATGTTTTTGTATGTATACAGGCTGTGTTCATATTTACAAGGTTTCACATCCACAGTCCAGTAACAATGTCTCTTACGAGCTGCCAAATGAAATAAAATTTTGTAATAATTCATTAAATATTCTGAAGTAGGCAACGATGATGAATTGTTCCGCACCAAGAACAAATGGTTCAAATGGCTCTGAGCACTATGGGACTTAACATCTATGGTCATCAGTCCCCTGCACTTAGAACTACTTCAACCTAACTAACCTAAGGACATCACACACATCCATACCCGAGGCAGGATTCGGACCTGCGACCGTAGCAGTCGCGCGGTTCCGGACGGAGCGCCTAGAACCGATAGACCACCGCGGCCGGCGCACTAAAAAACATACTATTCTAGTGTACAACTACCACAGTGGTTGGTCGCTTAGTAGTTCAATAATGAAAGTTAACCAGTTTCACCAGTGTCACCCAGCAGACATGAGAGGGTGGAACGGATTGTCTTTCATGTTTGTGCGTGTAAGGCGAAAACCATTCGTCTCTCAGCGTACGTGCTCTGTCATTGTGTAACCAGCACTCACTACTTTCTGGAGAAGTCTGGCAACCGACTAGAGGAGTTTCCTGTAGAGGAAGGCAACCAAAAATAGTTGACGACTTTCATCTCGTGTCTTAGATATCTTTGGAAAACGTAATCATGTAACGAGACATATTTCGAAAAACGTAATCTATTTCACTTTACGTTAAGCAAGCAATTCCTTAGATTTCTTGAAATCTGAAAATTTGAGGAAGTTAAATGAAAACGCCCAAGATGTGTATGAATATGATGAAGTCCCATACTCCTTGACAGAGCGTAGGGGAACGATGCGGGAGACGCGCACCACCATACTAGGCAAGGTCCTAGTGGAGGTGGTTTGCCATTGCCTTCCTCCGACCGCAATGCGGATGAGTGATGATGATGAAGTGGACACAAGAACACCCAGTCATACCGAGGTAGGTGGAAACCCCAGTCCCCGCCGGGAATCGAATCCGGGATCCCGTGCTCGGGAAGTGAGAACGCTACCGCGAGACCACGAGCTGTGGACTTGAATGAATATAAACGCATTGTTTAGCAGTGCGCTGGTCTACACCTCCGCTAACTTCAATTCGGCTGTGTTCCTGAGAGATTACAGAGTCACGCAGACGATGATGAATGTGGTGATCGAGCAAGAATCAGAATCCTCTGGTAGCTTTCACACAGAAGGAAGGGCGCGATGCAGCCAGTTCATTTGATATTGTCGCTGTGTTACGTCCGTTGTTTGCTTGTATGTCTGTGTGTGCACACGAGCCGTTGTGTATTTCTCCATCCCCTTTCTGTTTTTTCTGTGTTTTTTGGTTTTTCCATTTTTTGTTTTTTTAGCAGTATCGCATATTTCACTGTTCGCCCAGTGAGAGCGAGAGTACGTGTATGCTGTGTTTGCGCTTTTATTGGAGCTGCGTCCAAGCATCATAGCTGCATACGAGAGTATAAACATGACCCCCGTCGTTATGTAAATAATAATGCTCGCTCCCTTATTTGTATTTGTATCAGAATGAACGTTATGCATGTAAAATTAGCTTTGGCAGAGAAACGGCAAATGGCCTCAATTTGGTGTACCTAAAAGAACTCGTGTTAATATCAAGATCCGGCGCTTACTCATCTACATCTACATCCATACTCCGCAAGCCACCTAACGGTGTGTGGCGGAGGGTACCCTGAGTACCTCTATCGGTTCTCCCTTCTATTCCAGTCTCGTATTGTTCGTGCAAAGAAGGATTGTCGGTATGCTTCTGTGTGGGCTCTAATCTCTTTGATTTTATCCTCATGGTCTCTTCGCGAGATATACGTAGGAGGGAGCAATATACTGCTTGACTCTTTGGTGAAGGTATGTTCTCGAAACTTTAACAAAAGCCCGTACCGAGCTACTGAGCGTCCCTCCTGCAGAGTCTTCCACTGGAGTTTATCTATCATCTCTGTAACGCTTTCGCGGTTTCTAAAAGATCCTGTAACGAAGCGCGCTGCTCTCCGTTGGATCTTCTCTATCTCTTCTATCGACCCTATCTGGTACGGGTCCCACACTATTGAGCAGTATTCAAGCAGTCGGCAAACAAGTGTACTGTAAGCTACTTCCTTTGTTTTCGGATTGCATTTCCTTAGGATTCTTCCAATGAATCTCAGTCTGGCATCTGCTTTACCGACGATCAACTTTATATGATCATTCCATTTTAAATCACTCCTAATGCGAACTCCCATGTAATTTATGGAATTAACTGCTTCCAGTTGCTGATCTGCTATTTTGTAGTTAAATGATAGGGGAACCATCTTTCTATGTATTCGCAGCACATTACACTTGTCTACATTGGGATTCAATTGCCATTCCCTGCACCACGCGTCTATTCGCTGCAGATCCTCCTGCATTTCAGTACAATTTTCCATTGTTACAACCTCTCGAAACACCACAGCATCATCTGCAAAAAACTTCAGTGAACTTCCGATGTCATCCACAAGGTCATTTATGTATATTGTGAATAGCAACGGTCCTATGACACTCCCCTGCGGCACACCTGAAATCACTCTTACTTCGGATACTTCTCTCCATTGAGAATGATATGCTCCGTTCTATTATCTAGGAACTCTTCAATCCAATCACACAATTGGTCTGATAGTCCATATGCTCTTACTTTGTTCATTAAACGACTGTGGGGAACTGTATCGAACGCCTTGCGGAAGTCAAGAAACACGGCATCTACTTGTGAACCCGTGTCTATGGCTCTCTGAGTCTCGTGGACGAATAACGCGAGCTGGGTTTCACACAACCGTCTTTTTTGAAACCCATGCTGATTCCTACAGAGTAGATTTCTAGTCTCCAGAAAAGTCATTATAGTCGAACATAATACGTGTTCCAAAATTCTACAACTGATGGACGTTAGAGATATAGACCTATAGTTCTGCACATCTGTTCGACGTCCCTTCTTGAAAACGGGGATGACCTGTGCCCTTTTCCAATCCTATGGAACGCTACGCTCTTCTAGAGACCTACGGTACACCGCTGCAAGAAGAGGGGCAAGTTCCTTCGCGTACTCTGTGTAAAATCGAACTGTTATCCCATCAGGTACAGCGGCCGTTCCTCTTTTGAGCGATTTTAATTGTTTCTCTATCCGTCTGTCGTCTATTTCGATATCTACCATTTTTTCAACTGTGCGACAATCTAGAGAAGGAACTACAGTGCAGTCTTCCTCTGTGAAACAGCTTTGGAAAAAGACAATTAGTATTTCGGCCTTTAGTCTGTCATCCTCTGTTTCAGTACCATTTTGGTCACAGAGTGTCTGGACATTTTGTTTTGAGCCACCTACCGCTTTGACATAAGACTAAAGTTCTATGTACTGACTTGGCAGAAAGTCCTAAGAAATTTTGCTTTCGAATTCATTGAACGCCTCTCGCATAGCCCTCCTCACACTACATTTCACTTCGCGTAATTTTTGTTTGTCTGCAAGGCTTTGGCTATGTTTATGTTTGCTGTGAAGTTCCCTTTGCTTCCGCAGCAGTTTCATAACTCGGTTGTTGTACCACGGTGGCTCTTTTCCATCTCTTACGATCTTGCTTGGCACATACTCATCTAACGCATATTGTACGATGGTTTTGAACTTTGTCCACTGATCCTCAACACTATCTGTACTTGAGACAAAACTTTTGTGTTGAGCCGTCAGGTACTCTGTAATCTGCCTTTTGTCACTTTTGCTAAACAGAAAAATCTTCCTACCTTTTTTAATATTTCTATTTACGGCTGAAATCATCGATGCAGTAACCGCTTTATGATCGCTGATTCCCTGTTCTGCGTTAACTGTTTCAAATAGTTCGGGTCTGCTTGTCACCAGAAGGTCTAATATGTTATCGCCACGAGTCGGTTCTCTGTTTAACTGCTCAAGGTAGTTTCCAGATAAAGCACTTTAAAAAATTTCACTGGATTCTTTGTCCCTGCCACCCGTTATGAACGTTTGAGTCTCCCAGTCTATATCCGGCAAATTAAAATCTCCACCCAGAACTATAACATGGTGGGGAAATCTACTCGAAATATTATCCAAATTATCCTTCAGGTGCTCAGCCACAACAGCTGCTGAGCCAGGGAGCCTATAGAGACATCCAATTACCATGTGTGAGCCTGCTTTAACCGTGACCTTCACCCAAATTATTTCACATTTCGGATCTCCGTCAATTTCCTTCGATAGTATTGCACTTCTTATCGCTATAAACACGCCTCTCCCTTCACTGTCCAACCTGTCTCTGCGGTATACATTCCAATCTGTGTTTAGGATTTCATTACTGTTTACTTCTGGTTTCAGCCAACTTTCTGTTCCTAGTACTATATGGGTATTGTGACCATTTATTAATGAGAGCAGTTCTGGGACCTTTCTATAGACGCTCCTGCAGTTTAGTATTAGCACATTAATATTGTTATTCCCTGTTGCATTCTGCCTACTCCTACCTTGCCGCGTCTCAGGAGGCATCTTGTCGGGCCTAGGGAGGGAATTCTCTAACCTAAAAAACCAACATGTGCACTCCACACGTACTCCGCTACCCTTGTAACCGCTTCCGGCGTGTAGTGCACGCCTGACCTATTCAGAGGGATCCTACATTTCTCCACCCGATAGCGGAGGTCGAGAAATTTGCACCCCAGATCTCCGCAGAATCGTCTGAGCCTCTGGTTTAAGCCTTCCACTCGGCTCCAAACCAGAGGACTGCGATCGATTTTGGGAACGATTCTACAAATAGTTAGCTCTGATTCCACCCCTCGAGCGAGGCTTTCCGCCTTTACCAATTCCGCCAACCGCCTGTACGAACTGAGGATGACCTCTGAATCCAGACGGTAGGAGTCATTGATGCCGACATGAGCAACAATTTGCAGTTGGGTGCACCCAGTGCTCTCTATCGCCGCCGGCAGGGTCTCCTCCACATCTCGGATGAGACCCCCCGGCAAGCAGACAGAGTGAACACTGGCCTTCTTCCCCGACCTTTCCGCTCTTCCCCTAAGGGGCTCCATCACCCGCCTAACGTTGGAGCTCCCAATAACTAATAAACCCCTCCCCCCCGTGTGCCTGCTCGGACCTTGCTGAAGGAGCGGCCACATGTCCACTCACAGGCAGAGCGGGCGATGCCACACGGCCAGCCTCCACATTGACCCTCCGCCTCGTGCGCCGTGAACGCCGCTGAACCCGCCACTCCCCTTGGGGAGAGGGTGGCCCAACCGCGCCCGGTACCCGCGAAGATGTCTCGACAGCAGGGACAGTGGGTGAAGCATGTAACACCTGGGGTGTACCATGCGACGCACCAGACTCCCCACTGCCGCTACACTCTGAGGCATCAGCCTGAAGACCGCTGACCGCGGCCATCAACACGTTCAGCTGTTCGCGAACAGTGGCCAGCTCCTCCTGCGTCCATACACAGCAGTCACACATCCTATCCATCCTAAGAAATCAGTTTACTGTAGAGAGTTAATCAACTTTTAACTAGACGGCTAATTCACTAAAGGCGGCTGACTAAACTGACTAAACTGTGGTTGCCAGCCACTTCTTGTAGAAAACAATGAAAATAGCACTACCTGTCTCTGGACTGTATTGAAAACAAACACTAGCACTACTGGCACTATCCTTGCATTATTCTCAAATTTTTGTTATTTTCGGAAAGACTCGGCACCTGACGGCAGCGAGTTTAGCTTACGTTTCATCGATGAAAGCCATCACTACTAAAAAAAAGGACTCATATTCTAGTAGCCAATCTATCTTACCAGTATGTCAGATATAAAAGATTCTTAAAGTACGTTCTAGAAACGTAGGGATGGCTCCTTACTCTAGCGCAGAATTTGTTTTCTGTCGGATAGCCGTCGTTCAGGTAGCATTTCTCATGCAATCTCACAGCAAAAGCTCACATATTTTCCCAGAGTGATACTCAAAAGCTTGATTCCGTGTTATTCTCGTAGCATCGACTACACGTATCCAATGGTGGTTAGCGAAGCTTTGAAAAATCCATATTTCAAACTGTGATATGTAAACCTTCACAGCAGGAAGCAAGGTAGCATTTCTCATGCAATCTCACCGCAAAAGCTCACATATTTCCCCAGAGTGATACTCAAAAGCTTGATTCCGTGTTAGTCTCGTAGCACCGACGTATCCAGTGGTGGTTCGCAAAGCCCTGGAAAATCCATATTTCAAACTCTGATATGTAAACCTTCACAGCAGGAAATTCCTTATGTCTTAAAATACTACCTGCTGTTACGTGGAGGTGGAATTATTTTTTGGTAGAAAATGTGTTTCGTCCTCATCTGTGATAAGCATCTTCAAGGAGTTTTTGTAGTTTGCATGACTGATTTACATTATAGTTTGCTGCCGACTGTAGGTGTGATTTGGACATTCTTAGGAACAACAAGAACCCCTTGAAAACGTTCTCAATTCATACGGACGAAACATTCGGTTCCTGCAATAAGTTCGTTCCACCATGGCATAATAGCCCGGGTTATTTTAAAAAGTTTAAATACTAAGTTGTTGCAGACATGTGGATACTAGCAGCTTACCTTCGTTGGCAGCACCATGCGCTGTTTACAGTAGATAACCACAAAAGTAGCGTACCATCACCTCAAAAATGCAAATCTTATCTTCTTCATGAAGTCCACACACATCATTTTTGCACGTTATCAGTATCATTCTCCAGCCATTATTGCATAACGGGACAAGATATCTTCACTTGAATGGAATTCATTATCTGTGATTCTTTTAGCAAGTTCTGGAATGAAACATTCGAGACTACACTTTCTCCAGAATACACACGTAGTAAAAGAGGCTGTAGGTAAAGATGGTAAATCCTTCCGGATGCCATGAAGGGTACAGGGTGCACCCATCTGCAGGTGGTCGCTCATGTCAGCACCAATGATGTGTGTCGCTATGGATCGGAGGAAATCCTCTCTGGCTTCCGGCGGTTATCTGATTTGGTGAAGACTGCCAGTCTCGCTAGTGGAAAGAAAGCAGAGCTCACCACCTTCAGCATCGTCCACAAGACTGACTGCAGACCTTTGGTAGAGAGCCGAGTTGAGGGTCTTAATCAGAGGCTGAGACGGTTCTGCGGTCGTGTGGGCTGCAGATTCCTCGACTTGCGCCATAGCGTGGCGGGGTTTCGGGTTCCGCTGGATAGATCAGGAGTCCACTACACACAGCAGGCGGCTACACGGGTAGCAGGGGTTGTGTGGCGTGGACTGGGCGATTTTTTAGGTTAGATGGCCTCGGGAAAGTACAGAAAGGGCAGCAGCCTCAAAGGGTGCGGGGCAAAGTCAGGACATGCGGGGACCAAGCAGCAATCGGTATTGTAATTGTAAACTGTCGAAGCTGCGTTGGTAAAGTACCGGAAATTCAAGCGCTGATAGAGAGCACCGAAGCTGAAATCGTTATAGGTACGGAAAGCTGGCTGAAGCCAGAGATAAATTCTGTCGAAATTTTTACAAAGGTACAGACGGTGTTTAGAAAGGATATATTGCATGCAACAGGTGGTGGCGTGTTTGTCGCTGTTCGTAGTAGTTTATCCTGTAGTGAAGTAGAAGTGGGTAGTTCCTGTGATTTATTATAGGTGGAAATTACACTCAACAACCGAACTAGGTTAATAATTGGCTCCTTTTACCGACCTCCCGACTCAGCAGCATTAGTGACAGAACAACTGAGAGAAAATCTCGAATACATTTCACATAAATTTTCTCAGCATGTTATAGTGTTAGGTGGAGATTTCAATTTACCAGATGTAGACTGGGACACTCAGATGTTTAGGACGGGTGGTAGGGACAGAGCATCGAGTGACATTATACTGAGTGCACTATCCGAAAATTACCTTGAGCAATTAAACAGAGAACCGACTCGCGGAGATAACATCTTGGACCTACCGATAACAAACAGACCCGAACTTTTCGCCTCTGTACGCGCAGAACAGGGAATCAGTGATCACAAGGCCGTTGCAGCATCCCTGAATATGGGAGTAAATAGGAATATAAAAAAAGGGAGGAAGTTTATCTGTATAGCAAGAGTAATAGAAGCCAGATTTCAGACTACCTAACAGATCAAAACGAAAATTTCTGTTCCGACACTGACAATGTTTGTAAGTAGGCTGTTTAGGTTTTTATGTTGGTAACGCCATGTAGCGCTCTATATGAAAATCACTGACTGTGCTGTGTGAAGGCTGTGGTTGGTTTGCATTGTTGGAGCAATATTCGCCATTGTAGTGTTGGGCAGTTGGTTGTTAACAGCGCGTACCGTTGTACAGTTGGAGGTGAGCCGCCAGCAGTGGTGGATGTGGGGTGTGAGATGGCGGAGATTTGAGAGCGGATGATCTGGACAGAAACAGTAAATTTGTAAGACTGGATATCATGAACTGATATATATTATGACTTTTGAACACTATTAAGGTAAATACATTGTTTGTTCTCTATCAAAATCTTTCATTTGCTAACTATGCCTGTCAGTAGTTAGTGCCTTCTGTAGTTTGAATCTTTTATTTAGCTGGCAGTAGTGGCGCTCGCTGTATTTCAGTAGCTAGAGTAACGAAGATTTTTGTGAGGTAAGTAATTTGTGAAAGATATAGGTTAATGTTAGTCAGGGCCATTCTTTTGTAGGGATTATTGAAAGTCAGATTCCGTTGCGCTAAAAATATTGTGTGTCAGTTTATGCATAGTCATGTATGATTTTTCTAAGGGGACGTTTCATGTTGAGTGTGTATGGAAAAAGTTCAAGGCAATCGTAAAATGCGTTTTAGACAGGTACGTGCCGAGTAAAACTGTGAGGGACGGGAAAAACCCACCGTGATTCAACAACAAAGTTAGGGAACTGCTGCGAAAGCAAAGAGAGCTTCACTCCAAGTTTAAACGCAGCCAAAACCTCTCAGACAAACAGAAGCTAAACGATGTCAAACTTAGCGTAAGGAGGGCTATGCGAGAAGCGTTCAGTGAATTCGAAAGTAAAATTGTATGTACTGACTTGACAGAAAATCCTAAGAAGTTCTGGTCTTACGTTAAATCAGTAAGTGGCTCGAAACAGCATATCCAGACACTCTGGGATGGTGATGGCATTGAGACAGATGATGACACGCGTAAAGCTGAAATACTAAACACCTTTTTCCAAAGCTGTTTCACAAAGGAGGACCGCACTGCAGTTCCTTCTCTAAATCCTCGCACAAACGAAAAAATGGCTGACATCGAAATAAGTGTCCAAGGAATAGAAAAGCAACTGAAATCACTCAACAGAGGAAAGTCCACTGAACCTGACGGGATACCAATTCCATTCTACACAGAGTACGCGAAAGAACTTGCCCCCTTTTAACAGACGTGTATCGCAAGTCTCTAGAGGAACGGAAGGTTCCAGATGATTGGAAAAGAGCACAGGTAGTCCCAGTCTTCAGGAAGGGTCGCCGAGCAGATGCGCAAAAGTATAGACCTACATCTCTGACATAGATCTGTTGTAGAATTTTAGAAAATGTTTTTTGCTCGCGTATCATGTCATTTCTAGAAACCCAGAACCTACTCTGTAGGAATCAACATGGATTCCGGAAACAGCGATCGTGTGAGACCCAACTCGCTTTATTTGTTCATGAGACCCAGAAAATATTAGATACAGGCTCCCAGGTAGATGCCATTTTCCTTGACTTCCGGAAGGCGTTCGATACAGTTCCGCACTGCCGCCTGATAAACAAAGTAAGAGCCTACGGAATATCAGACCAGCTGTGTGGCTGGATTGAAGAGTTTTTAGCAAACAGAACACAGCATGTTCTTCTCAACCAAGAGACGTCTACAGACGTTAAAGTAAGTTATGGCGTGCCACAGGGGAGTGTTATGGGACCATTGCTTTTCACGATGTATGTAAATGACCTAGTAGATAGCGTCGGAAGTTTCATGCGGCTTTTCGCGGGTGATGCTGTAGTATACAGAGATGTTGCAGCATTAGAAAATTGCAGCGAAATGCAGGAAGATCTGCAGCGGATAGCCACTTGGTGCAGGGAGTAGCAACTGACCCTTAACATAGACAAATACACAGAAAGAAGGATCCTTTATTGTATGATTATATGATAGCGGAACAAACACTAGTAGCAGTTACTTCTGTAAAATATCTGGGAGTATGCGTGCGGAACGATTTGAAGTGGAATGATCATATAAAATTAATTGTTGGTAAGGCAGGTGCCAGGTTGAGATTCATTGGAGAGTCCGTAGAAAATGTAATCCAACAACAAAGGAGGTGGCTTACAAAACACTCGTTCGACCTATACTTGAGTATTGCTCATCAGTGTGGGATATGTACCAGGTCGGGTTGACAGAGGAGATAGAGAAGATCCAAAGAAGAGCGGCGCGTTTCGTCACAGGGTTATTTGGTAACCGTGATAGCGTTACGGAGATGTTTAGCAAACTCAAGTGGCAGACTCTGCAAGAGAGGCGCCCTGCATCGCGGTGTAGCTTGCTGTCCAGGTTTCGAGAGGGTGCGTTTCTGGACGAAGTATAGAATATATTGCTTCCCCCTACTTATACCCCCGAGGAGATCACGAACATAAAATTAGAGAGATTCGAGCGCGCACGGAGGCTTTCCGGCAGTCGTTCTTCCCGCAGACCCTACGCGACTGGAACGGGAAAGGGAGGTAATGAGAGTGACACGTAAAGTGCCCTCCGCCACACACTGTTAGGTGGCTTGCGGAGTATAAATGTAGATGTAGATGTAGATCATGTCGTCAGTGCAAGACGAAAAGCATTAGCGGGCATTTTCTTAATCAAAGCAAATCCGAAATTTCAGCTTCAAATGTCACCAACTACGGCAGCATACATCAGTTTCCGTAATGCTTAATGGTATACTTCAAGCGTTAGTGATACTTTTAGATGCAGTGATATTCGTATACTTATCAAGAGCATGTATCAGAATTCATTTCGGTAGCTGTGATATTTTATGATGCCACAGCATCGATTGCTGATTCAGCCCAACATTAAAGAAAGAAACCAACTTTTCAAGTGTTGGAGGAGAGATCATAGCAAGATTTCGATATCACTCACACGGATGTGATTACCTGTATTTTTTAAAAACCTATAAACATTTGTTGTAACCAGTTAACGTACGGTTTTCAGTAATTCAGTTTCCCGGCAACAATTCAGTGCAATGCTCTCACAGGCATTTTGATTAAAGGTGAAGCAATTATTTGCCTGTATTTTCATCTTCTTATTTAATTAACAAGTGAAAAATTGGCGCAGCTTAATTTGTTCTCTAATAATCCACGTGAAGTCCGCAAACTATTTGAAGTAGTAGACAAAGGAACACGACGTAGCCGGCCGAAGTGGCCGTGCGGTTAAAGGCGCTGCAGTCTGGAACCGCAAGACCGCTACGGTCGCAGGTTCGAATCCTGCCTCGGGCATGGATGTTTGTGATGTCCTTAGGTTAGTTAGGTTTAACTAGTTCTAAGTTCCAGGGGACTAATGACCTCAGCAGTTGAGTCCCACAGTGCTCAGAGCCATTTTTTTGAACACGACGTAAATTTGAACTCCCCTAATAATAATGAATAAGTTGGATAGAATGAATAAATGAAATACTGATATTAATCTCTAGACATGGAACAAGGCATCTCTCATTTAACCTTGGTCACATAGACGATCTGTCTATAAAGCAGAAAAACCTGCGAATTAAATATTAATTCAATGTTCACATGGAAGCTATGAGCTCACTATAAACTACTTTAGAAACACAGCATAGAAAAAAGTCGTCGGTATCGTGTAGCCTCTGGCCTCAGCAAGCCCATACACAGGGGTGAAGTTTGTTGGACGTCTATTCAAGCATGCTGCACAAACTCTGCCGCACTGGAACCACACTGGTCAAATAGCTACCCCTCCAGTGTGTAGATGTTCACTGACGTGACAGAAGTCACACAATATCCTAATATCGTATCGGAGCTCGTTTTACCTGTGTTCGTGCAGCAACTCGACGTGACATGGACTCAAGAAATCGTTGGAAAACCCTTGCACAAATACACTCCTGGAAATGGAAAAAAGAACACATTGACACCGGTGTGTCAGACCCACCATACTTGCTCCGGACACTGCGAGAGGGCTGTACAAGCAATGATCACACGCACGGCACAGCGGACACACCAGGAACCGCGGTGTTGGCCGTCGAATGGCGCTAGCTGCGCAGCGTTTGTGCACCGCCGCCGTCAGTGTCAGCCAGTTTGCCGTGGCATACGGAGCTCCATCGCAGTCTTTAACACTGGTAGCATGCCGCGACAGCGTGGACGTGAACCGTATGTGCAGTTGACGGACTTTGAGCGAGGGCGTATAGTGGGCATGCGGGAGGCCGGGTGGACGTACCGCCGAATTGCTCAACACGTGGGGCGTGAGGTCTCCACAGTACATCGATGTTGTCGCCAGTGGTCGGCGGAAGGTGCACGTGCCCGTCGACCTGGGACCGGACCGCAGCGACGCATGGATGCACGCCAAGACCGTAGGATCCTACGCAGGGCCGTAGGGGACCGCACCGCCACTTCCCAGCAAATTAGGGACACTGTTGCTCCTGGGGTATCGGCGAGGACCATTCGCAACCGTCTCCATGAAGCTGGGCTACGGTCCCGCACACCGTTAGGCCGTCTTCCGCTCACGCCCCAACATCGTGCAGCCCGCCTCCAGTGGTGTCGCGACAGGCGTGTATGGAAGGACGAATGGAGACGTGTCGTCATCAGCGATGAGAGTCGCTTCTGCCTTGGTGCCAATGATGGTCGTATGCGTGTTTGGCGCGGTGCAGGTGAGCGCCACAATCAGGACTGCATACGACCGAGGCACACAGGGCCAACACCCGGCATCATGGTGTGGGGAGCGATCTCCTACACTGGCCGTACACCACTGGTGATCGTCGAGGTGACGCTGAATAGTGCACGGTACATCCAAACCGTCATCGAACCCATCGTTCTACCATTCCTAGATCGGCAAGGGAACTTGCTGTTCCAACAGGACAATGCACGTCCGCATGTATCCCGTGCCACCCAACGTGCTCTAGAAGGTGTAAGTCAACTACCCTGGCCAGCAAGATCTCCGGATCTGTCCCCCATTGAGCATGTTTGGGACTGGATGAAGCGTCGTCTCACGCGGTCTGCACGTCCAGCACGAACGCTGGTCCAACTGAGGCGCCAGGTGGAAATGGCATGGCAAGCCATTCCACAGGACTACATCCAGCATCTCTATGATCGTCTCCATGGGAGAATAGCAGCCTGCATTGCTGCGAAAGGTGGATATACACTGTACTAGTGCCGACATTGTGCATGCTCTGTTGCCTGTGTCTATGTGCCTGTGGTTCTGTCAGTGTGATCATGTGATGTATCTGACCCCAGGAATGTGTCAATAAAGTTTTCCCTTCCTGGGACAATGAATTCACGGTGTTCTTATTTCAATTTCCAGGAGTGTATAAATGTTGGATGGGATTCATGTCGGGCGATCTGGGTGGCCAAACCATTGCTCAAATTGTCCAGAACGTTCTTACAACCATTCGCGAACAACTGTGGCTCTTTGACATGGCACAATTTCCAAAATAAAAATTCCATCGTTGTTTGGAACATGACGTTCATGAATGGCTGCAAATTGTCTCCAAGTAGCCTAACATCCAAAGGACACAGTCCATTCCATGAAAACACAAGTCACACCATTATGGAGCCACCACCAGCTTGCGCAGTACGTTGTTGACAACTTGAGCCCATGGCTTCGTGTGGTCTACGCCACACTCGAACTGTACCATAAGCTCTTACCAGCTGAAATACGTGGGTCATCTGACCACGCCACGATTTTCCAGTCGCCTAGGGTCCAAGCAATATGGTCACATTCGCAGGAGAGGTGTTGTAGGCGATGTCGTGGTGTTAGCAAAGGTACTGCCTCAGTCGACTGCTCCCATACCCCAGTAACGCTTCCGCACTGTCCTAGCAGATACGCTCGTCGTACGTCCCACGTGATTTCTGCTGTTATTTCACAGCCTGTCTGTCTGTTAGCACCTCCCCCCATGAGCCATGGACCTTGGCGTTGGTGGGGAGGCTTGCGTGCCTCAATGATACAGATAGCCGTACCGTAGGTGCAACCACAATGAAGGGGTATCTGTTGAGAGGCCAGACAAACGTGTGGTTCCTGAAGAGGGGCACCAGCCTTTTCACTAGTTGCAGGGGCAACAGTCTGGATGATTGACTGATCTGGCCTTGTAACACTAACCAAAACAGCCTTGCTGTGCTGGTACTGCGAACGGCTGAGAGCAAGGGGAAACTACAACCGTAATTTTTCCTGAGGGCATGCTGCTTTACTGCATGGTTAAATTATGATGGCGTCCTCTTGGGTAAAATAATCCGGAGGTAAAATAGTCCCCCATTCGCATCTCCAGGCGGGGACAACTCAAGAGGACGTCGTTATCAAGAGAAAAGAAACTGGCATTCTACGGATCGGAGCGTGTAATGTCAGATCCCTTAATCGGGCAGGAAGGTTAGAAAATTTAAAACGGGAAATGGATAGGTTAAAGTTAGATATAGTGGGAATTAGTGAAGTTCGGTGGCAGGAGGAACAAGACTTCTGGTCAGGTGAGTACAGGGTTATAAATACAAAATCAAATAGGGGTAATGCAGGAGTAGGTTTAATAATGAATAAAAAATAGGAGTGCGGGTAAGCTACTACAAACAGCATAGTGAACGTATTATAGTGGCCAAGATAGACACGAAGTCCATGCCTACTACAGTAGTACAAGTTTATATGCCAACTAGCTCTGCAGATGACGAAGAAATTGAAGAAATGTAAGATGAGATAAAAGAAATTATTCAGGTAGTGAAGGGAGACGAAAATTTAATAGTCATGGGTGACTGGAATTCGACAGTAGGAAAAGGGAGAGAAGGAAACATAGTGGGTGAATATGGATTGGGGCTAAGAAATGAAAGAGGAAGCCGTCTGTTAGAATTTTGCACAGAGCATAACTTAATCATAGCTAACACTTGGTCCAAGAATCATAAAAGAAGGTTGTATACATGGAAGAATCCTGGAGATACTAAAAGGTATCAGATAGATTATATAATGGTAAGACAGAGATTTAGGAACCAGGTTTTAAATTGTAGGACATTTCCAGGGGCAGATGTGGACTCTGACCACAATCTATTGGTTATGAACTGTAGATTAAAACTGAAGAAATTGTAAAAAGGTAGGAATTTAAGGAGATGGGACCTGGATAAACTGACTAAACCAGAGGTTGTACAGAGTTTCAGGAGCATAAGGGATAATTGACAGGAAGGGGGAAAGAAATGCAGTAGAAGAAGAATGGGTAGCTCTGAGGGATGAAATAGTGAAGGCAGCAGAGGATCAAGTAGGTAAAAAGACGAGTGCTAGTAGAAATCCTTGGGTAACAGAAGAAATATTGAATTTAATTGATGAAAGGAGAAAATATAAAAATGCAGTAAATGAAGCAGGCAAAAAGGAATACAAACGTCTCAAAAATGAGATCGACAGGAAGTGCAAAATGGCTAAGCAGGCATGGCTAGAGGACAAATGTAATGATGTGGAGGCTTATCTCACTAGGGTAAGGCAGCCTACAGGAAAATTAAACAGACCTTTGGAGGAAAGAGAGCCACTTGCATGAATATCAAGAGCTCAGATGGAAACCCAGTTCTAAGCAAAGAGGGGAAAGCAGAAAGGTGGAATGAGTATATAGAGAGTGTATACAAGGGCGGTGTAGTTGAGGACAATATTATCGAAATGGAAGAGGATGTAGATGAAGATGAAATGTGAGATACGATACTGCGTGAAGAGTTTGACAGAGCACTGAAAGACCTGAGTCGAAACAAGGCCCCAGGAGCAGACAACATTCCATTAGAAGTACTGACGGCCTTGGGAGAGTCAGTCCTGACAAAACTCTACTATCTGGTGAGCAAGATGTACGAGACAGGCGAAATACCCTCAGACTTCAAGAAGAATATAATAATTCCAATCCCAAAGGAAGCAGGTGTTGACAGATGTGAAAATTACCGAACTATCAGTTTAATAAGTCACAGCTGCAAAATACTAACACGAATTATTTACAGACGAATGGAAAAACTGGTAGAAGCCGACCTCGGGGAAGATCAGTTTGGATTCCGTAGAAATGTTGGAACACGTGAGGCAATACTGACCTTACGACTTATCTTAGAAGAAAGATTAAGGAAAGGCAAACCTACGTTTCTAGCATTTGTAGACTTAGAGAAAGCTTTTGACAATGTTGACTGGAATAGTCTCTTTCAAATTCTAAAGGTGGCAGGGGTGAAATACAGGGAGCAAAAGGCTATTTACAATTTGTACAGATACCAGATGGCAGTTATAAGAATAGAGGGACATGAAAGGGAAGCAGTGGTTGGGAAGGGAGTGAGGGTTGTAACCTCTCCCCGATGTTATTTAACCTGTATATTGAGCAAGCAGTAAAGGAAACAAAAGAAAAATTTGGAGTAGGTATTAAAATCCAGGGAGAAGAAATAAAAACTTTGAGGTTCGCCGATGGCATTGTAATTCTTTCAGAGACAGCAAAGAACTTGGAAGAGCAGTTGAATGGAATGGACAGTGTCTTGAAAGGAGGATATAAGATGAACATCAACAAAAGCAAAACAAGGATAATGGTTGGTTCAAATGGCTCTGAGCACTATGGGACTCAACATCTTAGGTCATAAGTCCCCTAGAACTTAGAACTACTTAAACCTAACTAACCTAAGGACATCACACACACCCACGCCCGAGGCAGGATTCGAACCTGCGACCGTAGCAGTTCCGCGGTTCCGGACTGCAGCGCCAGAACCGCTAGACCACCGCGGCCGGCCAAGGATAATGGAATGTAGTCGAATTAAGTCGGGTGATGCTGAGGGAATTAGATTAGGAAATGAGACACTTAAAGTAGTAAAGGAGTTTTGCTATTTGGGGAGTAAAGTAACTGATGATGGTCGAAGTAGAGAGGATATAAAATGTAGACTGGCAATGGCAAGGAATGTGTTTCTGAAGAAGAGAAATTTGTTAACATCGAGTATAGATTTAAGTGTCAGGAAGTCGTTTCTGAAAGTATTTGTATGGAGTGTAGCCATGTATGGAAGTCAAATATGGACAATAAATAGTTTGGACAAGAAGAGAATAGAAGCTTTCGAAATGTGGTGCTACAGAAGAATGTTGAATATTAGGTGGGTAGATCACGTAAGTAATGAGGAGGTATTGAACAGGTTGAGGGAGAAGAGAAGTTTGTGGCAATACTTGACAGGGAGAAGGGACCGGTTGGTAGGACATGTTCTGAGGCAACAAGGGATCACAAATTTAGCATTGCAGGGCAGCGTGAAGGGTAAAAATCGTAGAGGGAGACCAAGAGATGAATACACTAAGCAGATTCAGAAGGATGTAGGTTGCAGTAAGTACTGGGAGACGAAGAACCTTGCACAGGTAGAGTAGCATGGAGAGCTGCATCAAACCCGTCTCAGGACTGAAGACCACAACAACAACAACAACTGTCTGTTAGCACTGACAACTCTAAGCAAATGCCGCTGGTGAGGTCGTAAAATTAAGGCCGTCGGCCACTGCATTGTCCATGGTGAGAGGTGAAGCCTGCAATTTGGTACTCTCAGCATACTCTTCATACTGTGGATTTGTGGATTTCGACTTCCCTAACCATTTCAGAAATGAGAAGTTCCACGCATGTACCTCCGACTACCATTCGCGTTCAAAGCCTTTTAATCCCCGTCGTGCGGCCATATCACGTCGTAAACCATTTCACATGAATCATCTGAGAGCAAATGACAGCTCCGCCAATGCACCGCTTTTATACTTTGTGTACGCGATTACCGCCATCTATATACACTCCTGGAAATGGAAAAAAGAACACATTGACACCGGTGTGTCAGACCCACCATACTTGCTCCGGACCCTGCGAGAGGGCTGTACAAGCAATGATCACACGCACGGCACAGCGGACACACCAGGAACCGCGGTGTTGGCCGTCGAATGGCGCTAGCTGCGCAGCATTTGTGCACCGCCGCCGTCAGTGTCAGCCAGTTTGCCGTGGCATACGGAGCTCCATCGCAGTCTTTAACACTGGTAGCATGCCGCGACAGCGTGGACGTGAACCGTATGTGCAGTTGACGGACTTTGAGCGAGGGCGTATAGTGGGCATGCGGGAGGCCGGGTGGACGTACCGCCGAATTGCTCAACACGTGGGGCGTGAGGTCTCCACAGTACATCGATGTAGTCGCCAGTGGTCGGTGGAAGGTGCACGTGCCCGTCGACCTGGGACCGGACCGCAGCGACGCATGGATGCACGCCAAGACCGTAGGATCCTACGCAGGGCCGTAGGGGACCGCACCGCCACTTCCCAGCAAATTAGGGACACTGTTGCTCCTGGGGTATCGGCGAGGACCATTCGCAACCGTCTCCATGAAGCTGGGCTACGGTCCCGCACACCGTTAGGGCGTCTTTCGCTCACGCTCCAACATCGTGCAGCCCGCCTCCAGTGGTGTCGCGACAGGCGTGAATGGAGGGACGAATGGAGACGTGTCGTCTTCAGCGATGAGAGTCGCTTCTGCCTTGGTGCCAATGATGGTCGTATGCGTGTTTGGCGCCGTGCAGGTGAGCGCCACAATCAGGACTGCATACGACCGAGGCACACAGGGCCAACACCCGGCATCATGGTGTGGGGAGCGATCTCCTACACTGGCCGTACACCACTGGTGATCGTCGAGGGGACACTGAATAGTGCACGGTACATCCAAACCGTCTTCGAACCCATCGTTCTACCATTCCTAGACCGGCAAGGGAACTTGCTGTTCCAACAGGACAATGCACGTCCGCATGTATCCCGTGCCACCCAACGTGCTCTAGAAGGTGTAAGTCAACTACCCTGGCCAGCAAGATCTCCGGATCTGTCCCCCATTGAGCATGTTTGGGACTGGATGAAGCGTCGTCTCACGCGGTCTGCACGTCCAGCACGAACGCTGGTCCAACTGAGGCGCCAGGTGGAAATGGCATGGCAAGCCGTTCCACAGGACTACATCCAGCATCTCTACGATCGTCTCCATGGGAGAATAGCAGCCTGCATTGCTGCGAAAGGTGGATATACACTGTACTAGTGCCGACATTGTGCATGCTCTGTTGCCTGTGTCTATGTGCCTGTGGTTCTGTCAGTGTGATCATGTGATGTATCTGACCCCAGGAATGTGTCAATAAAGTTTCCCCTTCCTGGGACAATGAATTCACGGTGTTCTTATTTCAATTTCCAGGAGTGTATGTGCACATTGCTGTTTCATGTCTTCCGGCACTTCAGCATATTTTCGCTGTGCAGCCAAAGAGTGCTGCATTCATAGGAGGTGAAACCGGCGGATAATGTTTTTCTGCACCTTGGCAGCCAGTGATATGTCTGCGTAAAGATAGACTATGTGATCAAAAGTATCCGGACACCCACAAAAAATACTTTTTTCGTATTATATGCATTGTGCTGCCACCTACTGCCAGGTACTCTATATCAGCGACCTCAGTAGTCATCAAACATCGTGTCAGAGCAGAAGGGGCGCCCCGCGGATGACACGGACTTCGAAAGTGGTCAGGTGATTGGGTGTCACTTGTGTCATACATCTGTACGCGAGATTTCCACACTTCTAAACATTTATAGGTTCACTGTTTCCGATGTGATAGTGAAGAGGAAACGTGATGGGACAGGTACAACACAATAGCGTATGGGACCTCGTCTGTTAACTGATAGAGACCGCCAACAGTTGAAGAGGGTCTTAATGTGTAGTAGGCAGACATCTGCCCAGACCATCACGATCCGCTGCAAGTACTATGACAGTTAGGTGCGAGGTGAGACGACTTGGATTTCATGGTGGAGCATCTGCTCATAAGCCACACACAACGCCGGTAAATGCTAGACAACGCCTCGCTTGGTGCCAGTCGCTTGAACATTGGACGACTGAACAGTGGAAAAACGTTGTTTGGAGTGACGAATCACGGCACACGATGTGGTGATACGATGGCAGGTTGTGGGTATGGCGAATGCCCTGTGAACTTCTTCCGCCGGCGTGTGTAGTGCCAACAGTAAAATTCGAAGACGGTGGTGTTATGGTGTGGTCGTGCTTTTCACGGAGGGGGCTTGCACCCTTTGTTGTTTTGCGTGGCACTATCACACCATAGGCGTACATTGATGTTTTAAGCACATTCTTGCATCCCCCTGTTGAAGAGCAATTCGGGGACGGCGATTGAATCTTTCAACACGATTGAGCACCTGTTCATAATGCACGGCGAGTGGCGGAGTGGTTTCACGACAATAACATCTCTGTAATGGACTGGGCTGCATGTAGTCATCATCTGAATCCTACAGAACATCTTTGGGATGTTTTGGAACGCCGGCTTCGTGCCAGGCCTCACCGATTGACATGGATACCTCTCCTCAGTGCAGCACTCCGTGAAGAATGGGCTGCCATTCCCCAAGAAATCTTCCAGCACCTGACTGAACGTATGCCTGTGAGAGTGGAAGCTCTCATCAAGGCTAAGGGTGGGGAAACACCATACTGAATTCCTGCATTACCGATGGAGGGCGCCACATCTTGTAAGTCATTTTCAGCCAGGTGTCCGAATACATTTGATCACATAGTGAAAATTATTGGAAAGGCGGTTTCTAATGAATGGCTTTCAACTCCCCTTTGAATGTCTGATGCCAACTCCCGAAGCTAAAATTCCTTTGGCCACCACAGTGCAATAAAATTCTTTCCCCGTGGTCGATGTGCATTACTTATAATTTCCAGGCATGTGCAGTCGGCCGGAATGGCCGAGCGGTTCTAGGCGCTTCAGTCTGGAACCGCACGACCGCTACAGTTGCAGGTTCGAATCCTGCCTCGGGCATGGATGTGTGTGATGTCCTTAGGTTAGTTAGTTTTAAGTAGTTCTAAGTTCTAGGGGACTGTTGACCACAGATGTTAAGTCCTGTAGTGCTCAGAGCCATTTTGAACAACGTATGTGAATGCCAAGCAGTTTAAAGTGAACCAACTGCATAAAACTAGCTGTAAGCAAGGTAATTATCAGACAGATTCTGTGAAAAATCCACAAGCTTATCTTGACCCGGGTAGTGATTCAGTGGGTATGATTTTGTTGCGGGTGGTGTACTACTGCTTATCGCTGAACTTTTTATCGAGCCATGTTCGTGCAGGGTTATTACGGGACTGCAGCAGTCCTGCGCTCCGAAACACACATTAATGTACAACTCGTCCAGTGACTGCATTGATAAATGTATGATAAAATTCAGCAACAAACTTGGTTATTGTATTTCTACGTGTAATTGAGTAACTCAGTCCACAGCCACAGAGTTCAACCACCATGATAAAGGATAAATTAATAAGCACAGAAAGCTTTCGTTTGTAATGTAACGCTTAAAAGTAATTCGTGCAAGAAGGTAGCTTCAGGAAAAACAACTGATATTTTTAAGGAATCTATTACAAGAATGCAATACAGCATTTACTTTTCCTACTTAATCCCTCTCAATTTCTATGTTATTATGCCAGCGCTGAACAAGCTTCTCATTTCCATGTTTTGGAATCCACCTCGCAACACTTTCTTGAACACCAGTACATCATGAACTGTGTGGGGGGCTGAACGACACTAATGTTCAACGTTGCTGCAATGTACCCACCGTAATACATCTGTTTTTCCGTGTCAACTCTTCAACTCTCGTCGTGTTGCTCTCCGCGGTTGCACAGACAGATAGTCTTGAGTGTGCCGAACATGAAGTCCATGTGTTCCTGTAACTCGTCATCAAGTAATATAACCATTTCCACACATCTGAGGTCATCAGTCCCCTAGAACTTAGAACTACTTAAACCTAACTAACCTATGGAGATCACACACATCCATGCCCGAGGCAGGATTCGAACCTGCGACGGTAGCAGTCGCGCGGTTCCGGACTGAAGCGCCTAGAACCGCTCGGCCAACGCGGCCGGCTGACAGGTCCAGTTGGACCAGAGGATCCAGCCCAATACATGTAAACATACCCCACCAGCTTACAAAGTGAGTCGTTGACAACTTGGCTCCATAGCCTCGTGGGATCTGCCTCATATTCGAATCCTACCATCAGCTCTCGGTAACTGAAATCAGATCTCATCTATTAGCAAAGGCACTCGCATCTGCAGTCTGCTGACTTAGCCCATTAACACCATATTTCGCCACACTGTGCTGACGTATACACTCACTGTAGGCCGTACATTGATTTTTGCGGTTATTTCATGCAGTGTTGTTTATCTGTTAGCTCTGGAAACACTACGCAAACGCCGCTGCTCTCGGTCGTTAAGTGAAGGAAGCCCGTGGGCCACTGCATAGTCCGTGTCGAGAGGAAATGCCTGAAATTTGGTAGTCTTGATGCTGTGGATCTGAGAATAATAAATTCCCTACCGCTTTCCGGAGTGGGATGTCCCATGCGTCTAGCTCCTACTACCATTCCGCGTGTGTGTTAATTCCCGTTGTGCGGTCGTAATCATGTCGGAAACATGAACGCCCGACTACAAAATAGCAGCTCCGGCAATGCACTGCCCTTTTATACCTAGTGCAAGCGGTACTACCGCCATCTGTATATGCTCAAATTGCTATCCTACGGCCATTGTCACCACAGTGTATTTAGAGTTGCTTCTCGTACGTCAGCCTATAGACTGTCAATATAGCAGCAGATATGATCAGCGAATGCCTCACGGCGTTTGGAGAGGGATACCCGTGGTCTACGGGTAGTGTCTTTCATTAACAACCAAAATGTCGTTGGTCCTGCGTTCGAAACTTGCCACAACTTAAATTATGATTAATAATCAGCATTGGCGTCCGAAGACTTCCGGCATAAGACGTCACCCTCAATCTGCCAACGGCTTTGTCAAAGAGGGGCAAAGAGTGTGAAGTATCTGCGCTAACAGAATAGAAAAGCGGAACACAATTGATTGGACTCACCAAAACGAAACAGTAATACAATATCCAAAAGAACAACCGACTCGATCCCAACTGCGTATTGGCACAGATACTAAATAACAAATAATAATAATAAGAAAAAGACCAGACTCTTCGCAGGTTCGTCGACTATACCACGAGATCGGCCAGCTAGAAGAGGCGTCTGGCCGTGGCTGCCGGGGCAGCAGGAATGTATCCTTCGGAGCGGTGCATTGAACAGCCTTTTGCCGGCAGTTCGCCGCCTTGTAGAACCCGTTGGCGGTTGTATCTGCCGGGACTATACCACTGGCCATTAAAATTGCTACACCACAAAGATCACGTGCTACAGACGCGACATTTAACCGACAGGAAGAAGATGCTGTGATATGCAAATGATTAGCTTTTCAGAGCATTCACACAGGGTTGGCGCCGGTGCCGACACCGACAAAGTGCTGACATGAGGAAAGTTTCCAACCGATTCCTCATACACAAACAGTAGTTGGCCGGCGTTGTCTGGAGAAACGTTGTTGTGATTCCACGTGTAAGGAGGAGAAATGCGAATCATCACGTTTCCGACTTTGATAAAGGTCGGATTGTAGCCTATCGCTATTGCGTTTTATCGTATCGCGACATTGCTGCTAGCGTTGGTCGAGATCCACTGACTGTTAGCGGAATATGGAATCGGTGGGTTCAGGAGGGAAATACGGAACGCCGTGGTGGATCCCAACGGCCTCGTATCACTAGAAGTCGAGATGACAGGCATCTTTTCCGAATTACTGTAACGGATCGTGCAGCCACGTCTCGATCCATGAGTCAACAGATGGGGACGTTTGCAAGACAACAACCATCTGCACGAACAGTTCGACGACGTTTGCAGCAGCATGGGCTATCAGCTAAGAGACCATGGCTGCGGGTACCCTTGACGCTGCATCACAGACAGGAGCGCCTGCGATGGTGTACTCAACGACGAACCTGGGTGCACGAATGGCAAAACGTCATTTTTTCGGATGAATCCAGGTTCTGTTTACAGCATCATGATGGTCGCATCCGTGTTTGGCGACATCGCGGTGAACGCACATTGGAAGCGTGTATTCGTCATCGCCATACTGGCGTATCACCCGGCGTAATGGTATGGGATGCCATTGGTTACACGTGTCGGTCACCTCTTGTTCGCACTGACGGCACTTTGAACAGTGGACGTTACATTTCAGATGTGTTACTACCCGTGGCTCTACCCTTCATTCGATCATTGCGAAACCCTACATTTCAGCAGGATAATGAACAACCGCATGTTGCAGGTCCTGTACGGGCCTTTCTGGATACAGAAAATGTTCGACTGCTGCCCTGGTCAGCACATTCTCCAGATCTCTCACCAATTGAAAACGTCTGGTCAATGGTGGCCGAGCAACTGGCTCGTCATAATACGCCACTCACTACTCTTGATGAACTGTGGTATCGTGTTGGAGCTGCATGGGCAGCTGTACCTGTACACGCCATCCAGCCTCTGTTTGACTCAATGCCCAGGCGTATCAAGGCCGTTATTACGACCAGAGGTGGTTGTTCTGGGTACTGATTTCTCAGGATCTATGCACCCAAATTGCGTGAAAATGTAATCACACATCAGTTCTAGTATATTATATTTGTCCAATAAATACCCGTTTATAATCTGCATTTCTTCTTGGTGTAGCAGTTGTAATGGCCAGTAGTGTATTTGCGATCACGTGCCGTAGCGTAGCAAAGTAGTTCCTAGGCTAGGTGCGACCTCTGGTGAAGGCGTTCTGCAGGCTCCGTGAACGGGTAAAACGACAAGAGGATAACGTTCTACGAGTCAGTGTGTGGAATGACAACAGCTTGAGCATGATAGGGAAATTAGAAAATCTGGAAAGGGAAATGCAAAGGCTCAATCAAGATATAGTCGGAGTCAGTAAAGTTAAATGAAAAGAAGACAAGGGTTTCTGGTCAGATGAGTGCAGCATAATAACAACAGCAGCAAAAAACAGTATAACTGGAGTGGGATTCATTATGAAGGTAAGGCAGAGAGTGTGTTACTGTGAACAGTTCAGTGATACGTTTGTTGTTATCAGAATTGAGAGCAAATCAACTCCGACAACGATAGTTCAGGTATACAAGTCGACATCGCCAGCTGAAGATGAAGAGGTAGAGAAAGTGTATGAGGATATTGAAAAGGTAGTACAGTACATAATGCCAGATGAAAATCTAATAGTCTTGGGGGACTGGAATGCAGTTCTTGTGGAAGGAGTAGAAGAAACGGTTGCAGGAGAAGATGGTCTCGGGACAAGGAATCAGAAAGGAGAAAGACTGAGTTCTGTTCTTGCCGCAGTGGCAACACTGGTTCCCGTCAGATCACCGAAGCTAAGCAATGTCGGGCTGGGCTGGCTCTTGGATGGGTGACCATCCGGTCTGCCGAGCACTTTTGGCAAGCGGGGAACACTCAGCCTTTGTGAGGCAAACTGAGGAACTAATTGATTGAACAGTAGCGGCTCCAGTCTCGTTAACTGACATACGACCGGGAGAACAGTGTGCTGACGAAATGCATTCGATCCAGTGACGCTGTGGGCTGAAGATGACACGGCAGCCAATCGGTATCTTGGGCCTCCATGGACTGTTCGAACGGTGTTTAGTTTTGACAAACTAAATAGGGAATAGTCTGTTCAAGAATCACAAGAGAAGGACACTTGAAAATTTCAGTTAGATTACGTCATTGTGAGTCAGAGATTCCAAAATCAGGTACTGGACTGTAAGGCGACTTAGGATCAGATATAGAATCAGATCACACTCAATTAGTGATGAAGAGTAGGCTAAGCTTTCATAGATTACACGGGAAGAAACAATACGCAAAGAATCGGGGTACGGAAGTACTAAGGAATGAAAAGATACAGCAATAAGGAATAGCAGTGCATGTTGAAGAGGAATGGACATTCATAAAAAGGGCACTTACAGAAGTTGGAAACAAAAAGATAGATACAAAGAAGGTAACTGAGAAGAAACAGTGGGCAAGAGAAAAAAATACTTCAGCTGATCGATGAAAGAAGGAAGTACAAAAATGTTCAGGGAAATTCAGGAATTCAGAAATACAGGTGGCTGCGTAATAAAATAAATAGGAAGTGCAGGGATACTAAGACGAAATGGCTGCATGAAAAATGCGAAGAAATCAGAAACGAAATGATTGTCGGATAACTAACTCAGCATTTAGGAAAGTCAAAACAACATTCGGTGAAATTAAAAGCAAGGTTGGTAACATTAAGAGTGCATCGGGAATTCCACTGTTAAATGCAGAGGGGAGAGCGGATGGCTGGAAAGAGAATATTGAAGGCCTCTATGAAGGGGCAGATATGTCTGATGTGATAGAAGAAGAAACAGGGGTCGATTTAGAGGAGACACGGGGTCTAGTATAAAGATCAGAATTTAGGAGAGCATTGGGCAGAAGGAAAAATATCATCCACACAGTTCCGAAGACTGCAAGACCTGACAAGTGCGAGAATTATCGCACAATCTGCTTACAAGCTCATTCATCCAAGTTCCTGACACAAATAATATATTTAAGAATGGAAAATAAAATTGAGGATTTGTTTTAGACGACGACCAGTTTGGCTTTAGGAAAGGTAAAGGCACCAGAGAGGCAGTTCTGATGTTACGGTTGATATGAAAGCAAGACTAAAGAAAAATCAAAACATTTAATAGGACATGTCGGCAATATCAAGTGGTGCGAGATGTTCGAAATTCTGAGGAAAATCGGGGTAATATCTAATATGTACAAGAACCAAGAGAGAATAATAAGAATGGACAGCCCAGAACGAAGTGCTCGGGTTAAAAAGATCGTAAGACAGGGACGTAGTCTTTCACCCCAACTGTTCAGTCTGTACATCGGCTGCTATTTAATTGGAACAGCAATATGTGCATGGTCCAAACATTACAGATGCACGTTGTTCAAAGAAAATGTTGCTGCAGTTCGATTTTTTAAGGCGGCAGATCTTACCTGTCAATATTTTTTGTTGGCAGACGACATATGTCACCATTTTACGAGATGCTGTACTTTTTCAAAATCATAGTGACTCAAGCCTTGTTAAAATTGCTAATTTTATTTTAAAGCCGAATGCAAATTATTATCCCTCCGAATTTTTAACATATCTACGCACTTGTGTAACGTATCCGTTTCGAAACACGTCGGTTTTCCATTTTTATGATGGATACAAAGAAAAGAGTGATGAGTATCCAGGGATTTAAATCTAAGGCGAACCCTAAAACCATATTCCACCGGATAGCACTCCTCAAGAAATCTGACGAACAGCTTAAAGAATTCTTCCGATATGAGCTGGCATCCTATCCTCTTTCTTTGTTCGATGCATCTGGAATGAGGAAGACTCCGAAGTCAGTGTTATATGACTTGTTCACGCCACTGAATGATGTAAACCTGGAAGAAGCAGCGTTTGTCATCGTTGGTGGATTTCTTCTCCACTGGGTTCTGGAAGAATGGTGAAACTTCCCAGTTAATGCTAACCAAATCCGTTGACTATTTAAAAAGACACTGCAGCGGAAGTGCGACAAGTGTGGTGTTCGATGGCTACCCGGAAGACCTACCCAGCAAGAGAATCAAATATGCTGAGTACCTCCGCCTAAGCAAAAGACACACTGCTCTTGAGGTCATCTTTACCGAGTTAATGATGGTGACTATGACTCAGGAGAAATTCCTTTCCAATGACAGAAATAAAGCACGTCTCATTAGCTTGCTTATTTCGAGGCTTGAAGATGAAGGCTTCTCAGTAAAGCAAGCTAATGAAGACGCAGACCACCTAATTGTAGCCACAGCGCCTGAGGTATCACAGGAACATGAGAAGGTTATGGTTGCTGTTGAGGATACGGACCTTCTCATCATGCTCAATGCCCTAGCCACACCATCAGCAAATATATATTTCTTGAAACCTGGAAGAGGAAAGACCTCATCAAAAGTATTTAGTTCCAGCAGTTTCAAACTGGCAAACAACATCAGAAGCCCACTCATATTTCTCCACGCCATAATTGGAGGTGACACATCTTCAGCACTATTCGGTCAGGGCAAGAAGAAAGTGGTCAGTTTACTGGTCAAAAATAAATGTTTTCTGAAAGATATCAAGCCTTTCTTAGAGCATGACATTCAAGCTGAAGCTATTGTCGAAGCTGGCCTCCGATTTTTAGCAACCCTCTATGGAGGTACGGCAGAAAGCACTTTAGACAAATTGCAATTCGACCTGTTTTCCAAAGCGATTGTGAAATCCAGATTCACCATAGCATCCCTACCACCAATGTCGGAAGCATCTCGCCCGCACTGCTTGAGGACCTACTTACAAGCACAAATGTGGATAGGACACCAGATGGATCCGCTCCACTGGGGATGGCAGACTTCAGAGTTTGGTCTTGGCCCTGTTCCTGCCTCCAAAGAACCAGCTCCACAGTCTCTTCTCTCAACAATTTCCTGCAAATGCAACAAGGGCAGTGCAGGTAGTTGTGGGTGTCGGAAGGCTGGTATTAAGTGCTCATTAATTTATGTCAACTGCAAGGGGAGCTCACGCACTAACTCCCTCCAACCAGATGAAACTGACGAACCAGATGTTGAAGAAGACCTGGAGTGTACATATGAGGTGATGAAAATTACTGACTTTGAGGAGCCGAGTGACGGAGCGTCAGACTCGGAAATTACAGACTTTGAAGAGCCGAGTGGTGCAATGACAATCAAACGTCGACGTATGTGCAATTTCTGTACATATGTACTTTTATCATTTTCATCTCATACATTTATGTAAAATTTTGTAATTAAGAAATATAATAAACACTACTTAATTTCAAGGAGTGTCTATCTCTTCCTGTCTCCTTCATATCAGTTGAATGGTTATCACTATATTGTGTCGAGGGTTAAGAACGGAGACCACGTATCTGGCAAAAGACAAATTTTACAGGGGAGCTAAAAAACATAACTTTTAATGAGAATTTTGATTGCTTTGATTTTTTTTATTTAGAGAATAATCATTTATTACTCTCAGGTTTTGCATTGTCAGTTTTGCATCATTTTGTTATAACATATATTTATTTCAGTTACAATTTTTTTGAGCCAGGACTTTTTCTGACATCTGTCAGATACGAGGTCTCAGTTATTAACCCTCGATATATGAAAAACGTTTTAATATTATTGTTCAAATTTTAATATTTTATTCTATTACTATATTAAATAAGTACAAGACAATGGGTTGCTATAACTCTGAATTTAAAAAGTGTACATAAGAATTACTGAAGACCTACATTTTAAATTGTCTTCATTGATGATGAGAAAAGGTCCAACTATAATGAGGAGCTGTACACAAACGGGTGGTCCAATAAATTCACTTCTGGTTTCATCGAATGCAGAATTTCTCTCTCCATATCTTTTTTATGAACGACATTATTGATAGCTGGGTCAGTTTCATTGATATTACCAAAAAACGGAGGTTAAAACGAAAATTTTTCATGAACATGTAAAATTGGTCCAATTTTGAAGAGCACTAGTATGGAAAAGGGTGGTCCAAAAAATATGCTAGCCCAAAGAAGTCTGCAAGCGTTAAAGATCTGCCTTGATTTGGGGAGCAAGTTTCGGATAATGTACGTCTGGAGAACAGGATTTTAAGGAAGTGAAACGTGGACGGTGGGGAAACCGGAACAGAAAAGAACTGAAACGTTTGCGATGTGGTGATATGGAAGGTCGTTGACTACGTGGACTGATCAGATGAGAAATGAAGAGGCTCTGCCCAGAATCAGGCAGGAGAGGAACATGGAAAACATTGATAACGAGAACAGACAGAATGATAGGACACTCGTACCTGACGGATGTGTAGAGGGAAAAAATTCTAGGCGAAGACAGAGATTGGAATGTATTCGACGTAAGATTGATGACGTTGGGTGTACGTGATATTCCGTGACGAAGAGATTAGCACACGAGAGAAAATCGCGGCTGGTCACATCAAATGACTCAGAAAACAAATGATAAAAACAAGGAAAATAAAGCGCGATTGTCTGATTACTATTTGATATAGTTCCACGTACGTTGTGTCGTAGAATTCCTTTCCACTCGCACAGGAAAATACAGGGTGTCCGTAGAGTCTCGCCATCATTTCAAAAAATCATAACTTGAAAACTAGTGCTTAGGGGATCGTGGTCTGTTGTAAAACGTTCAGCAGCTTTCAAAGTTTTATTTTTTCCTCTGTCCTATGAAGCTGATATGACTTGAACTGAATCATAATGCCGACGCACCAGGATGTGGGGGATCTGGTATGCTGAATCCAGATCTGTGATAACGGTACTGAGAAATTATCAACAACAGTGTGATAACACACCACTGGCAAAAACAAGCATAATGTTGTTGTTTAGAAACAGGCAGTGCCAAACACCTTCCTTGAAGTGGACGTCCCTCTGTGTGTCAAGCAAGTGTTGACAGAGTGGAAGCTGCATTTCAACGCAGCACCCAGAGGTTAATTCATCGTTTATGACGCGAATTACAGGGAGCAAGGCCAACTACCCATAAAGCTTTATGTCAGCGGTTACTTCTTTTTGGGTGCTTAGTACAATTGGTCCAAAAATTACAGGCAAATGATCGTTCTCTTCAATATGTACTCGCATGTTTCATATTGACCTCCATTTATGCTGACAATGACTACCTGAAAGAGTGCCTGTTTCCATATCAAGAAACTTACCACATTTCTAGACACCTGACTAGCCATAAAACTAGTATTTGGAGCTCCGAAAACCCACAAAACCCACCTGAACACATTCACGGTAACACGAAACTTAATTTTTCTTGTGGCCTAATGCATGTTGGTGCGATAGGCCCTTTTTTCTCGCCGAGAACAACATTACGATAAATACTACCCTGGACCTACACAAACTGTTCCTGTTATTACAGATCGAAGAGCTGCAGCCGTTTATCATCTTCCAGCATGATTGTGGACCCCCACAATGGAGTTTGAGCGTGAGATACGTGCGAAATGACACATTTTCTGAAAGGTGGATGGCTCGTGCTGGTCCCATCACATGGACCCTGCGCTATCCCGACGTTAGGCCGTTAAGACTCATTTTAGTGGGATTACCTCAAGGATCGCGTCTATACATCAGTCACATTGCTACCCTACGTGCACGAATCAATGAATCAATCTCAACTGATGATTCTGCAATGCTGGCTCTCATTGACAGAACTCGAGTGTCGCCTTGATGTTCTACGAGCGAAGATTGGGGGTTTATTGAAATTCTTGCAAAACAGGAAAAGATTTTGATGGTTCCCAAACATTTTACAAAAAAAAAAAAAAAAAAAATCACAATGCTCCAAGTTGTGATTTTTTTTAAATTGTAGGGGAACCTTATAACACCATGTTTACAATACCACAAAAATGTGTCATAGCTAGTCTTATATCGTGGCAGATATAAACACAGGAATTTATTTCTCCACTCCTTAAAATTCGCGAGACTAAGGTGTAAAACTGAGCGAAAATAGCACCTCCATATATGAAACAGTTCTGGTTATGGATATACTGTATACTGGCTACCCAATCTTAGCTCAGCCTATGAACAGGTCATCGACGTCACGACAGTCAGCTACCATTTAACAATGACCGAGCAACAGACAGCTTAAACCTTGTGTTAATTTATTCCGCTTTGGGAGACGAAAGTATCATAAGGTACTGCCCCCCCCCCACACACACACACACCGTTCATCCGTTCCAACGTTCTCCTTTGCGAGAAGAAGATGTGTACCAGTTGAGCCAGCCCTAATCGGATCTCCTCTCGGACAGCTTTCAGATGGCGCCACAAAGCCTAAACTCGCGTCAGCCGCGCGCTCTGCCGTGCTGATGCACTGTCCCACGGCAATCTCGCGAGCTCTTTCGCAAAGTCAAAGCGCCATCAAATTTCACGCGCTGTGGCGCCCGGTGCCACTTGCGGCGACTGTTTATTAAATTCACGCCCAAATTTACGCGCTGCAACAAATTATTCGAGCCGCCGGCTGCAACGGACCGTAAAATGGCGCTCCGGGCGTCGCGCGGCCAAATAATATCAAGCTGACTAATTGGCCTATTCGACTGCGTTCCGGGTGCGTCTCGCAGCGTGAAATTATTGCACTCATTCGAGAGAAAAACAAATATTTCGGGTGCAATATTTAGATTCCTCCCGGCAATGGTTCTTTATATCCGAATAAAAATTAATACCTCTAGAATAGTCGAACATTCACTACTGGTGCTCCCATTGTATCTAACTGACCCATTAATTCGCCTACGGGCCATAAACACTATTCGTCAGTTTCTTTGGTAGGAACAACTGTTCTTATCGGCTCGGCGTCGCTGAAAATGAAAAAAAATCACAAGAGAGTAGTCGGCCTGAACATTAAACTAAGGCGAATCCTTTAACAGTTGAGCAATTCAGTCACATCCCCACATCAAACTAAGCGTAAATAATATTTGAGGACTCAAGCCTGTTCTTGTAGCAAAGGAAGATTTTCGAGGTGGACTCGCATTCGAGAGGATGGCGATTGAAAATTATGTCCGACCATCAAGATGTAGTGTCTCCGTCCTCGTCTTTAGTACTAATATAAACACATCCTGTATTTGCAAACTTATTCCGTTTGCTGACCGGCGGATTATGTGCGTTGTCCGTTTACTTGTTTGTAACATGGAAGCATGCTGGGGATGCCATACTCCAATTTCTTGGGTTACAGTGAGGCATATGTATAGGACGTGGACAAAATAATACCTCACATACGCACAATATTTATTTATTAATTAGCAGTTAGTGCACCATTGCCTTTGAGAATAGCTGCAGTTCATCGCGGAGTAGATTCTTAGAGAGTATGAAAAGTTTCCATGCATTCCCTTTCATGTACCACAACAACCGCAATTGATTGAATGATTCTGCAGCTGGAAACCTGTTCCTCACTCTCTGTTCTTAAACCCCCCATAACAGTTCAATGATGTTGAGGTCAGGCGATAGTGCTGGCTATGGAAGATGTTTGATGATATTCGGATGCCCCGCAAACCACGACTGAACCTTTTTGACTGTGTGTGTGTGTGTGTGTGGACGCATTATCATCTTGGAATGTGGCAGTGTTTGGCAGCAATGTGGTAGTCGTAGTAAGAATTTCATTTTGGGTATATTCATTCGCAGTAATTTCGCCAGTGAGTGCTTGACTGTAGGAAGTAAGCCGGCCGGAGTGGCCGTGCGGTTCTACGCGCTACAGTCCGGAGCCGAGCGACCGCTACGGTCGCAGGTTCGAATCCTGCCTCGGGCATGGATGTGTGTGATGTACTTAGGTTAGTTAGGTTTAATTAGTTCTAAGTTCTAGGCGACTGATGACCTCAGAAGTTAAGTCGCATAGTGCTCAGAGCCATTTGAACCATTTGTAGGAAGTAAGCAGCCCGGATCGTAGGCTTCTTTTGGGGTTCTCCACACATAAACCCGGACATCTGTAGAAAACAACTTAAACGATGATTCATCGGAGCATACCACTTTCTTCCAGTCATGACATGTCCAGATTTTTTGATCGTTGCACCACTACCTTCACAACTTTCCTTTGTCTTCCGTTTTAAGGGTTTCGCAGTTGCAGACTTTCCATCAATTATAGCCCGTTTTCTTAATACACTATTAGTGAAAAGTCAGTCTTTAGTAGTACAGTCACATTTATGTTGTCTGACCACAATCCTTTTTTAATGCTCGTCGGTCTCAGTCAGCTTCGTCTTTTGCGTATTATTCCATGATATATATGCTGTCCTTATCCTTACCGTGGATACTGTCGATGGTGAAACGCTAAACAGTTAAACCGTTTTCTTCACAGATGCTCCCACTGCCCCCGTAGCAACGAGTTGGCCTTTTTGGAAGTCCGAGATGTCACACATTTTACCGATAGCTTGTGTTAACCGTCGTAGAGCGAAACATACGATTCACTGAAAGATAATCTCTAGGACTTGGCACGACAGCTGCGCACTGCAGCGTAGCCGTAGTATTTACACGTACGCAATAGTGCCGTTTGCAACAACGTGTACTCTACTGCATGGTGTTCATACACTCCTGGAAATTGAAATAAGAACACCGTGAATTCATTGTCCCAGGAAGGGGAAACTTTATTGACACATTCCTGGGGTCAGATACATCATATGATCACACTGACAGAACCACAGGCACATAGACACAGGCAACAGAGCATGCACAATGTCGGCACTAGTACAGTGTATATCCACCTTTCGCAGCAATGCAGGCTGCTATTCTCCCATGGAGACGATCGTAGAGATGCTGGATGTAGTCCTGTGGAACGACTTGCCATGCCATTTCCACCTGGCGCCTCAGTTGGACCAGCGTTCGTGCTGGACGTGCAGACCGCGTAAGACGACGCTTCATCCAGTCCCAAACATGCTCAATGGGGGACAGATCCGAAGATCTTGCTGGCCAGGGTAGTTGACTTACACCTTCTAGAGCACGTTGGGTGGCACGGGATACATGCGGAAGTGCATTGTCCTGTTGGAACAGCAAGTTCCCTTGCCGGTCTAGGAATGGTAGAACGATGGGTTCGATGACGGTTTGGATGTACCGTGCACTATTCAGTGTCCCCTCGACGATCACCAGTGGTGTACGGCCAGTGTAGGAGATCGCTCCCCACACCATGATGCCGGGTGTTGGCCCTGTGTGCCTCGGTCGTATGCAGTCCTGATTGTGGCGCTCACCTGCACGGCGCCAAACACGCATACGACCATCATTGGCACCAAGGCAGAAGCGACTCTCATCGCTGAAGACGACACGTCTCCATTCGTCCCTCCATTCACGCCTGTCGCGACACCACTGGAGGCGGGCTGCACGATGTTGGGGCGTGAGCGGAAGACGGCCTAACGGTGTGCGGGACCGTAGCCCAGCTTCATGGAGACGGTTGCGAATGGTCCTCGCCGATACCCCAGGAGCAACAGTGTCCCTAATTTGCTGGGAAGTGGCGGTGCGGTCCCCTACGGCCCTGCGTAGGATCCTACGGTCTTGGCGTGCATCCGTGCGTCGCTGCGGTCCGGTCCCAGGTCGACGGGCACGTGCACCTTCCGCCGACCACTGGCGACAACATCGATGTACTGTGGAGACCTCACGCCCCACGTGTTGAGCAATTCGGCGGTACGTCCACCCGGCCTCCCCCATGCTCACTATACGCCCTCGCTCAAAGTCCGTCAACTGCACATACGGTTCACGTCCACGCTGTCGCGGCATGCTACCAGTGTTAAAGACTGCGATGGAGATCCGTATGCCACGGCAAACTGGCTGACACTGACGGCGGCGGTGCACAAATGCTGCGCAGCTAGCGCCATTCGACGGCCAACACCGCGGTTCCTGGTGTGTCCGCTGTGCCGTGCGTGTGATCATTGCTTGTACAGCCCTCTCGCAGTGTCCGGAGCAAGTATGGTGGGTCTGACACACCGGTGTCAATGTGTTCTTTTTTCCATTTCCAGGAGTGTATTATTTTGTCCACGCTCTGTATATCTAGTTTGGCTAAATTTGACGCAGGCATCCAGGATACGTCCGGACGACACATGCGCACACAGTCACTGATGAGCCAAAACGTTATTACCAGCTGCTTAATGCTTAATAGCTGTCGGTCCTACTTTGGGATACAACAGCGATTCTCTGTGGCATGGATTCGACAAGTCCACGACAGGTTCTGCATGTGCATGGCAGGAGACCTCTACACACAAGTCGTCCACTACCCGTAAATTACGGGATGTTGGGTTTTTGTCCCGATAGTGTTTCAGAAGTGTTCCACAGAGTTCAGAGAGCGCGATTTTCGCCAATACATCAGTGTGAGTTCACTACCATGCTTCTCAAACCACTTTGGCATGACTCTGGGTTTGCGACTCCAACAGTAGCTCTCCTGGATGATCCACCTCCATTGGGAGAAGTCAAAGCATGAATGGGTGCGGCTGGTCTGCAAAAATGTTCACATAATCCACATCTGTCTTGATGATTTATGATGTGTTGGCAAATGTGCCAACACCTTGTAGATAGAGGAGGCCGAAATGCACGCTATCTAATGCAGACGGGCGTGAATTCTGGAACAGGATAAGTAGTGAATGGTAGCAAGAAAAGTACGTTGCTTTGGGAATACTTAACTTTCATATAGTCCTTTGGTTTACAACGTTCGTGATGAGACATTTCATACGATAACTATCAAACTATGTAAGGCTAATGGCGCCTTGCTAGGTCGTAGCCATGGACTTAGCTGAAGGCTATTCTAACTGTCTCTCGGCAAATGAGAGAAAGGCTTCGTCAGTGTAGTCGCTAGCAAAGTCGTCGTACAACTGGGGCGAGTGCTATTCCGTATCTCGAGACCTGCCTTGTGGTGGCGCTCGGTCTGCGATCACTCAGTGGCGACACGCGGGTTCGACATGTACTAAATGGACCGCGGCCGATTTAAGCTACCACCTAGCAAGTGTGGTGTCTGGCGGTGACACCACAATTTACATTAGTACCTCAGTTCCCTCTTCAGCGCAGGTGAATGTCCGTCGTAGCGTAATACTATCATCACCGGCCTGCAAGACTCCTGTTCAAAGATGTGCTCTAAACAGCATGCTCCGAAACACTTGTGTCCGTTCCAGCGCCGTACTCTGTCGCCGGATCTACCACCAAACTGTTTCATATCGTGCTTTACAGAGACAGTAATACCACGCGTTCCATGTTCCGTGATGAGACGCGGATGCACAAAACTTGTCACCTCCTCGTAGTTTCACTTCTCTGCAGCTACTTTCCAGAAGCGTACACATTCCAGTTTTACCCTGCCTACGCTTGTACGCTTTTCTGTTAGCCAGGCAGGCAAGCTGTAGCGTGATTCAGCCGACGGGGCAACCTGCTTTACTCCAGTCAAGGCCACGCCGGCCGGAGTGGCCGTGCGGTTCTACGCGCTACAGTCTGGAACCGAGCTACCGCTACGGTCGCAGGTTCGAATCCTGCCTCGGGCATGGATGTGTGTGACGTACTTAGGTTAGTTAGGTTTAATTAGCTCCAAATTCTAGGCGACTGATGACCTCAGAAGTTAAGTCGCATAGTGCTCAGGGCCATTTGAACCATTTTTTCAAAGCCACGCTACACCGAGCACAAGCTAGCTAACAGAACTCTTGCTTGTCCGCCCGTCTTACTGTGGTGCTGCGCCATGTAGCCACTTATTCATTACGCTCTTACTGTAGTGTTATGAGCAGGATTCGAAAGTTGGGGAAAAGATTCCTTTTATGCGAGTATCACACGACGAGGCTCAATAAAATATATATTCATTTTGGGTCATTGTATGCCAGAAAACGATGGGTTTTATTTGTCTTTTATTTCTCTTTCGGCCTATTTCGGAATTACTTATTAATTTTGACAGGAACAGTTTTCCCTGGAACTTTCTACTAGTAATGGCTATTTTCAATTGGAGCCATCGTCACATCACTTCTAACACATGTTTTCTGTAGTAAGCAGAACCAGTTCTGAAAGTCGAGAACCTTCGCACCTGAGAATCTGAAAAAGTCTATTAAGCTACAACATCAACAAAAGTAAGGTTTTGGAAGTCTACGTTCTGTAACCTTTGTGTGTTTCAGTCAAATATGACCCTAGTTACACCAGTTTTAATTACTTTTCAGGATGTGTGTTGTGGGTTCCCTGAGTTCATTTTAAGTGGCCAAATTAGTTCATTCTCAAATTGCATTTCAGCGCCGGCCACTGTGACCGAGCGGTTCTAGGCGCCTCAGTCCGGAACCGCGCTGCTGCTACGATCGCAGGTTCGAATCCTGCCTGGGGCATGGATGTGCGTGATGTCGTTAGGTTAGTTAGGTTTAATTAGTTCTAAGTCTAGGGGATTGATGGCCTCAAATGTTAAGTCCCATAGTGCTTAGAGCCATTTGAACCTTTTTTTTTTTTTTTTTTTTTTTTTTTGCAATCACGAAGTTCGTTTTTCTTAATATGTCAATAGACTTCGTCAAAACCCCGTAATTGACAGATTGTACCTCCTCTTCTACTATTTAAATGAATGTGTCGCATAGTTTTAGCTAGTAATGTGGCGTATTGATTAGCACTGTGTTCACATTCAGTGAATATCCGTCTGGACATCCACATTAAAGGTAAGACGCGAGAAATATTGTTAATACGGAATATAATCGTATAATCGTATGGGACAGAATGCAGTGGAACTGCACGGCGCGCAGGTTCGCGTAGTTCCGTTGTCGCCAATGTGGTATAGCAAGTGTAACGACGCTGCACGACATTCAGATCGCAGCTCTTTTGACATGCGAAACGAAAGTTCGTTTATTAATGTAGCGTTAGACGAGGAAAAATTAGTTGAATGTATAAGGAGATATCCAGAGTGTTATATGAATGGCACCAGAAAAGCAAAATTTGGAATGAAATTGACTAGGAAACGGGACTAAACATAATACATTACTGTATTTGTTTTTTATGCCTGTTAATACGGTTGTTGAAGGTTATTGTTACATTTTTGTACTATTTATTTCTTCTTCGTTGACATCCCCTGTTCACCATGTCGTTTTTCCAGACTAAACTACCTTGTGGCGATATCTGAATCAAAATGTTCAAATGTGTGTGAAATCTTATGGGACTTAACTGCTAAGGTCATCAGCCCCTAAGGTTACACAATACTTAACCTAAATTATCCTATGGACAAACACACACATCCATGTCCGAGGGAGGACTCGAACCTCCGCCGGGACCAGCCGCACAGACATGTGAATCAATCCGGTATTTGGATAGCATTATTTACAAAATTGCCTGCTATATCAGGAGAGTATTCTAATTGCTTCTATTCAGTCTTTCGTTGTCAAACAAGACTGTACCGTGTCCGAGAAACACGTGCAGGACGCAACTGGCAGGAATCCAGCTGTTCACATATTCCGGACTGAGACAGATCTTGCGATGATAAATCCTAAATTTTTAACACATCATTCTCTTCGGTCTCTGTTACAGACAGCCGTATACTTCCTTCGATTGGTCATTTAACCGTGTACCAGGATTAGATCTCTTCAAATAGGTTTTAATGGAAAAACTTTGCCTCCAACAACTTTCGGGTGTGGCAATTCTTTTGAGCCTCGTATATTCAAGGCATTTCTTTCCAGTTTCGGGGCTATATCTCACCGTGAAAGGCTCCACTTTTCCAGGTCACCAACGTGCACAGATATAGATGTCTAGACATCTTCCTAACGTAAGAAAGAAATTATTATCACGTCTATCTCACTTTCGTCAATTTTGCTCGGAGACTGCAGAACGACTTACATACAAATTTGTTACGTAGTGCCGCACCGCTGCAGTTCAGACGCGGCATACCATGTAGGACTGAGCAGTGCCGTACCGCACTGCTGCAGTAGAGTTCCGCTCTGTGCGTTCTTACCTTTAGGCTAGCCGTGGTTTGCCTGAAGTGCTACAGGCAAATGCCTGGATGTTTTCTTTGAACAGGACATTCCTTCCCTATTACTTCGTATTCCGAAGCTGCGCTGTGCCTCAAATAATGGCTCTGTCGACGGGACGTTGAACTGTATTGTTTCTTTCCTCCTTCCGTATAGCATTTTGATATTTTATCTACTCTTGTGTAGGTAACATCAATGAAACGTAAGTCACGAGATCTCTCAGTTCCGCAAAACCTTCTACCGTTAACCATATTTGCGTTTAGCAGATACGAAGCTCAAAATTAGAGCTACTCTTCTGTTACATTTCTGCACAACAGGGGGAGGGGGGGGGGGAGAGGAGAGAGGACAACAAGTGTCAGATTTTATAGAACTGGTAAACGCTAATTGCTCTCTGTATTAATTGCAAATCAATCCATTCAACAGCGGCGCAGAAAACACGATATTTCAGATTCACCCAACGGTTCGTATTTCATGAAGCGTACTTGATTACGTGGCACAAATGAAACGGATTAGACATGAATGCGGCGTAATTCGTCGTAACGTACGTATGGGCAATGATGTGGCCATTGGCGCTTGATTTAACATGTTCCATCTCCAAGTCAGTGATATGGTTATTACACAGCGCTCGCAGTGCTGCCGAAAACAGGCTGTAAGGAGTTGGGAAGAGAATAAGCTCCCTGGAAAGGGCTCCGGTTACTGCGGTGATGCGTTAGCAAGGTTATTGTTGATGACAGCGTAGGGCTGTTAGTCAAGAAGCTTTAAAGTACTGCTGACGACGAATGCGAAATTACTCATGCAGAGAGAAGGCTATCGGTTTCAAGGCGGATGCTCAACTTCGCAGTTCACCCATACGTATCTTATGTTTGAGTAATCGTGACGATGGAAAAAATGGAAGGAAGACTTTGGTAATGTATATGCTCACTCATGTAGACGTAATTACTGTCAGTATTTCATATTTAATTTTTTTTTAAATGTGGGAATCTCTATCTTCAGTACCAACCTGAATCTGGGTGATAGAACAGTGCACGACTTCACCTATATAAAAGCAAACATAATTATTCTGGTTTAAACAGCTTTACCTTACTATACAAGGGGGCCGGGGTGGGCACGAGGAGGGGCAACTATTAGATTCTACTAAGATTTTTTCCTTAATTATTCAAGATACCGAATGTGCTGTATAATGTTCAGGGGGTGCCAATACCGAGCGTAAAATTAAGAAATACATATAATTACGTCAGAGATGCAATTAGAGACAAGAATTAACTAGAAAACCTTGACTATGAATTTGCAGTGTTCTAAGTTTGACGTTCTATCAATAACTTACGTGTGTAATGTTCTTGTGTAATAACTCTGCTAACTTCTAAACAAATTAGTACAATGTAGGCTTGTGCTGTATTTTGTAAAAACAGTGCTCTAAAAGTAAAAGAAAATGTTACCTAGATTTGGTGGGCGCAATCTTTTGTCATGACCCTGACATTAATTCTTACCTGGTCAACGACAGTCTCTGCTCTTCGGTAGCGTCAATAATAAATGATTTGGCTGCATGTCGACCTGGAATGAATCCCCCCCAGGGGGTCCACAACTCTTTCGTGGATACGTGCGTGGCGAGCACGGGGCCCCGAGCCATTGCAGCCTTCTTTCTCTCCCGGGCTGCATTTCCTTTCCCTTCCCCTCCTTTCCCCTCCATACCCCTTTCCCCTCGCCCTCTCCTCTCCCTCTATTGGTGTCCTTGCTTATGTTGGCCCCCGCTATCCTCCTGGTTCTGTTGGTTTTACACTCTGGCTTTGTTGCGTAATCATCTCCTCCTTTTGGCATTCCTTGGTCCCCCTCTGGGGTTTGACCTCCATTCCAAAATTTCTCTTTCCGTAGTGTGAGCCATTTGGGGAAGAGCACCTTACCTAGTGTCTCCGACGTGTGCCCTCCTAGTATATTCCACCTTTTCTTCTACGTCGTTGTCTGATGCTAGGGTGCATAGCCAGCACGGTAGCCAGCCCGTGTGGTGGGGTCGCTATGTACCCTTTTGGTTGAACCCCCTGAACAAACAGGGATCACACTTCTGATACCTGAGCTGTGACCTCCTCATGCATGCCTTGGAGTGGTTGCTCGTCATCCTGGAGCATCGGAACTCCCGGCAATGGCCGCCGTGCCAGACGGCCCTTGCTGTGGCTGGGTGGCGCCCGTGAGGAGAGCCCCTGATCGGAGTGGGTGGTATCAGGGCGGACGCTATGCAGATGAAACGCATAAGGGTCCAAACCTCTGGCCGCTCTTCTGCGGCCGTCTCTCTGCGTGGTACTGATTCCTCAAGTGCTGCTTCTCTTGCCCCTTCGGCCTTCCCTTCCGTGGCTACCCCCTGGGAGGAGGGTCAGGCCCGTCGTCTAGGGGCAAAACCTTTCCCCCGTTATCTAGTTTGCACCAGGACTGATGGAGATACTTTCACCGGTGTCAAACCTTTATTCTTTGTGGAACACATTGAAGACAAGTTCGGCGAAGTGGACTCCCTGAGCAAGATGCGGTCGGGTTCATTACTGATAAAAACTGCTTCGGCTGCCCAATCTGCGGCCCTTCGTGCCTGTACCCATCTTGGCACAATTCCCGTGTCCATTACCCCTCACCAGTCTCTAAATATGGTACAAGGTGTGATTTTTCACAGAGACCTCATCCTTCAAACTGATGAGGAACTTCGGGACAATCTCGGACGGCGGGGTGTTCACTTTGTTCGGCGTGTTCAGAAGGGTCCTAAAGATAATCGTATTGATACTGGTGCCTTTATCCTGGCCTTTGAAGGGGATACCCTTCCTGAGAAAGTTAAGATTATGGTCTATCGCTGTGATGTGAAGCCGTACATCCCACCTCCTATGCGGTGTTTTAAGTGCTTGCGTTTTGGCCACATGTCTTCTCGCTGTACCCAGGACCCTCTCTGTGGTGACTGTGGACGTCCACTCCATGAGGGGAGTCCCTGTGTTCCCCCTCCTGTATGTGTAAATTGTCATGGTAGTCATTCTCCACGTTCAGCAGATTGCCCAGTCTATAAGAAAGAAAAAAAGATACAGGAGTATAAGTCTCTTGATCGTTTAAGCTACACAGAGGCCCGTAAGAAATATGCACGATTGCACCCTGTGTCCATGACATCTAGTTACGCCTTGGTTACATCTTCATCCCTTCCTCCCCCTTCCTTACCCCCGTCCCGGACCCCTCTCCTTCCCCCCTCCCCTGCGGCTCCCACACCTTCTCCTCTGGGCGCCGCTCCCCCTCCCCAGCCGGAGAAGTGTCCCACTCCTTCGGCGTCTGCCGGTCAAGGGCGCCCCTCCCGGGATGCCCCTTCCCGGCACCTTCCAGGTCAAAGGTCTGCTGCAGCGCGGCGACCGCGAGAGCCACGGTCTATCGGCCCCCAGGTCGCCCGGTCTCTTTCTGTTCCTGATCTTGCTGCAGCTGGCTCCATTATGCCACACAGCCCTCCTCGATCTCAGCCTGAAAAGAAGAAGAAACATAAGTCCCGGGACAAAGAGCCTCTGGTGTCACCGGAGGTCCCTTCCCTGGCTTCACAACCGGATTCTGACCTGTCGTTTATGGATGTCGCCCCCTCCTTGTCGGTGACAGGTGGGGACCCGGCGGTATGACTGGATTTAGCATGTTCAGCCCTCATTTAAACCATCGTTCTGTGGTTCTCCAATGGAATTGTAATGGCTACTATCGTCACCTTCCGGAATTGAAATCCCTTCTTTCGTCCTACTCTGCAGCTTGTGTGGTTCTCCAGGAATCTCATTTTACTGATGCTCACTCACCGACCCTCCGTGGGTTCCGTGTTTTCTGTCGAAATCGGGTCGGACCCTTGCGGGCTTCTGGTGGCGTTTGTACGTTGGTCCGTACAGACATTGCTAGCACGTGGATTCCTCTCCAAACTACATTGGAAGCAGTTGCTGTTAGGGTCCACTTAGACTCTGCAGTCACAGTATGCAATCTTTATCTCCCTCCTGACAGGACTCTTACACCTGCTGCCTTAACCACCCTTCTTCAGCAACTTCCTCCTCCCTTCCTCCTCCTTGGGGATTTTAATGCTCATCATCCTTTGTGGGGCAGTGCCTTTCCATCTAGACGAGGTCTTCTTATCGACCAATTTATTGCAGACCACGACCTGTGCCTTCTTAATGATGGCTCCCCTACTCATTTCAGTGCTGGTCATGGTACCTTTTCTGCCATTGATCTTTCTCTTTCTTCTCCCTCTCTCCTCCCTTCATTACACTGGTCGCCACACGACGACCTTTGTGATAGTGACCATTTCCCGTTGATTATCACGCTCCCTTCCCGCTCCCCGATGGAGAGGTTACCTCGTTGGTCTTTCCACCGCGCCGATTGGCCTCTATATACTGCACAGGTCGAGTTTTCTCCCTCTTTGTCGGGTTGTATTGATGACATCCTACGTGACGTGTCTGACGCGATTATTCGCGCTGCTAACCTTGCTGTCCCGCGCTCATCTGGACAATTTCGTCGTCGGCAAGTCCCGTGGTGGAGTACGGCCATTGCCATTGCCATCCGTGATCGCCGTCGAGCTTTGCAACACTTTAAGAGGCACCCATCTGTAGCCAGCCTTTCTACCTTTAAGCGCCTTCGCGCTAAAGCCCGTTATTTAATCAAACAGAGCAAGCGGATATGTTGGGAACGATTCGTTTCTTCCCTTGGTTCCACTGTCCCCCTGTCACGGGTATGGGCTACACTTCGCTCTCTCCAAGGTTGCCATCGGCAGTCCACCCTCCCAGGCCTTCACCTCCCAGATGGCATTTGTACGGACCCATTAGTTCTCGCAGAACATCTTGCGACCCATTTTGCAGTGGCATCAGCGTCGGCCTCCTATCCAGCTGCTTTCCTTCATCAAAAACAGCAGGCTGAAGCTGTCACCTTATGTTTCACCACTTGTGAGTCAGAATCTTACAACGAACCTTTCACTGAATGGGAATTTCCTTCTGCTCTATCTGCTTCTCATGATACGGCTCCTGGCCCAGATTCCATTCATAACCAGCTGCTTCAACATCTCAGTGCTCCACAACGGCACCATCTTCTTCGGGTGTTTAACCGTATCTGGCTCCAGGGTGACTTCCCTTCTCAGTGGAGGGATAGCATTGTGGTTCCTGTTCTTAAGCCTGGTCAGAACCCCCTATCTGTTGACAGCTATCGGCCAATTAGTTTGACCAATGTTGGTTGTAAGTTACTTGAACGGCTGGTAGCCCGTCGGCTCACTTGGGTCCTCGAATCTCGGGATCTATTGTCCCCTTACCAGTGTGGCTTTCGAGAGGGACGATCTCCAATCGATCATTTGCTTCGCTTGGAATCCGCAGTTCGGCAGGCTTTTTCCCAGCGCCGCCATTTGGTTGCAGTGTTTTTTGACCTTCGCAAGGCCTATGACACGGCCTGGCGCCATCACATCTTACTAACCCTTCATCAGTGGGGTCTTCGGGGCCCACTCTCGATTTTTATCCGCCAGTTCCTGATCCATCGGTCATTCAGAGTTCGAGTTGGTACTGCTTTTAGTTCTCCATGGACCCAGGAGACGGGCATCCCACAGGGTTCTGTCTTGAGTGTCCTTCTTTTCCTCATTGCTATCGATGGACTTGTGGCCTCTGTCGGTCCCTTGGTCGCCCCTGCCCTGTATGTGGATGATTTCTGCATTTGGGTTAGTTCCTCCTCGATGCCATCTGCAGAACGGCAGCTCCAGGTGGCTATACGGCGTGCCTCTGCATGGACCCTCTCCCAGGGGTTTCAATTCTCTCCTTTAAAATCGCGGGTGGTCCACTTCTGTCGCCGTACTACGGTCCACCCTGATCCAGAGCTCTATCTCGCTGCACAAAGATTGCCTGTGGTTCCACAGTTTCGTTTCCTAGGTCTTCTTTTCGACAACAAGCTCACTTGGCTGCCCCATATCAGACTCCTGAAGGTAGGATGTTTCCGTAAACTCAATGTCCTTCGCTTCCTTGCCCACTCCTCCTGGGGTGCGGACCGTTCCCTCCTCCTCCGTCTTTATCGTGCTCTAGTTCTGTCACGTTTGGACTATGGTTGTCAAGTTTATGGTTCAGCTGCTCCTTCCACGCTGCACGTGCTGGATCCAGTCCACCATCGTGGTATCCATTTGGCCACCGGTGCCTTCCCTACTAGCCCTGTTGATAGTCTCCTGGTTGAAGCTGGGATCCCCCCCCCCTTTCTGTTCGGCGGTCCCAGCTTCTGGTGTCTTATGCCCTTACTATCCGTTCTTCTCCCGCTCATCCTTCCTATTCTATCCTATTCCCAGACCATGGGCGTCGCCCGCCTGACTCCCGCCCTCGGGCGGGTTTACCGGTTGGGCTGCGCCTTGCGTCTCTTACCCGTGATTTTCGGCTTCCTTCTTTGTCCTGTCTTCCTCGCTCCCTCCCCTCCACCCCTCCTTGGTTAGTTCCTCGGCCTCGAATTCGGATGGATCTCCGCCGCGGTCCGAAAGATTCCATCCCCCCGGTGGTGTTTCGTTCCTTTTTCCGCCAAATTTTATGGGAGTTTCGGGATGCTGTTGTTTTTTACACTGATGGTTCTAAATCTGCTGATCATGTTGGGTATGCCTTCACGTCCTTTGTTGGAACGGAAAATCATCTACTGCCACCCTCATGTGGGGTGTTTACTGCGGAATTGATGGCAATTTCCCGGGCCCTTACCTTTATTAAACAATCCCAACACAACCGCGTTTTGTTATGTACGGACTCGATGAGTGGCCTTCTTGCTATTGACCGGTGTTTTTCGCGCCATCCCTTGGTCTCTGCCATCCATGACCATCTCGCTGATCTTCACCGTGCTGCTTGTTCCATTGACTTCCTATGGGTCCCGGGCCATGTGGGTATCCCGGGTAATGAGCTCGCTGATCGTTTGGCTGGGGGAGCAGTTACTTACCCCCCGTTTTCTGTAACCCCTCCTGCAGCGGATTTACGGCTTCACATCAAATCCCACTTTGCACAGTCATGGGCCAATTCTTGGGAGGCTACTCCACTGTCTAATAAACTTCGTGCCATTAAGGTGAATACAGGCCCATGGCGTTCTTCCTTTAGCCTCTCCCGCAAGGACTCGACCACACTGTGTCGTCTCCGCATTGGCCATACCAGGCTGACCCATGGTTTCCTTTTGCGTGATGAGCCACCCCCGCTATGTGGTTGTGGAGCCTTCCAGTTAGTGGCCCACATTTTGGTTGAATGCCCCCTTCTTTTGGCTCTGCGTGCTAAGTACAGACTCCCCCACACTTTACCTTTGATGTTGGCTGACGATTCCCGGATGGTCTCTCTGGTTCTAGGTTTCCTCCGGGAGAGTGGTTTTTATTCTCAGTTTTAAAGTTTTTAATCTCCCTCTGGTGTTGGGGCAGGGCGGTGAGTGTTTGGGTGTCTCCCACTGTAGGCAGTGTTCAGAGATTCCCGATTCACCTCCCTGACCGGAATCCTCTTTTCTTTCCCTTTTACTCTGTTTTCACCCCTTCTTTTTAAGGCTTGGTTAGTTTTTCTATTCCCATACGTACTTTCTGCATTACAGCAGTTGTACCTTTTAAGTCACAGGTGGTCTTGCCTATGCTGTTTCAGCATAGTGTTGGGTTCGTTCTCTTGCCAACTTCCCTCATTTGTTTTTACTAATGACAACGTGACTGCCCTTTTACGTTTCCCCTTTATCCGTTTTATTTTTCTGACTATACTGAGATGTCCCGTTAGCAGAATGGAGTCTATTTGAAACAAGGGACTGATGACCTTACTGTTTGGTCCCTTTAACCTCAAACAACCAACCAACCAACCAACCTGGAATGAATTACGCTGCTTCTGCGATTTGACGTTATGCAAATCCTTCTTAAAATAAATGATGCTAGGTGCAATGCGTATAAACGTGCTTCACTTCACACAACTGTGAAGTGCGTGTAAGTTTCTAGTCGTCCACGGGAAATTTGGAATTTCCTGGTGAAGTTAGTCAAAACCTACTTCAGTCTAAAAATGTATCATAGCTCTGAAATATAAACCGTGACGGCATTTCAGTTACATTTGACTGAAAGTTTAAATTCTCTCTCAGACATTGTCGTTCATGCTTCCATAGACGTGAGTACGAAACTGAAAGCTCTACTGATGCATTAAACAGTTCTGACCACTAATAAGCTTTGTATTAGATGCAGTTAAGAGGATGAAAAGTGATGTAATAATTTCCTGAACGCAAGCATGGCAACTGTGGAGAAGGTACCACGAGAGTTTCTTAACCATGAATTTAATTTCTACAGTATGTCACTCGAAACGAAGGAAAAAACAAACTTTTCTGAACGTGTCACCCAAATATGCAATCGCGGAAAATTCAAATCTACTGGCTCGTGTTACCTCACTCAGCGTAACCCGACATGGAAAAACAGCATCCCGAAAATAAGTCTCCACTGTATCACTGGCAACTCCGTTCTCGGCAAGAAGCAAGTTAAGTGACGACATCTGCCTGTAACAACATCAGCTCTGACTTCCAAAAAGAGATCTCCTCCGCCCATGCGCTCAGGAACAAAACGCCCTTTGGCAAAAATTACAAAAACTACTGCCCCTCCCATCATACGGACATCTTAAAATTTTATAAATTTTTTAGAGGCAAACAGAGAGGTGACGATTACGTGATGATATGCGTAACTTACATGATATTATCCCTAACTGTTTACACTCTATCTTTGTCCCGCATCAGCGCAGCCTCAGCCATGGCTGTTTACGGATTTGGCCCTTCCTGCGTAGCCCCGTTACCCCCCCCCCCCCCCCCCTCGACCCCTTCTCCTTCAGCGCCACCCATCTAGGATGGTGTACGGTAGCGCAAATCACTACAAAGAAATTGATATTTGTTGTAGGAAATAGTTGCATATGTTCCATATCTAATAGTATTAGATCCAGTATACTGACAAATGCAGTCAAATGGTATCGCATTTGGTTTCATTCGTACATTATGCAACGAGACATCAACGATTCACGTGGTACAGGGTGGAACTCGGCATAAAGACAATCGACCCTGTGCGCTGTCAGCGTGTGTGTGGTTGAATTTTCTGCAGACAGGAAATGGACATTATTACTGACAGTGCGTATTGTTTACAAAAAACACGACTGTTATATAGCCATGCGAAAAACAGTTATCAAGTGATGAAAAAGCAAAAATCGGTGGGTAGAAGGAAATACGACTACCTTATCGTAAAATATCGAAGATGTTGAACCGTTGAAGTACAGTGATTTATAATTTCGTTTGAATCGGCATACGATATGGACAGAACGGGAAACATGAGCAAAGTAGAAAATTATCTGAGACAAAGAAATAGTTACTTTTGCGCCCGAGAAAGGGCCACAAGCCGTTATTCATCTCAACTTGCCGCTTATTTAGAGTTGCCAGTAACTGCGAAACGTGTACAACAAATTTGTTCAAATGACAACTTCTTGTATTCAAGAAACGACAACAGAAACCTGTTGTAATACCCAAACATAAAAAAGTTAGTTTGGAGTTCGCTGAAGAACGTATGTTATGGACTTGAGAATGGAATAAAATGATCTTGATTGATAGGAAGAAGTATAATTTAGATGGTCCATATGGATTTCACTATGACTGGCATGATCCGAGAACAGAGTAGCAAGAAAGAATGAGCAGAAATTTTGGTGGTGGATGTGTTATGGTTTGGGCAGTGTTCTGCCCTAAAGATAAATCACGCATTTTAATGTTAATGCGCTCCAAACAAGAATTCTTTCGAAAATTTTAAATCTTGCGTTGCTTTGGTAAACATTAGAATGAAGTACAGTATTACTATCATGTTCAAATGTATCTGAACGACCTGAATTGCGTTTCGCCTGATTTGTAGGCAACTCACATAACGTAACTGTCGTACAGGTCCTCAGCTCTCTTTTCGGTAGTCATTTGACTACACAAATGGTTACTCCAGGAGACCACAATAGACACACGTTGGCTGAGGGTTGGGTTGTTTTTGGGAAGGAGACTAGGCAGCTAGGTCATCGGTCTCATCGGATTAGGGAAGGAAGTCGGCCGTGCCCTTTCAAGGGAACTATCGCGGCATTTTCCTGGAGAGTTTTAGGGAAATGACGGAAAACCTAAATCAGGATGGTCGGACCCAGGATTGAACCGTCGTTCTCCCGAATGCGAGTCCAGTTTGCTAAGCACTGGGCCACCTCGCTCGGTAGACCACAATAGATAGCTGCTCTGCATGGCTATCAATACAGATGCAAATTAATATAACGATAACGCAAATATCGGAAAATACACTATTATATGTGACACACTCATTATGCTTATGAACTCAAATTATTACAGTGAATGAAATTTCAAAATGCAATTTTCAACTTAAAAATTACTTTAGGAACATTTTTGTACAGGAATGGGTTTCACCAGTCCAACACAGTAAGTATTACTCCTGTAAACTAACTACAAAAACTCTTAAATATCGTTTCGATCACAAGTAACAAAGTGAAGGCAGGACTAGCAACGACAAAGCATGAAGTTTTGTGTTGGACGGGAATTCCAATCCAGCCCATAACCTGGTTGTTAAGTAATCACAATCAAACATTATGACTCGTAATTTTTCACGAAAAGCAAACTGATTTAAACTGAAAAGACAAGACGAGAAAATTTTCACCTACCGGTATTCGAACGCAGCAACTACCTTCATTGGTTTCTAGTCCTTAATAGAGAATAAAAGTCGGTTTATTTCAGCAGTAGCGAGATGTGCACGCGTTTGAACAGGAAATAACTTGACGTAAAGATCTGGGCCGGCTGGGAGTCGAACCCTGGACTTATCATCACCGTTGACTCACACGAAGAGACGATGACTGTCGAATTCTTTTTCACCAGTAACTAAGAGTGGCGTCTTCGAACGTGAAACGATATGTCGAAAGGTTCTGTGTCTGATGGGGAGTCTAAACCGGTACCAACCGTTAATGTTGAAAACCCATGGAGAGATGTTAAAAATCGTAGGCATTAGTCACGTGTAGTTTGGTGTGCGCATGCTAAAAATTGAAATGACACGATGGAAACTCTTGTGCCAGATCTGTATTCGAACCGAGAAGGGCGCTACATGGAGACTTTGGAGAGCTCAGAATCATGGGGAAACAATGAAACGACGGAGCTACGTCGTCTCAAAGGCGTCAAACCCAGCAAAAGAAGAGATCTTAGTCGAATTCCAGTCCATCGTCAATGTTTCCATATGTCAATAAGAAACAAATGCCCGCTGACCTTACATGACGCTTTGCTCATTAATGAAAAGAATCAGTCCGCAGCTCGTGGTCGTGCGGTTGCGTTCTCGCTTCCCGCGCCCGTGTTCCCGGGTTCGATTCCCGGCAGGGTCAGGGATTTTCTCTGCCTCGTGATGACTGGGTGTTGTGTGATGTCCTTAGGTTAGTTAGCTTTAAGTAGTTCTAAGTTGTAGGGGACTGATGACCATAGATGTTAAGTCCCATAGTGTTCAGAGCCATTTGAAAAGAAATATGTTATAAAGCAAACTCTTGACATAATTTCTACCTGGTGTAACTGCCGCCTCTGTCTTTCCCCAACCTTCACCGACTCTCGTAAAGTAAGTAGCGAAGGGACATGTATAATGAGGCTTTATAACCAAGGTGCAACTATACATTGTTCAACTTACATTACCACAGGTGACTAGGGTCTTTTGTGATGGTCGAAAATGGTTGCCTGATGTGTGAATCGAACCCGGACCATAGGCACATGTAGCTAGAATCCTGCCAACAGACCACCAACCTAATCAGAAGATTGGTGTTCACTAGCTGTCTACTGAATGCATGTTTCTGACTGGATTTTTTAATCACTGTAGTGAAATCACATAACAGACAGGTCCACGAACTGGCATCACAGTAGGACGCGATAATTTCTGTTGGAAGTTTTGCTTTTCATTTTTGACTCTGTGCTGATGTAGGTATTTATACTCATAAACATAGCGCAGTAAAAACACAAAGCCGAAATGTCAAGAAGATTCTTACCTTTACGTTTTTAAACCGTATTTCGTTTGATATAATTACTTTGGTGAGTACGTATTGACCTTCTTAATATTATTATTATTATTTCATGTGGGTCAGTACACAAGTGGAAGTGTTTCTGTTGGCCGCCACTTCGGCGACTTGCGTGTCCCTAACCCACCCCAGTTACGCTACCAGGTGAAGGGGATCTGCAGTTTAACATGGACTCCTTACATAGCTGGGAGGTTAAGGCTAGGTTAAAACGAAGTCTCAAAAATTGGCATTCCAATTTATAATCGTCTCCGCGACCTCATCTTCAAGGCACGTACTTTAGCGCTACATCAGCAGGACCTACGTGTCTTTACGTTCTTTATCTATAAAATCTCATCCTTCAGTTTGCGAGTTTGAATATATGTGACATATATCGCCGTATCTTTTGATTTCATTGACTTATAAAAAATTAATTATACCCCCAACGGAGCGTAGACATTAGTATCTGACATAAATTTCAATTGGATACTTCTACCCGTTCTTGAGAAAAAGGGATCTTTGCAGGCAGCCGTACATTTTGGTCGTATTAAATAGAACCTTACATTTTTAACACTGTCAAAGGGCACAGACGTCAGTATGTAAAATTAATTTCAAATCAGTACCTCTACCCGTTCCTGAGAAAAAGAGGTCTTACCAGATGGGCCGATACACCGACGAGCGACAAATGTCAAAAAATTATCGATTTAAACAAATAACGGAAAACCTCCATAATGATTTGGATGGTCAGACGTGGATTTGAACCACTGCTTATTAACTTCATAAAGAAAAATAAAGGTTGGCCAAAAAAGAAAAACAAAAAACAAAACGTGGAAGCATACGCAGCGTGAGTCGTCAAAATAGAACCTTATGCCACTTGGGGTGCAAACAATATGTTTTGTATTAATAACTGCAGCACAGTGTTGTGTCTATCGCAGTTGGCTTCTTTTCTACAACTGAGGCATCTTGCAGTCGCAGCATACGAAAAGCAACCTAGGGAACTGCAACTAGCGTTGCCACTGAACGAGAACGCCTACTTACTTTCTGCTGGTTTCAGAATGGAATCTATTCAGGAGCTTCGCTGGAAAGCAATCCCTATTGCCCTTCACAGGACGACCACTTTTTTTTTTTTTCCTTCATCCACCCCTACAGCCCTTCCTATTGCTCGCCAGAGCAGCTTCAACACGATACCACAGTTCATTGAGAGTAGTGTCTGGTTTATTGTGACGAGCCAGTTGCTCGGCCACCATCGACCAGACGTTTTCAATTGGTGAGAGATCTGGAGAATGTGCTGGCCAGGGCGGAAGTCGAACATTTTGTGTATCCAGAAAGGCACGTACAGGACCTGCAACATGCGGTCGTGCATTATCCTGCTGAAATGTATGGTTTCGCAGTGATCGAATGAAGAGTAGAGCCACGGGTCGTAATACATCTGAAATGTAACATCCACTATTCAAAGTGCCGTCAATGCGAACAAGAAGTGACCAAGACGTGTAACCAATGGCACCCCATACCATCACGCCGAGTGATACGCCGGTATGGCGATGACGAATATATGCTTCCAATGTGCGTTCACTGCGATGTCGCCAAACGCTGATGCGACCATCATGATGCTGTAGACAGAATCTGGATCCGCGCGAAAAAAATGACGTTTTACCATTCGTGCACCCAGGGTCGTCGTTGAGTAAACCATCGCAGGCGCTCCTGTCTGTGATGCAGCGTCAAGGGTAACCGCAGGCATAGTCTCAGAGCTGATAGTCCATGCTGCTGCAAACGTCGTCGAACTGTTCGTGCAGATGGTGATTGTCTTGCAAACGTCCCCATCTGCTTACTCAGGGATCGCGACATGGCTGCACGATCCGTAATAGCCATGCGGATAAGATGCCTGTCATCTCGACTGCTAGTGACACGAGGCCGTTGAGATCCAGCACGGCGTTCCGTTTTACCCTCCTGAACCCACTGATTTCATATTCTGCTAACAGTCATTGGATCTCGACCAACGCGAGCAGCATTGTCGCGATACGATAAACCGCAATCGCGATAGGCTACAGCCCGACCTATATCAAAGTCGGAAACGTGATGGTACTCATTTCTCCTCCTTACACGAGGCATCACAACAACGTTTCACCAGGCAACGCCGGTTAACTGCTGTTTGTGTATGAGAAATCGGTTGGAAACTTTCCTCATGTCAGCACGTTGTAGATGTTGCCACAGGCGCCAATCTTGTGTGAATGCTCTGAAAAGGTAATCATTTGCATATCACAGCATCTTCTCCCTGTCGGATAAATTTTGCGTCTGTAGCACATCATCTTCGTGGTGTAGCAATTTTTATGGCCTGTTGTGTACTATAAAATATGCACTCTTTGCTACCCATGTTTGTGAAATTCAAACTACCCAATCAGGAGCGCCCACTTGTGTGACTGTGTGTGTGTGTGTGTGTGTGTGTGTGTGTGTGTGTGTGTGTGTGTGTGTTTGTATCTATGTCTGTGGTAGTGTTCGTGTGTGTACGACCCTTACCTGAGCAGTGTTGTAAACTCCTCTTCTGTCCTGCTGTAGTAAGTGTAATATTAGTTATTTCTTTTATGCTTAAACAGAAAATCTATCAGTAGAAAATACTTGATGGTTCGGTCCGGTGACCATAATGACCGGAATCAGCGAGGAAGGTTCCAGTTTTTGGCAGAGCTTAGAGCTCAGCAGTAAACGCTATTCAACACCACCACTGAATTCCAATATTTATACCACATCACACCATCAGTATGCGATTTTTATAAAGACAGTGCAATATCATATATTCAAAAAATTGTAATTCTATACTGATCAGCCAAAACATTATGATCCCCGACCCAATATCGATATAAACCCATCGACGCGATAGCAACATCACCAGGCGGCGACGAACGACTGCTAGTCAGACATATGCACGGTGTATGTAGTACCAGCGAGCGTGCTCTCTGTGTGTACAATGAGGAAGACGCACGATCTATCTGAGTTTGACTGAGGGCAAATTGTAATGGTCCGGAAGCTCGGCACAAGCATTTCGGAAACGGCATGACTTTTCGGGTGTTTGAGAAGTGCTGTGGTGAGTGTCTTCAACACTTGGCGAAACAGAGGTGAAACCATGACCAGACGTTGTGAGGTTGGGTGGCCGTCCGTCTTTACTGATGCCGGACGTCGTAAGTTGGGCATACTGGTAAAACAAGACAAGCGGCGAACTGCGGCGGAACTAACATCAGACTTTAATACTTGGTAGAGTACAAATGTGTCTGAACACACAGTACACCGAACACTCCTAACCATGGACTTCCGCAGCCGACGACCCTTGCATGTGCCATTGGTAACACCACGACATCGAAAACTATGGCTGAAATAGTCTGTCGATCGGCACTGGCGCAGTGGCAGAACGTTGCACGGCCTGATGAATACCGATACGTTCATCACGACGTCGATGGGAAGGCGCGAATCCATCGTCTTCCAGGGAAACAGCTCCTTGACACCTGCACTGCGGGACGGAGACAAGCTGGCGGCGGCTCCATTATGCTCTTGGGAACATTCACGTGGGCATCCATGGCTCTAGTGGAGCGCGTGCAAGGCACCAAGGCGGACAAGGAGTATCGTACTCCGGGTTGCAGACCACGTACACTGCTTCATGACGATCATGTTCCCCGACGGCAGTGGCATTTTTCAACGAGATAATTCCCCATGTCACAAGGCCAGGAGAATGATGAAGTGGTTCGAGTAACAGTGGCGAATTCCAGCTGATGTGCTGGATCCCAGCTTGCCAGATCTGAATCCGATCGAACACGTATGACATGTGATTGAACAAGACGTCAGAGCTCGTCACCGCCCCGGTCCCTCTTCACCCGAATTCACGGGAATTGGTTGACTTGTGTGTAAAGATGTGGTACGAAACCACTACAACGACCTGCGAAGGCCTCATTGCGACCGTGCTACGACGCGTCACCGCCGCTATCCGTGCCAAAGGTGGATATATCGGCTATCGGGTAGGTCGTCATAATGTGCTGGCTGACCTGTGTATGCACGTAATAAAATTAAAATAGACGTCACCAGCCAAATTCCTTGCTCCAGCAATAAGGACGATTATAATTAATTTTGGCAATTTTTAGTACCCTTTTATGTCCGCTATTGCCGTGATATTATAGACACTTGGGAGAGGACTTCAAAAAGTAAGCCGGCCGGTGTGGCCGTGCGGTTCTACGCGCTTCAGTCTGGAACCGCGTGACCGTTACGGTCGCATGTTCGAATCCTGCCTCGGGCATGGATGTGTGTGATGTACTTAGGTTCGTTAGGTTTAAGTAGTTCTAAGTTATAGGGGGCTGATGACCACAGATATTAAGTCCCATAGTGCTCAGAGCCATTTGAACCATTCAAAAAGTAAGTTAAGCGTTATTATGACGTAAATAAGGATTGGAATGTTGAATCAATCTTTCAGTTTCTTGACGACAGTAATCTGCTCATTGGTCACAGATACATTCGAGAATCACAGTGTGAACGTCTTTGCCGTTAGAAATTCTTCCGTCCTTTGAGCTTGCCAAATAGATGGAACGCGAGTGGCGCAAGATCTGGATTTTCCGATCAGTATCATCCACGTCTATGCAGCCTTGGTCAGATTGTTTGGACAATTACACTACGGCTGCACGAGACATTATATTTTGTCCATACATCGCCAGAAATTACCGGTAAGTCGGTGAACAATTTAGACGTTTCGCCGGAACGTACTTCTTCGTATATACTTTACCTGTGGAATACGTTTGTAGTTGCCCCGCCATTTCACTCGCACATTCTGATGCACCTGTTATCCACATCACAGAAGAGCCGTATCTGCAGAAAAACCTGAAACATGTACTCTCTTCTGACAATGTGTCGCCTTTGTTGCGGATTGCTCTTATCAAGAGAGGACATATGTAAGCTACATTCAGAAGTCCCCATATTATTATTATTCTGGATTTACAATGTGAGTACATTTTTCCAGCACCTATTCTAGATTACAGTAAGTCACTAATTATTGTTCTCCACTCTTCTCTATTTGTCCATAAATCTTCAGGAATGTTTTTCTTCCTCATTGCTGACTGAACTCCCTGTATCCATGTATCAGGTGGTCATCCCCTCTTTCTTCTTCCAATTGGTACCCAGTCGATTACGCATTAGAAGTCCCCATATATTTCACAAAATTGCTCTGACAACAAACCAGTATAAATACTGAAATTACTTTTTTGAAGTTCAGGGTACAGTATTATAGTATTAACAACTTAGAATACGTTTTGTAGTGTAACGACGTAAATTTTGTATAAGTGATTTTCTTTTGACATATGACCATGTGCAGACATCGTCACCAACGTCAGTTACAAAACATTTCAAAATTATTTAAATTCTTTTTAAATTGTCTCTGAATGGTTCTTGAACGAAACTGTAATTAAAACATCATCATTTGAGTCGTATGCGCGAAATTACGTCACTCAGTCCAATTGGTTTGCGCAAACTTTTTCAATTTAGATGCCGCTTGTTTCTTCTCGGAAATTATATTAATGCAAGTTATCTGCTTTAATAAATATTAGAACCACATTGAATAAACTTTCAAGACTCAAACTCGCGATGAACGTTGTCAAAATTAATAATCTTGTCAAATAAATTTAATTCATTAACATAATTCTTCATAAATAAATTCTCGGAACACGTATTTAAACTTTAGTAGCATCCACTAGTTTATTATCTTCCTACATATAGACGTGAACCTGTACCTTGACAAGATAGGACTGAACATTTACAACATGATTAAACTTTCTATGACGTCATTGTTGTAGAAACATTACAAATTCTTATTTTTTCAGTCTTTAGAAGCACGACGCAACAACTCGGTTTCAGGATCTTCTGTTGCTCTCTGGCTGTCGACCCGCGACGTATAGTGGTCAGCAATTTTCTCTCTGGCCCCGGCAGTGAAGATGCTGTCTCCGTTCGTTGCGCCGCCCTCTCCGTACATGAAACATATAAAATAAATACAAAACTTTAGATAATTCACAACAATTACAAAGATTACAAAAATACATAAACAAAACACTAAATTAAATTTATATTCACCTGCAAACTGGGCTGACACTGGTGGATGGGTGACGCTTCAATTTCGCGTCCCACTACAGTTTACCCTTGATACACACAGTACACAGCTTGAAAACGGCGTCACCAAAATGAGCTAGTAAGGTTCCGTTTTTTCATTGAGTTACCCATTCACACAAACCAAAAAGTAAACAGTTGGCTAATAACCAATAACGTTACGAATTTTGAAACGTGTTTTATAAGATTTCGCTTCACACAGTACCGTTCCGGATGTGAAATAAAAAATTGTCCCTCGAGCTGACCAAAATTTTCCGCTGGTTTCACTTAGTTCTGTATTTCATTGGATTCTCTATAGCGAATACGAAACAGGGAGATCCTCTTTCGCATATTCCCAGTGGCGAATGCCGTTTCCACGGACTCGTTACTGGGACGTGGCTACAGAAAGGGACACCCAGTCGTACAACAGCGCCCGAGGACCACTTTCAGTGTGGAGTGAAACCCGTAATGAAAATAAAAAAAGGGTTTTTGGAAGCAGAATAATACCTGTAATAAAAAACGTACACCGTTAGCACAGTTTATCACTTGTATGTTACTGACGGCTGCGAAGTGCAGTTTTGTGTCCGATGCGCAGTTCATGTAGCATATGATCTTGTTGTTGGTTTCTCCATGTTCGAAGAGTTTTTCTGTACTCTGCTCGCGGGGATAAAATATACCGCTACAGTCGTCACTAATATCTGTAACTAAAGCCAACAAGGGATGTGTTTGAAATGAGTTCAATGCAGTCTAATGAAAAGAATGGATTGGTAGTCTTGAGCTCAATGAAAGTGCAATGACACCAAATGATGTCAGTAGCATGCCTTGTATCAGTGTCATATTCACTTGTAAAGACTGTGCTTCGTCAATGCCGCTATTCCCACATCCCCGAGTGGTTATTTCAGTTTCGCATGTACAAGACTTGGGACACATTTTTCTGCTTACTGGTACAAAAAAAAATGTATGGTTATTGTTATACAATAGTAAAGACAGTTTTATAGAGGATCGGGAAAATATAAAGTTGATGTTGGAAGCGCTGCAGCGGTAGCAGAAGTGGGGGTATAGCGTCAAACTGTGTGCCATTAATGGAATTTCGGTTAGCAATGAAATTGTGTAGAGCGTGCGTTTTGCCAGTATCGTGAAAGTTCGACAGCAACACAACGAAAGGTAGGCGTCGCTACCAAATCCGACCCTTTGCTGAAGTTCCGTAGTTTCTTCCAGCCGCACCGTGGTTTTGGAGATGCTGGTTCAGCTTTGAAGAAAAAGCCAAGTGGTGGTGTACCGTCTGTGCGTATCGGTGGAAACACTGATGGAGTGCGAGGTGCCATCGAAAGAAGTCCTCGGCATTCGGTGCGAAATCTTGCCTCATCATTCCAGCTGAGACGTAGGAACGTTCAAACAGCACGCCAATGGCTACAATTTCATATTTACAAACTTCACATTGTGCAACATCTGAAACTTAATGACAGTGCACACAGCCTGCACATTTGTGAACACTTGTTCGTTGTGGTCAGCGAGGATATAAACTTAATTGAAAATTTTCATCTCAGCCCCTCAATCCCATTTTTCACTTGAGGTAACATGGCAGAAAACCCGTTACAAGCATCAAGTAAACGCTGCTCGGCTTCACCAGTCTTCATTACACGATAACAAAGTTGCCATATGGTGTGCAGTGTAGCGTCGTGGGTTGATATGTATTAATATTTTGACTATGAACCAGGCTTAGATCTCACTGCGGAGTGTGAACATTACGTCAACTTGTTCGACATATTACTAGCTCCAAGAACCCAAACATTTACAAATCTTGATATTAACTTCACCTGATTTTGACAGGATGCAGTCAACTTACATGTCTCCAGACTCCATGGCAGCACTAATTCGTTTCTTTGGAGATTTAACATCTCGGGTAGAAGCGTAGTCTTAAGAAAACTTGTGCCTTACAGTACTCAAGTATCACGTGTTGAAGCTTTTCGAATTCGCATGTTTCCATTATGTGACGTTCAGAGGCAGTGATTACATACTAGTGGAGAGATTCACAACGTATTGAATTCTCTGACATCGGTTGCATTTCCGTAAAATGAACATCTATGAATTGTCATGTACCAACTGGTACAAAGGCCATTTAAATTAGGTATAATATCTGATCAAAGTATTCGAACGCCCGTTAGTGGATAATAACATGGGGTGTATTCACTATTCATGCTTATGATGGTTTGATGTCTGCTAGAAACAATTTCAATGAGGATTCTGAATGTTGGTGGTAGAATAGCAGACCATTCTTCCTCCAGACCCGAAAGTATAGAAGGTAGTGACGTTAGATGCAGAGGTCTCTAGCTCCGCTCAAGTATGTTCCATTGGTTTCAGGTCGCGACTAGGGTCAGGCCAGTCTATTTCAGGACTGTTCCACTGCCTCGAAGATACTACTTTACGACGGACAGTACTCTCACGTTGGTATGAACAGTCATCGTCTCTCAACTGGTCCTATACTGTACCTAGTACACAATGCTGTAAAATGTGTTAGTATCCATCCACATTTACGACCTGCCAGGTTAGCCGAGAGCGCTAATGCGCTGCTTCCTGGACTCGGGTTGGAGCGCCGGCCACGGCGGATTAATGACGAGAGTCGGCGTGCCGGCCAGCCTGGATGTGGTTTTTAGGCGGTTTTCCACACCTGACTAGGTGAACACAGGGCTGGTCCCCATTTCCCGCCTCAGTTACCCGACTCACAGACATTTGAAAAACGTTCGCTCTGTTTCCTGGGTTACACTAGATGCAGACAGTTGGGGTGCAGTAATTCCATCCCAGCAGGTACGGATTGGCAACAGGAAGGGCATCCAGCACCCTCTGACACTATCATCGTCAAATCCATACTAACAAGGCCGACCCCGCGTCACAGTGGGACAAAGGCCCCAGCAAATGATGCAGATGATCGATCTGATTTCAGCATTTTATTACGTTCAATAATGGGACCACAACCCAACCACAAAGAACACCACCAGACGGTAACACCATCTTATGCATATTTACCATGACAAATAATTGTAGTCTTGTATCGTAAGGAAGTGATACCAGGATACAGATTAGCTGGCTGTTTTTCAAGGAGTTCCTTGCAGGGTGGGGGAGTGGCTATGTACATAAAGAACTATATTCCATTTAAGTCCATAGACGTATCACGGCACTGCACTGAACAGATATTTGAATGTTGTGCCGGGGGCAGTTGAATTTAGTGAAACTGAACTTCTAATTGTTGTTGTTTATAGGTCCCCTAACTCTGACTTCAGAGCATTTCTGCTCAAGCTAGAGAGGGTTCTTGACACACTTTGTGGGAAGTACCACAAATTAGTTATATGTTGTGACTTCAGTATAAATTTTCTATATGATGGAGGAAGAAAAAGATGTTTGTAGGGTTCCTAAATTCATATGATCTGATGCAGACTGTTTTTTTTTTTTTCAACTAGTGCAGGGAACTGTAGTACAGCCATAGACAATATTTTTATTCATTCTTAACTCCTAGATGGGCATTGTGTTAGTAAAAGGGTGAATGGCCTTTCAGACCATGATGCACAAATTTTAACACTAAAAGGCTTTTGTACTCAACCAAATGTTATATACATTTACAGACTAGTAGGACAGTTAATCCAGCAGCAGTAGAGAGTTTTGTAAACCTTGTCAAGGAAAAAGAGTGGCAGGATGTTTATAGTGCCGGTAACATAGATGATAAATATAATGCTTTCTTTAACACATTCCTCATGCTCTTTGAGAGTTGCCTTCCTTTAGAACATGCTAATTGGGGTACTAGCAGTAATAGTCAGGCTGGGTCACTGACTTGTGTGATAAGGGTATCATGTAGAACAAAGTGGGAATTATATCAGAATGTTAGAAGTACTCACAATCAAGCTACAGTACCCATTACAAACGGTATTGTAAGGTGCTTAAAATGCTATTAGGAAGGTAAAGAGTATGTGGCATGCAAATAGAATAGCAAATTCACAGACTAAAATTAAAACTATATGGTCAGTTGTGAAGGAAGTGTCTGGTCAGCAGCACAACGTCGACAATATAAACTCAGTTCTTAGTAAAAATATTTCTGTCACTGATAAATCAGATATATGCACAGTATTTATCAATCATTTTCTGAACATTGCTCGTGAATTAAATAAAAATTTAGTTCCTACGGGGAATCGTACAACTTTCTTGGCAAATGCCTTTCCAAGATTGATGTCTGAAATACTCTTATGTGATGCAGACAAGGGAAGATTGAGTCAATAATTAAATCACTGAAGACTAAGGACCATCATGGATATGATGCAGTGCCTGGCAGAATATTAAAGTACTATGCTGCACACGTTATCCCTGTATTTAGCCATATTTTTCCTTTAGGAATGGTAAGTTTCCTGAACGATTAAAATACTCAGTAGTAAATCCACTTTATAAAAAGGGAGAAAAGGATAATGTAGACAATTTTAGACCTATTTCTATGCCATCAGTGTTTGCTAAAGGTATTGGAAAGGCTGTTTATGTAAGGTAAATTGATCATTTTACATCATACAATCTGCTGTCAAGTGTACAGTTCAGTTTTAGAATTGTTTAACAACTGAAAATCCTATACTCTCTTTCCTCTGTGACGTACTGGATGGGCTAGACAAAAGCATTCGAACGCTATGCATATTTTTTTTATTTAATTAAGGCGTTTGATTGTGTTGATCCCAAAATATTGCTCCAGAAGTTGGACCATTATGGAATACAGGGAGTAGCTCCCAATTATTTCACCTCTTACTTTAGCAACAGACAGCGAAAGGTCATTATTCACAATGTTGAGAATAGCTGTGATGTGGGGTCTGAGCGGGTTACAGTGAATTGCAGGGGTGCCCCAGGGATCAGTGTTGAAGTCACTCTTGTTCCTTATTTATATAAATGACATACCCTCTAGTATTACAGGTAACTGTAAAATATTTGTGTTTGCTGATGTCTCTAGCTGGTAGTAAAGGATGTTGTGTGCAACATTGGCCCAGTTTCAAATAGTGCAGTTCATTACCTAATTTCATGGCTTGTAGAAAATAAACTAACGCTAAATCACAATAAGACTCAGTTTTTACAGTTTCTAACGCACAATTCAACAAAACCTGACGTTTTAAGTTCACAGAATGGGCATATGATTAGTGAAACTGAACAGTTCGAATTCCTAGGTGTTTAGATAAATAGTAAACTGTCTTGGAAAGCCCACGTTCAGTAACTTGTTCAAACACTTAATGCTGTCATTTTTACTATTCGAACGGTATCTGAAGTGAGTAATTTTTCGACACGAAAATTAGTCTACTTTGCTTACTTTCATTCCCTTATGTTGTGTGGTATTATATTTTGGGGTAACTCTTCCCATTTTTGGCTCAGAAACTGGTGCCTCGGTCAATAAGTGGTGTAAGTTCACGAACCTCCACTTGTCGATCCCTGTTCACGAGTCTGAGTATTTTGACATTGGCCTCTCTCTCTCTCTCTCTCTCTCTATATATATATATATATATATATACATATATATATATATATATATCTGTCATTTCCTGTTAACAGTATTAGCTGATTCCCAAGAAAGAGCAGCTTTCACTCAGTTAATACCCAGTAGAAATCAAACCTGCATTTGGATCTGACTTCCTTAACTCTTGTGCAGAAAGGTGTGCTGTATACTGCGGCATCCATTTTCAATAAGCTACCGCTCAAATTCAAAAATCTTAGGAGTAATCCACGCGCATTCAAATCGAAATTAAGAGTTTCCCCATGGGTCACTCCTTCTATTCTGCTGAGGAGTTCCTTGAAAAATTAAGTTGATTCTCGTTGTATTGTTGATATCGTTTATTTATGGATTGACTTTTTTCGGCTTCATAAACATTTTATTTTTATCTGTAGTTACTTTTATGTTGTAATTACATGTACCCACACGTTCCATGAGCTCAGAGATTTGCTCCTCAATGTGGTCCTACAGAACTTAACGTGTAAATACATTCAAATGTGAGTGAATTCCTAAGGGACCGAACTGCGGAGGTCATCGGTCCCTAGACTACTTTGCCAGTGTAGCGGCAGTAGTTGTCTGACATAAGCGTTGCCGGTCGCGGTGCCATCTTCTTCCTGTTTACATGTCTCTGTATTTGAATATGCATGCGTATGCCAGTTTCTTTGGCGTTTCAGTGTATATGAAATAAAATCTTCATAACTTCTGAACGGTTTGCGTTAGGATGGGAATTAGTTGTTTTGGTTTAGTGACGAAGCCCGCTTTCATTTGGATGGGTTCATCAAAAAGCAATATTGGCTCATTTTGGGGACTGAGAATCAGTGTTTTGTGATCTAGAAGTCTCTTCGCCCTCAACGAGTGGCTGTGTGGTGTGCCATGTCCAGTCACGGAATAATCGGTGAGATATTCCTTGATGGCACGGTGACTACTGAACGGTATTCAAAGTGACCTTGATTTCGACTGGATGTGGTTCATGCAAGACGGATCTCGACCGCATCGAAGCAGGAGAGTGCTTAATGTCCTGGAGGAGCTCCTTGAGGGCCACATTCTGGATATGGGGTACACAGAGGCTACTGGCATGGGCTTCGATTTCCCGACATATTCTCCGGATGTGAACGAATGCGACTCCTTTTGTGGAGCTATACTAAAGAAAGGTGTGCATCAATAACCCTAAAACCATTGTTGAGCCATTTAGGAGTTCACCGACAGCATCGATGTTGCCACACTTCAGTGGGTCATGCAGAATTTCGTTATTCGTCTGCGCCACATCATGCACAGTGATGGCGGGCATATCGAACATGTCATAGCCTAAATCCGAATATCTATGGGGACGTTCACAAGTTGAATAAAGGGTTTGCACGCCATAGTTTGCAACTTATTTACGTTTTTTTTTGTACAGCTCAATAATTGTCACTCTGTAAATGTTTAATAATTTCAGTTCTCTGTAACATTTAGAATGGCTACCGGAATGCATTAGTGTTGTTCGTTTTTAGTGTCGTTATATGGCCTGGTAAGGTATATAAGGTGTGGTGTCACCGCCAGACACCACATTGCTAGGTGGTAGCCTTTAAATCGGCCGCGGTCCGGTAGTATACGTCGGACCAGCGTGTCGCCACTGTCAGTGATTGCAGACCGAGCGCCGCCACACGGCAGGTCTAGAGAGACTCCCTAGCACTCGCCCCAGTGGTACAGCCGACTTTGCTAGCGATGGTTCACTGACAAATTACGCTCTCATTTGCCGAGACGATAGTTTGCATAGCCTTCAGCTACGTCATTTGCTACGACCTAGCAAGGCGCCATTATCAATTGCTATTTATCTTGTGATGCATGTACCGTCAGACCGATGTTCACCAATTATGGATTAAAGTTAAGTATTCCAACAGCTACGTACTTTATTTGCTAGACTCAAATCCTTTAACTGTTCCAGACCTCACGCCAGCCTGCGTGAGCTTAAACGCGTGCCTTTCGGCTTCACCTCCTAGTGGCTTGGCTGTCTTGCCAAGTCACAACATAAGGGGCGTGAAAGGCGTCAAAAGTTCCATCAGTGTGAAGGATGCCGTGCACTCCAGTGAGACAACGTTATCCGAACCTAACACAGTTTGAAAGGAGCCTTGTTGTGGATCTGCATTTGACTGGCTGGTGGAATCGCGCACTTCCCAGACTTGTGAGGAATTCATAAAAAAACAGTGGCGTAATTTCTTATCTCATGAGAACGTGAAGGCAGGCACACTAGTCTTCAAGATTCCGATCGAGCACGTGTGATCACCACAAGGAAGGAACGCACCATGCTGCACCACGCATTTCGTAATCCCTTTAAGTCTGCGTCTGCCATCTAAGAACAATTGAGAACACAATGCGATGGTCTCTGTGGCATCCCGAACCATTGCTCGAAGACTAGCAGCAACTGGGCCTGGGACTAACAATCCGATGAGTAGGTTGCCGACAGCTGCTGCTCCTGTAGTGGTGCCGTGACCAAGAAGCATCAGCTACTGAAGAGTGGCGTCGTATTATGTTTAGCAGCGAATCGTGATTCCGCACATCCCGGATGACTATTGTCGGCAAGTATAGCGGCGAACAGGAGAGATGGCCCATTTTTACAATGTTTTGCAGATGCACTGCAGTGTTATTACTGATGTCACGGTGTGGCGAGCCATAAGGTATGGCTTCAGGTCGCGGTTGGTTGTAATTGAGGGTGCAAGGTGGCAGAATAAATGAAGGTCAATTTCGCACCTTTCATAAGAGTTTTACACATTGTAACGGGAAGGTGAATATGACACCTAACTTACTTAGGCGGTAATGAGCGGATTTGCCTGTAATTATGTAATGCAAAAGGGATGACACTCAATCGACAGTATTAACACACCACTCCTATATAAACCATGTCAGTGAGCAGAAGATGAAACAAGCAGCGAAAGGAAACGTTTTGTGTGGAAGAGGGCGTGGGCAGAAGCAGAGGCCGCACCATGGGGAACCACGAAAAGCTCTTAGGGGGCGTCCCGCAGCGGGATTCAGCGACCTGACACGTGATGCATACTGGACAATAAGGAACGGTCCATCAAATGTAGGAGAAAAGAAGCTTTAGAAAACTGCATTTCAGAATTCTAAATGGATACGAACAAAACCAGTGATGCAGTTGATCACGTGAACAGCGGGTGGTACACTTGTGATGTAAGCATGTAACTTTTAGGCGTCTGGAGTGGGCACAAAACGTCCAATTTGTGGAAACGAACTAGGAAGGAGGAAAGTGCCTAGATTTAGACGCAGTTTAATGGTAGGGCCCTTGCCATTGGCAGAGAGAGTTTCCACAAAAATAAGAGGAACGCTCCTATTGGTCGGAAGAAGCCGTGACGTGGAGAACGAAAGAACCCAGGTGGGCGGACAGTTCTGCTATGAGAAAGACCGGAGCGAAATTTTCGGGGCTCTTCTCTGAACTGGCGTCAAGTGCAGAATGGGGCGCATAATGCTCTGTACTACGCAGAGGAGAAATCTGTGTGAAAGCTGCTTTCACTGTGGCTGACATTCAGCTAGATATTAGCTGTAGTGTCATTGGGCTTTAACTGTGGAGAAACAAACCAGCCAGTTAGTTGATTGTTCTTGGAAGGACTCAGAGGGCTTCTCCAGCCATGTGTGTGTGTATATCACCATATTCCAAGACTAGGGATGAGTACGCGTTTTCTTGCATAATGGGAAACATAGGGAGATTTTCTGCTGGGAAAAATCAGCAAAGGCTTAATTAGTTTTTATAGGAATTTCAGAGGACGAGAGCAGCGATGAAGACGACAGCTCATCGCAGCTGAGGTAAATACCACGAGCAGAGGCGTAAAACTGTTCGTTCACCAGCTTGTGTCCATTGTAAACTCGAGCGACCTTGGGTTATCTTTTCGTCAACTTGTCACAAAACTAACGATCCTCTGTAGACTTGATTGTCATCCTAAATAGTACCGAACTTTGAACCGGAATCGGATGATTTATCATAGTATTGGCCAACATCATGATTTAGTCGTAAGATTAATTTTGTAAAGAAACTTCTAGTTAAAATTTACTATTCTTGTGTTTAGGATTATTTCACTTTCTGAGGACGAGATGCGTTCGTTTGACAACTGTCTTAACATTGTCACACTGTAAACTGTGTAAATGCCCGTATTTCTGTGATAAGATTGCAACATTAAACCAAAAATATTTACGGCTTACACAGCTCTGTCCTCAAAACCTTACAAGGGAACTCAGATAGCATAACGCTATCTTATGTACACCCTGCATCCTAATGTGTTACCTCTCATGTTACCAAATCGTGGAGCCATTTTTCAACAGGACAATACCCGTCCACACATGGCACTATTCTCTATGGACTGTGTGCGTAATCTAGAGGTACTCCCATTGCCAGTAAGATTCCCGTATCTGTCCGTCATTGAATGTGCGTGAGACCAGCTCGGATGTCGTCTCCTTCCCATGGCCAGTAGCCAGGACATGGAAAACAAGCTACAACAGCTGCTGACCAGCTTGGCTCATGAGATAATACGAAGGATTTATAACACCCTTGCTAATTGAATCAGTGCACGTATCCAGGCCAGAGGGATTGTAATGTCATGTTAAATACTGTGCTCAAAAATTTGACTCGACATGTCCTCTCACCTGTGAAGTTTTTTTTCTTTTTTTAGTTTTGTGCTCCCCTTTTGGGTGGTTCCCTTTTTTATCAGGCAGTGTCAAATAAGAATTTAATGAGCTTCAGCCTCTTGTACATTTGTTGTCGAAGCCGTCAATCCCATGACCGTTTTGATGCAATTTTCCACGCTACTCTATCCTGTACAAGCCTTTCCAACTCTGCGTAACTACTGCGATGACTACATCCACTTGGTTTGTCTACTGTAGTCTATCATTTGCCACCAACTGAAACCGTTATCCCGTCTTTCCCTCTTTACTTATACTTCCCTTCATTGCGACATTGTCGATTCCTTCGTGACTCACGGTGTGTCATATCAACTCATTTGTTTTAGTCACATCGTGCCACAAGTTTTATTTAACAATGCAGTAATACGACATATCCATCTAATCGTCATCGTTATTCTTTAACACCACATTTCAAAAACTTGTAAGCTCTTCTTGTCTGAACTGTTTACTGTCCACGTCGTGCTACGATACGAAGCTATACTCCAGACAAATACTTACAGAAAAAAGCTAAATTTATATAATTTTGGGAATATTTCTTTTTTCTGAAAATTACATTTGTAGAGAAAAAAAGAGATATGATAATGTGCCATCCACAGATCCTCAGTGAAACGAAGCCTCACGGATGTAGAATACGCCAAAAATTTCGAAGTGTGTTTTCGTGTGGGAAGTAATAATAAACTTGTCACAAATATGTAAATGTGCAATACAGTGACGTGCGTTAAATAATATTTGGGCTATTCCAGTCCAGCTTCAGTAAACACAAAACAGTTTACAACATTTATTTACGTTGATCTCATTGCTGCATTGAAGGTGTGCTGTTCAGATTTTTCGTAATGTTTACGTTATTTGATATTATTGATAATATACACATTAAGTGACTCTACTAAGGAAATGTTTAATGTACTTGGAGCAGTTCTTTGCCAATAAATCGAATGCCTAATGATATCGACCTCAATATCCATAACTACATGATATTGTCTTTCCGTTTTCCACTATTATATATGGGAGGCTGTCACCTTCCACCTCCGTCAAAAGCGTTATGACAATAACTCATTAAGGTTTAATAACATGGATACATTGCTGTAGCATAGGTTTACCGTGACAACTTGCGTAAGCGTCTTGCAGAAAGGTTTTCATCAATGTAATATCTTGCAACTTGAATTTTAATAAGGAAGAAACATTAAATTTCTTGCTAAATTGAGAGTTTCCAACAACCCGGAGGGGCACTGTCAGTGGTGAGTATCGCCGAAGGTCGCCGGAATTACAGTTAACAGTAAACCATGCAGTAATTTTTTTAAATAACCATTCTCAGACATTTTTAGAAAGGTTTCACATAAAGACGAGCAGCAATACGAAAAGACCTGCGTCATACATTCCACATGGTACTAAGAATTGAACAAATGGATACTAATTTGTAGGGATTCACTTTAAGCATCTAAGGACACAAGTCACTGCGCTATTATCTATTTTACATGAAAAGTTGGCGTTAGTAAAAGTAAATGAATTGACGGACTTCCTTTCTTCCACACGTGGAAACAACTGTTAATTTAAATTTAACGAATCACTAGTTCGATCATTTATTCATAGACAAGCAATGTTCAGTCCCGTCCACGTCACAAGATTAATTTCATGATTTAGCATACCTAACTAGATGATGTGGCTTCTAAGCTACAAAACCAGTCAGTACATAAATTATTTACAAGAGCAGCCAGGCGGTTATTGTTCAAGAAGTCTGTTCGTCATGTTGCTAAATATTGTGAAATATACCCGATTTGGGGTGCGAAGAAGCGCTTGAAAGGAGTTATATTTCTTAAAGTCATTAATTATTCTCTTTCATAATTGAATCTATTATAACAGTAGGGAAATGGGTCCGTAGTTTTTTCTGTGTCTTCTACGTTACTTTCCCTTAGCAGACGCACATCGCTTGACTGTTTCAGATTCTTTTGTAGTTCTCTGAAGTGAAATATGGATTCATTATGTTTCTTGATGGAGCTTACATGGTCAGAATGCATTGTTTCAATACACAGAGTGGTACCGCCTTCTAGGCCTCCTGACATTTTACTTTTTAATTTTTGTATAGTTTCACGGACGTCATACTCTGTGCTTAGTAATAACGTCGTTGTTCTTGGTGCATAATTATTTAGGGGAATTCCACATGTTATTGGGTATTTTTATTTCATTTTCTCTGTACTACTTGTAAAATTTGACAGCTATCGCGGATTATTTATTGTTTCATCCCCATCTTTTATCTCCATCATCGTAACCTTTTGTCTTTCCAAGTATCATGTTTTACACATCCAAGACTGCTCTCATTTAATTCTCTGCGTTATATAATATTTTTTCATTGTATTACTTTTTTCCAGCAAATGGTACCCTCATGTAAATACTTTTTTACTTCTGGTAAAAGTTCAAGTACGTTAGCTCTCTGCGACTCTTTATCGCAGAAATGAGGTACTTCAGGCCCAGGTGAGCTTTCTCTTAACTGGTAACACCCACTTCTTCTTATAGGGCATTATTAAGGATATGTGTACTTTTGGAAAAATGATTCTGATTAAAATTGTTTTCTCTGTATGTTTCAATCCAACTAATATAGTTTGATAGTTCTAAAGTCTAGCATTTTGATCCTTGATAAAAAGCTTTTTGAGGCCTGCAGTTTAGGGATTATTTATATATCTTACGTTACTGTTATAATTTGGTAGAAATTATCTGGAAGTCTAACATCTTTTGCAGATACAGTGTGTAAGAACTGATTTTAGCAGGTCCGCAGCTGTACACTGCATACAAGTCCGGATAATTTGTATCCCAGTACTTCACCATTTTTTTTATTTGTATTTTTTATGCTGGAGCATCTCTCCTGAAAGCAAACAACTTCATGCGCCGAGGAAAGCATGAATTATTTCGTTGTAGAAATAAAAAATTCAGTAACGCCACTGAGTTCTTGTTGCCACTGTAATTAATTATGAATCTTCGTTCGCTTGCTGTCGTGTAAGCTGACTTTTGAAAACAAGTCTTTATTTTTCCGTCCGCAACATGAATTCCATGAATTTTTGTAACTCTTCTTTAATGTATAATTTCAGATCTATATTAGACAGTGATGTAGTCTGGAGCTTATTTATCTGTTAGGATATGTCGCGTTAGATAGAATTACACTGCACCCGCTCTGTCGGTTTTAATGCCATTCACTTACGCTGATGATAATCCTGCTAAACGGTGGAGCGGATAACACCAAATCGTCCTCCTCCTCTTTTCCTATATCTACCTACGTATACTAAAGCACGTTTTCTCACAGACTGTAATTCAAAACTAGGGACAGCTATATTTATTACTCAGCAATTGCTAGTTGCCTACCACCTACAATGTAAGTAACGGATGTTGCGTATAAGGTTTGTATACGTTATTCTAGTATCAGATTGGTACTCAACGTTGCATGCATATGATTTAAATATCCCCAGCTCAGTGAATTTTATTATAGGTAGAAATTAGATTCAAAAAAATTAGGTCTCTAAATAGATTCACTCAGTGAGCTGCTATTACAAATAGAGCCATCTATATCTTCCAGCTGCGAGAGTGTAATGGCGAATGGGGAAATGCATTTGTGTTTTTACGACTAACGATTCCGGTATATTTGCTAATAGCCAATTTACAATACATGTTCTAGTTTTTTCAAACTGATACTGAACTGATACTTCCAACTGTGTGGCGTAATAGGATATGAGTTTAATATTCGAATTTCTTTTTCCCTTGCAGCAGGCGATCAGCTGACACACACACACACACACACACACACACACACACACACACAGAAACGCGCGGACTCAAACGTAGGGTAACAATGTCGCTATGTGATAAAAACATTGCATTCGTTAGTTCACTTTAAATAAAAATGGTGATTTCGAATACAAACTACACAACATGGCAGTCGTAAAAGTGTTTTTCTCTCTCAGTTCCCAGAACTATTTCGAGTTCCATTCTATACAAAAACATATTTCGAATGACATACTGGTGCACAATAAGTACTGAATCCAGTATTTTTCAACAGCGCTCACCAACACGCGTAAAGTCGCTCCTGAGGACACGGTTCCTCTCTTGGCGATGTGCCTCACACTGAGTTCTTACTTGCGGCGTTCGTAGATCTAGTGATTAATGGAAGTGAACGTGTATCCATTGCCAGATGTTATGGGGAAAGAATATACTGCAATGAATGAAATTATAATAACCCGTAAGTATAAGTACATCCAGTACAGAACAACTTGTGTCGAGAAATACCACTCGCAGAAAACATCAAAGTTTTTTACAAACTCGTTTTATTAGACCTACCACGACTTCATCTGTATCAGTTTCTCCAGCTCAGATTTACACTTGCATCTAACGTCCTCAATATTGGTTGAATATTTTCCAACCCCTATCTTCCTCTATGTCTTTTACTCTCTGTATCTCCTTCTAGTACCATTGAAATTATTCCCTCGTCTGTTAACATAAATAATTATTTAAGCAAAACCTTCGTAAATAACACGCTTTTACAACGGACAAAAAAATATATAATAATTTCTCCTAGCGCCATACATAGTCCTAAACCCATACCGATAGTCCTGAAAATATGTGCTTACGAATTTTTATAACTACTACAGTACTTGGAAGATTTATAACGAAAAACATAATAGTTAGGAGATGAATTATTTATGCATTAGTTATGAATTCGATGCGTCTCACTTTTCCGTCATAAACCTCGTAAAGCTCGTAAAAATTCAGAAGCACACATTTTCAGGGCTCTTTGTATGGGGTCTGAACTGTTTATGGGACTGTCAGAAATTATTTTATACTTTTTATTCCGTTTTAAAATCGTGTTATATTACAAAACAATCTACCTAAATAATTATTTCCTGATTTTTAGTCTTGTGTGTGTGAACTGTTTCGATCGATTCGCAAAATTGAAGAGATTACGACAGATTCATTTAAATTTCGTGCTCATTTCTGTCTTTCACCTGTCAACCGACACATAGCTTGCACCTACGTATATCTCGCGAACAGACCGCGAAGGTAAAAATTAGAGGAATTCGAGTTCACACGGAGTCTTATCGGGAATCGTTCTCACCGCGAAACATTCGAAACTGGAACACGAAATAGAGGATATTGCAGTGGCACACAGTATCCTCGTCCATATACTACAGAAGAAAGTGAGTTAATATCGCACTGTAAACCAGTTCTGAGCTACATTGGAAGATTCAAATCTTTAGCTCATCGGTAAGTTCGAAATCAGTCGCAAAATCTGTAGCGAAAAGACAGCCGACAAGAAAGCGACCTAATAAAAAAAGTTAAAATGCACCATCATCCCGTCCCTTTGTCTTTTTTCGACAAACCACTTTCCTCGCCAGTCCGTTGAGAAACTCCACGTTCCTTATATCCTCTTAATTCTCAGCGTCCTTTTATAGCGTCACGTGTCAAACGCTTCGATTCTCGTGTTTTCCCGTTTCCCGCCGGCCGAAGTAACCGTGCGGTTAAAGGCGCTGCAGTCTGGAACCGCAAGACCGCTACGGTCGCAGGTTCGAATCCTGCCTCGGGCATGGATGTTTGTGATGTCCTTAGGTTAGTTAGGTTTAACTAGTTCTAAGTTCTAGGGGACTAATGACCTCAGCAGTTGAGTCCCATAGTGCTCAGAGCCATTTGAACCATTTGAACCAGCCCGTTTCCCGCAGTCCATGATTCAGATACATACAACGCTGTGCTCCAAACGTACACTTTCAGAAATTGCTGCCTCAAATTAATACCTATGTTTGACACTCGCCGTCTAGTTTTAGCGAAGAATCTTCACTTTGCCTCTGATTCCTGCTTTTTATACCCTCCTTGCGTTATTTTGCTCTCAAGACATTATAAGTCCTTAACCTCGCTTTCTTTGTAGTCACTGGCTTAGATGTTAAATTCATCGCTAATCCCTTGTCTTCCACTTATGAGTCATCTTTCTTCTATTTACTCTAATTTCATAGTGCGTGGTCACTAACTTGTTCATTCCAGTCCACAGGCCCCAGGAATTCTTCCTCACTTTTATGAAGGATAGCGATGTCATCAGTGAATGTTATCATAAATAAGATTTTTAATGTCACTTCCAAGATTTATTTTCGTCATCACTTCATCAAATTCAAATGGCTCTGAGCACTATGGGACTAAACATCTGTGGTCATCAGTCCCCTAGAACTTAGAACTACTTAAACCTAACTAACCTAAGGACATCACACACATCCATGCCCGAGGCAGGATTCGAACCTGCGGCCGTAGCAGACGCGCGGTTCCGGACTGAGCGCCTAGAACCGCTAGACCACCGCGGCCGGCTCACTTCATCGACATACCAGGTGAACAGTAGGGAAGACCCTTGCCTTACAGTTTTCTTCATCATAATACTTTTGTCTAGGTCTTCCATTTATTGTTCCTTCCTGTAAATTTTGTAGGTCTGCCGTCTCTCCCCATTACCTCTGCGCGTTTTTCTAAGACATTCCAAGATACAAAACATTTTACGTTGTCGAATGTGTTTTCTAGGTTGACAAGTTCTAAGAAAGCGTCTTGAACTTGCAGTTTCCCGGGGCACAAAAACGATGGATAAACTCTTCACAAAATAGTCATTGTTAATTAGAAACTTAAATTGTGAGTTATTGCTTACTTACCCTCCGTCCCATTGTTAGTAGGTGAGTGTAGGATGTAGGCGTGATTCAAAGGAGTATTTCGAGGTAATGTGGACAGCAATGAAGCCAGAATGAGTGATAAATTGAATCAAACGGATACGGACGAAACAAATATAGATGAGGTTACCTGGCCTTTCCCTAAGATTAGCATCAGCTTTGGGGCCAAGTTTCTGCAACTGGTTTATCACGTGCGAGTTCCTTGAGGTACCACATTTATTTTATTGGGGAATACAGCGTTAAATTAAAAGAAAAAAACTGTTTCCGGATATTCAGTATTTCCCCGACACGAGAGGAGCAATTTTGAGCAGGGTTAGTTATAAGATAACAGCTTTCAGCTTATAATTATTTGTGGTCACCAGAAGCTCCTTGGTTTGATGAAGGACACCAGGAGTGTAGGGATCCATTCATATGAGGTAGCTCGTGATTATTACCAGCCAGATAATGGCAACCTAATAGATCTGGAGAGTTCCCTCAGAACCCGCTCATAAGACGGACCGAGCTTTCTGTAGGAATCGCCGTTTAGGGTGACAATAGAAAATGGTGTCTACTCTGACAGTCTATTCTTCTCTTGCTGGTACCGAGTTTTTAAACAGGACCCAGCAGAATCACTCAACCTGATTTTTGTCTGTGTCCTGGAGCTGTGAACATGTAGAGACCCTGCCCACGACAGAGTATCTCGTGGGCAACTGTTAGTCGACGTCGGCACAACACGGGAAGATGTTACGGCCTGAACTCTAGGTTACACACTACTAGTCTTCATTTTTGCTCCTCGTTACTGTCATTTCTCTCTCTCGCTTTTCTCAACCTTACAGGGGTTCTGACATTGAACACTAGTGCACTCTTTCCTCTCAATTTTAGTGTTTTATATTCTTTTTTGTTACTTTGTAAATCTGAGACACGGAATATTTTATAATCAATGAGTCGAATTCAAGTTCTTCAATGTGTTATGATTGTGGCACAGCCCATTCTGTTCACCAACATCCCCATGATTAGCCTCGATCAATCAGTGTTCAAAGTGAGAGCTTGATTCACACCTGCAAGCAGCATCGAATCACAGGGTCCCAAGACCACGCGATAAGGGATCGTCTTCATTAGGTTCCAATTGCTATTGGAAGCGGTGGGTAGGCAAAGTCTAACAGCACACACCTCAGTGAGGCTGAATATCTGAGAGAACAGTGGCTGTACTGGCTACAGGGAGCAAAAAAATTTGACCTCATTATCAGTACCCTTGCAAAAACTGCAAATTCCACTGTCAAGTTGCTACTTCTGATTCTTCTGCTATAACGTTTCTTGGGCGGGAAGTCAGCTCAGAAGAGATCGTTACAACGTTCGTCCACCATTTAATGAAAGCTGTTGGTATAATGGGAATGATGACTCTAATTTCTCTCAATATGATGCATACGAAAGTTGCACCACTGTGGCAGCAGAATACCCGCGGTCACGCAGTCAAATAATAGGTCTCTCAATTCACTCGTTTCACTGTGCTCATCTCGCCTTTCTTCCAATGATTCCTCTCTGGGGAGTGTGTATTCGTATGCTTTCACATGAATTTCACCGATTTGTTACGATCGTAGCAGACGACCTCTAAATTTGATGTTTGCTGTTGTGTACAACTGTCAACGGCCTTCCCGCAGTGGTAACACTGGTTCCCGTCAGATCTTCGAAGTTACGCGCTGTCGGATTTGGCTAGCATTTTGACGGTCTGTGGAGCGCTGTTAGCAAGCGGGGTGCCCTCACCCCTTGTGAGGCCAATTGAGGAGCTACTTGATTGAGAAGTGGCGGCTCCGCTCACTAAAACTGACACCGCCGGGAAAGCGATGTGCTGACCACATCCCCTTTCATATTCGCATCCACTGACGCCTGTGGACTGAGGATGACACGGCGGCCGGTCGATACTGTTGGGCCTTCAAGGCCTATTCGGACGGAGTTGAGTTTTATTGTTGTACACAATTGACAAGGTCTCTAAACGCTGGAGCACTGTACTAGAATTTGTTGCATTACGGACTGGTACGCTATTTACTTTTAGAGATGCACTACACTCTCTCAGAATCATTACAAGGAATCTATGTATTGCATTCGCCTTCCATAATACTGATTTTACAATTCGTCCTACTTCATACCGCTGATTAGAATCACCCGTGAACACTTAAAAAAAACGTCACTTGACCCCGATGTTAGGCATTAACTACGAGGGTAAGTCAATTATTATTCGAAATTTAGTTATATTTTTGTTTATTTTGATAGTACTGTCACTTTACGTTGATCACGCATGCTTTGCTTATTTGTTGTTATATCTTTGCAATTTTCAAGCTGCTAGGTTAGTTTCGTTATCGCAGCCGTGCTGTTAATCATGGCTGCTCGCCCGTCTATTTAAATCAAAGAGGAGAAACGTTTAGTGATCCGTTTTTTGTGGTCGGAAGGCGTATCAGGGGCCGAAATTCATCGAAGACTTTCGGTACAGTAAGGGAACAGTGTTTTGCCGCAACGGAGTGTCTACGAATGAATTGAAAAATTCCGAAATGGTCGCACAGGTGTTACCCACGATGAAGGAACCGGACGACCGTTTACCGCCACAAATGAAGAAACCATTGAGCGTTCACGTGAAATGATTCTCTTAGACAGACGATTAACAATTGATGAAGTGGCATATCTTCTGCAGATTAGCCACGGATCTGCCTACGAAATCATCCACAACAGACTTGGGTTACATAAAGTTTGTGCAAGATGAGTCCCAAAACAACTCACACAGTTTGCATAGCCCGCATCTCGTGGTCGTGCGGTAGCGTTCTCGCTTCCCACGCCCGGGTTCCCGGGTTCGATTCCCGGCGGGGTCAGGGATTTTCTCTGCCTCGTGATGGCTGGGTGTTGTGTGATGTCCTTAGGTTAGTTAGGTTTAAGTAGTTCTAAGTTCTAGGGGACTGATGACCTAAGATGTTAAGTCCCATAGTGCTCAGAGCCATTTGAACCATTTGAACAGTTTGCATACGGGTAAACAAACGCGCTTCGACGGCTGCAAAAAACATTTGGATCGCTATGGTAACGAACGGCACAACTTCTTAAAGAGGATCATTACTGGTTACGAAACATAAATTCATCATTACAAGCCGTCGAGTAAACGGCATAGTAATGGAAACATCCAAATTCGTCGTGCAAGAAAAAGTTGAAGACCCAACAGTCCGCAGGAAAACTCACGCTTACGGTTTCTCGCGACGCGCAGGGTCCAGTACTGGAACATTATGGGTAAAGGGTCACAATAATAAACAGTGTACGCTACAGTGAGATGCTTACTGCCAGGCTAAAGCCTGCAATTGGAAGCAAACTCCAAAGACTGCTGTCAAAAGGTGTTGTGTTGTTGTACAACAATGCCCGTAGGCATTCTGCTGCCCACACTACTGAAACGCTCCAGAAACTCAAATTTTAAGCACTGGATCATCCTCCATATAGTCCCGAAATTGCCCCTTCTGACTATTACTTGTTTGGTCCACTCAAACAGGCATTAAGGGGCCGTCGATCTGCCTCGGACGAAGCAGTGAAAGAAGGGGTGCGTTCTTGGCTCACAACTCAACCGAGAACCTTCTTTTACGAGGGCGTCACGAAGCTTGTACAAAGATGGACCAAGCGAGTTGAAACGCAAGGAGAGTATGTCGAAAAATGATGTTCTTGTAAGTTTTCTATTTGATTTGAATATAATTTTATAAGTACTTTGCGGATAGTAATTGACTTACCCTCGTAAAAAGCCGCGCGTCAGACAATGTCTTTCAAATCAATTATTTTTTTACCCAGTTATATGTCACTGTCGAGGTACAGAAACGCCCTAAGCTCGAGTTCGTGTCTCCTGAAACATGGTACAGCCTTTGGTTCCCTGGAGAATGTATCTCTATACGACTGACTTTCGAGGAACAGCTGACAGAGTAGTCAGGTTTCAGGGTACGAGAATTCGTAGGAAGTGTGCCCATATAGACTGCAGGATCAAATGCATTCTGTAATCTGCGTTCGCTGCTTCTGCATGCTGTTCTGAGCTGTCCTTTTTTTTCTGGAGTCGTTGGCACTACACGAATCGCAAGGGCGCTGCCTGTACTTAGAAAATGATTTATACGATGTTCCACTTCGATAGTCATTCTTATTCTGCAACACATTGGAATATACACAGAGACGGTTGCTAGCAAGAGCAGTTTGGCGTAATATTTCGTATCAAAGTCTTACTTGCATAAATGTATCTCCCTTTGCATCCAAGATTAAGATTCTTTGTTCAAAGAAAGAGGCTTTGTTCCATGTACAAGGATCAATATCAGTATTTCATTTACTCATCCGTGAGTGTAGGCTGTGGCGCACAGTAATCGATTGTTTGAGGTTACCTTCCTGTTCTGATTTTCATGTTTTGTGTAACTGTACTCCACGTAGCCCACTGAACTACGACTGTATTTTTCATATTGCAGTTACTTACTGGGTTATTGAATAATAACGTGAAGTCATTCTAATGCTCTCTTGATTCATTTCCATCCGAAAATCAGGTATGAAATTTGTAACTCTTTTGCTGGTTGTTCCCACGTGCTCTTACTTACCAAAAGCTGCAGTTGACTTAAGTAAAAATGCATTTGTCTTCGGTAGAATAGTTATTCAAAAAAGCTGCCATCATCAGCAACGTTCATCAATTGTTTCCATGTACCCTACAGCCAATACATGGTAAGACAGTGTTGCCCAGAATTTCAGGTCCATTTCTGAGCCGGTGTTAGTAAGATATTACATCCTCGTAACACTTTTTCTTTTTGTAAGAGAGAACCCAAAGACACACAATTTGCCAGGAAAGGTGTGACTGCAATTTTGCATAAATTTAAAACACGCAGAGGTGACAAAAGTCATGGAATAGCGACATGCACAGACACTGATAACGGTACAAAAGGGCATTGGCGGAGGCGTCATTTGTACTCGGATGATTCATGTCGAAAGGTTTCCGACGTGATTGTGACCGCACGACATGAATTAACAGACTTTGAATGCAATCGTAGTTGAAGACAGACGCAGAGATCTATATTCTAAGACTCACAGTGTCAAGAGCGTCCCGAGAATGTGAGGCATTGCCTCTCACCACGAGAAACTCAGTGGCGAATGGCCTTCAAGTAACGGTCGAGAACAGCGGCGTTTGCGTAGAGTTGTCAGTGCTAAGAGACAAGCAACACTGCTTGAAATAACCGCAAAATTCAATGTGGGATGTACGACGAACCTATTCGTTAGGACAGTGCGGCGAAATTTTGCGTTAATGAGCTATGGCAGCAGACGACATCGCCTGCAGCGCCTCTCCTGGACTCGTGACCACATCGGTTGTACTCCAGACTACTGGAGAACCGGAGCCTGGTCAGATGAGTCCTGTTTTCAATGGTACGGTTAGAGTGTGGCACAGACCCCACAAAGCCATGAACACAAATTGTCAACAAGGCCCTGTGCAAGCTGGTGCTGGCATCGTATTGGTGTGGACTCTGTTTGCATGGAATGAACTGGGTCCTCTGGTCCAGCTGAAATATTCATTGACTGGAAACGGTTATGGTCGGCTCCTTGAAGAGCATTTGCAGTCTTCCATAACATGGACTTCATGTTATGGAAGGCTTCATGTTACTGATGGCAATGTGCCATGTCACCGGGTCACAGTTGTTCGCTATTGAAGCCAAGAACATTCTGGACAGTTCGAGTGGATGATTTGGCCTCCCAGATCTCCCGACATGAACCCCAACGAACACTTATGGGACATAATAGAGAGCTCAGTTCCTGCACGAAATCCTGCACCGACAACACTTCCGCAGCTATGGACCGCTACAGACGCAGAATGGCTCAATTCTTCTGCAGGGGACTTCCAATGACTTGTTGCGTCCATGCCACATAGATTTGGTACACTATTCAAGGCAAAAGGATGTTAGGAGGTATCCGATCACTTTTATACCCTCACTGTATATTTGATGCTCTGCCCCATTTTCCCTGTATTTTCTTCATTGCACCATGTAAGCCTTACCTACCCCAAAACATACCAATCAAATCGAAGCCCAGTCGCGTGAAAATTAATTCATTCTTCAGTCAAAATTTTGCACAAAAAGGGGCAGATTTTTAGGGTATTTCAACTGAAGTCTCATCAGTTAAGAAAAAGTACTGGGAGCTTTTCAATTTTGTAATTTGTTTCTACTGGATTCTTTATGGTTGTGTGGAAATTTTTCCCAACACATTTCGGATTTCCTTATTAGCATCCGAAGACGACACTTCCCTGTAGACCACACCAGTGTCAGTGAACAATCTTACAGTGCTGCTGATCCTGTCTGATAAATCGTTTATGTACGTTGAAAACATGTCCTTTGCCTTTCATTGGGACACGCCCGATATTGCCTTCGTTTCTGTAGAGCATCCTATGTTCAGTGCCTAAAACGTACCGATTTCCATTAGTCAAAAATCAATCGAGCTAGTCACATATCTATGAAGATAGTCCGCATCGTGTTTGTTAATCAGCCGTGAGGTAAAGAAATGCCGAAGTCGAAAACACTTGTTCACATGAATCTGCCGTTGCAGGTATTATGTATGAACGAAGCGAGGTGTGTTTCATGATAGTGATTTTTTTCCTAAGCCCGTGACGATTCAAAGAGAGGAGTTTCTTCTCCTACAGGAACTTTATAAATGTCTGAGTTCACAATACGGTGAACGGTCCTGCAAGAGACCTGCGGTACTGCTCTGTAATTCTAATGATGGGGCACCTAACTAGTTTAAAAGACCGGTAGGTCAGTCTACTGTCTTCCCGTTCACTCTGTTTGTTTAATCGAATGAAACAACACAATCAAACTGGTCTCTACTGCCACCTAAGCTGTATGAATATTTTTCGCTCGGATTTCTTCAATATCAAAAAATGGTTAAAATGGCTGTGAGCACTATGGGACTCAACTTCTGAGGTCATTAGTCCCCTAGAACTTAGAACTAATTAAACCTAACTAACCTAAGGACATCACAAACATCCATGCCCGAGGCAGGATTCGAACCTGCGACCGTAGCGGTCTTGCGATTCCAGACTGCAGCGCCTTTAACCGCACGGCCACTTCGGCCGGCCTCTTTAATAACAAAATGTATATTCAAAATGATGATTTAGCAGTGGACAATAGCTTGGCTAGACTACTAGCTGACATCTATATGTGTGACATAGAATCAATTTTTTTAAAAGATCATACAAATCAGAAAGTGAAAATTCGTTTATAATAAACATTATGTTAATGACGCCTTGATACTGTGAGCTGGGACAACCACTGACGTTTAAAGCTTTTCTGAAAACTTAGTAATACGCATCCCAAAGTACTTTTTTTTTTTCAATGGAACACCAAGCACAACACGGAATTCATTTTCTCGACCTAAACATAACTTCTCACAACAATAAATAAAACTTCCAAATTTGTAGGAAATCCAGCACATAGATATCATTATAAATAACACATCATGTCACCAAAATTGATAAAATTAGCATTTTTAGACCAGAACCTGCTGTAGTAAGCAAGGAATTAAACATTTTAGATTCAACAGCCCACAATAATTTAAATAACCCAATTTTTGCAACCCACCTAGCGCAAAATAGTCATTCAATTACAGACGTCAGAATAAACCACCGTGTGCTACACACTGTTGACAAAGAAATAAAGATGAATCTCTTGGTCTGGGACAATCAGAGACTTTCACATAGAACAACAAATCGGATCACAGCCTCTTACAAAAATTAACTTAACAAATAAAGCATTTTTTTTTAAATTTGGAAGAATCTTTGAACCTGCAATACTAAACAATGCGGGACAAGAAAACCACGCACATATGTACATACATAAATACATACACACACACACACACACACACACACACACACACACACACACATATATATAATTTTCTCAGTCCCCTCCACCAGCCCCTTCGAGGCCGCTCAAAATAACCGGTTTCTGAAATAATCGATTTTCAGTTTCTTATTCCCATTATTTCCTGGGCTAACCATGGAAATCAAACAAAGACTTAAAAATTTTGATTGAGTTTCAAGGCAAATAGGATCAAAATATTAAATGAAATAGGCTAATAAAAGGAAACATGATACATCCACCATTTGCTATTTTTTTGGAAAGTGATAAGTGGTTGAATATTACAAGAATCACCAGTATTAACCTACCGATACTAATTGTTTTAAACTCTGGTCAAAAGTGTTGTTTTAATCGCGCATCATATAACTATTTGGGCATTACGGATAGTCAACGCTAAAGAGTGAAGACTGAAGTTGCAGAACTCTATTTTTCGTGTTAATTTGTCCGTTTTCAGGGGCTACAAATAGACAAAGGCATATTATGTAGACGCATGCAGCAAATCAGCTACTTCCTTTTTTATTGAATACTATGAACGAAATGTTGTTCTAAGTTTTTAACTAATTTTAGTTTTCTCCTTTTTTATTCGATAGAAATCGCAGACAGATCTTTTTAATCTTTTAAAGCAAATAATCACGGTACGTCATTGCTTTGTCTATTCGTAAGGGTATTTCCAGGGTAGGGTTGATGCCGTTCTGCATCACATGTCCGGCGACGACAGCAAGACGACAGGTGGGAGCAGGTCTTGCGTAGAGCACGTACACGCGTACCCTAAGCCACGACACACAGCAATAGGGACTTTATTGCATCGACAGTGCTGTACCAGTCCTCGTGCTATATCTTTGTTTCACGTTTGTATCAGCATTGTTATTAAAAGAGCATTGGTCGCCTTTGCCGTTTTCTATTATAAAGCTACATTTCAAACCAATGTTAATCTTGCGACGAAAAATTACTCCTTTTTCTAAAAAAAAAAAAAAGTTTATTTTAAAACGAAAAATTTTAGCTCTACTGCTGTGACTAACTGTTATTTCGGTTTTTTACTCAGTTGTTAGTAAAAATGAAAACATCTGATATAACCGAGACCAAATACCGAAAAATATCGGTAATTCAGGACCAATACACTGGTACCAGTTTTAACTGCTCGGTTTTTCCCAACCCTGCTTCATGTACTGAAGGACAGGGACCGTCAAGCTTTGCAGAGGATGGTTGTAAAGTGATCGCATTAAATCGGCGGAGGGAATCACTGGTCCATTCCAAAGCAATCCAAAGCGTAGGTGGTGAAAAAGAAATGCGTAGAATTCTCGAGAAGCTCCTCATAAGACGCACATTTCTGTAGTCAACAAAAAGCGACGCTTGAGGTGGTGTTAAGAGCAGAGCCGTTGAACAGTGGAAGATTGGAAACGAGTGATCTGAAGTGATGAATGATGCTGTACCCTGTGCATATCCGATGTAAGGGTTTGGGTTTGGCGGATACCTGGAAAACATTACCTGCCATCATGTGTGGTACCAATAATGAAGTATGGTGGAGCTGGCTGGCGTTGTGGATTAGAGGAGTTTCTCGTGCTTGGGGTTAAGAAAACTTTACATTTACTGCTGCGTATACAGAATCAGCACACAGACAATGATTTACACTGAAGAGCCAAAGGAACTGGCGCATACGCCTAATATCGTGTAGGGCCCCCGCGAGCACGCAGAAGTGCCGCTACACGACGCAGCATGGACTCGACTAATGTCTGAAGTAGTCCTGCAAGGAATTGACACTATTAATCCTGCAGGGGTGTCGATAAGTACGTAAGAGCACGATGGGGCGGAGATATCTTCTGAGGCGTGGAAGGCAGCGTGGTCCTGGACGCCTTGCCACGGTTCGCACGTCTCTCCCTGTCGGAGGTTCAAGTCCTCACTCGGGCATGGGTATGTGTGTCGTCCTTGGCGTAAGTTAGTTTAAGATAGAGTAAGTAGTGCGTAAGCCTAGGAAACGATGGCCTCAGCAGTTTTGTCCCATAGGAACTTACCACAGATTTCCAAATTTCCACCTTTTCTGAATAGCACGTTGCAAGGTATCCCAGATATGCTTAATAATGCTCATCTCTGGGGAGTTTGGTGCGAGCGGAAGTGTTTAAACTCAGAAGAGTGCTTATGGAACTACTGTGTAGCAGTTCTGGACACGTAGTGGGTTGCATTGTCCTGCTGGAATTGTCCAAATTCGTTGGAATGCACAATGGACATGAATGGATCATACAGGATGCTTACGTACGTGTCAGCTGTCAGAGTCGTATCTAGACGTATCACTCCAACTGCACACGCCCCACACTATTACAGTGCCTCCATAAGCTTCAACGGTCCCCAGTTGACATTCAGGGTCCAAGGACTCATGAGGTTGTCTCCATGCCCATACACGTCCATCCTCTCGATACAATCTGAAACGAGACTCTTTCGATCAGGCAACATGTTTCCAGTCATGAACAGTCCAACGTCGGTGTTCACGGGCTCAGGCAAGGCTTAAAACTTTGTGTCGTGTACACGAGTCGGCCTTCGGCTCCGAAAGCCCGTATAGATGATGTTTCGTTGAATGGTTTCCATGCTGACTCGAGTTGATGGCCCAGCACTGAAATCTGCAGCAATTTGCAAAATGGTTGCACTTTTGTCACGAACGATTCTCTTCAATCGTGGTTGATTCCGTTCTTGCAGGATCTTTCTCCGGCCGCAGCGATGTTGGAGATTTGATGTTTTACCGGATTCCTGATATTCACGGTACACTCGTGAAATGGTCGTACGGGAAAATCACTTCATTACTACCTCGGAGATGCTGTGTCCCATCGCTCGTGCGCCGACTATAACACCACGTTCAAACTCACTTAAATCTTGACAACCTACCATTGTAGCAGCAGTAACCGATCTAACAATTGCGCCAGACACTTATTGTTGCCAACCGCAGCGCCGTGCTCTGCCTGTTTACGTGTTTCTGTATTTGAATACGCTTGCCTATACTATTTTCTTTGACGCGTCAGTGTGTTAGCACCCTGTCGTAATGTTGCATCTGTGAGGGACGATGGTTTGTGCATAACAACTTTCCTGAAATGGACTGACCTGCCCGGACTCCCAACCTGTACCAAATGGAACAATTTTTGGTGAGTCAGGAAGTCGTCTTCTTTCCAGACGCCAGCGTCCATCATAACTACCTGCTCTGGTTTCGGCTATTGAGGAATAATGGGCTGCCATCCTCCATATACATTCAGACATCCCACTGAAAGACTTAAGGGGCTCCGGAACGCCCTATACTTGCAATGTTAAAATAACGTTTATAAATTACATCTTTCCTCACAAAGTATTTGAGGTAGGAAGTTGAACTTTTTGCAGATTATTTATTGGAATATGGGTTACAACTTAACACAGGGATTTTACAAAATTTTAGTTCAGTTATTAAAGATGATTTTTTTCAAGTGTAATGAAAATTCACAACATTTTTTTACAATTTTTTATTTATATATTCAAAAATATACAGTTTTTTCGAAAAAGGCTGTGTTAAATTATGCAGAAGGTACTGTGTAACATTTACTGAAAGTTTGAAACAAATATGTTTGGAAGATCCTTAGAAAACATGTAATTAGTATGAGAAAATAAAAGTTTTGGGAATCGAGCGACAAAGATTGGATTAACTTTTTAGTGCATTCCAGGTCCATAGGATGGATTATCTTCATCCTCTGCAAACTCCTCCTCCAGCTTCCTCTTGTTCCTCCTCCTGTTTACTCTTGCTTGTATTTCTAGACTCTTTACAGCCCTGTATGCAGCCGAAGGCGTTCCTTGTATAAAGCAAGCATCGCTCGTTGTTGTGTTCGTAGATTTTGCTACCATTTTCTTCAGTTTCAGTTACTGCAACACTGTTCCAAGAGGTGGTCATGTATGAACACTTATCACATTCCAGTTGTATTTCACTAGCAAGTCCTACGTGCTTTATTATGGAGAGTTCCAGACCAACTTCACTACAATGAATACATCTTACACAGTTTGAAAAAATTCCTCTGAGAACCGACATATCAAATATTTCATTCACATCCGATTCGCCCATAAAACATTCATAGTTTTCACTCATTGAACCAAGCTTCTTCCGTGAAGTATTTTCTTTCCCACTTTGACTGCTATGGGCAGGTGTACTTGAGAGGTTAGGTTCACTCACTTGGTTATCGTCTTTATTGTTTACAGTAATAACACATACCTTTGGCTTTCCAACATTTCTCCTTTTCTTAAAAGCCTTCAGAGGATTTCTAATAACTTTACTTTTACTAATTATTATACTTCAACAAAACAGAGACTCAAGAAACAGAATTAATTATGAATATTTTCGAGATAACGACAGAGTAAATAAACATGAAACAATCGACAATCACACCAGCGATATATATTGAACCATCACAGGTTAGCCACAACACATACTTTATCTCACATCACTAAAATGTACGTGATGAACACGGACGTTAATAATAACACCATTTGACAGCAGTTTAACAGCGCCACAGTGGGTCACGCCCATGTAGAACACATTTCAAAAAAAATTAAAAAACAGTTATAATCTTCGGAATTCAATAAATTATATATCTATTGAAAGGTAATTGTCTGCAGATTCAGAAGACGCAAAAAAGTAAAAATTGAACTTTTCATGATCTTGAGCCTTTCCGGAGCCCCTTAAAGCTGTTATAACGGCGAAGATTGACACAGATTACCAACAGATGACCCGATACTTTCGATCACATAAATATATTTCTCTTTTTATTGTTCTCCAAGACGTGCGCCAAAAAGGTTGAGTATGCAGTGACTAATTGTTAAGTAACGTCTTTAGTCTTTTACAGCTCCAAATCTTCTGATGATGATTAAATCAGACTTAATGAACTTCAAATGTATCAGCTTAGTTGTGCTGTTTAATAGAATAGCGACTACAGACAATTGTCGCGCTCTGCTCTGTAATGGTGGAATCGAACTCTCTAAAAGGTAGATACGTACCGCCTACTTCTAAGAAAGGGTACACATGACAAGGTACGCACGTATGTGCTACTTATCGTAATCTCCTATAGAGGATACTTATTGGATTACTACTCAGTATTTTATCAAATACGTACGATATACACTGACGGAAAAAAATAGCAGCACCAAGACGGAGTTGTGCGACATGAACGAATGTTGGTAGCCGTGTTTCTACATCTGAAAGATAGTGTCTATTCAAATTTTGTGCCAGTCTCATAATAGTGACTCGAGAAGCGCCAGTATGAGAAAGCAAATCAGGTTTCCTTTAAATATACGGTCTAACGGTCATGAGCAGAGTTACCATTGAGATTGAACGTAGTGAGTTGATGTTACTCAAGAATGCTTTAAGGTGACAAAGACGCCATTATCACCACCTCACTGAGTTTGGAGGAGATCGTCTAATTTGGCTAAGAGAAGCTGGATGTTCCTTCTGAGATACTGCAGAAATACTTGGCAGGAATGTAGCTACTGTATATATTGCTGGCAGTGATAGCCATGGCAATCTACAGTCGAAAGAAGATAGGGCTCCGGACAGGCACGTACCACTACAGAGGGAAGACCATCGTGTTCAGCGCATCGTATTGCACAAGCAGCAGCACTCTGAGCAGATTTTGGCACCACAGTGACACAACGAACTGTTACAGATCGATTACTTCAAGGCCAGCTCCGAGCCAGACGCTCTGTAGCGTGCATTCCACTGACCCCGAGCCACCACAGTTTGCGACTTCAGTGGTGTCAAGCGAGAGGTCATTGGAGGGAAGGGTCGAGGTCTGTTGTGTTTGCGCCGGCCACGGTGGCCGTGCGGTTCTAGGCGCTTCAGTCCGGAACCGCGGGACTGCTACGGTCGCAGGTTCGAATCCTGCCTCGGGCATGGATGTGTGTGATGTCCTTAGGTTATTTAGGTTTAAGTAGTTCTAAGTTCTAGGGGACTGATGACCTAAGATGTAAAGTCCCATAGTGCTCAGAGCCATTTTTGTTGTGTTTGCTGATGAAAGCTGGTTCCTCATCGGTGCCAGTTATAGTCGTTTGTTGGTTAGACGGAGGCCAGTTGACGGCCTGCAACCAATGTGTGTGTGTGTGTGTGTGTGTGTGTGTGTGTGTGTGTGCGTGCGTGCTAGTCGAACTGGGCCTACATCTGGAGTTACCGTCTGGGTTGCGATTTCGTATGACAGCAGGAGTACTCTTGTTATCCCACGCAACCCGACTGTAAATTTTTGCCTCAGTATGGTGATTCGACCTGTTATGCTGCCATTCACAGCTTTCCAGGTGTTGTTTTCCAACAGAATAACGTTTGCTCGTACACCACTGTTGTAACTAAACATGCTCTACAGAGTATCACATGAGCATTGGACTGCTGGATCATCTATCGAGCACATATGAGATTAAGGACAACTCCAGCGTCATCTACACTCAACATTAATCGCTCCTGTAATGGCCAAACAAGTGCAACAGGCATCGAACTACATCCCATAAACTGACATCCGACACCTGTACAACACAACTCGTGCACTTTTGCATGCTTACACTCAACATTACGTCGGTTACATCGGTTGTTAGTGTAACACCATTTCAGATTTACAGTGGCTTATCTCACGCTTGTATTAACCTGTGATCTTGTATTGTTAATTACTTAAATATGATACCTAGACAAATGTATTCCCGAAATTTCATTACTCTGCACAAATTATTTTTTGGTGTTCCGATGTTTTTCCGTCAGTATAATACATACTCGCGATGGAAGACCGAAAATTTATGATATTACACAGGGTCCACTCCGCTGCAGAGTGAAGGATTGCCTCTGGAAATACCGTTTTTTTTACTGTAGTTTCACCGTTTTTAATTTTTAACAACTCGATACCAGTCCTTATCGATTTCACCTTTTCTGTGTCATTCAGTGAGACACTACACTAAAATTTTGTTTCTTGGAACTGTAGCACAAGGTGGCTTAGGTCCCTAGAATCACACACTTTATTTTGCAGCTGAACGTATCGTTAGCTATTTATTCCTTACTAATTGATAGGGTTGGTGAGTAAATACATAAATACCTATTGATTACATTAAAACTTCAGCGCTACAAAGACGTATAACCACATTGCAATTCCGTTCACAGTGCTGAGAGGTCATAAATATTACAATTTCCTCCATTCCTTTTCAAATTAAGTTCTGTTAGCTACCAGCCTCGAATACATTCCTCGAGTTCCTCGTCACTGCTAACTTCTCCCTCTTTCACAGCCAAGAGAATGTTTACAGCTCCAAATAAATGAAATTCCAAAAGAGCGAGAGCTGGCTACTAGGAAGAATGAGCGCAACATTCCAACTCCATTACTTTGATGCCCCTCTGGACGAGAGTGTTATCTTGTGCAGCATGATGAGAATTTTGCTTCCCGTGCTCCCCGCTTATGATGACCTCAACCTCAGCAGACAATGACTAAGGAACAGCTGTCACTGTGGTGCACCTTCTACACGACAGTGTCCATTCCGTTCCCACCGAACCCTCCGCCTCTCGCCGCCTTCCTTCACTTGAGCGAGACTGAGACTATGGTGCTCTTATATAGTTACATGCGTAGTGAAAATTAAACTTTAGTCCTATTGATTTAGTGAATACGCGTAGTGAATTTTCCCTCTGCGTTGATCAGTAGTGAATATTCTCATCTGTGCACTCATTTCTCTAGAAGACATTACTACACAATCGTAACAGTATTAAGTCTTGAATCTAAGATTATACTGAAGTCCATTACGTGTAATTCCCGTAGGAACCGCGAAGACGAGATGACACAAATCACAACGCCCACAGAGACATTACAGCAATCCTGCGCTCTATTCGAGAGAGGACAGGGAGGAAATATTAATAAGTGTTTTCGTCGAGTACGAACATTGATGTAGATGCAAATACCATAGGTGGTTCAGTGGGAAGCACCTTCTGTCCTTCACTTCACAGATGTTTGCAGAGTATGGATTTAAACATAGCTGTAATATGCTCTGCAACGGAAAGCATTCTCTTCCATGTAATTTTGTCTACATCTACATGATTACTCTGCAATTCACAATTAAGAGCCTGGCAGAGGATTCATCGAACCACCTTTAAGTTATTTCTCTACCTTTCCACTCTCCAACACCACGCGGGAAAACCCAATATGTAAATCTTTTCGTGCAAGTTGTGATTTCTCTTATTTTGTTATGATGATAATTTCTTCCTATGTAGGTGGGTGCCAACAAAATATTTTCGTACTGAGAGGAGAAAGTTGGTAATTAAAATTTTGTGAGTAAGACCAACCTCAGAGAAAATCGCCTATGTTTTAATGACTCCCACCCCAATTTGTTTATCATTTCCGTGGTACTCTCTCCCTTGTTTCGCGATAATAGAAAATGAGCTTTTCTTCATTCAACTTTACGATGTCATCCGTCAATTCCATCTGAAGCGGCTCCCACAGTGCACAGGAGTCCTCCAGAAGAGGGTGGACAAGGGTGTGTTAGTAGTCCTTTCAGTAGACCTGTTAAATTTTGTAAGTGTTCTGCCATTAAATTACAATCTTTGATTTGATTTCCTAACAACATTATCTATCTGATCATTGTAATTAAGTTAATCGTATCAGTAAGGCCTAAATAATCAGCTGAGTTTACAGCCTTTAGATTTGTGTGATTTACGGAAAAGGCAACATTCTATTATTTGACTGCCGATGGATAAATGCGTGAAACTGCAGCACAATTTCACGGTACAGCTGACAAGAACTGTAAACAGGAGACATATCACTACCAGTGCATAAAGTTTTTTCTGAAATTCACTTCGTGTACTCAGATGGACAATAACTATGCCTCGCAGACAGGCGCGTGACCAATATACGCAGATATCAGCATTTGGAGGATGGCGTGTAGTTGGGCTCAGAGAAGCCGGGTGGAGTAATAGGCGAATAGTTCGACGTTTGAATAGTTGTGATGTCACTATTTGACGACGTTGACAGGAATGGATGTATCATGGCCGAACACAGTTTCGAGAAGGAAGCGATCGACATAGCGAGAAGACTTATCATCGATCCGACGTGCATCTAGTGCTTCAGTGCGGCCCGCTGAACTCACGGTCCCCTTTGCGCCGACTACTGTAGACCTCTGTACACCAACAAGCCCAATTGCTTTTGCATCGGTCACATTCGGCCTGGAATCTCATTGAACGAGCAGAATTGTCCTCAGTGGTGAGTCTCTCTTCGAACAGAGTCCCGACGACCAGCGAAGATGAGTCTGCAGACGGAGCGGCCAGCAGTCAGATACCAGCCTGACCGCCAGGAGGCCCGACAGCGGCGAGTGGTGGTTTGTGGCGCCGCTTCATTTCATACCAGGACTCCTTTGGTTATTGTCCGCGTCGCCCTTACACCACCGTTTTGTTCCCCTTCATGGCAAGCCATCATGGCCTTAACATCTGAGCAAGATAATGACCGAGAATTTCTACTGCTTTCTGCTTGCCAAGTCCTACTTTGGACCGCAAAATCGTCGGCTCTCTCCCCAAACGAGAACGTTTGAAGCATTGTTGGCAGGAGCCTTCCGTCAGTTCGGGATTTTGTAGATCTAGCGTGCCAGTTGGACAAAATGTGACACGACATTCCTCAGGAGGTCATCCAACAATAACTGCTTGCAATGAAATGAAATGAGCGTTTGGCGTCATTGGCTGGGAGGCCCCTTGCGGGGTAGGTCCGGCCGCCTTGGTGCAGGTCTTGTTACATTCGACGCCACATGGGGCGACCTGCGCGCCGGATGGGGGTGAAATGATGATGAAGACAAAATAACACCCAGTCCCTGAGCGGAGAAAATCTCCGACCCAGACGGGAATCGAACCCGGGCCCGTAGGACGGCAATCCGTCACGCTGACCAGTCAGCTATCCTTTTTTTTTTTTACAAAAAACAGTAACAAAAATGGCTACAATGGAATGGCGTAAATAAGGTGACAGATAATTGCAGTCATAAATTACAGCATTCAAAAAATGAGTCTTTAGCAGTAGCACAGTTTAGCACCTTCACTGTCACCTGCAACTGGTGGCAGTTCAGCATGCACATTTTCTTCTTCTGCAGCCGGTTCCTCATCGTCATTTCCCAGACCCAAATTAATCATCCAGTAAATCCTTGGTGTGTGTTCCTTCCAGGGTAAACTACATGGACAGAAGAGAAGTCCCGAACAGCGACATCGCAAAATATTTCACTGCCTTGTTATTTTTGTCAGTTCCAGGCTTTTAAACGCTTTTATAGGGAGTTCAAGATCTTCCTTTATATCAGATACCAGATGTTTGTCGCCATATTCTTGTATCTGCTGTACTACTGATTTATTTTTCATGTGTGACTTGCAGGTGAGGTTAGGGTCGGGAACGTGACCCAACCCATTCCCTCTCTACTAGGAATCCAGTTCCTAACCTATACCCATTCGGTTGAAGACAAATGTTACCATATTTCTTATTCGGGGCGGACACTGCTTGCAATCGATACCAACTGGGTGCTTGCATATGGGCCACAGGTGCACCGACGAGATATTGACTTTCTCAAATTGAGAAACTACTACTCTTGAGAAAATAATGTTATTTTTCTGAAACTATAATCATTTATTTATCTGCACATGTACATAATATTTACCACTTTCCATCCAATTTGGATAATTCTTTTGTGTATTTCTTTTTAATATGCCTCTGAAAAAATACAGAGTACTTCTTCGACTGATACCGTCCTTTCCTTGCACTGCTAGGGTACTGCCTCGAATTGCTGTTTCTACTCCTGCTTCGGTATCATCTGTAATTAAAAACGTTTCTCTCGTGACTGTACCGATTTACGTAGGACTAGTCGAACGCCATCTGTCCGCGAACAGTCGTGCATACATACGAAGGCTATTCGGAAAGTAAGGAACGACAGGTCGCGAAATGGAAACCACAGTGAAAATCAAAACTGTTTTACTTGCAACTGTTAGCTACAACTTCCAGCTACTTATCTCCGTAGTCGCCGATCCGACTTAGACGTTTGTCGTAGCGTTGTATCAACTTTCCAATACCCTTGTTAAAGAAAGCAGCCGCCAGTGCTTTCCGCCAATTCTCTACGCTGCCGTACAGCTCGTTGTCTGTGCCAAAATGTTGTCTTCATATCTAGCGGTTCATGTGAGCAGAGATGAAACTCAGAGGGAGACAATTACGGGCTGTATTGTGGGTAATCAAACATTTCCCATGCAGAATGCGGCTGAGAATAGCCTTGAAGAAGAAATCGCACGACAGTTATGTAATGTAGGCTGCAGAGCTTCAGGCGAAATTTCTCACCAGGCCCTCGTACTTGGCGGGAGACACTATCGTTCTAGGTATCTTTATGTGCTCCCTGTGTGCTCAGAAGTAAAACGAACGACGTAACGCAGTCGGCGGGCGTACTACAGACACTGCCCAACACACCTGTGCAAACCTTCATCCAATTTTCACTGTGATTTCCATTTCGCGACCGATCGTTCCTTACTTTCCGAATAACCCTCGTATCTGCTGTTCTTCAGGCAATTTTAACACACGGCCTGAAAACCAATACCGAATCGTTATGACTTTTATCTGCAAAAATATTTTTACATCTGAAAGTAATAACGTATTAATTACAATCGACGAAGCAGAACATTTTACGAATAACTCACAGTAAATTACCCTCCATACACATTATGATTTGCCTAAACATTATCTTTATTATACTTCATTCATGTTCACTGAAAGACCATTTATCATCTCGGTGATCTATTTCTGTACACAGTGACGTAAACAATTCGCTTCTCCGCCATTCTTCTCGCTCCTAGACCAACACAACGTTCCTAATATTAAATGCATTTTATTCTATAATTTATTCTCAGTTCTACAAAAGCTTTAAGTCACTGGATTTCTCTAATCGATAACTGCATTTTTCGAGCCAAAAACCGTCGTAAATTCCATTTGAAAATACTAATTTGATAGCTTTACTTCGCGGTTTAGTAAGGGAAGGAAATTAAGTTCATCATTAATTAATGAGACCCTTGAAACCACTCTTGGAAGTGAATAATATTGTTCACGCATCAAAAGATATTTTCTGTGAAAATGTCAGTTGCCTCGCCCACCTAAACTTTTCCAAGGGTCGTTCACGTTATGCAATGAAGTGCGTTATAGAGTATATGCCAGCGACGCGCCATCGAGTGAAGATGGAAGCAGCGAACTGAAGGTTTGTGTGAAGTACCCCATCGCAAACTCTTATGCCATTGACGTCTACCTGCTGAAACACATGAATTGCTCTCACTGAATGGATGGTCCTTCCCAAATTCTCTAGATTTGGCGTTATTTGATGTTTCAAATGTTAAATTATGTGTAATACTTCTGCACATAGTTCTTCTGTAGAAAGAGTGATGATTATGTACGAATGTGGTGTGGAGCCCGAGGTGTTCATTAAGTTGTAATGTGACAGTCTCACCTTACGCGGGAAAGCAATGTGTCTTACAAGAACAAACTTGCTCACATTCGGAGCTTTAAATCACAAACTTACATTTATTTGTTGTACTTATCACAGGCTACTGAGAAACAGTTGCTGTTCCGTTATTTTAATTATGCATTATTACCCCTAGTGGCAACGTTTACTTCAAAGCAGATGCATGGACGGCCCATAGTATAGCTTTATCGCTTTATATGTAATCCTCGGTGTTTTGTACTTGATACTAGTTACGCATTTAGAAAAGAAGAAAAGAGTAATTATTGACAGCGCTTGTGACTGATTATTTGACCAATTCGTTGCGAGTGATGCGACTCTAATATAATAGACGTCTTAAAGGATTCCGACTCTATGTCATCATGCTAATCTCTAGCGCGAATAACATCGCTGTCAACACAGCGCGGGATCCAAATTCAGCGCAATGACAGATAAACGCATGAAGTAAGTGGATTATCAAACACAGTGTAATCAGGTTCCGCTCGTCTCTCTTCTCTTTAGGCTAATTATCTCCCAGCTGAACATATTCAGCAATGAACGTATTGTATTACCTAAAAAAATGCCCGTTGGTTAATTTTGCTTGTTTCAGCCAGAGATTTTCAGAGTACGAAATTACAACAACCTATTTATTTCAGTCAAAGCTATGAGATTCTCATTAAATGATACTTGGTGCAATTATGAACATGTTTACTGACATCAAGTCACTGTCTGCTGAATTTTATATCATCCAAAATGCAACGCAAATGCAACTTGTTTGGTCTCCCTTCTAGAAGGCAAGTTGCAATATGATATGATTACTTTGAGGAAATGTGCACTGTATGCTAACGTAGGAAAATAAGTTTTTATTTCAGGTCTTATTAAATTTTTAAGTGGCATTGTTAGGTGAAGAGGACTAGAAGGCAAAATGAAAACAGTGAAGCAATGAGACGCATTGCTTGAATATACGACAGAAATTTGCAACCAACTGCAGTAATTAACACGTTGATTAGAATTACAACCAGGTTCCGTTTTTAAACGAGTTAATTTTTATATAATGTGGGAATTTGCGAGCCTAAGTTATCCATGTCAGAAATTACCTGTGCTATATTTAGTACATTCAGTGAGCTTTTTTATCGGCAGTAAATGTAACACTTGCTCTTCCAACAGACGCTTCACAGCTAAACAGCTACGTCCTCAAATTTATATAAGTAATAACTGAGTATAGTAGAGCAGAGACAGTTAACCGTGGTACTAATTTCGCGTAGCAATTATTAATCACCTAGCCAAACATCATGGTCAACAGGAGACCGGATTCGTGGTATGTAATCCTAATGGGGTTGCGAAGGTACTCGCAGTTACAAGAAGATTAAATGTCGATGGGGAACTACGGGGGTAGGTTCTATAAACAAACAGAATTTAATACGATATTTTCCAACACGAATACAAGATTTCGGAATTTTGCAGTTATTATGTTTCTGTCACATTTTATATAACATGCAAATTTCTAGCACGTTTAACGTAATTAGGTGTTACATACGGTATAAAGCATTTGGTTCGTTTGTAATTATTCGATTCTTTGCAAGATATCCTCAATATGTTTCTGTACTACGGCTATGATATTTTTACAATCTTTTTAAGCTTGGTAAAGTCTGAGAAGCTGTAATATTGTTTTCACACTCCTGATGAAAAGATGTTGGTAATTCAAAGAGGAAAGAGTACGTTCAACGTTTCTGCAAGGGGCAGGACTTGTCTGCTGACTTAACAGACGAAGAAATGGAGCCGTAATCGAAGGCATAGGTAATCCAGTATTAGGATTTAATAGCACTTTGGAAGACTTGAAATCAAATAAGGCAAATAACACTCCTTCGGAATTCCTGATGTGACTGATGGAAATGGCAACCATGCAACTGTACAAGTACGTCTGTAGAATCTATGAGTGTGGAGAACACTATCACGTTTCGGAAATGTATTATGTACACAATCCTGAAGATAGATAGGGCAGATAAGTGCGAAACCATAGCACAATCAGCAAAACGGTTCCAGGTTGCTGACAAGGATAATACACAGCAGGATGGAAAAGAATACTGACGATGTGTTAGATGACGGTTATTATGGCTTGCGGAAAGGTAAGGGCACCGAGAAGACAGTCCTGACGTTGCAATTGATATTGCGACCAAGACTAGAAAATTTCGACACGTCGTAGGATTTGTCGACCTGGAAAAGGCGTTTGCGAATGTAAAATGGTGCAAGGTATTCTAAATTCCGAAAAAATAGGAGAAAGCTATAGGGAATGACAAATAATATGCAATGTATACAAGAACCAAGGGCGAACACTAAGAATGGAAGACGAAGAACGAAGTGCTACGATTAGAAAGGATGTATGAGAGGTAAGTTGTGTTTCTCCACCACCGTTCAGTCTATACTTGAAAGAAGCAATGACTGAATTAAAAGAAAGGTTCAAGAGTGAGAAAAAAGGTCAGATTACATATTATTACCACTGCGGTTAAAACTGTACGTCGATGAGTCAATAAAACACGTGAAATAAAACTGAAGTACAGAAAAATGAAAGCAAGGTAGAATAATACGAAAGTGTGTATCCCTTGCCGTAAAAAATAAAACCATTGGGCAGTTTACATGTTGTAAAATTTGAGAAACCGAGAAAAGGAAACAGTTCCATGGTATTCATTAGAACACATGAAGAAAGAGAAACGAAGTACTTCTGTTACATACGGACTATAAATAAGCAAGCCAGAGTACCATAGACAGATCAGATTGTGGATCTTGGAAGCACGTTGATTCGTCATAAGATCAGACACTTTCATAATTTAGAATTTGTAGTACAGCGTAGTATAAACAAAATTGTGTGAAGACTATGATTATAAACGCGGTAACTCAGAAAGATTTTTAATGTATTGGAAACAATGGCAGAGTAAGAGAACCTATAGGGAAAACATTAGCAGACAAAGTGAAAAGTTTATAGAACGTGAGTTCAGACATCCGGATGTAGTTACGGGATTGCTAAAAGGCAGTTGGTGCTGCAAGATTAATTTCAAGCACAGGCTATAGACCTATTGAATCTCAACAAAATAACCGCGCTCCTAAAAAAAGTCCTAGTACTCCAATCTATTGTGAAGATGCTGAAAGTGGTAGTTTCAGGATAACGGAGACCACTATTGATCTCACGGAAAGTATTTGCCAGAATGGAGTTCGAACCTGGGACAAAAAATGGTTCAAATGGCTCTGAGCACTATGCGACTTAACAGCTGAGGTCATCAGTCCCCTAGAACTTAGAACTACTTAAACCTAAGTAACCTAAGGACATCACACACATACATGTCCGAGGCAGGGTTCGAACCTGCGACCGTAGCGGTTTTTTTTTTTTTTTTTTTTTAGATTGACAGGAAGTACAAAATGGCTAAGGAGGAATGGATAAAGGAGAAATGTAATGATGTAGAGGCATATATATATAAGGGTGAGATAGATACTGCGTACAGGAAAATTAAAGAGACCTTTGAAGAAAAGAGATCCACTTGTATGAATATCAAGAGCTCAGACGGAAAACCAGTTCTAAGCAATGAAGGGAAAGCAGGAAGGTGGAAGGAGTGTACAAAGAGTCTATACAACGGCGATGATCTTGAGGACAATATTATGGAATTGGAAGAGGACGTAGATGAAGATGAAATGGGAGAAATGATACTGCGTGAAGAGTTTGACAGAGCACTGAAAGACCTAAGTCGAAACAAGGCCCTGGGAGTAGACAACATTCCATTACAAGTACTGATAACCGTGGGAGAGCCAGTCCTGGCAAAAATCTACCATCTGCTGAGCAATATGTTTGGTACAGGAGAAATACCATTCGATTTCAACAAGAATATAGTAAATCCAATCCCAAAGAAAGCAGGTGTTGACAGAAGTGAAAATTACCGAACTATCAGTTTAATAAGTCACGGCTGCAAAATACTTACACGAATTCTTTACAGAGGAATGGAAAAAACTAGTAGATACCGACCTCAACGAAGATCAGTTTGGATTCCGTAGAAATGCTGGAACACGTGAGGCGAACTGACCCTATGACTTATCTTAGAAGATAGATTAAAGAAAGGCAAACCTACGTTTTTAGCATTTGTAGACTTAGTTAAAGCTTTTGACGATGTTGACTGGAGTACTGTCTTTCAAATTCTGAAGGTGGCAGTGGTCAAATACAGGGAAAGGCTATTTACTATCTGTACAGAAACCAGGTGGCAGTTATAAGAATCGAGGGGCATGAAAGGGAAATAGTGATTGGGAAGGGAGTGAGACAGGGTTGTAGCCTATCCTCAATGTTATTCAATCTGTATATTGAGCAAGCAGTAAAGGAAACAAAAGAAAAATTTGGAGTAGGTACTAAAATCCATGGAGAAGAAATAAAAACTTTGAGGTTTGCCGATGACATTGCAATTGTGTCAGAGACAGCAAAGCACCTGGAAGAGCAGTTGAACGGAACGGACAGTGTCTTGAAAGGAGGATATAAGATGAACATCAACAAAGCAAACGAGGATAATTGAATGCAGTCGAGTTAAATCAGATGATGCTGATGGGATTAGATTAGCGAATGAGACACTTAAGTTGTAGATGAGTTTTGCTACCTGGGGGGCAAAATAACTGATGACGGACAAAGTAGAGAGGACATAAAATGTATACTAGCTATGGCAAGGAAAGCGTTTCTAAAGAAGAGAAATTTGTTAATATCGAGTACAGATGTGTCAGGAAGTCTTTTCTGAAGCTATTTGTATGGAGTGTGGCCATGTATGGAAGTGAAACATGGATGACAAATAGTTTCGACAAGAAGAAAATAGAATGTTTCGAAATGTGATGCTACAGATGAGTGCTGAAGATTAGATGTATTTACCTAATGAGGAGGTACTGAATAGAACTGGGGAGAAGAGGAATTTGTGGCACAAATTTACTAGAAGAAGGGATCGGTCGGTAGGACACGTTCTAAGGCATCACGGGTTCAGCAGTTAAGTATTGGAGGGCAGCGTGGAGGGTAAAAATCGTAGAGGGAGACGAAGAGGTGAATATACTAAGCAGATTCAGAAGGATGTAGGTTGCAGTAGTTACTTGAAGATAAAGAAGCTTGCACAGGATAGAGTAGCATGGAGAGCTGCATCAAACCAGTATGTGGACTGAAGACCACAACAGCAACAACAAACAATAAAGTTTATTTAGTCTCTGTCCATGAAAGCTCTTGAAAGACTAAGTTCGGTAGAAGAAATCATAACGAAGGGAGTCATTGAAGCAGTTTGAAATAGGGATATTAAGTGTTACACTGAATTAGCACCGGCCCCTGTTCATGAAGTGCGACAGAGTAAAAGTTTGTTTGGTAGTATGGTGATGGGAGTTATGGAGCACAGTTGAGAGTCTAAGTTCCACCTAAGAATATCCGTCTTTGAGGTCCGAGTCCGCACGAGAGCAAGTCAGATGGGGCAAAGTTCCATGTGCTACAGCCGGCTGCTCGTAGTGGCTGCGGATCAGATCCTCCTGATAAGGCTGCTATTGAAACCACCTGATCCAGATCGTGGTGGTCGCTCTGCTTTGGAAATGCTTTTAGTGTCTCAGCGAACTAAACTGTTGGAGAGCAGTGGACAGCCGTTGCAAAAGATGCCATTCGGTGTTATTTCTCCTCGATGCCTGAGTGGCACGTGATTTGTGGGGCAAAGAAATGCTTTCGGTTGCGGCGCTGTTGTGCGGGATGCGCGCGCCATTGGTGCCGAGGCTGGCGCATCTAGTGATGGAGCTGACACCGCAGGTTTCCGTTGTGCTTGTTTGTGTTCTGCTTCAGAAGAGACCGGTGTGTTTTGGACACAATCCAGCTTCTCACGGGTGATACACCGTGCCTGCCGTACTGTAGATATCCGAGCCTGCACAGGAAGTGCTTCCTGCGGAGACGTAATACGGTCAACTTGCAGACGATGCCTATAATGCGGGTAGCTGTGTTGACAGGAGAAAGCCGTGGGTACATCAGAAATCATATTGAGTTTAGAAGACAATGTCCCATCAGCTGTGGCATGAAAAAAATTGTTAATCACATTCGCATTCCGCCCGGTACTGACGCTCCGTTACCGGCCGTTGCAGTCTTCAGAGAAAAATGGACCAAAGATTCCAAAGTATTGTCCAGTAACATACCAGACGACGTCCTTTCGGCCACCCTGTACCTTTTCATGAATGAATTGCGTCTTTGTGTCAGAGTAATATCAAAAGTTTCTTTGTTGACGAGCCCATTCAGATGAAAGTTTGTCCCTTCAAACATCACAAGATTTGTCAAAACTGAGTCATCCTGGTCAATTCTGTCCAGTAATGTGCCGATATTGTTCCCACTCTCTTTATCGCCTGCCCGTAACTGTTGAGGCACTTATAGCTTATAACGATTAAACTTTCAATCCAGCTTCACAGTATTCTGCAAAGACCTGGGAAGGATTTTCAGTGCTTTGGAATGGCGATGGACAGATCACTGTGGGCTTTGTCACAGAGTTGCACGAACTCTGTCGGATGTTTTCCGTCGTCCTGACTGTCGTCTTACGGCCCTTGTGGTTCATATTGGTTACAGAACTCGTCTACGCCATTTTTTTACCCTTGTGCGTGGAAACGGAAATTATGGTTTCTTCCATGTGACACTGTGTGTTGGACAGGCACAATGCTCGGCGTGCTGAACTGAATGGCATACTATGTGGGTCCGATCGGAAGTGGGATACTGCGCAAGCATTTCTACACCTTAGCCGGGTGGCCAAATGAAAATGTGCTATTTCCTGTAGCTCATCCTGCAGATTTATCTACACATTACGAACTCAACATTACTAATACGTACTGCACTTGCGTGTTTTCTGTTTTCATCTACCCACCGTCTAATAGAATGGATTCACAAACTATTCTTATTTCATGGAACACAACAAAAAATTACCTATTTTGCAGATTACATGTCCCACCCAACTCAGTTCCATTTCCATTTCAGTTATAATTAAGCCTTCCACTACTTTCTGTTTCCTTACCAGTTCGTTTGTTTTACTATCTCTCTAATAACTCCCGTCATGCTTCTCACCATTGGTCGTCGAGGAACCCTCAGTTTTTGAAAGTTTTTCTCGCTAATGTTCTATGCACCACTACGTCAGATCAATTTAGCAACACATACCTTTCCATGTGAGACAATTGGAAACTTAGTATTGTAAACTATGTTTATTTTGTCAGATGATCCGCAGGCTGCTGCTAGTTTTACTCGCGCTCCTCTTGCGGCCTTTACAGACATTCCCCCAAATTTACTTCAATGCAATAGGCCGGTATATTAAACTACATGTCTAGGTTCATTTATATTCTGAAGTAAATAGTAACTATTGGAGTCAAAGGAAATTTTCCTGAGGGAATCTCACCGACGCACCTCTTAGTAGAGAAAAATAGTAGTACAGTAAAACTCTTTTGGGTTACTGTTAGCAGTTAGCAATGCACCCTGAGGAAGGGGCTTTGCAACAGTCGCCGAAACGTCGGAATTTTGTAGATGACAATGCGGCCCCAAACCTAGAAGAAATTTACTGACTGTGACAGCGGCCGCGGAAGCCTACACTTATGAAAATAGTAGTATCCCACAGAGCCTTCTTACTCACACCAAATAAAAGAGCATTTGTTCCTTGGCTGACAATTTTGTAATGTTTTCCTTCTTTTACCTGTAATGTGGTCTCTTGAAATTGGTGATCCTTATAATTTATAACAGTTTTTACAGTTTGAATCAGAAAGATAGAATTTATTTGATTATGACTTGTTTTGATTTTATCCCAAAACCATCTTCAGATAGTGTCGCTCATGTGTCATGTGCAGTAAAAAGGCATCTGGATTCTATTACACATACTAATTAGACTGCAATATCTGATGATGATATCCTAACATAACCGAAACATATCACAATATATGAAAAGAAGGTTTGTGAGCCAGTCGGTGAAATTCTTGTTACAGTTTGTAAAAGTTTTAACAATAATACATATGCTGCAAACCGTGAGAGAGGGATCATATTTGACAGTGTTGTCAACTGTCACAAATATCCACGTTATTCTGCAGAACTGCTCCAAGCTGATTTTATGAAATTAAGAACTTGTAATTTTGAATTATTTGAAACTGTCTTCATCTGACACTGGAAACATCACTGTTGTCTTCAGACGATAAAGAAAAGCAGAATTTGGTAAGTTGAGGATCAGTTTGAATGTGAGCTTTACGTAACTGGAACACTAAGTCCGCAGTTTTTGACTTATTATAGTTACTTTGATGAGTGCCTAAGGTACAGCGTGTACTCTAATGGGGATGCAATGTCTGCAACGGTTGAAGCGGCCTACTTTTGCCAATGATTATCAGTATAGAGTGTACACGTAAAGTACGACGGCGTGCTGAAAAGTGATGCCTCCTAACTTTTTATGTGAAAATTCTTGAAGGTTTTTAAATACAAAAAAACATAATTAACATCGTAAACCCTTATTCCCCATGTTTGCATATTCATTTCTCAACATATTCACTCTAATGACGGACAAATTTCTCCGAAAGAGAGACCAGTCTTTTGTTTCCGTCACTGTTAATTAGTGGACTTTGTTAACGGAGCCACAACCCCACCCCTGCTCGCACCGTTTCACTACTATCAGAGTGAAGACCTCGAAGGCATTCTTTAAATTTTTGAAACTGATGAAAATAGCAGGGGCCAAGTCGGGACTGTACGGAGAACGATCGGTAACAGTGAAGCCAAGGCAACGGATTGTTGCAGATGCTGCAGCACTCGTGTCTGGTCTGGTATTGTCATGCTGAAGAAGAGGGTGCTCCATGTGTGGACTAACTCTTCGGATTCGATTGTCGACTAAAGCACACTGTTTCTCAAATGTTCAAATGTGTGTGAATTCCTAACGGACCAAACCGCGTAGGTCATCGGTCCCTGGACTTACACACTACTTAAACTAACTTTATCTTATGCTAAGGACAACACACACACACATCCATGCCCGAGGGAGGACTCGAACCTCCGTGCGGGAGGAGCCGGACATTCCGGGACATGGCGCCCTAAACAGCGCGGCCACTCCGCCTCACGCACCGACGTAGTTACGTTATACATGGCCGGGTTACACACTACAGTTCGGCGCTCTCTAGCGGCAGAGGGATGCAAATATGTAGAAATGAAGACCACAGATGTACAATGCTAACAACGTTTGTTTTATTTAAAAATCTTCTGACTGTTCACATAAAAAGTTCGGTGGCATTACTTTCGAGGGCTTCTTCGTATCATTTGTGTAAAAAGACAGCACGACAATCAACAAACTTAGCATTCGTAACTACAATAATAATTCTATCACAACTACAGGGATGTAGTTACAGTGATAGTACAACAAATCACGAAATAACGATTGCGACACGCGCTGGAGCCTCTTTCTTAGGATGTGTTTGGCAGAGAGATGACAGACAATTTGAAATTTTTACGACCAGACCAGTAACTGTCTTCGAGCAGAATCTGACTCCCACGAGAGAAACTGTGAGCACCAGAAACCTTACCTCCTCCTATCCCACTTTTCCTAGAGTTCGGTGACTCTTCTACAACATTTTCTTAAAAAAGAAGTCATTCTTAATTTTTTCCGATCCTTACAGTGAACGTCGTCTCTAATTTGTGTTTCTTATGCAGTGATACGTACTAAAACACTTTCAACGCATTTCGAGATGATGGCCAAGCTCGTAGGTTCTATTACTAGCCTCTGATTCTACGAGATTTGTTACCGAATTCAAGAAAAGACTTTGTATGGTTCCACTGAACGTAGGTGCTTCACTAAGCATTTAGATTCACTCCCTGTTGTCATTTACATCGCATACAAAAACTACGTTGAGTTTTGTAAAGCAAATCGAATTAGAAAGCGCGCAGCAGCAAAGGTCATTCATTCATTCATTCTTGTAATATAAATCGAATTAGAAAGTTGTAAAACTATTCAAGTTAGGAAGCATGCAGCTTTAAAAGTCGTTCATTCAAACTTCATTCATTCAGTCGTCACGTTCCGTAGATTACATCAAGAAGGAGATCCATAGGGATGTCGAACGAGTCCAGGTATAGATTTACAAAAGACGATGAAATAACTGAACCTTAATCTGTAAGCTGGCCGCGGTGGCCGTGCGGTTCTAGGCGCTGCAGTCCGGAACCGCGGAACTGCTACGGTCGCAGGTTCGAATCCTGCCTCGGGCATAGATGTGTGTGATATCCTTAGGTTAGTTACGTTTAAGTAGTTGTAAGTTCTAGGGGCTGATGACCTCAGCAGTTAAGTCCCATAGTGCTCAGAGCCATTTTTGTACCTTAATCTGTATACTCTATTAACAATACAGTTGCACTATACTGCCTAATGCTGTTCATGCTTGTACTAGCTAAATATTAATAAATATTATCAAGTGAACTAGAAAACAAGATGTAAAGTGCAAATGCTGTAAAAGGGAACCTTATATCACTTCCGTGCAAAATAGCGGAAAGTTCAGGTAACGATGGTGGGGTTGATAGCAATGCTGCACGCTTCCCTCCAAATTAGACGACAAAGGCTCAATATTATTGAAATCTGGTGATCGTGGTGGCCGTTCACTTTCGTATTCACAAAACCAGTCCTTTAAGATACGAGCTCCGTGAATAGAGACCTGGTCATCTTGGAACACCACATCACCACTGCTGAACGAGTATTGCACCATTGGATGGACTTGATCAACCAATATTGTCACACAATCCTTGGAAGTAATATGATCATATGACCTTACACAATAACCATGACGCCTATGGAATATCACGATATCGCTGCCCAACCATCACTGAACCACGGCCATGTTTCACTCTTGGGACGTAAAGTCGGTCTGAAATGCGAAACATTGTGAAACAAGACTCATCTGACCGAATGACTTTCTTCCATTGTCCCACAGTCAAGGTTTTATGGCTTGAGTATCACCCTTTCCTGTTACGGGAATTTACATCGCTGAAGAATGGTTTTGGAATTCCACCTCACTCGCTCTACAATTCCCAGCTTCTGGAGTTCCCTTCGTGTTTTTTTTTTTTCTTTGTTTTTTTGTTGACAGGGTTCGCGAGTGCCACAATCAGTTCTGCAATTAATTTTTTAGCTGTCATCCTCTTATCTTTCGTCGCAAGGTGCTTCAATGACCGCCCGTCGTGATCACTCAACACACAATTCCGTCCGCGTTGTATCTTAGGGGATAAGGTTTCTGCGTTTTCCCTATATGCGGTATGGTGCTTCTAGGGATACCAACCACCACAGCTACCTTACGTACGAAAGCATCCATCATACGAGCACCAAGAATTTGCCCATGTTCAAATTCCCTTACCCCCGACATAATGCACTCACTAATGGACAGAACAGTGTTCCGACCGCGACTGGCGCTTGTAACCTGTTGAGGATATTCCACAGTTAATTAATTTCATGTTCCATGGATCATTTTGCACGATAAATCAAAATGATGTGGAGCCCGTCATTTTGCATTCACATCGCATATTAAATTGTAAATACGGCTACACGCTGAATATTTATAAGGCTGGTATTTTTTTAAAGTACAGATGTGATATTCCCACCCACCACTTTTTACACATTGCAATGACATAAATTCTACGGAACAGGAGCCATTGATAAGGAGAAACTTTTTCAGGTTGTTTTCAAATTTTACTTTTCTGTCTGTCAGACGTTTCATATCACTGTCTAAATGAACAAAAATTTTTGTTGTAGCATTGTGCGCCCCTTTCTTGCTAAAGACAACACTGATGTGGAGTAATGAGTGCCTTTTTCCTTCTGGTATTGCAATTGTGTACAACGTTTTTACTTTTGAACTGTAGTCGATTATTTACAGCAAACTTCACGAGGGAATAAATATACTGTCAAGCGGTAGTAGGAATGTCTAACTCCTTAAACAGATGTCTACAAGATAATCGTGAGTGAGCACCACGTACTATTTCTACAGCTCGTTTCTGAGGTGTTGAGACTCTTTGTTAAAGCTGAGTTACCCCAGAACATTATTTCACAAGGCATTATTGAATGAAAATACCCAAAATATGTCAACTTGCTAATATGAGTACCCCAAGATTTGCAGTGATTCTAAGTGCAACCGAGGCGGAACTAAGTTGTTTTATGAATTCCACAACGGGCGTTTTCCAGTTTAAACTCTCGCCAGTTCTGCAGCTAAGAATTTTGAAGTTTCCATCTAATTTTTTATTTTCCCAACATCTGCTACACTTATGACTGATATGTCTTTCTAAGATTGAGGGAGAAACCATTCACAGAAAAACAGTCAGTGATACCTTTGAGAACACTGTAATAACTTCTGTTTCTGTATGTAGGCTTGGACTGTGTAGTGACAGTACTCACGCGACTCCACACACCACAATCGATAAGACGCGCTCGAAACACTCGTAGTGCAGCTCCTGTATGGGTTGGCAGTATGAGGTGTACCGAAGTCCGTCAGGGGTTGTAGCTGCCAACCCATGGGTATCACGTGTGTGGATAGCAATTGGCCGATGCCTCGTTAAATACCGGAGCACTGAACTACGGCGGACATTTCTTTTCAGTTCGCCGAGTCGTGTACAGTCTCCAGTTAGCACCGCGTCTGCAAGCTGCAATGTTCGTCCGTCGTCTCCGAGACAAAGGCTCCGTTGGCATCGTAGGCCAGCTTTGGACTCTACAGAGGCATCGCTCTTAGGCTCAGAGACAGGACTTCAATATTTTAGAGGTCTTTTAATTATTTCAAAGGCGTAATTGTGCTGGACGCTTCACAAGAAGAAGCATCATTTAAGTTTAGTATTTCTTCATATTTAATAAATATCATTTTATTAGTAATTATTGTGAATATTTGTGATTGAAGATAACCCAAAAGTTCGATTACAATACTTGTGTCATGTGTAAAAAGAACTAATTCTGCTAATTGTATATTAGACGGAAAATCGTTTACATGTATGAAGAACAATAGCAAACCTAACATTGGGCCTTGAAGAACTCTATACGTAGTTTCTCCCCAGCCATAATTACGTCCCCAGACTATATTGGCTGGATTTTTATGAGCTATTACATTATCCATGTTTTGGGGACGCATGAATCGTACTTTTAAAAGAAAATATTCACGTGTTCACCGTCCGATTTACTGTACCTTCTGCTTGTCAAGCCACTTTATAACGAACAGTGCTACTAATATAGCTAAAATGACTTTGAATAGTTGAATATATATATTCGGATTATTTGTCGAAAGACTGACTAATGAGTTACATTTTTAATTTAATTTATGGTAGAAATTCTCAGTCTCTTATTTTAAACGGTAACTCATTGAATACCTACCTCCGGAAGTACGTAGCTACGTTCTGAATCGTAAACATGAAAGGAAAACCTACATCAGAATTATTTTTGCGTCATGTGTAGTAAAAGAAGGAAAGAAGCTTTGCATTTAACGTCCCCGTCGGACGCGCTCTCATTAGAGATGGAGCACAAGCTGGGATTACGAAAGAATGGTGAAGGAAATCGACTGTGCCGTTTTCAAAGGAAACATCCCGGCATTTTCCTCTTGCGATTTCGGAAAGTTGTGTTGAGCGAATGTGTAAATCACACTGAAACTGATTTTTATTCTTAGCAACACCGGAAGTCGGAGAACGGAACGTCAAGACATTCAAAAATGCTTTTCCAGAGGCAGCATTACACAGACTGTCGTCGGTTCGGAACGGAGCTGTGTTCTCACCGCCAAGGTTCCCAGCGAAACAAATTTGGCGTGTCTTTGGTCGGAGAACAGTTACATCTTCTAGCTCCTTTTATAGCCGCGCACTAGTGGTGTATGCTATCCGATTTCGTGCTTTTCTATTTTAAACAAATAAGATATAATTCTGACATTAAGTAGGCGAGTGAGGCACCTGTGATTATACACAGAAAAATTTCTTTACACAACGAGAAATATTATAGTAACTGGAATAAAGGAAAATGAGTCATGTGAGTAAGAGGGGCAAATGAGAACATGGCCTGGATGGTATTATGAGTAGTATCTGTAGTTACAAGTTTGTAATTTAGGATCTAAAAAAAAAAAAAAAAAAAAAAAAAAAGATTATTTTATTTAACCATATCCTTGAAACGTCACCAAAGTCTATTGTTCAGTTATTTTTTTTCTATGAACAACTGTTGTAATTGGTCTATAATTGATTAGTTAATGTGTCACATATTTTATCTTAGTTAAATAATCTTACATCGCATTTACAGTGAAATAGTCTTATTTTATTCCTGATTTTAACATTAATAATTTTCATCCCTGAAAATAGAGAAACTCTGTAACTGCGTTAGTTTAAAATCTTATCTTTCATGCAACAAAATTTCACTGAACGACAAAGTTATCTTTGAACCTGATTATGGCGTAACAATCGAATACCACTTCGTAAAACAAATAAGAAATATGGTAGAATATTACACTATTGTTGTGTGTGTTTCTTACGTAACGTTTAAAATATTCTACCAAGAACCGACGGAACAATAAATCAATATAAAGCTTACTATTCAATGTAATTCATGCTAATTTGGTTGTGAATTTTTGAATAGGAAATCTACAAAGTTTTACCAACTGCTGAGGGAAAACAGCTCGTTTCGCTTCAAGTGACCGTGTGCCGACTGCTGAATGCTCATCTGCCCAACTCGTCTGAATAGGAAAGAGAATGGCAAGGAAAAATTCATCTGAAAGACTACTTGAATGTAAATACGTAAAACTGACTTCAGAAAAGTAGTTAAAATCGCAATGGCACGTGTAATATTCGTGCTTACAAAACACGTACCACAGAGAGCTAAACACGTAAGGAGATCAAACAAAGAAATATCAATAAGAGTTACAAATCACTGATAAATGTTAGCCAATATAGTGAATGATTAAATTAATTTGGCACCATGCGGAGTAAATAACGACAAACAGATTCTGTACCGAGTCTCGAAACGTACTCTCCTCACAAGGCACAAAGAGCTGATTCTCACAGATGAAACATGCGTCCTGATCCTGAGTGTTTCAGTAACTTCTCATGCGAATTGACAAATTAATTATGTGAGAGCCGTACGCTTGCTATAGGCTGCGCCGCAGCCAAACTGCATCTTACCACTACACTGAACAGCAAACGCCAACCCGCACCATCAGGCTCCAAAACACATCTTACTTCAAGAGCGCAAGGATGCAAAGCACAAAGCTTAAACCAGATAAACTGTACTAATCGTTATCGATAGGAAGGCATCCTGTCTTTGCAGAAAGCCTGCATTAACTGATATGTGAAGCACTTTTAGTGAAAGCCGCAAATTATATTATGAAAATTGCGATTATAACAACGAACGAGAATAGAAAGCAACACTCACAGTACAGCTATACTGCATCTCTCTTCACTATCGTTATGGTTTTTTTGTCTAGCTGACACATCCTGAAGCATAAATTGCTCCACTTTGTACCTATGTAAATAACGTGTTTTTTATTTAAAATAGTATATAGCTGTGTGAAACTGCGATAAAACTTATTTAAAATAATTTTAGAAGAACGTTGTTCACCACTTTGTTCAAACATTTTTCTTTGGCCATGGAAAAAACTTCTTACAAAACTGCATGGAGTATTGTATACTGGTTTGAAAAACTGAAGGACAAAAGTATCTTCCGTATCGTTTGTCACTGCCAAATAACACAGCTCAATTAAGCTTGACCCATGCACAGAAAGTACTACTACACTACATTACAGAAAGAAAATGAGGGAAACACGCAATTAGATGTACAGAAATGACACTTTTATTTAAATACAATAATCACACTGAAGTCACTGCTACTTATGAGGATCCCTTGGACATTACAGAAGACAGAACAAGATTCTTAGTATGGTGTGTAATCACCACGGACAGCAATGCATGCTCCGAATGCCCCTTAGATACGAGATATGTTGCGCCCTGTTAAAGAGGACATAATCTTCGTGTGTCCAGTGTGTATGGTGTTTCTTGCGAGAGCGGCACCGTCTATATAGGCCAGACAATTCGCCGAGCTGCAGACCATCGTACAGAGCACAAGAGACATACTAAGCAAAGGGAGCTGAGCATTGCCTCGAAAACGGACACAAAATACCGTTTGAACACGCAAGACAATGAATAGCAACGATTTCAACAGAGATCAGAGCTACACACTGAGCAGGACGTGGGGGCGGGCTTTGGATGTCGAAAGGAAGCAACGGTGTATGCTTAACGCTTGTAGGGAGGCTGGAGCGGCAGCTTCAAACTTGGGGCCGGCCCCTCTCGCCACCTGACGTCACTCAATCTCGCGGCGGGCAGGAGCTGCTATGAGCTGCTCAAATCACCTTCCGGACACGCGTCGTTTCGGCCGTCTCTAATTGGCGCCAGCGGCAGTATCCGTAGGTATATAAGCGGGAAGTAGTGCATCCCCAATGATCGCCCCTTTCCTGACAACCTTAGTAAGGCTAACCATTTTGCTTCCCACCTCACCGAGGTCTTCTCCATTCCCGACGATCCCCATTTTGATTACTCCATCTTTCCCACCATCCTTGACCGCACTGATACCTCTGTCCCACCGCTTGCCCCTAGCTTCCAGTACTTGGATCAGTTAGCCCCCTCAGACATCAACACTCACATCACCGCACACAACATCACACACGTCCTCCACTCCAAACGCAACACTGCCCCTGGTCATGATGGCGTCACCTACCGCCACCTCAAGGAATCCCCCCCCCCTCCCCATCTTTACTGGCTGTTCTAGCTACCCTGTACCATGTACTCCTCTCCACTGGATTTTACCCCAACCTGTGGAAGACTTTCCGTGTCCTGCTGTTTCCTAAACCCAACAAACCCCCCTCTGATACCTCTTCCTACCATCCCATCTGCGTCACCTCCATGTTCAGTAAGGTCTTCGAGACCATCCTCTCTCACCATATTCACCACCACCTTAACCAGCACCACCTCCTTCCCCTTACCCAGTGTGGCTTCCAGCCTTCCTTCTCAGCTGACGACCAGCTCCTTAACCTTACCAATCTTCTTTCCCTCCACCTTAACTCCCGTCGCTCCGCTATCTTTGTTTCCCTTGACCTTCAGAACTCCTACGACCATGTCTGGCATCCCAGGGTCCTCTTCAAACTCCAGACCTATGCTCTGCCCCTCAATTTCGCCCGTCTCATTGCTTCCTTCCTCTCCCATATTTTCTATCCCTCTACTGGTGTGCCCCAAGGGCCCGTCCTTTCCCCTCTCCTCCACCTCCTGTACACTGCTGATATGCCAAAACCTCCCACGCCTGTTCATCTCCTCAAATTTGCTGATGACACCGCCTCCCTAGCCCTATATCCTACCCTTCAACGGTCCCAACGTGCCCTCCAAACCCACCTTCACCAATTCACTGCTTGGTGCAACCAGTTGTTCCTCCATTTCAACCCCTCCAAGACCCAGGCGATCATCATAGGCCGCACTACCAGCTCCTTCCGTCTCCATGATTTCTACCTCATCATTTATGGCTGTCCTATCGACTTCACTCCTACCCTCAAATACTTTGGCCTAACCCTTGACCGGCACCTCACCTGGACTTCCCATCTCCTTACCATCCAACACAAAGCTCACAACATACTCCGCCTCCTGAAACGCCTGTCTGACCAGACACGGGGTCTGCATCCTTCCACCACCCTTCACACCTACATATCCTTAATCCACCCCATTCTCAGTTATGCCAGCACTGCTTGGATTTCCACCCCTCCCAGGTTCTATAAATCCCTCCAAATCCTTGAACGCCAATGCGCCTCACCTTCCACATCCGCCTTCCATCCTCCACACACATCCTCTACAACCTCATCCCCTTCCCCCACCTTCTCCTTTTCCCTGAACACATCTGCGCATTATATATTGTCTGCCGCCTTGATCCCCTTCAACACCTGGTGTGTACCTTCCTCACCACCCCTAGGCTGTTGCCATGCGTTTACCATTGCGTCCCACCCTCTCTCCATCTCCACACCCTCTGCCTCCTTTCCCAACACAACTTCCACCATCTACCCCTCCCAGATGATGAGCTTCGTCCTTACATCTACCCATCCTACCAACTCTAACCCCATCTTCCTCCTGCCTCCTCCTAAAGGTTCCCTCTCCTCCCCCTCCTTTCTCCTGAGCGGTTTTCCCCTCCTACTCCCCTCCCCCTCTTGTCCTCCCCTTCAGTGTCTCTGCACTCCCTCCTGCCTTCTCTTCCCTCTTCATCTCCTGCCCCACCTGTCTCCTGCCTCTCTGTGTACCTGCTGACGCCCCTACTCTTTTCATCCCACCCCCTCCCCTGCCTCACTTGCTCTCCCCTCCTTTCCCATCCTCTCAGGCCTCTCCCTCGGCAGGTCCCACCTGGCAGTTTCATTCATCATCGTGTGTGCTCCAAGTGAGTTTGAAGTGTGATGTTCTGGAGTGTTTTTAATGCTGTGGCCAACCATTAACCTGTGCATGTGACTTCAGCGTCTTTTTTATGTTCTACAAATCGCCAACTGTGTTTTTAATTTTATGTCGACTTTTTTAATTGCCCTCCCATGAATGTTGCCGTGTAAGTGTATTTTTACCTCCATTATCTCTCCTTACTTTGTTTTATGTCCTAATTTTTATCACCTTATATGTAACATTTTATTCTTGTATTAGTTGTCATGTCACTCGGCTGAAGAGCGGCGGATTGTGCCACTACAGCTCTTCCTTGCGCATATGGGCAGGGGAATGAAATCACAATAAAGAAAAAAAAATCATCCCCGGCAGTCAGTAGTTTTACTCCTCACGATGATGGCGGAGGTAGCCATAGAAAGCTCGCGAATTTTATTGGAACTGACATGGCTTGGAAACCGAGAACACTTTATTCAGTCATGTCACCGCAAAAGACTCGAGGACTGTACAGCAGGGCGAGCACATAGATCAGCTTCATCAACTTTGCCTGGTGTGGATGGAGTGTGTTAGCAACAAAAAAGTGAATGTGGTGTTAAATTTTAAAAGAAGCCGACATGAAGTATCATGCATTCCGCTACAAACAACAGGCACCTTCCACTACAATGCTTGGGACTCAAAAGGTTACTGGCAGTCTCTAATCTTGAGGAGGGTAATTATGTAATTAAGACATGTAGTTGCTGGCTAGGGTAATACTTGCATCTTCCTGTCCAACAGCTCTGCACAGACTGTGCATTTCCTGCCATTTTTGCTGGTGGGGGAGAGGTAGGGCTGAAGTTTTCCCACCAGTCTCCAAAGGTGTGACACCCAAAATAAAGAAAATAATCTACCGTACATCCTTCCTACCCAGCAGCTCTGCAAAGACTGAGTCTTTTTCCAATCAATTTCCACATGTGAGAGGGGAGGGGGAAGTGGAATGAGGAGGGGGCTTTCGGATTTCCCAGGCGGCGAAATAGTGGGTCAGAACTGAACAAGTGTCCCTTTTCCAAGAGGTATGGGGGAGGTGGAGGGATGGGGTTGGGCGTTTCTCATAACGATGGATTATCCTCAGGGGTCGTCAGTCTGTCCCACATAGTCATAAACTACTCATAAGAACGATAGCTTATCATCATAAATCAATAAGCAGAACAATAACTTAAGATGAGATGGAGGTGGGGAATGGTTTAACTGATCAATTTAATTAATTTCTATATCTATTTGATACATGAATTGCGCAGAGCCCCCTCTGCCCACTATTAATCGGAATATCGTTTTGCGAATTGGAACATAGAAAGTTAGTACTGTTTTGTGAGAAATATGGAAAATGAGAGGCAGGGGCAGAGAAGCTGAAGTAGGATTTTGCAAGGATTAGTGGAATGACGTGAATGAATACTTCTGCTCCGGTAACTCCAGGTTAATGGCAACACTATCAATGATCATAGTTCGCTACAACGAACATTGCAATTACAGAAGACGTTTCGTTTGGCCTGAGATCAGACTACTGTCATCCAAAATAGACGAAAGCTAATTTGTTGCTTTTTTTCAGCTGTACATATTAGTGTTAGTTTTACACGCCACCAGTTTTAGGTTACTTGTTAGCATGCTCAGCTTAATCTAGATCTGTAAAATCATGTTCTATCATATAAACCCATGATGTACACTTACCACCTTCAGGTTGTAACATTATTTGAAAAAGATATACCTTGACAATTACAGGACGACCCCCCGCCAAATTATCTGAATCGCAGGTACTTTTTACATCACAACATTATAGACGATTCATTTGAGGGCCATCCTGTAAGTATTACGATCAGAATACATGGTCGTCATTTGGGTTTTTACAAGGTTTTCACAAATAATTACAAGGTATCACAGATATGGTCCCATTAATAGATGATCAGTTTCTCCTTCACAGTCATTAATGATACGCTGTTACGACCTTTTACTGGGACTTTGATTGCTAATGTCAAAATTGTGAGTATCTAATAATTTTTAATTCAATGATGCGTTCAATGATCGTGTGGTGTTGTTACTCGCACCTGATTAAGTATTTAAAAAACGAAGAATGTGGATGAATTTTAAAGTAGGTGATGCAGAAGGATGCTAAGTATAAAGTGAGAAATGAAGAGATGCTATGTGTATGAGTAACAAACTTCAAAATATTGCAGAGCATTTTAAATTTTCCGCGCGTGTGTTCCTAGAATTTGGCTGTTTATGTCAGCTGGCCGACAACTGACACACAAATTCAGCGGCAACGCTTAGTGAACTGAACTCAAAGCCCCACAATCCCAAGAAGTGGTCAGTTTCTAAACAGTACACAGTTTGAAACGCAGGTTTGCAAGATCGTATTTTTCAGTGCATTTATAGTAGGACAGAATGCGCATCGGACAAACATGCATTGGGACATGAATTGGATAAAGGTGACCGCTCGATAAGCGAAAAATCCGTCTTAGAGTTCCGGTCCAGCACTAATTTTCGTAAGTCACTAATCATTTGTACAGCTGATGAAAATATTTCTTCACTTTGAAAGGCGCCTCAGCGGCCATCGTGGACGCGCCTTTGGTTATAACACGTCTTCCTTTGAGTAATGTCAGAAAGATGTCTCACACCATAACACCAGTTCATATTCAACCAGTATGATTATTCTTATTTGCTCATGAAATTTTACAATCAATCCCAAACAAGTTAGGACGAGTTATTGCACTATTTTTATCAATTACAATCTTAATAATCTTACCATTCCGTAATAAAACATCATTTCAGGGTATTCAGGTGTACTCTATTAATCAAATCTTATTTTGAATCATAGTAATTGTTGTATGTCTATTAACATGAATTAGTAAACGACCAGTTGAAGAACCTTATATTACAACAGGACAAATCTTAACAATCATTTACTTTACCTACTGCCTAATTAATGCTCATGTAGCAAACACATGAGATAAGCCAATTAAGGAATAAATAAAAAGTGAGTCAATTAGCTTAGGAAAAGCATATATTTTGAAAACATAAAATTAGAAGTTTAACTCTTCTATTACTTTTCCTTAAAAAATTCAACACGTTAATCAGTCAAAATAGCAATCAATCAATATGAATCAATAATACAAAAATATTTCATCCACGTGGCCCTTTGTACTAATAATCTTAGGATAGAAACCGAGGTGATTCAATCCGGTCTGAGCTCAGATCATGCAAGAATTTTAAGGTCGAACAGACCTAATTGCAGGACCCCTGTGATAAGTAGCTACAAGACAGCTATTAAACTTACTACAAGAAATTTGCCATAGTTGTTATTTATAACATAATGTAGCTGATTACGTTAGCATGACTTCGAATTGCAGCTTTTCGTAGTTTTGTGTTCCAAATTTTTGAAGTAAAATGTATTTCGCACCACATAGTTTCTCATATATCTGGAATGGTAAATTACTACCGCTTCGTATCACAGGTAGTACGGAATTGGATTCTAATACCTGACTGTGTGATGTTCTCACCAACAACTGAGCAATTGTACGCCGCCATAGAATGAAAAGTTTTGAGCATCATGTTCACTACTACCGTTGAAAATAGCAATGGATGTCAAAAAACTTTAAGTCAATGATGTATCTCTTCTGAAGATGTGTTATGGTATAAAAAGTCTAAAGCTTGTAAATATATCAACGTACCCGTGAAAGGTAATATTGATTTCTTTCCCGAAATTATTCCTACAATTAAAAGCTGTATGATTCACTGGAATGTGTAGAAAGTGCAGTTACGACTAACAAATGCTCTCTGTATGGACCAATAAATATGTAATGTAATATTCGATCTGTATCCTTAAAAGGGTCAATACACTTCAGTTTAGCAGACTCTTACCACTACAATGGCTTCCAGTGGAAGATTCAAAATATCCCGCACGTACAGCACCCTTAGGGAGCCTAGTTATTTTTATAATGATTCTGACTGAACTGCAGCCAGTTTAAGATGACAACAAATTTGTTACAGTCCTATGGACGAATACAACTGTGTACAGTTGTGAGATTTTGTGGGTCAAGGAATTGTCTGCGGAGAACTTTCTTCGTGCATTGTATCGCGTAAACGGTGAGCATTGTACTTCACGGAAATTGTGTAAAATATCAACCTTCGCATTCTGAAAGAGTGCGAAGCGTATCACGAAACGCAATACATTGCTCCGCAGATTTACTAGGAAACGTTAATTGGCGGAGCCGGATTAGCTACCTTCACTTACACTTACAAAATCAGACCATATAAGGATCGCCAGTTTCCGTTTGACTAGGGTGGTGGGGTTAAGCTTCTGTACTGTGTTTCAGAAGGAAATTCTGGAAAGTTTGGATTGTGGGCGTCCAAAGAGAGAATCTTTTGTTTAAAAGAGGCTTTTAAGATCATCTCAGTATATTCTGAAATTTTGGTATACAAAGACGGACCACTAATCGGTTTGGATGATTATGGAGAATGTCGTTTAGCGGTGGAAAAAGTTCGAGCGCAATTAGCAGAGACCTGAGGACATACATCACGCTTAGCTGAAAGCCAGAGACAAAGCACCCTTACGCGGTCCTTTGCTGTGGCTGCGCCTTGCAACCAACACTTGATTCAACTCACATTGGCAACCCACAGTGGGAGGGGGCGGGGAGAAGGGGGGAGGCTGGTCTGAGAGAAGATTATCGTAAACAACAGCCTCTGCTGAAGGTGCAGTTTTACCTGGCACGTAACCCACAATAGTTTCTACTTGATTACTCAAAACGAAGATTTAAGTCAAAAAACTTTAAAATCAACAAATTTCCGATGCCACTACGCTGGCTAGGTGACTTGCACACTTCTCACTTCTTCTTCTTATTCTTCTTCAGCGAGACGTCTTCGACAACCGCCGATATTTCGAAAGATGAACAGAAGGTCAGTTTCAAGGCACAATGCAACAAGAGAAAGCTCTATGAATAAATTTAAATTTTTGGAAAGTGGGGCTATGCTGTCCAGGAACCGTAATGCGGCATATGCAAAAGAAAAAAAACACACACACACACACACACACACACACGCACACACACACACACCAACACATCAGAACAACTAGCGACAGCACACAACCAAAGATGACACACCACGCAACCAAAGGGAGCAAGCATCAGAAGTTATCTACAGTGTATATTTATTAGAAGCGAATGAGGGAGTAGTGTACCTCCGTCCTGCTAATGTTTGAGCAGGGAGGGAGAACGATTCGAAGCTTTACGCTGTAATTTAATCTCAACTGCTTTTTTAATGATACTATCGCAATAGCCAGAAATGCACGACAGAATCTCTATGCTGTTGTATTCCCTCGGATGACCCGTACCAAGGCAATTCTCTGCAGTCGCAGATTTGCCGGGCTGTTGGAAGCGTGTGTGGCGCTTATGCTCAATACGCCACTCCTTCACGCTCTTGCTTGTCTTAAGATACAAGAAAGATATAAGAAATAGGTAGTTGGACGTCTGGTAAAAAAGCGAGAAAAAATGTTTGTTTCTTAAACAATTCACCATACTTTTCGACAAAGTCTCCTTTGGGGTATATACACTTACTTCAGCGATACTCTCAACTTTTCATACCACAGGAAAAATAGGTTCTGCCAAACTCGGCAAACACTCGTTGAGGGCAACTGTGACTTTCTCATTTGACGAAAATTTGTTCACAGCAAGCCAAATTTTCAGTTTAGCGAACAGTAAAAAGTCAACTGGGACTACGTCTTCTGAATAGTGTTGATGAGGAACCAGTTCAAAGCCCATTTCATACATTTTCGTTATTGTTATCGCTGATGCGGAGAATGCTGAATTATCCTGGGGAAAGGGCACATGTTTGCGCGCCGACCTTAATCTTTTTTCAGCCAACATATGTTTGAAATGATCAATCAATAAAGCTTAATAGGGTCCAGTTATGGTTCTTGGTTTTTCCAAGTAATCTATGAGAATTACTCCTTGGGAATCCCAAAATACAGTGGCTATCACCTTACCAGCTGACAAAATGGTCTTTGCCTTCTTCGTAGCACTTTCACCAGCCTTTGTCCATCGTTTTGACTGCCGTTTTTACTCTGGCATGTAATGATCGATCCAGGCTTCACCAACAGTCACAAACAGTCGCAAAAAGTCTTACGGACTGCGATTAAACATCGCCAGGCATTGTGTTGTTGTGCCGGTTGCGCTTTTGGTCGACTAAGCAATAGCAGCAACAAACTTGCACACAGCTTCTTCGTAACCAGTTCTCCGTGCAGGGTTTGATATATTCGCTCAGTTAAGATGCATACAGTCTCTCAGCAGCCTCACGAATATTTATTTGGCAGTTTTGCGTTACCATATCAACGATTTTATCAACGGTATTTTTGTGATGATCTCAATTAGACGTCAGGTGTGCGTTTCGTCTTTGGTGCTTGTCCTACAACGTTTGAATACATTAATCGGAACGGAAATGATCGACGATGCTGGTGCAGAGTCCGGGTGAAATTGAGTCAGTTCTGTTTTGATTTGTGTGGCAGCCCAGCCCTTCAGATAATAATACTTAGTAACAGCACAAAATTCGTTTTTCACCATTTTCAAACCCAGTCCTAACACTGACCAGATGAGACGGCTGAAGTTTATGCCGTACGTTGCTGAAATTCTTTATACGATCCTTCGAATAACAAAGGTTATCAACCACGAAGGCACAACAAAAATGTTCCATTATTTCATGGAAATTTACCACCGTTATCAAACCACCCTTCCGGCGCGCAGTTCCAGCTATTGGGATGGTGTTATAGGCAGTTGTGGAAGACGTCAGCATGTTGGATTCCAGCAAGTTGTTTAAAGATTTTATACGTCGAGAGAAATTCACGTTTCACAAGATTATAGTGAACTTGTTACGAGACATCCAGGGTTGCACACTGCTAAAACTACCAGCATCTGTTGATGCTGCCTGGCAATACACAACTCTGCAAGAACTGCGAAAGGACAGATGCTGCATCTGATGGTGGGCGTGATTCTTCAGAATGGCGATGTCTGTCTTCATACAGCAACATAAACGCAAGGGGTTGTTGCAAAAACTTCGATGAGTACGCCTGTAAATCAAACGTACAGCCCTGCTTACTTCGGTGATTTTCATCTGTCTGGACCTGTTCACTGCGATGTGGCAACTGGAAGAATTGATGTCCTTGACAGGCCATTTGTTAAATAGACTTATAGAAGGAGTATATTGTAAAGTAAACTAAAAATAAAGCTGGTACCCACGGCGCCGGTATTTGGTTTCACGAATTATTTATTGACTAAGCCAACCGCGGTGGTCTCGCGGTTCTAGGCCGGCAGTCCGGAACCGTGCGACTGGTACGGTCGCAGGTTCGAATCCTGCCTCAGGCATGGATGTGTGTGATGTCCTTAGGTTAGTTAGGTTTAAGTAGTTCTAAGTTCTAGGCAACTGATGACCACAGCAGTTGAGTCCCATAGTGCTCAGAGCCATTTGAACCATTTCTATTGACTAAGCTTCGAAGAACGAATTTTTCAGTTGCAATAGTTGACGAATTGAGAAATCAAAAGCCATTCTACTAAAAGTCTCTTACTGGAACCAACGCTGCTATTCTTTCGAAGACGTTTTGAATCGAATAACATGTCATCAAAATTTAATGCGATCCTGCGGCCGAGCTGAGTGGGTTTTACTAGGCGACCCTGGAACCCACACCTTGCAGATCCCCTTGTGACAAAGGAAGCTGAAACAGCCACATAACGAGCGCAGTATTGGATGTTAAAGGAGCGCACGGTCAGGAGTGGGAAGTGGGGGGAGGTGTGTTTCACCTGGGGTAGAGTTTCCACTGTTACCTCGGCCCCATTCCTTCCATTTAGGAATCCAGTGAGTGCAGCCGGCACTGTTTTTTGGTATTACTATGTCCTTTATTCTTGTATACATGCCATACTCATGCGTAGGATACGTCTACATTCAGAATTTCGAATCTGTTGCTTAGATTTTATTTTTAGTCTTCACATACTTGCTGTCTCATCGAAGTCCTCACACAGGTCGTCGAGAGGCAACGAAAATTATAGCTCGAACTGAGTCTTACATAGGAAAAAATACGTATGGCTTCAATACTTTGTGCCATCACAGATTTTATTATGGATGTCGGTTATCATCGGAAGAATCAGTTTTCGGTTACATTTTTTGTTTGTTTTTTTCCAACTTAACCTGACTGCTACAATCACTCACCAAGTAACCGGTTTCTGAAATAACGGATTTTCTGTTTTTTATTCCTACTACTTCCTGTAATAGACGTATAAATCGAACGAACACTGAAAAACGCTGTCCCTCTCAGTTTCAAGATACATAGAATCAAATGTTAAATGAAGTAGTCAAGCGGAACAAAACTTGGTCCGTCCACCATTCCCTGATTTGCTCGAACAGTGATAAATGGTTGAATAGTATTTTATTGGTTCTAATTTTTTGAAACTCTGATAAGAATCATGTTGTAATCGGGGAGCACACCACTATTTGGAGCCGCGCGGGATTAGCCGAGCGGTCTCAGGCGCTGCTGTCACGGACTGTGCGGCTGGTCCCGGGGGTGGTTCGAGTCCGCCCACGGGCATGAGTGTGTGTGTTTGTCCTTAGGATGGTTTAGGTTACGCAGTGTGTACTCTTAGGGACTGCTAACCTTAGCAGTTAAGTCCCATAAGATTTCACACACACACTATTTGGGCATTTGGAAAAGTCAATGTTAAAGGGTAAAAACTGAGTTTGAAGAACTATTTTTCTTGCTAATTTTACAGTTTTCAAGGGCAACAGGGAGATATATGCATATTATGTAGACACAGGGCGCAGGTCAGCTACTTTCAACTGTTATTGTACATTTATGAATGAATTGTTGTTAAATGTTTAATTTATTACAGTTACTATAATTCTCTACCTCTTTTATTACTTGACATAAGTGTTAGACAAATGTTTAATCTTTTAAAGCAGATGAAGCTCTATACCTCATTGCTACGTCACTACGTAAAAACATTTCCAGAGCTGGGTTGCTGCTACTCTGCAATACAACGGATGTCCGGCGACGACAACGAAAAACTACCGTATAGACCTGATGGAAGCCAAGTCTTGCACATTGCACGTACATGCGTACCTTAAGCCACAAGATACGCTCAACAGGGACATTACGAAAAGTGAAATCTCTGATTCCGTGGCCCAACATAAATGAAGATTTAATCACATGTAATGAGTTTCATTTAAGACGCGAGCAACATCTCTGGCGCTGCGCGTGAAACATTACCCGTATAAGCAGGCTGCCAGCACTGCATGGAGCCCCGGCTCGTTGCTCGCCTTAGAAAGAAATCCCAAGGAGAGTGTTGTGCTGTTTAGCACTTCAAATTGGTGTGACTGCAGGTGCTCGCGGCACGAAGCACAGACTCTTACTGAATCCTTAAAAAGTACGGCTGTGCATCGATTGTCCTCTCTTCACATACAAGTATTAATGCTAGCGACTGACGTTGATACATCTCCAGCACCCAACATATACCACAGAGCAGCAGAACATATGGGTTCTGTACAACTGGTCTTCTCACTGAAAGTTTAATAAGAATTTGTTCGTTTGTGTCCGAAATATTAGGCAATGTAACGTCAAATTCAAACAAACTAAACACGTCTTTGTGGTACTGTGTCGTAGTAAAGAGGTGAAAAGAATTTTATTAATCGCCGACTTGAGTCCGAAGCAGGTTCGTCGCCAATCTCCTCAGCGTCTTTCCTACGACGTATCGATGTAGGAATTATAAAACTAGTTCTTAATATTATTAATAACAATGTTCGGTATTAAGACTCATATAATATTCTCCTGTGATGAGCACCATTTTATTATTCCTCTGCACTATACAATAAACCATACCGTTACCTTTTCACTGTGAAGAGGGGATTGCTGTAATTCTCGCGGTTGCCAGGCGCCCAATACGGCAATTTTGTGTGCTGACGTAGTCGTCCAAGTGGAAGGCAGCCTTATCTAAAAACGTGGCCACTGATTATTCATCCTACAAAATTTGCTATATGCGCACACTGAATTGTTCAAATTGATGGTAGACAGTCAGAAGAATATTTTCAATGACCACGATTTTCTAATGGTGAAATTTCAGATGTTAAGACTCTGATTAGATTTCCATGTAAAATTACGAGAATTGAGCGACTTGGACTTTATATAACACACAACATTGCCTGGTGTGACTATCGTCAAACGAGAGTCAAAAATGGTTCAAATGGCTCTAAGCACTATGGGACTTAACATCTGAGGTTATCAGTCCCCTAGACTTAGAACTACTTAAACGTAACTAACCTAAGGACATCACTCACATCCATAGGATATTTTGTCTAAAACTGACATGGTGAGACCGTGGCTGTGTACAATTAATGTAGGTTAATTCTTACAAATAAGAAAACAGCAACCAGCCAGTACATATACTGCTATTTATTTAGGTAGATAGCGCCGCTACCGGTTTCGAACTGCCAAGTTCATCATCAGTCGGCTGTTCACATTATTTTCAAGATACACTTTACATTATCGTCCGTTTTCGATTTTTCCACAGTGGAATAATAAAAATCGAAAACGGACGATAATGTAAAGTGTATCTTGAAAATCATGTTAACAGCCGTCTGATGATGAACTTGCCAGTTCGAAACCGGTAACAGCGCTATTTATTATAGAAGTATTAATAGTGGCTGGTTGCTGTATTCTTCTTTGTAAGGATTAACCTACTTTAATTACACATATCCATGCCCGAGACAGGATTCGAACCTGCGATCGTAGCGGTCGCGTGGTTCCAGACTGAAGCGCCTACAACCTCTCGGCCACAGCGACCGGCAGCACCTAAGGTCTTGTAATAAATGACAACACTAGTCACAGGAATGATACCTCGTCGTCTTTTCATGCGAGTTCCGGTTATGAGAACAGCAACATGGTGGACCAGTCAACCTGTCGTGGTTCCGAGGGAACTGAACGTTGCCAGAGTGCATTCCCCATTGTCACATTGCCCCAGTACCTAATGTAGGCGTAAGATACCATTGGGTACACAACTTTGGTTCACAGAGCAGATAATTTGGGCAGCAGGCGCTACATATCTGTCGAATTGAGGTTAATGACTGTGCACCATCTTCGAGATATCCATGGCGTTATCTTTATAATCCCAAAACACCTAGAAACGTCCCTCCTATTCTGGATTTGGTATCTTCGCTAAAGTTGCAGTTTTAATATCAGCAGTGAAAGAAGTTGATGGTGTTGAGACAGCAATTAGCCACAAATTTATTTTAAGTTTTTTTATTCAAAAGGTACCATTACCGGTTTCGAATCATTACAATTCATCGTCAGACGGCTGGCATGTATTCTGTGACAAATCTAAAGTGCTCAATGATACAAATTTATATGTGAAATGATAAGAATGTGGTTAAAACTACGAACAAATACTCCAAACCGACATTACACGTAAGTCACATCCCAGTGCAAATCTGTAACACAACGATCTGTGTGGGGTGCTTATAGTTATGCATTATTTATATTTTAAGACAACTAATCGATAAAAAGACGCACCAGATGTTCTAATGAAAGTATGGAAGCCGTCTGAGGATGAATTGTAATAATTCGAAACCGGTAAGGGTATCTTTTGAATAAAGGAACTTAAAATAAATTTGTGGCTGGTTGCTGTCTCAACAACATCAACATTTGTTTTCAAATAACAGCCATGGTCCCCAACCATGTCATCATATGACAAAATTACATTAACTGTAAGAAGTACATTATCTACTCGTATAGCGGAACGCATAGCACACCAGGCTATGAGATGAGAAAGTCAGCTAGAGCCAGACCGAATCTGCGCGACGCATTAACGACCGCAATCTGGTACACCGATCAGCCCAGACGTTGTTTTTAGACTGTTGCCCACGCTCGTTGCAAATACTAGGTTGTTTCCCAAATTCCTTCCTAGGAAAATACGATACACAAACAGTTAAAAGACGGTAATGCACAGAATAAAATTTACGTGATTCACAGACGGGTAGCGCATACGGATTTCCTTCTTCGGGATGTGTTGATGATAATGGCGTCAAGAAGGGCATCCGGCTACAGAGATAAGTAATGAATTTTCCAAATCCTGAACAATCAGGCACCGTACTAGACGAGATAAATGGTAGGGGGAAGAAATAAATTGAGGCGCTGAGAACCATAAGGGCCTAAAGCACACTGCCGTCGATTTTTAGATTGTAGCATGTATGCATGCTCCTGACATGTGTTGAACTTATGGTGAACAGCTTTATGAGTGTTGTGCCCCTACACTCTCTACATGAACATTCGCAGAAAGCTGCCTCACAGATTTCTTTGACATTCATTTTCATAAGGGCCCAAAGCACAAATGTTCCTTACTGTAAGAACGCTCACTTGCTACTCTGACGCCTGTTTCTCCATAAAAGCTCGAAGCTCATAATGGGATGTCCCACCGTAACACCACGTTCCATGGCTGCAATGTTACAGTGTGTAAAATGGACGCTTAGAGTTTCAGCACCTATAAGAGTGTTACCTACGTCACTATCAAACGAAAAGTTTCGTACGTGGTAACAATGCACATTTCAGAAATTTTACAAAGATCATGATTTCAACAGGTTACTATGAATAGCTGTTTAAAGTAACATATTCTTTATTGGAGTCGTGAGCGATCACCATTTTCTTCAATACACATCGAGAGAGACCACAGTTTCTCATTACCCGACAGTTTGTAGATACCCTGCAAAATCCACTGCTGAAATACTTGGAAAAATTTCAACATTGATGCTTAACAAAACGACAAAATCTAAGTTGGGTAATATAGATTTTACAATACTACAGGCTTTCAAGCCTAAATGGAGCAGACAGTTTTATCTGATTCACAAGTCAGAGAATGTGCTTCATGAAAATGATGATAACAAGCACGATGAGGTGTTGAGATTGGTCCTAATTGTGTGAGTGGTGCGTTCAGTATATGCTCTTTCATGTTCTGCTTCTAGATTCATATTAGTTACAAACTACACAACAGTCAAAAGGCACTATTGTTGCTAGCCTATACAGCTGAAGAGCCAACAAAACTGGTACACCTGTCTAAACCGTGTAGGACCCCCGCGAGCACGTAGAAGTGCAGCAACACGACGTGGTGTGAACTCGACTAATGTCTGAAGAAGTCATGAATCCTGCAGGGATGCCAACAAATCGTAACATTACGAGAGGATGGAGGTCTCTTCTGAAAAACACGTTGTAAGGCATCCCAGATATCCTCAATCATATTCATGTCTGCGGAGTTTGGTTGCCAACTGAAGTGTTTAAACTCCGAGGAACGTTCCTGAAGCCACTCTGTAGCAATTATGGACGTATGGGGTGTCGCATTGTCCTACTGGAATTTCCCAAGTCTTTCGGACATGAATGGATGCAGGTGATCAGACAGGATGCTTACATACATGTCACCTGTCAGAGTCGTATCTAGACGTATCAGCGGTCCCATATCACTCCAACTGCACACGCCCCACACCGTTACAGAGCCTCCACCAGCTTGAACAGTCCCCTGTTGACATGCAGGATCAAAGGATTCATGAGGCTGTCTCCATACCCGTACATGTCCACCCGCTTGATACAATTTGAAACGAGACTCGTCCGACCAGGTAACATTTTTCCAGTCATCAACAGTCCAATGTCTGTGTTGACGTGCCCCGGCGAGGCGTAAAGCTTTGTGTCGTGCAGTCATCAAAGGTACACGAGTGGGCCGTCGGCTCCAAAAGCCCATATCGAGGATGTTTCGTTGAGTGGTTCACACACTGACACTTTCTGATGACCCAGCATTGAAATCCGCAGCAATTTGCGGGAGGCTTGCACTTCTGTCACGTTGAACGGTTGTCTTCAGTCGTCGTTGATCCCGTTCCTGCAGGATCTTTTTCCGGGCACAGCGACGTCGGAGATTTGATGTTTTACCAGATTCCTGATATTCACGGTACACTCATGAAATGGCCTTAAGGGAAACCCTCCAATTCATCGGGAATGGTGTGTCCCATCACTCGTGCGCCGCCTATACCACCGCGTTCAAACTCACTGAAGTCTTGATAACCTGCCATTGTAGCAGCAGTAACCGATCTAACAACTGCGCGAGACATTTTGGCGTTGCCGGTCGCAGCGTCCTCCCCGATAGCTGAATGGTCGCCGGCACGGTAGCTCAGCGTGTTCGGTCAGAGGGTTAGCTGCCCTCTGTAATAAAAAAAAACTGAGTTAATCGATCAACAACGAACCTCAATGGACGTCTTACGACGTCCGCCCCGAGCAGATGAAGCGAACAAAGTCAGACGTAAAAAAAAAAAAAGGTCTGCGTGACGGACTGCCGTCCTAAGGGGCCCGGGTTCGATTCCCGGCTGGGACAGGCTTTTTCTCCACTCAGGGACTGGGTGCTGTGTTGTCTTCATCATCATTTCATCCCCATCCGGCGTGCAGGTCGACCAATGTGGCATCGAATGTAATGAGACCTGCACCACGGCGGCCGGACCTGCCCCGCAAGGGGCCTCCCGGCCAATGACGCCATTTCCATTGTCTGTCTGTTTATGTATTCTATATCTGAATATGCACGGGTATACCAGTTTCTTTGTGGATTAACATGAATAATAATAATCCAAAATATTAACTAAAATTTCATAATATTAAATGGTTACACGACTTCTTTATAGGAAAAATAGGATATTGCAGCTTAGTTAAAATCAGATCATACTTATAAGATGGGTACTTTGCACTCAAGTATGATTTTCATAAATTTGTGCTTTTCTCAAACCTTTTTTACGTGCTTTGGCCACTTATAGTTGTCAGTGTCTCAGATGTATGAGGTACATGGCAAGTACTCTCGGCCGTAGAATGAAAAGTGGTTTATACAGTATGCATGTAGATGTGTAGTTTGTAAATGCTTACGGAAAGGCGTCAAGCCCTGCCAACCGTAACTACCTTCCAAGTCGCTGGCAGCGAGCAGTCGGCTAGCTCTCAGGTGATTGGTGCGCCCCTCCACTCCCTCGTCGCCCCCGCTGCGGGGGCGGCGCCGGCAGCGCCGCCACGTGAGCGATGTGCCCGCGCCACTCGCCGTCGCTGCACGCGGACTCCAGTCGCGTCTCGCGCCACGCTCCGGACGGACGTGCTGCCCCGATGGACGCCTTCAGGCTCTTCTGGCTTCTCGCCAACAGCTCCTACATAGGTACGTCACGCGGCCTTACAGCCACCTCGCCAGGTCATCAAGTAGCGATGCGGGCGTTCTCATCGCGCCGGACCAATAATATGTGGAACTCATTGTTGTTTTTAAGCAACTGTCTCAATCCGTGTTAGCGATGAAAAAATTATTTTTGTAGCGCTCCACCGTCAACAAAATTCTCTGATTCGTGAAATATTTTATTTTGACAGAAAATATATTTTTTATTTTGGTAGAATCAGGGACAAAAAAATAAACTTCATTTCAGTCCGAGGTAACTGGGCCTATTTAGAGTGACGTAAAAATTTGAGTAGGAACAAGATCCGAAACCCTTTCCAGTTTTACGTTACCTAAAGATTTGGCTGTTTAAACGTGCACATACACGAATCTTTTAGGACATGTCGAACATACATCTTTCACATTTTGTTTCCATTGTCGTTAATCAAATTCCTACTCCACCTTAATTTCAGCAAAGTAGCAAGTTTCTACCTTTAAAAAATACAAAGTAGTGAAACTAAAATTTTAGAAACTGTTTTCGGTGCGTTTGTTGCTTTCATTCTCTATGAAAATTCGAGCTCTCGACAATAACGACAATTGTCTTCCTTGAAAAAACAGCTATCGAAGAAGTAACGGAATTACACATATACATCTCATCTAGAAGTGTCTACTGCAACAGGCAATTGTATTGACACCAACGATAAAATGCCACTCTCAGCGTATTTGTTGCGGTCAAGACATAAAATTCGGGACTTTTTCCTATGTAGTCCCATTGAGTTTTCGCTTATCCACAAGCTCTGGTCGTAGTGAGCAGTAGAAATGAGTCAATTATTTCTTTGACGCTCAGTTGGATTCATTTCTGAGAGAGAAATCGGTGACTATTGTTGAAAGTTTCAGTCTTCATCGAAAATCTACGGGACAGATGCACCAACGACAAGTTTAACAACAAATCTATCATAAATGACGTAGTGACTGAGGATTATATTGCTTTACAGTTTTTAAAGAAGCATTACTCCTTCGGTTCTCAAGCTCAAAATACGTTCAATAAAATACAATTAATATATGAATATAGAAAAAGTTTGCAATTGCGCTGAGCCACAGTCATGGAGTACTTTTTGAAAGTTTAAAACGCCATATGACTATATATTACTGCGATTTTCTTCTGTACTATCTAGATTTTGGCTTTTACGCCATTATCGAGTACAATGCTAAAAGTTCTTAAACAATTAATACGTCTTGTCTGGTAAAGGCAGCATAAAGCAAGTAAATAAGACTAGCTTGTCTTGTGTACCTACTCTGTGCTAACTTTACCAGATATCATGTGTTAATGGTTTAAGAACTTTCAGCATTGTATTCGATAATGGCGTTAAAGCCAAAATCTAGATAGTACAGAAGAAAATCGCAGTAATATATAGTCATATGGCGTTTTAAACTTTCAAAAGAGACGAAGCAAAGTTCACACCTTTCGTGTACAAGACGTACATACCTTCCTTCCTTAAGGCTATCTGACAATTGTGTCGAAAGTGACAGCTTCCAACCATCTCAGAAAAATTTCTAAAACCGTGAAAGGACGGTTACCTACCATTAGTGAACCACAAACAGGACAAACGGACAAAATAAAAGAATTTTTAAGAACGATCAAACAAAATCTTGAGCGCAATAACTAAGTATACGCTACGGAAGAGAAATTTCTTCAAATACACTTATGCTTTGAATCCAGAGAATAAACTATTCGAAATCGCCAAGAATGAGAACGGCACAGAGATTCCTCTTTTTTTTTTTAAGCTTCGCCAACCATAATTTATTTTTCTGCTCTTATAGTCATATGTTTTTTGTAAACAGGGATTGCGTCCATTCATTTTTTAACGCGCGGACCAGCATTAAAATACGAGAAAGCAAATACTTTCTTGTATTGCTTATTCGTAAACACGGCCCCACAAGCAACAATATAGCGGTGAACGTTCACAAATGATAAGCATTCAAGCAATTAAAAATTGCGAGTCTGAAGTAGCTGACGTTTCTGAAGCTCTACCACTACGTACAAATGCCTGTTTCCGCTTCAGAATTGACCACTAAATTCCAACGTGTGGCCCAGTCTTACTAAGACACTCTGTATGTATTTTAAACAAATATTTTGTAAATCGATTATTAATTATTTATCCATTTGTTAGTAAACGTAGGAAAATATTATCTCCAAACATCATTATGAATGTCTTCACTTGTCCGAGATGAAATATAAACGAGAAAACTTTCAACTCCAACCATTTCCTTTACCATTTTTAACGAGAGCTTCTCTTACTTTGTCACCCTATTTTTGTACATGAAAAGAATACAAGAATGAGACATCGCCTATAAGTAATAAAATCGAAACTTCTTGAATTATTGTTCCTTCAGCCCTTTCACAACAGCCTACCGCTGACGAAACTTAGTTGTTCACACAATGTCCGACGTAATAAAACAAACCTTTTCGCAAGGAACTATTCCTGAGAATCAATTAAGCGTTCCACGAAACCGAATGTGTGGTTCAGTTTGGCAAAAGCCGAAACTGCACTAAATAAGCAAATTACTTGAATGCCTGGAGTAAGTCCCTCAGAATTACACGCGTCGGCCTGTATTACATTTAAAAAAATACTTGAAATATGTGTTTGCACAAGAGTTGTTATATGTTCCGATGAGAACATCCTAAGTTTGATTCCATTTATCGGCCCCACACAACGAGAAAGTATCATACTCGACATTCTACACATTCCTCAATCTTACCCAGTATTTTCTGCGTCCAGTGACTTGATGCCTGGAAGTATCCTTAGTGCCGCAAGTAATCGCTAGTAATAATCCCAAAGTGCGGGAAACTGTAATGCAGGTCAAAAACCACACATTCCGAGTCGCTTCACTACGAGATACGCTCCATCCAGAGCCAGTTTCCTCAGATGTGTTTATAATGTGAGGTGCTCGTCCTACTGCATAACAATTCGTCATCATCGATTCTCCAAATCGCAGTAACATTATGGAAATCTAAAGTACGTAACACACACAAAATCCAAGTACAGTGTATGGATCGTAATTCCACGCCGATTTATCAACACCTTCTCCTCGCCTTTCACTTGGTGTTAGTTGCCGTTAGACAGTTTACGAGAAATTTTGCACAATTAATACAATTTAACGACAATAAATACATGAAAGTAGTAGACCTTCTCGTAAATTGTATTATTATGGTCTAGATCTCTCATAAGCTATTGCTTGTTTGTTGCAGTAATGTGCTGTAGAGGTGATTACTTACGTAATTATGTTTTAATTTTCCGTCCCTAGAGACTGTGTAATTAACGGTATGATTGAGTCATATGATAGCGCTTGTTATTGGCTATCGTGCACTATCCCGACTGTCCAGATTTCCTCGCTAGAATTAGTAAAATTTTCATCTGCTTCATTAATTAAGTCTTTATGTGCATGTAGCTCCTGGAAACTTGCCATACAATCCTAGACACTCCGAATATATATATATATATATATATATATATATATATATATATATATATATATATATATATAATAAAAGGAGCTTTCAACGGCTTTAGTTCTTTGATTTTAGTGCACTGATATTACATATTTTAACGATTCCCTGTCTGGCTGCATTTGGGCTACCTTTTTTGCGTTGTAAAAACTGTCGACAAAGCTTATAATTCCATCAGTGTCACCAATCTTTGGCCATCGGCGGCTTGATGACGCGGTCTGAGGCTGACTGACAGAGATCGTACCGCTGTCTACCAAGCCCATCTTTGCCAGCCGACTCTTTCGTCACAAGCTGGGTGACAAGTGCGTCGAAGGATTTCTTCATTATTATCTAATATTCGTCATACTACTGCCTGGTGAAATACTTCATACCCAACAAAGAACGAAAATCTGAAAAACTAATCTTTATGCTGCTACGAAATTAAGATATTTAACTGCACAGTTTCAGAGCTGTATACACTCCAACTTACCTTTAGCATCCATTTATCTTATCGCACATCGATCTTGTATCTCCTAGTCAAATTCCCCTTGTCGCCCTCATCGAATACCAATTTTCTGTAAACTGGACTCCACCAACCCTCTTGTTTCCCTTCAGTTTCCTACCCCACATCTCTACAGACACTCCATACCCTCTACCACCTCCCCCCCCCCCCCCCCCCAAAGAGAATGAAATCCTCGCCAATATCTACCTGCCTTATAATGTCAAGCTCTTCCATTCATATCCAATCCCACATTAGAGAACACCTTCTCCTCGCTCTACACCATCCCTCTTCCTTTTCTCATCGTATCATGGTTTGACTCACGTGCCAGTACACTATTAAAAATTACACCTGGTGCAGCCATCGACTCCCTCCTATCTTCCCACTTACTCTCATATCCACATTACATGCGTTAACCAACTTTCTCTCTGAATAAACCTTCGGGCTGTAATATCGCACTTCGAACCACATACTGGAGAAAGCTTTAAGCCTTAAACCGACGCACAAGCGTTTACCAGTTGTTGAATCAATCTAGTAGGTTGTTATTAACTATCTCCCGATGCTTCCAAGGAAGTTAGAAAGGAATCATATCATGTGCTGGCTGGGGCAAGTTCATTCAAGAGTAATATTACCGCAGTTGAGAGGGTGTTCACTCAGTGTGGATTCTTATATTGTTATGTTACCCACGGACAGTGGCAATGGAACCGTGGTGCTGGACAAACAGAATTGTTTTCAAAAAAAATTCTGCCTTTATTATTCGATGTAGCGTTTATTATTCGATACAGCATATGGCAGACTCGCTGCTGACCCGACAAAAAGGATTGAGAAAAAGATTAACAACCTCCTGAAGGGAAGTTCCTTGTCATGTGAGTCTTCCCTTATTGTGCTGCCCCCCTACATTTTACTGACTCCCGAAGATCCACAAGGAAGGAGGTCCCCTTACTGCTGCTGTCCGTAACGTTGCTCTGTCACAAAATGCCGTGCTACTCGGTTGAGACTATTGGTTGATCGGTCTGTACATCACATTAGGAACTCGGCAGATTTATTAGGTCGATTATATGAACTGTGTTTGAGTGAATCTGATATTTCATATTTTCTGATACGGCCTTCCTCTTCACTCGCGTTCCTCTGTCTCATTCATTACATTTAATTGCGGTTTGGTGAAGAATTAACTAATCTACTCTATAAGATAAAAAAAGACCCAACACGAAGGAATTATACGAATGGGACGTAAATAGGTAGATTAGAAGTTCAGAATTATTGGATGATTTATTCAAGAGAGAAAGAGTGACGAATTGAACAAGTCAATAACGTATTGGTCCAACTATGGACATTGTGCAAGCATTTATTCGGCTTGCACTGATCGAGAGGTTTCTTGGTGTCCTCTGGCAGGTTATCGTGCCAGATTCCGTCCAGTTGGCATTAGATCGTCAAAATCCCGAGATTATTGGAGGGCCCTGCCTATAATGCTCCATACGTTCTCAATTGAGGAGATATACGGTGACCTAGCTGGCCAAGGTATGGTTTGGCAAGCACGAATACAAGCATTAGAAACTCTATTCGTGCACGAAAGGGAATTGTCTAGCTGAAATATAATCCCAGGACAGCTTCCCATGCAGGGCAACAAAACGTGGCGCAGTATATCGTCGACGTACGTCTGTGCTGTTAAGTTTTCGCGAATGGCAACCATAGTAGTCCTTTTATGAAATGAAATATAACCTCAAACATCATTCCTGGGTGTCGAGCCGTATGGCGGGCGACAGTCAGATTAGTATCCCATCATGTCTCCACCCACGTCTACACGGTTCATCGGTGCTCGCTTCTAGCAGGACTTACCATCAAAGACAATTCTACCCCAGTCAGTGAGGTTCCAAGTTGAATGTGCCCAACGCCACTGCAGACGGGCTTATTACTGTACATAGACCACCGACAATCGGTGGGACGGGACCGTAAGCTCAGATTCCTCTCTGTGAGCAACCTATCAATGGTCCTTGTCGGTATTGAAGCACCATTTGCACGTCTTAATGATGAATCACGGGCTCTGAGGGTGTCTCTGACAATTTCTCGATCCTCACGTGCTGTCGTATCTCTTGGTTGACTGCTTCCGCCTTGACGCTGGGTTCGGCCATGGTTCACCCATTCGTGCCAGCGTCGTCAAATAGTGGTATCGCTCAAATTCAAATGTCGAGCGATTCGCCGGTTACTCCCATCGGCTTCTTTGAGCCCAACTGCTCTCTCAAATGCTCCAATCTTTCTGAGCTTTGCTGATATTGTTCACGCGGTATCTGCGAGGCATAGTTACTACCAAACTGAGAACACGGAATGAAATTCGTAAAGACTCATCTATGGGCCGCCGAAGTTTATTAGTTTCTGTATTCCGTGGATACTTTTACGAATATTTTTCTTTTCTTTTCTTTTTTCTTTTCTTTTCTTTCCTTTCCTTTCCTTTCCTTTCCTTTCCTTTCCTTTGTGTGTGTGTGTGTGTGGGGGGGGGGTTCCACTTACCTTCTATTCAGTGGCTACTTCTAAGAAGTTGGACGTGCCATTTATAGAGAGTCAACTCTCACTAATTTGTATCTTCAAACTAACAGTTGTCACCATCCGGCTCAGCGTGAAGGGATATTTTGTACTTCGTACCTTGGTTCATAGGCACCACATCATCTCAAATCCGAAAATTTTTCAGCTAAGTTAGGCAACTTAAAAAGTCACCTTTCACCAGAACGATTACAGTGACATTCAATTGACAAACGTGTGACATGATGACCAACCAGATGTCGGGTGAGTGATGCCTTAAGCAGGTACAATTTCCAATAGTGGCAGTCTTATTCTGCGGAAACTTGATTCGAAGTAGGTTTTCTCGCACATTGTCTAAGATTGGGGTCCTTTTAGCGTCTATGAATGATGATGTTGGTTTGCGTCAGATGTGTGTCTGTCGTATTCCTTGCAGCTGTGGTATCTGATACGTTGGTCAGGCCATTAGAACGGTGTAGGAGAAAATCTGCTATTGCAAATTATTGAGGTGGTACCGGTCACCTACACATTATAACAAAACAGAGTGTCTGGTGTACACCTCCGGCTATTTTGACTGTGTTATTAAGGAAATCGTAGTTGAAATTAAATTAGCAAATGACCTTATAAACAGAGACAGAGTTTTTTGCTTAAATTCTGCTAGGAATCCTGATCTCTCCCTGGTCAAACAGCAGTGGGACAGACTTAATTCAACTAGCTCACCCACTGGTGATTAATATTCAATATAGGTAACAACGGAAATTCCATGAAACTGTTAGCCTAATATTCTGTTGTCTAAAAGAAGTTTGGAACGCCGGAAGACGGGAACGAAATGCAGCAAATTTGCACAGAACCGATGATTGATGTAGAGATTGGAAGACGTCGCTGAACGTCAATAGTTACAGTGAATTGCGTCCAAAAAGGCTATTGTCGAAAATTCACCAGAAAGAGTAACATCTTTAAAATCCTGGGACTAAATGTCCAACTCTCCCTAAAGTGTAACATTCTAATGCAGCTAGTTCTAGGAAAAGTAGATTGCAGGCTGAGAAACATTTAAAGAATCTAAATAAAATGTAATTAATCCACGAAGAAAGTGCCTTACAAAGCACTCCCTCGACCGTTCCTAGACTATTGCTCAGGGGCTCGCCTACTCAGTCAGACACTAACCACACACACACACACACACACACACACACACACACACACATCCGCGTCTAGCGGGTGGCCGGGCTACAGGCGTCGTCCGCTACAACCAGTATAGGCACCTGCAAGCCAATCACTGATCTGAGGTCGCCTTGCGTGTTAGTAAGCTTTCTGGACAACATTACAGGCCGGTTTGTTGCGCTCGGAATGTCTGGCAGCCGCCACAAGAGACGGTACCGGCAGACCACGCATTCAAGATCGCGACACTGTAATCGCGGGGACCTCCGCGACGCCACGCGGCCACAAGCAGGTCGCGCTGTATAAGTGCGCCGTGATAGAATTTCTGCCGGCACTCAAACACGGAACGACAGTTCAGCCTCAGCTATCGAGCCAGTTCGCGTCAGGAGTTCTCTGGGCGATTACGCTAACCGCTGAAACTGTTCCTCAGTGAGAGTCTCCCCTGAGAAACGTCCTACAGTTCCAAAGCCAACCCGGGACCGAGCTGCAGCCATCATACCAGCCGTTTGCGGAGCAATTGTGAGACAGCAATCTTATCGTCATCACCACGCAGAACTGCCCTTCACTATTGGGTAGCCTGGACACTGTGTCATGACCAACTAATGTATGTGGATTCCAAGACAGTCATTCTAAAGCGTGGTCCTCCGTACTTCGACTTTCTGCCATTTTTCTGAAATAGTCATTCTTCAAGACATACTGTTGTAAAATGAACAAGTCACTTTTCTGATGTTATAACTGGAAGTAAGGAGAGAGGTACCATAGTTATTCTTGCTTAAGGGTCATCGCTTTGGTACCAAGACCACGATATCTTCTCTCCGGGTGACCGATGACCTCGCTGTTTGATCCCCTCACCCAAATCAACCAACCGACCAAACTTCTCCCCAGAGATCTTCATCATAGCATTAGTGCTGCGCGGGGTAGCCGTGCGGTCAAAGGCAGCTTTCCTCGGCTCGCGATGCTCATTCTGTCGGAAGTTCGAGTCCTCCCTAGGGCATGGGTGTGTTGTCGTTAGTGTAAGTTAGTTTAAGTTAGATTAAGTAGTGTGTAAGCCTAGGGACCGGTGACCTTAGCAGTTTGGTCCCATAGGAACTTACCACAAATGTCCATAACATTAGTTATGGAATATAAACTATCTGTTATTTTGTTTTTTATATATATGTAGACTGCAGAAACGGAAAAAAATCTTTGAACCAGTCCAGGATTCGATCCCGTGCCTCCTGCTCTTTAGGCAGATGCATTAACCACTACGCCACCCTGGAGCTGTGGCTTTGCACAGTCGCACGGACTACCTTAGGACCCATGCCTCCTCGGTCAAAATTCCGTCTTAGGTATCAGCCCACTTGGTATTCCCCCTAAACTCGAGCTGCACTGCAAAAGCTCCTAAGTATCGAACGAAACGGTGGATCCTGCCCGAAACAAAGGCATTGCTGCTTTAATTAAATGAAACTATACAGTTCCAGGTAACAGGTGTTTCAGACTGAAAAAAGGACTCTATAAGCGTGCAGTTTATTTTCTTTTAAGCAACATTTACTGCCGTTGATCACTGTTTGTAATGGAACTACAAGAATAGCCGTAGGTTTAAGGTATCCAGTCAATAAGTCAATATAAAACTGAAAAAAAATGCTAGAAAGTCATCTCAGGTCAAAACACAATTAACGTAGTCTGACACAAAAACACTTTTAGTAAACGTTACTTATAATGTGTGAATGTACAAATTTGTCTTGACTTAAATCTTTGTATTCCATGTACTGAACAAACTTTCTGAACAGACAACTGAAGTATTATGCAGTATCCAGTTTCTCGATTGCAGTCAGTATCCATTCTAGGCGCAACTTTCTGTAATCGTTTCACTTTTTAAAACATACTGTTATTTTTCCTGACTAGTACAGGCGAGTATATCAACTGCGCCTGTTCTTTGTAAGAGCCAGTAACGTACAAACACATTCAAAGTAAAAATTTTAAACCCCCACGCCTATTCTGCTCTACATCGCACTACATAACTTTTTGTACGTGTGCATACTTTTACACCGTAATGTCAGTCCACACTCAGAATACGACCATCCTTTTGGCGAGTCATGAAAGCAACTATTTTCAAAGCCCAATAATTATCAGCTGCTACGTTTTCTCTGTCCTACAATGTACTTAACACAACTACTATGGTATCTGCAGTTCAACGATGTTCAGCAGAAATCTTTCATATAAAATTTAAAAAAGTTTGATATGAAATCATTACATACTACGACCTACATTTGGTACAGTTTTTCTAGTACATGTCGTATGATTGTTCTTGACATAAAGATATTTCCGAAGTTATTATTTTGCCTACTAGGGACGGCGGGGAAGTACTTGTAAGCGGCTTGAGGTAACCAAGTTGTTCCAGCCACAAGCAGAGGGCATGACAATGTCCTTTACGGCGTACACCATCTTCATCCCGGCCTAATAGATCCAGAAAATGTGACAGAAAATAGAGAAACATTTAATATGACTACAGTGCAATGTGGCTGGTTCAAATGGCTCTGAGCACTATGGGACTCAACATCTTAGGTCAAAAGTCCCCTAGAACTTAGAACTACTTAAACCTAACTAACCTAAAGACATCACACACACCCATGCCCGAGGCAGGATTCGAACCTGCGACCGTAGCGGTCGCGCGGTTCCAGACTGTAGCGCCTAGAACCGCTAGACCACCGACAGTGCAATGTGCTGTGTCGTTATACACGTTACAAGGCTGCGAATGGTAAACTATTTCTTGTAAACACATTGGACAATTCGCCTTGATATACCTACATTGATTCACCGTGTTGTCGTGAGCATGTAAGAACACGACAGTTCCTTTCCTCCATTTTCCCGCATCTCCATGTCGATACTGAACACACACATACCGCATCGCTGACATGATTTACGTCACCGTTGCAGAGTCACATGGCTGCCTGGTAATATTTTTATGTCGTCTACAGCGGTCCAGAGAAACTAATGAGCTCTTTTAAAGGGACGACTAATATTTTGTGCTCTGAATTATTTTTCAACACTGATTCAAAGAAGAGGAAAAGAGAATATTACGTCTAGAATTAAAAACGTAGAATACCCAGTTAAAAAGAATTGTATAAACAGACTGTAGTACAAAAGAAAACGACATGCCACGAATGAATTATCCGGTTGGGGTGGAATTCGGCAGGTGTGATTTAAATGTACAGACAAACAAACAATTAAAATTTCAAAAAAATTCGGGATTTATTCAAGAGAAACAGCTTCAGAAACTGAACTAGTCAATAACACATTGAACCACCTCTGGCCTTTACGTAAGCAGTTATTTAGCCTGACATTGATTGACAGGGTTGTTGGACGTAGTCCCTAGAGACACTGTGCCAAATTCTGTCCAATTGGCGCGTTCCTTAAAACCTTTAGCTGATTGGACGACGCTATCTACAATACTCCAAACGCTCTCAATTGGGAAGACATTTGGCGACCTCGCTGGTCCGCAAGTGAGAACGTTTGGGGAATTATGTGCAAGGCCGTCCAACCAGCTCGGGGTATTGACGATCTAACGCGTTTGTTGGACAGAATTTGGCACGATATTCCGCAGAAGGACAGCCAGTAACTCAAGCAATAAATACAGAGTATAATGCTGATTGCATAGAGGTCAGAGGTGGCCCAGCGCTTTACTGACTTCCTCAGTTTGTAAAGCTCTTTAGCCGGCCGGAGTGGCCGAGCGGTTCTAGGCGCTACAGTCTGGAACCGCGCGACCGCTACGGTCGCAGGCTCGAATCCTGCCTCGGACATGGATGTGTGTGATGTTCTTAGGTTAGTCAGATTTAAGTAATTCTAAGTTCTAGGGGACTGATGACCTCAGAAGTTAAGTCCCCTAGTGCTCAGAGCCATTAGATCCTTTTTTTGTAAAGCTCATTCTCTTGAATAAATGAACTGTAATCATGCGCTTGTCTGTAATTGTACATCGAGCCTACTTACTTCCCACCCATTCGCCTAATCCGTTCGTGGTGCGTTTTTTTTTTCCTCCTTTCTTAGAGTGTATTTCAATTTTAGATATGGGAATGTAAATATTGCTATTGGAAAAAAATTCCTTACAAATTAAAAGCAATACCTACCTAGTTCCCTTTTATCCTCTCATGCAATATTTTGGGAGCAAATATTTTATTCCAGCCACTTTTGTTTTCATCTCCTAATTTCACTACTTCGGAGCGTGATATCCCTGTCGTTATCACTGTTTATTCTAACGTAAGCCAAGTATAATACACGTGATATCTGTCTGTTAAACGTCAATGTTTCTGATCAACGGAATTTGTGTGTCCGTCGCTATTACTGAGTATGACTGCTGTCATAAATGCAGTACGACAGAGAGGAAAGTTATTTAGAGATTCCGTGACATGCGAACAACACTGACATTTCTATCCTTCGTTTGAAGAGCTGTGCTGCGCCTGCAACACGATATCAAGTGTTTGTTACCTTGTGATTAGTTAAGCTGTGATAAAGTATATCGATCGTATGGAAATGTTTTCTTGAAATAAAAGAAACCTACAATCGCTTCCCTTGAATCAAGACTTATTATTTCCATCTTCATGCTACGACACAAACTGTGAACATAAATTATTACCTATTGATCAAAATGGCTCTAAGCACTATAGGACTGATTTTAAGTTTCTTGCTGTTCTAATTTCTGCTGCTTCTCATTACTTTCGTCTTTCTGCGATTTACTTTCAATCCATTTTCTATGCTCATTCCATTCAGCATATCATGTAATTCTTCTTCACTTTCACTCAGGATAACAATCTCATTAGTGAATCGTATCATTGATATCCTTTTACTTTGAATTTTAATTACACTCCTGAACCTTCCTTTTATTTCCATCATTTCTTCTTTGATGTACAGGTTGAACAGTAGTGGGGAAAGGCTTCATCCCCGTCTTACACACTTTTTAATCGAAGCGCTTCGTTCTTGGTCGTTCACTCTTATTATTCGCTCTTGGCTCTTGTACGTATTATAGGTATTACACGTCTCTCCATATAACTTGCCGCTACTTTTCTCAGTATTTCGAATATCTTGCACTCTTTCACAATGTCGAACCCTTTTTAAGGGTCGACCAATCCAATGAACGCGTCTTGATTTTTCTCTAGTCTTGCTTCCATTATCAACCGCAACGTCAGAATTGCCTCTCGGGTACCTTCATCTTTTCTAAATCCAAATTGGTCGTAATTTAGCATAGCCTCAATTTTCTTTTCCATTATTCTGTGTATTATCCTTGTCAGTGACTTGGATGCATGAGCTGTTAAGCTGATTGTTCAGTAATTCTCGTACTTTTCAGTTCTTGCAGTCCTCCGAATTGTGAGGATGATATTTTTCCGAAAGTCAGGTGGTATGTCGCCAGACTCATACATTCAACACACCAACGTGAAGAGTTGTTTTGTTTCCACTTCCCCCAATGATTCTGGAAATTCTGATGGCATGTTATCTATCCCTTCTATCTTTTCTGATCTCAAATCTTGCAAAGCTCTCTTAAATTCTGATTCTAATAATGTATCCCCTCGACTCCTGTTTGCTCTTCTATCACATTAGACAAGCCTTACCTCTCAAAAATGTTCAAATGTGTGTGAATTCCTAACGGACCAAAGTGCTGAGGTCATCGGTCCCTAGCGGGCCGAAGTGGCCGTGCGGTTAAAGGCGCTGCAGTCTGGAACCGCAAGACCGCTACGGTCGCAGGTTCGAATCCTGCCTCGGGCATGGATGTTTGTGATGTCCTTAGGTTAGTTAGGTTTAACTATTTCTAAGTTCTAGGGGACTAATGACCTCAGCAGTTGAGTCCCATAGTGCTCAGAGCCATTTGAACCATCATCGGTCCCTGGACTTACACACTACTTAAACTAACTTATGCTAAGAACAACACACCCATCCATGCCCTAGGGAGGACTCTAACCTGCGGCGGGAGGGGCCGCATAATCCGTGACATGGCGCCCTAGACCGCACGGCCACTCCGCGTGGCCCTTCCCCTCATAAGGGCCTCAATGTACTCTTTCGTCTTGTCCGCCTTCTCCTCAGAATTTAACAGTGGAATTTCCGACTCACTCTATATGATGTCACCGAATATTGTTTTGACATTCGTATATGCTGAGTCAGTCCTTCCGACAATCATTTCTTTTTCGATTTCTTCATATTTTCATGCAGCCATTTCGTCTTACCTTCCCTGCACTACCTATTTATTTCATTCCTCAGCGACTTGTATTTCTATACTGCTGAATTTAAAAAAAATATATAAAAAAACGTTCAAATGGCTGTAAGGCCTATGGGACTTAACATCTGAGGTCATCAGTCCCATAGACTTAGAACTAACTCAAGTACGTCACACACATCCATGCCCGAGGCAGGATTCGAACCTGAGACCGCAGCGGCAGCGCGGTTCCGGACTGAAGCGCCTAGAACCGCTCGGCGACAGCGGCCGGCATTACCTATTGCCTCAAACGGCTTCACTGTATTGCAATTTCTCAAAATAAACTTCTTCGAGTACTCTTATATTCAGTAATCAGCACTATCTTCCTCGTTCAGTGTTCAGTCTCAAAACAGTTATCACTCTACTTATTCACATAATCCGACCTCACTCGCCGATGTTTACTCACAAGGTACTACCCTAGTCTGTCCACTGCTCATGATCGTTCCACACTGTGCGCAGCTTCTCACCGTCCATCATTGCCTTGCTTGACGTCACTCTATAGGGATATACATATGTATGTACATCAAGCAAGGCAATGGTGGATGGTGAGAAGCTGCGCACAGTGTGGAACGGTCATGAGCAGTGGACAGGCTAGGGTAGTATCTTGTGAGTGAACATGGGCGAGTGAGGTCAGATTGTGTGAATAAGTAGAGTGATAACTGTACTGAGATGGAACACTGAAGGAGGAAGATAGTGCTGGTTACTGAATATAAGAGTACTCGAAAAGTTTATAAAAAATGGCTCTGAGCACTATCGGACTCAACTTCTGATATCATTAGTCCCCTAGAACTTAGAACTAGTTAAACCTAACTAACCTAAGGACATCGCACACATCCATGCCCGAGGCAGGATTCGAACCTGCGACCGTAGCGGTCTCGCGGTTCCAGACTGCAGCGCCTAGAACCACACGGCCTCTTCGGCCGGCTCGAAAAGTTTATTTTGAGAATATATATACTCGTATATATAAAAGAGAGAGGGAGAGAGAGAGAGAGAAAGAAAGAAAGTTTTTGCAGTATGTAGATGGAGGCATCCAAAACTGCTCGTCAAGTCTCAAAATGTTGACGGGAAGCGCCGCTTTGGTATCCTATTATAAACAAAATTATTTTTTAAATGAAATGTTACGTGTCCATTCGACATAGTGGTCGGAAGTTAGTCTACTGCGAGATTCGTTTTAGTGATATTTATTAACAGGATAGTAGGAACACCAAGTATAATCAGCACTGCAGCAGCGACAACACCACTCCGGCCCACCCTGACGGCGGCAGCGCTGCTTAGTCGTTGCTGGAATACTGATTACACTTCGTGTTTTTACTGTCTTGTTAATAAATATCACTCAAACGAACCCCGCACTAGACTAGCTTGCGCCCGCTTTTTCGAATAGATACGTAAAATTCCGCTTTAAAAGTCATTTTGTTCGTAACTGGAAACAAGATCTGGTGAGCTGTATTTCTTTGTCGTGATTCCAGCTTCATATTGCAAAAACAAAACTATAAATATCGCCTAAACACCAGAGAAACTGTGCCTGGCGAATATCAAGACGGAGACGCTCGATATATTCTCTACTGACGCCCTGTGGCCACGTTGAGGCGTAGCGCTGTATACCGATCCTGCCTTGGAGGCGGTTAAGTGGGAGGTGTGTCAGAGCTGGATAGTGACAGATGGTGACGCGAGACTGGACGCGCACGTAGTTTACATATCAGCCTGTAGAGGACAGTATTGGATAGGGGACTGTGATTTAGTTTCGATTGTGCCCACTAGAGTGCACTAAAGAAATAGAATGTTTTTCATCAACTGTTCTAGTATTTTCATAGAGTGTTATTATGTCTTTTTGTGTATGTAAAATGTTATAAATGTGTTTTAGCAGTATGAATGATGCGTGAGTGTGGTTTAAGGTTAATATGAAGATAATTGTTTAACGAGTTGTGTAGCGGGATTTAGTGTGGGAACATTTCGAAGAAGTATGGATGTAGACAAAGGGGATTTTTGTAGAAAATATTGGTAAATTAAGTTTATGGTAAAGGGAAAGTTAATTCAGGTATAAATAACAATAGTAAATAACTTTATGCATAAACAAAACTTCAGCATAGTAGATAATTACTTCGGTAAAAAGTGCAGTCGTTAGGTTTACTATTTTACGATTGGTTATTGATGAAAAGCGCGGACTGACGCGGGAGAATGTTGTTTTGCTATTGGCTGTTGAGTAAACTAACCAATGGTAAAGCAATATTCTTCGCGCGCCTTTCTTTGCTGGCAGAGAAGACTTGGAGTATTCTAGAGAGGAATCGGAGCATAGCCATGAAACATTTCGGACGTGTGTAGCAGTAGTTCCGATGGAAATGATAAGTTGCCAGATCTAGCAGTGTTTCATACATCAAAAGTGTTGTAAAGTTACGGCATAATTATTCCGATGGGTGTGTAGAAATTTCGGAATTTGTAAGTGAATTTGTGACGAGAAAAGACATAAATTCCGCGTGGCGTCTTAAGCAGGTCGGTGGCTAAAAACTGTGACTGCATTTGGTACCGACTGACTTAATATTTGTCGAGCATTCTCAATCAAAAACAATCCGTATTTTTGTAGCTATTACGTTTTCGTGAGAAGCAACACCATATACTTGCTAATGTGAGCGAAAGGGATTGTGAATGGCTGTGTTAAGACTAGTACGGGCTTGGCAGTGATACTTGTTCACCTACAGAATATATTAATCAAGGACAAAATTTCCAACCTTTCATTTCGTGTGAAAACTTTCTCCCGAAACGTAGATTAATGACTTCAATTGCAGCTTGGTTCACGTCGAAGTACAGTAGGTCTCGCTCGGCTTCCCTACTGATGATCTGCTGAGACAATGTTAACAGGTAGATGCAGGTTCGTCGTAAAGGGACGGAAGTAACCGCACCGCCGCAAAGTCACTTCGCCGATTTGAGGATTTCCATTTATTACAACAAATATCTTCACATTGTTGTACTGCGAATGCACTACTCCTTCAATAACTTTCTTTTCTGTTCGGCGCTTTCTTGTAATCAGTCGTCTACATACTCTGAGTTTGAGGTCAGTGGTCATTTACATGTTACTTTTATACATAAAGTTTGCCTGTAACTGAATGAAAAGGACGGTAACATCTGAGGTTCCCCTAGAAATTGTCACCTTTCTAGTGGAACAGACGCCCAATTTTATTGCAAGATCAATTTTGAAGATAAAGCTCTCGGTATCAAACGTCACGCTCTGAAAATAACTCACAAATACACTGGTCGTATTCTTGTTGCTACACTAACGCGTACACTTAGCTTTTTTCCTTGCTGCAACTGTAGTGCAACGACGTAAGTTTTTGTATAAATGATTTTCTTTTGACATATGACCATGTGTAGACTTCGTCACCTACGTCAGTTACAACGCACTTCAAAATTATTTAAATTCTTTTTAAATTGTCTCTGAATGGTTCTTGAACGAAACTGTAAAACATCATCATTTGAGTCGTATGCGCAGAATTACGTCACTCAGTCCAATTGGTTTGCGCAAACATTTTGAATTTGGATGTCGTTTGTTTCTTCTCAGACATTATATTAATGAAAGTTATCTGCTTTAATAAATATTAGAACCACATTGAATAAACTTTCAAGCCGGCCGAAGTGGCCGTGCGGTTAAAGGCGCTGCAGTCTGGAACCGCAAGACCGCTACGGTCGCAGGTTCGAATCCTGCCTCGGGCATGGATGTTTGTGTTGTCCTTAGGTTAGTTTGGTTTAACTAGTTCTAAGTTCTAGGGGACTAATGACCTCAGCAGTTGAGTCACATAGTGCTCAGAGCCATTTGAACCATAAACTTTCAAGACTCAAACTCGCGATGAACGTTGTCAAAATTAATAATCTTGTCAAATAAATCCGTAATGCTTCTTCCTTAATATCATTCTTCATAAATAAATTCTCGGAACACGTATTCAAACTTTTGTAGAATACACTACTTTATTATCTTCCTACATATAGACGTGAACCTGATCCTTGACAAGATAGGACTGAACTTTTTACAACATGATTAACTTTCTATGACGTCATTGTTGTACAAACATTACAAATTCTATTTTTTTCAGTTTTTAGAAGCACGACGCAACAACTCGGTTTCAGGATCTTCTGTTGCTCTCTGGCTGTCGACTCGCGACGTATAGTGGCCAGCAATTTTCTCTCTGGCCCCGTCAGTGAAGATGCTGTCTCCGTTCGTTGCGCCGCCCTCTCCGTACATGAAACACAAAAAATAAATACAAAACTTTAGATAATTCACAACAATTACAAAGATTACAAAAATACATAAACAAACCACTAAATTAAACTTATATTCACCTGCAAACTGGGCCGACACTAGTGGATGGGTGACGCTTCAATTTCACGTCCCACTACACAACACAGGACGACACACACCTCTGTCGCCGCCCCTGGCCGCTCCTGCATCCCCACTCCTGGTCTCCAGTGGCTCGCTCCTTGTTGCAGCCAAGTGCGGAACCGCCCATAAATTTGTTAATCTCACGGTTTCCGTCTGCTTGGTTGCTGGCTGATAGACGACAGTGCATAAGAGGCCTGTGTCATCTGGTTGACAATGCCTGCTCCGAGGCGTTTCACAATAGGACATATGCCAAGTTTCTTCGAAAGGAACCTGCGTAGACGTCAATTTACAGACCCAATCGACGTCGTCAGTTAGAGGCCATATTCATACATTAACACTTTGGAAGCGATTGTAACACAATCTTAACCTTTTCTTACGTATCATAAAATGTAACACGTATTAAAATAATTTTAAAAAATACCACAGAAACTATCGTTATTATGAAACTGTGCAATTAGTTCTGTCGAGCTACATTTTTCAGTTATTACCTTATACCTAAAATGTAATTTTTGCGGACCTCCAATGTTTATCAGGAAACTAGGTAGTTACGTTTATGATGCAATGACGTTTGAGGATATTACGCACCATTCAGCCATACTAAAAATAAATTTAATACCTGCTACATTACTCAAATCGTATTTTATGTATAAATTCCTTAAGGGGATACGGAATCACCTATCCCCGCAATGTTAATATATGCCTACTATAGGGAACATTTTCTCACAAACTACTGGAGACAGAGAGGTAAAAATTTTACTGTATGTGCATTCATATGTTACAACAATACTGAAACAACAGTTTATTGTCAAAGTATTTTCTTACAGAGATATTGTACATTTATTTTTAAGTAAATTTTTTCCATCGCTTTTTACTAGACTATCACCCCTAAGTCTTTTGTAAATCAAGTAATTAAAAAATCGTTGTTTCAGTATGTAATAGGGACCTATGTCACTACGTCATAAAAATTTCAGACTTCTAGGTTGACCAGTACCTGAGATAATGTTCCTAGATGAAGTAAAAAGTAAACTTACGGGAAACGGAGAAAGAAGATTAAAACATTCCTGATCCGTAGCTAATACCCCCTTCACAGTCTTCATAATCATCTTCAAGTCTTCTTTTGGCACCCCTCTGCACCTGTCTTGCTTTTTTCACTAATGTCTTGATTATATTATCAGCATGCCTTAGTCTGTGCTGATCTAAAAAGAACATAGCACGTACCGTACGGGAACCAACACACATACCCAACTTTTGAAGGACCTGGCATTTAGTTATATTTCCAAGATTGAAGGTTGCCACAGCATCATACACACCAAAATGTAGTGTATTAATTCCGACAAACACTGTTTTTGGGAGACGATGCCATATCACACTATTCAAGCACTCGTTGGGGTTCTGCGTTTTTCCGTGAAGACATTTCATCAGAAGACTTCTGTCAGCCAGATCTCTGAAAATGGGCTTTATTTCTGCCATGATGGCTGATGGTAGACTGTGGTGGTGAATGTATTTCTCTCCTGTTGTTAGTCCTCTATTGTATTTACACCAGCTGTTTTCACCTTTGGGGCACAAACCATGTTGTGGATGCTCATCCGTGGATGCGGTGTGGAAATATAAAGCCCCTATAGCTCTCCTCATTTCTTCAAGATTGCCTGTATTTTGCCTGATTGCAAGGCCATAGCAGTTCTGAATGTGGTCTATTATGGAATCAGTCAATCTTCCTCTGCCATCCAAGGTTTTCCCATCATCTAGTTTTTTCCCTTTCATAACTGATTTTAACCTTCTCAGCCTGGCACCCATTCTCTTCTGCACATGTCCTATACATTCAAGTTTGCTTATATTTACACTGTTCCCATATGGTTTGCTTTCCAAAACTTCTTTGAATGCTTTAGAGTCACCATCTCCCAGATATTTGACATAGCGAACATTATACCACTGTGAAGAGCGATGAAAAATTTTCTTCACCCCAGCAACCTCCATGCCACCACTACTACCATAATAATTAGCAATACAGTCATCACTGTGTTCATTTTTCAGCCTGCCTGTGCACCTACAGTATTTAGACATTATTGCAACATCAATAACCTTGCCAGTATCAACACTAGTTGCTGTTACAACACCATTGTTGGAGGTGTGGCCCCTTTTCTGCCACGTGCCATCAAACGCCACTGTGAGGTCACGACTGCCGTCATTTTCTTCCACTGCTTCTTCCACAGCAACCTGCATTGACTTCTGTGCTACATCTTCAACTGCAGATCCTAGTACATAATTGTAAGCTTCAAACTTTGAAGGTGCACTTGGAAGATTTAGAACACCACATAGCATATCACCAGCTGCTTTGCCCTTACCAATTGCTCGCAATCCATAAACTAACCTAATATTTACACTATAAAGTTCAGTTTTCTTGTATCCATTATTTACAGTTACTGAAACCGAACTTGGAAACTTACAGCTGTATTTACAAACACTGCATATTAAATTAAACTGGGCAGCCAGGCCAACATGGGATTCTACTTTCAGAGAAACGTTTCCATGACATTTTTTGCAGCACAAACTGTTTTCAAGAGCTTCACACAATATATTCGTATCAATGAGTTCAAAACCTTCATTCCCTCTATCAAGTAAATTATATTTCTCTTCCAAATCTCTTAGTTTTTTATGAGAAGCACTGTTTTCATTTGGTGTAAGTTCGTTCGGCAAATCAGTAATAAGTGGATTCACATTTTCCAACAGTGATGATGATGAACTGCTTTGCTTTGCTAATGAATCATTATTTCTTTTCTTTTGCCAGTTCACACGCTTTTTAAATACTTTTGCTTTAGCTCTAGGCATTTTCACTGCGAAAAATGAAGCACTAAATACGAAATAACTCAACAACAACTACTTTCTTATATCACACTGTTTACAAAACAGTCCCGCCACAAAGTCAAAGAGTAACTTGAGGAAACCAGAGAGAAACATTTTCGGGCAACTAGTGTATAAATAGTCGCTGGAAACCGGGATATTTGAATTCATGTCACTTTAAAGGTACTGCCAAAAAGTTCATGGTCAGCCACGAGAGACGTGTATAACTAAAGCGCAATACCCGATCTCACAAATATATAAAAATAAAATAGTTATAATTGTAGTAGAGCTATGTATGATACGTCATTTTAAAGAGGAAACATGGCAGAATATAATACGCCAATAAAAAAAAATTCGATTTTTTAACCCAAAATCCGATTCCGTATCCCCTTAAATGAGCAAGGTAGCATTGCGTTGTTGATACAAGACTCGCATTTGGTCCAAACCCTATTTTGCAGGTTATCTGTTACTTTCCTACATAATCTCGGCAAATGAAAGAATGAGTGCGCAACAGTATTCAGCTGTTCTTAGAAGCGAAAGTAATGTTTCAACTTTTGACGTCTTACTTTCCGCATTAGTGTGTAGCGGAACACCATCCTGATTTTTTATGCACGAAAATATACATATCTTCCACTAGACTTCTACATAACTTGTCTCTAGTGAGATACAATTCTCGTAATGAGACAGAAGTATTCCAACTCCGCCATCGGAGAAATTTTCCACCTGTCAGTACAAGCTGTTACTTGCTCCTGAAATTCAAGGAAAATGGAACCCAAGCACAGTTATCAAGAAATATTGGTTCTGAGGTCATTACTCTGGCCCAACAATTCTTCCGTCATTTTTAACTATTTCTCACTTCGATCTTCATTGCAGACAGCTTTAAAAAGATTATTTGCAGCCGCCTGCTAACAGGGTGATTCACTCCCTGAATCGTGCCCGCAAACAAACTCTTACAGATGGCAGATGTATGTTATGTTCGATTTTCCCATGTTCAATACACACGCGAAAGACATTTCGACTTTGTTATTATGGCCCCTGTCACCGTTCGTAAACACATCGAAACTACGAAGAAGGTATATGGCTAGCCAGACCAACAGACTTGGTTCGGCCCATGCGTATAAAGGCAGCCTCATCGCTGCGTGACCTGGATTTATTTATTCTGCTGTATCTGTATCTACATTGATGGCATGGTCATCAGAGATGGAACACACGTTCGATACGTGAAATGGATTGGTAAGAAATTAGCCAAGGCTTTGTCAAATTGATGTGGAAGCTTAAATATATATGTTCCGATGGGGACTTTAACCCACTGCTCCCGAAAGTGGGTCTAGTGTGTTTACGACTGCACCTTCTCTACGTGACTTCTCCAGGAAGAACCTACGTCGTACAGCAGGTGACCTCTACTTAGCTAACTTCGGCAAGAAGGAAAAGCATAATCTAACCAACAGTGTTCTGAAAATTATCAAATTAGCCGTGCGTTGTAATATATATCTTCGTGGATGGGTTGACTTCTTATTCCAACCTCCTGCATGGACTGGACATGCCCTTAATGGAATCTTGGTCTACCAACAGAGCGAGTAGGACTTGGAATTGCCTCTGCAACAACTCTGGGTAACGACTTCTCCAACACCCTTGGGTCACGATATTTGAAAATCGATATCCATCTGATACATCATATCGGATACATCTCCATCGCTGACTTCACCAACCTTCCTTGGAAAAGGTCCAAAAGTCTGCCATCTTTCCAAGATGTCCGGAGGTGGTAGTTAGTTGCATGAGTAACCGCTTGCGTAAAGAATGTGGTTTTTACCCTTTCACTTCGCCTTGACGGCAAAGAGGAGGAGGGGGGGGGGCGGAGGCAATTACGCCAAGGCTCCAGATTATATTGAAAGCTTCAGGACATGTGACATTTGGTGATCCGTCCGTCGAATGGAGATGTCAAGCTCGGCGACCATCTTGCTGCCACAGGGTTTCATCCACAGGCAACACAAACATAACACCACATTACATACAGCTATTATAGATACATTTCAACACACAAGTCTCACACTTCGCAAGGGAAAGGGTTCATTGTGCATGAAGGACAAAAAGCCTTGCCAATTAGGCTGCTCAACCTGCCCTTCGGGTCTCCCAGTCAACAGTGCCATAAGACGGTACTTTATTTGCAAGTTCTGTCATATGGTAGGTACGATAAGCAATAATGTCTCTATCAACAAAACTTTCAAGTCCAGGTACGTTAGGAACTCCACTACCTCCACGTACAATGGCTACAGTGAGCCAACAATTACCATGATCAAAAGTATCATTAATGTCAATGCTGCAATTAAGTCTGCAACCACAGAAAATACAAGGTCCATCGACGAGAGCGTGGCCAGCAACACTCTTTAGTGGTATGCGGTTCTTCTTGTCTCCAGCTGTTGTAGCCACTGTGTAAAAGTACTCTTCGACGGTGTAAACCTTTATTTTGTCTTGAGTGTCTTTGAATAGCGACCTATTTCACAGATTGTCAAAATATTTGCAGTTTAGATATATACTCTACAAAATACTACAGTCATGGGGGAGGGTACTTCTTCCTATTATTAGAGACTTTGTCCTATATCAAACTTCCTGGCAAATTAAAACTGTATACCGGGCCGAGACTCGAACTCGGGACCTTTGCCTTTCGCGGGCAAGTGCTCTACCAACTGAGCTACCCAAGCACGACTCAAGCCCCGTCCTCACAGCCTTACTTCTACCAGTACCTCGTCTCCCACCTTCCAAACTATACAGAAGCTCTCCTGCAAACCTTGCAGAACTAGCACTCCTGAGAGAAAGGATATTGCGGAGACATGGTTTAGCCACAGCCTGGGGGATGTTTCCAGAATGATATTTTCACTCTGCAGCGGAGTGTGCGCTGATACGAAACCTCCTGACAGATTAAAACTGTGTGCCGGGCTGAGACTCGAACTCGCGACCTTTGCCTTTCGCGGGCAAGTGCTCTACCGAGTTCGAGTCTCGGCCCGGCACACAGTTTTAATCTACCAGGAAGTTTCATATCAGCGCACACTCCGCTGCAGAGTGAAAATCTCATTCTTTGTCCTATATCGTTTAACAGTGGGAAATAGAGGTTTATACAACTCAATACTTCCCCTGTTCCGTGTTACATTCTTGCAATAACCCTTAGGAAAGAGATAGAATAATTGTTGCACACAGTGCGTGTCCACAATCTGCGCAATGGCGACAATGCCACACATCTTGTTTTTTTTTCCCTGTTTAAATGAGGGTTGTCATTTGCTTTCACTAATGAAGCCACACTTACGTGGAATGGAATCAGCAACACACGTAGATGTTACTGATGGTAGCCAGAAAATCCACACGCTGAAGGGAAACGAATTTTGAAGTTAGATTATTGATGAATGTTTGGTGCGGTATGATCAGTAACATGTTGATAGGGCCACTCATTGTAAAACAACGAATGACGGGAGAGAATACTCTTTTTTTTCTTGTAACTTCATTAGTTGAACAGCTTGAAGACGCAATGTACTTCCGGCACGATGGAGCCTCTCCGCATTTTATCAGACTTATCCCGAAACATCTCAACCGCCCTTACCCTAACCGCTGGACTGGTCTTAGTAGTACAATTAACTGGTCGCGAAGATCGCCAGGCCTCACGCCAATACATTTTTTGTTTATGTTGTTGGATGAATTCTGAGCTGTATAAATGAAAGGTGACTACGCGAGATGAACTGCTTGGTTGCATCATGGATGCTGCTATGCACTACAGAGTCGTCATGAACTGCCTGTGAAGACGGAAACATGAAAGTAGCAGGTAGTAACCAAGCTGTAATTAGTCTCTTGACATATTTGTTACTCAGAAACGAACACCTATCATATAAAATATAAAATAGGTCTGCTGCGACTGCAGCTAGCGAAGGCGTGTCACGGGCGACTCTCATTCGTCGACCTGTACTTCGTTCTCCCTAACAGAGTGGGGACTTACTAACATAGCCTCCCTGCCCTTTTCTCACGTGTGAATTGCTATTTTCTGTACTGTTGAACATTTAATAGTGTGGAGGCGACTTTTTGCACTGTAAGCAAATTTAGTTTTTAATTATGATAATTAATGAGGAATAGAAAATGTGGTACTATTTCGGAACGCAGCGTGGCTTCGTTCTTCCCAGAGTGTCTCTTGGCAAAGACTACGCAGTATTTCTCTCACCAGATTCTATCCACCTACCTGAGGCTTCCAAAAATCCTCCAGGACACTGCTCGCCATCTTGGCCGTCTGTTCCTTGTGCTTGCACTGCCGTGTAAGATAATAAAAACTGGTCAATACATAGCAAATCTCCAGTTTTCCCACTGAACAGCTTCTCTTCACGGGGAAACAAATTTAAAATTATCAGGCCTCGTATTTAATTTTAACTGCTTGGGAAAAAAACAGATTAAGTTTCATTGCAAAAGTATTAATTGCAGTTCGTGATGATCTGTACTGCATCAGCCATCAACGAGATTAAGGACCATCATATTCATTAGATCACGTACGTTTCATTCAACGTCTTCTTTAATGACATGTGCCACCTGTATTAAGTAAAATATTCCGTCACTTTCAATGTTTACTGGTAGATTACTGATACAAATATTGTGATTCTTGAGTTTCTCCCGGCGTATTTGATAATCAAAATATCCACGGGTATGCTGCCGGTCTATAGTGTCCAACGGGCACATTATTTCGGCGATCATACATGTCGCCATCATCAGGTGAACTGACGGACTGAGCTCCTGTGAACGTGCCGGCACGGAGATCAGTACGCTATGGCTGCTCAGAGGGAACTGGGTTCGGTCGCGGCGGCGGCCGATTTAAATACCCTCCGCCCGCGGCGCGCTCCCTCCGTCGTCCGCGCCCCGCGCCACGGTAGCGAGGTGGAACAGATTGCGACGGCGTCTGAGATGACGTCGGTGTGATGGCTCTGTCCGCCGTGGTCGTCACAACTATACGTTTGCTCGATTTACTCTTGATCAACCCGATCGCTGGTTCCCAAGCCTTGCTAAGATTATAGCCACAGTCACGGTTTATGAGGTCGTCATTGGTGCGAATTTCGATGGCCTCTCTAACAACGCTGTCCCAGTATCTCGACGTCTGTACCAAAATCCTCGTGCGGTCATACTCCATGGCGTGGTTTTCCGACAAACAATGTTCAGCGACCGCCGACTTGCTCGGATACATCAGTCGAGTGTGCCTCTGGTGTTCACGGCATCGATCCTCGACGGTACGCATCGTCTGACCAATATACGACTTGCCACATTGACATGGAATCTGGTACACGCCGGCCTTCCTCAAACCCAGGTCATCTTTGGCGCTCCCCACCAGTGCACGAGTTTTATTTGGAGGACAAAACACAGTTCCGACCCGGTGTTTCTTCAGAATGCGGGCGATTATCCCCGAGAGTGCGCCTGTGTATGGAATAAATGCAGTGCCTACATCCTCCCTCGTGACTTCATCCATCTCAACAGGTTGTGCTGCAGTGGTTGGACGGAGAGCACGTTGAATCTTCCATTCTGAGTACCCATTTTTTCGAAATACAGTTCTCAGATGTTCCAATTCCTGGAGTAGACTCTCTGTGTCAGAGAGTACATAGGGCGCGCACTATCTCTGACGCCATTAAAATATTTTAGCACTAGAAGAAGAAAATTGGTGATTCACATTTCGTGAAAGGAGCCTTCGCAACGAAAAATGCCTTTGCTTTTAATGATTGCAACCCCAGTTTGCGTATCACTTTTGTGACACTCTTCCCCCCCCCCCCCCCCCCCTATTGCGCGGTAATACAAAGCGGGCCTACTTCCTTTGAACTTTTTCCATGTTCACCGTCGACCTATCTGATGAGGATCCCACACCGTGCTTCAGTACTCCAGAAGAGGATGGACAAGTGTAGTGTAGGCAGTCTTTATAGTAAAACTGTTGCCTCTTGTGCGATTTATCGTGTAACTGAGATTTAGTGAATTTCTTTCAGTACTCATTCGGATGAGTCAAGAGTTTTCATTATTTAGAGTCAATTGCTACTTTTAGTACCTTACAGATATCTTTTCTAAAACAGTTTGCAATTGGTTTTGACCACCTGACGACTTAATGAGGCAGTAAAGGAGAGCATCATCTGCTCATCTATAAACAGTCTAAGACTGCTGCTCAGATGTATCCTTGATCTTTTATGAAGATTACGAACAGGATAGGGCCTGTAACACTTTCTTGGGAATCGTCAGAAATTATTTCCGTTTTACTCGAGGACTTTCCGTCAGTTACTACGAACATTGAACTTTCTGACAGGAAGTGATGAATCTAGTACACAACCGAGACCATACTAAGTAAGTACGCAATTTGATTAGTAGTCACTTGTGAGGAACGGTGTCCAAAGCCTTGTGGAATTCTAGAAGTATGGAATTAATCTGAGAGCCCCTGGAGATCAACCGGGTTGAATGAAGGCTGCAAGGGCTAAAACATACGGAAAAGGTACTTCGTGGAGAAACGTCAAAATAAAACTAAACCCAGTATTATTGTGATTCCCTTTAATCAGAGGATTACGAAACTGAAATTAGGTTTTGTTTAGGCAGAGTATAAATACAATATCCTTGTTGATGTTTTGGTTCAAATGGTTCAAATGGCTCTGAGCACTATGCGACTTAACTTCTGAGGTCATCAGTCGCCTATAACTTAGAATTAATTAAACCTAACTAACCTATGGACATCACACACATCCATGGCCGAGGCAGGATTCGAACCTGCAACCGTAGCGGTCTCTCGGTTCCAGTCTGTAGCGCCTAGAACCGCACGGCCACTCCGGCTGACGGTTGATGTTTTAATTAATATTAATTAAAACATCGTCTTTTACACAAAAATAGTTATCGAGGTAGTTTTACCTCGTGCTTCAACTGAAATATCTTATTTCATCTGTTTCGGTTGGAGAACACCGCAGCTGTTTTCGCAAATCACACTGGAGGAACCAGCAACCATCCGAAAGCTTTTTTGAAATGATTTGATTGTACCGTTACTAGTTTCATGCCTGAGTACATCGTCAGAGGGTAGCGTTGACTTCTTTTCATGTTCTACTTTGTGTCCTTTCCTACTTGACAGTTTTACTGTTGTTCTTGATTTTCACTTTTATGTACTTTGGAACCACATTTTCAGCTAGACACTTCTTCTTAAATGCAATAGCAAGTATTACTTTCATTAGCTGAAACTTGCACATTCTGAAATCCCGCACGGCTCTCTCTACCTATCGGGGAAATAAGGACATTATTTTATACATTTTGTTTGGAGAAAATAACAGCTGTTGTCTGGAATTACACTGTAGGGAGTACTAGAACCAGCTACCCGATTTTTGAAATGGTTTTATTGTACCATTACTGGTTTCAGCGCTGCGCCCACCGTAAGACGGTAGCGTTGACTTCTTTGTCGTTATTACCCGCCAGGCAAAGAGAACTGGGCATGATTTCAGAAAGTACAAGTTTCAACTAATGAAAATAACAAAGAGTGTGCAGTTGAAAAAATTATTCCGAGGTATAATAGGGTAACATCAAGAACAACAGTAAAACTACACAACCAGCAAAGAAAAAATCTGTAAAACTTTCAAAAAAGTGAACGCTACGGTCTGACGATGGGCACAGGCCAAAACTAATAACGGTACAACAAAATCATTTTGAAGAAAACTTTTGGTTGATTGCTAGGTTTCCTACAGTGTAATTTGAAGTATCGCAATTGCTTCAAAAAATGGTTCAAATGGCTCTGAGCACTATGGGACTTAACATCTATGGTCATCAGTCCCCTAGAACTTAGAACTACTTAAACCTAACTAACCTAAGGACATCACACAACACCCAGCCATCACGAGGCAGAGAAAATCCCTAACCCCGCCGGGAATCGAACCCGGGAACCCGGGCGTGGGAAGCGAGAACGCTACCGCACGACCACGAGATGCGGGCGCAATTGCTTCAAAAACGTATCTAAAAAAGTGTTAAAATTGAGATGAGCGATTCCAATAGAATTATGCCACAGTTTGTTTAATGACAATTACGTGAAAGGTAGCTAAAAGGAAACAGAAAAGAGGAAATCGAATCAGTTATCAAATCACTGAAGATTACTCATCTGATAAATATCATGTTGGCTTATAAAGGCGGCAAATGTCAATACGTGTGAGGAATTTGGTGAATTGGCTGATGCGAATTGTGCGGGTAGCAGCGATCCCAGCCCGCTTTGGAAATCTGTCCATTGTGTTGCTTATTTGCAGGCGCGAACTAATTCGATACGAGAACATGGAGCGAATGATTTGTCTACATGTTTGGAAACGCCCGGCCCTCCCCCTCCCCTCCACTCCCCTGGTGCAACCACGTCCATGAGCCTATTACTAATCGGAGAAATGCTCTGTCCTCTGATATGTAATTTTTCTTTACTTGTTGCAATTTTGGCGCAGTCGTTTTCTGAAACACCAGAGCTATTTATGAATAACTAAATTGGTGTTGTGTACAGTCACGAGTGCAAGAAATCTTCCAGATGCAGACAGTTCCCGTGATGACTGACATACAATTTAGTACAACTTCTTGTAAAATAGGAGAAACATATAAAACAGACTTTTGCAAGCCGAAATCGTGGCGACCACTTTTTTTGAAGACCTTTGAGAACGAATGTACAAGAGCATAACAACACAGACCACAGTTTGGATTCACGAAAAGGGCAAACATGAAAATCAACTTATCCTTCCGTGTGTGAAGCACTGTCCCTGCTAAATGATCCACAGAAGACAGTAAATATCTTATTTCATTTGAGAAAATAATTTTATGTTGGAACTTTGCGTAAACTATAAAACAGGAAACGTAAAGCTACATTCCAGTGTCATCAAACATGAAGCACGGGCACCATAAAATGATGTTTGCCATTTTGTTCTGGGTCTACTACCTTTTTGTTAGAAGTAAATGTGCAGATATTGTGATTAGTTGTAGCTTCACTTCAGCGTATGTGATTTTTCTGTGCGTCTAACAGTCTTCGCACAAACTAGTCTCATTGTACTACCAGATGTTTGCTGTATGGTCGTAACTGCACCACTAAGTGGATTATGACTCTCTGTACAGACTAACCGTTTTCCACCCATGCAGCAACACTTCCACTCCTGACCTGCTGCCCAAAGGATAATTAGCATTACTTGGAGGTACTAACCAATCTAAAAACATACTACTCTTAATAGCTATAATTATTAGTCTACAAATGAAGTAAATACTGATATAATGCCGTTCAGTACGCTGTCCTTACTCACCAAGAAAAATATCTGCATTTGTACCTCCAACATCCCGTTTAGAGACGTCAGTCTGACAAGAACCCACTAGAACTTCCTCAAATGCTGTAGTTATCGAAATCAGGTTTTTGGTTAATGATAATGTGTAACAGGGTGGTTATAATGTTATCCACATTTTTTTCTACCGAATTACTAAATTATCTGACATTTCCTATTGCAGCTGTGGAATTGTTACGGCATTTCATACTTCGTAATAAAGAGAGATACAGTGAAGAACATTTAATGGTGGCTACGATGAGTTTCGCAAAAGAAGCTGGAAGCTGCGTTAAATGTCAGCTCGGTGTCTGCTAACGCGCCGCTTCTTCAACCTCGTTTTTTTGTAAACACGGCCTAACTGGGTTGGAAAAACGCGCCATGGTTGGCAGGCTTTGGCTTAACATTCCGCACATTTTCCAGCATATTTTGCGAAAAGATTCACAGGCAGCATTAACATAAGGATTAGTAGTGCACTCTTCTTGGCATATGGGCCTTGACGATAAGCGCCTAACAATTTTGATTCCGTTCATTCATTCTTAGCATACCGATAAAAAGTATGCACTTACATTAAAAAAGTGTATTGGTTTTGTATCTCATTAAACAAAATATTTTTCAGTCATACAGAAAATTACTCATCCTCTTATACAGGGTGGTCCATTGATCGTGACCGGGCCAAATATCTCACAAAATAAGCGTCAAACGAAAAAACTACAAAGAACGAAACTTGTCTAGTTTCGAGCGGGAAACCAGATGGCGCTGTGGTTGGCCCGCTGGATAGCACTGCCATAGATCAAGCGGATATCAACTGCGTTTTTTAAAATAGGAACCCCCACTTTTTATTACATACTCGTGTAGTACGTAAAGAAATATTAATGTTGTATTGGACCACTTTTTTCGGTTTGTGATAGATGGCACTGTAATAGTCACAAACATGTCTCACAACTTTACACGAACAGTTTTTAAATTAAAATACATAACGTAGGTACGTTTGAAAATTTTATTTCGGTTGTTCCAATGTGATACATGTGAACTTATCATTTCTGAGAACGCATGCTGTTACAGCGTGATTACCTGTAATTACCACATTAATGCAATAAATGCTCAAAATGATGTCCGTCAACCTCAATGCATTTGGCAATACGTGTTACGACATTCCTCTAGTAGGTTGCCTTCCGTAATGTTCGCACATGCAAATATCCTTCAACTTTCCCCACAGAAAGAAATCCGGGGACGTCAGATCCGGCGAACGTGCGGGCCATGGTATGGTGCTTCGACGACCAATCCACCTGTCATGAAATATGCTATTTAATACCCCTTCAACCGCACGCGAACTATGTGCCGGACATCAATATTGTTGGAAGTACATCGCCATTCTGTCATGCAGTGAAACATCTTGTAGTAACATCGGTAAAACATTACGTAGGAAATCAGCATACATTGCATCATTTAGATTGGTAAACGGTCCATTTTAACACGGGAAATATATCACGAAGCAAATTCCGTCCGCACTGGCGGAATGTTACGTGATACCACGTACTTGTACGTTTCTGACTATTACAGCGCCATCTATCACAAAGCGAAAAAAGTGGTCCAACTAAGACATTAATATTTCTTTACGTACTACACGAATATGTAATAAAAAATGGGGGTTCCTATTTAAAAAAACGTGGTTGATATCCGCTTGAACTATGGCAGCCCATCTAGCGGGCCAACCACAGCGCTATCTGGTTTCCCCCTTTAAACTAGACACCGGCCGAGGTGGCCGAGCGGTTCTAGGCACTATAGTTTGGAACCACGAGACCGCTAAGGTCGCAGGTTCGAATCCTGCCTCGGGCATGGATGTATGTGATGTCCTTAGGTTAGTGAGGTTTAAGTAGTTCCAAGTTCTAGGGGACTGATGACTCCAGAAATGTCCCATAGTGTTCAGAGCCATTTGAACTGTAAGTAGGCTGTTTAGGTTTTTTTATTGGTAACGCCAACTCTGTATGAAAATCACTGGCTGTGCTGTGTGCAGTCTGTGGCTGGTTTGCATTGTTGTAATACTCGCCATTGTAGTGTTAGGCAGCTGGCTGTGAACAGCGCGTAGCGTTGCTCAGTTGGAGGTGAGCCGCCAGCAGTGGTGGATGTGGGGAGAGAGATGGCGGAGTTTGTAATTTGTCATGAAATGCTATATTTATATATGATGATATCAAGGTAAATACATTGTTTGTTCTCTATTAATATCTTTCATTTTGCTAACTATCCCTATCAGTAGTTAGTGCCTTCAGTAGTTTGAATCTTTTATTTAGCTGGCAGTAGTGGCGCTCGCTGTATTACAGTAGCTTGAGTAGCGAAGATTTTTGTGAGGTAAGTGATTTGTGAAACTTATAGCTTAATGTTAGTCAGGGCCATTCTTTTGTAGGGATTTTTGAAAGTCAGATTGCGTTGCGCTAAAAAAATATTGTGTATCAGCTTAAGGACAGTCTTGTATAAATTGTTCAAAGGGGACGTTTCAGAACCATTTTTTTTTCGTACTAGACGAGTTTAGTTCTTTGTAGTTTTTTCGTTTGATGCTTATTTCGTGAGATATTTGTCCTGGTCATGATCAATGGACCACCCTGTATACTACGATGTAGCGTAAATAACAATTTGGTTACTGCAACTGCTACAGAAGCTTTAATGAGTCCATTCTTAGTGGACCAATATTTGTATCAAAATATCCACGGGTATGCTGCCGGTCTATAGTGTCCAAAGCTATAGTGTCGTAAAGCTGTTTTATCAAAACAGCAGCAACAGCGCTGCTGCTCTTCGTGAGTACCGACGCATAAAAAACATCGTAGTTGAAGAACATGATTCGGAAATATGAATTGACTGGCAATTTGGGAATCGCTCGACGGCCAATTGCACCAAATGTTGTTGAAGAAGTTGCTGTTACTGTTGTATCCTGCCTACTCGTCAAATATGGGTTACCTAGCGAACCTGATTCTCGTATGGCTAGACAACAATTCAAGCAAATCATGTCAAAGGATTTCATTCCAGAAAACAATGACAAAACTTAAGTTTTAGAAATGCAGATGTGTCGCAAGCAAAGTGTGACATGCAAACAAAAAATCTCTTCAGTACATACAATTCGTAATACAAGAGAAGTAATAAAGTGAATGCTTCTATCCAGGTCGCTGGTCTTGACCCGTCTCGTAGAACTCGCAGAACTGGGCCTCGGTGCTTATGTCCTCTTCGTGTTGAGGGCGCTGCCGTCGCGTCGTCGCCCTGGAGAGGGGTCCGTCAGCGGGCAATTGGCTGACGTGTTCTTACAGCCCTCTCTGGTCTAACTTTCCCGCGTGGCGAGCCGGCGCTTGACTTTACGCCGGAACAGTTACCGTGGCTGAGAATGCTGTGTGCGATGCACTGTCTTCAAGCAGTGCACGAGCTGTGTCATGACAGATGAAGATTCTGTGGACCACCGTTAGTAAAGTGCTGCAAACAGTTGTGAGATGGTATCTCTAGTGCGGTTCCAGGCTTTTGTGGATGCAAATGATCGTCAACATGAGTAAAGTTTGAAGCTTGAAATGAAACGTAAACATGGTAACAAATTTTATTCTCTCATATTGAAATTAAAATGTGTGTCTTTCAGCGGTTTGTTCATTATTTCTCTTCTGCATCTCCTTACAAATGTTTTCACAAAGTCTCAGTGTCCTACGTTTTTCATGAGGGCCCTCTCAAGCAGATAAAGTTTATTTGTAACCGTCCCGTATTATTGCAATGCCTTGCTTACTGAGAAGGTGGCTCATAACAGCCTGGATAGAATGTGATCGGTGCAGTGATGTATTTGAGTAGAAGGTTAGTGCTCGGATATTACTTCTCCTCTGTGGAGAATTACACTGATAGTGATTCTCCAGAGTTAGGCAAAATATTTAATAACCAACTAGGGTGTAGTTGGTACTTATAATAACAATGGTACAGTTACGTTTCTAGAGATTGTAGACGCTGGAGTTGAGATTTACCTATGTTTATTTGAAACGGCATTAACTCGGCTTGGTGAGACTCCAAGTTGCATGAGACTTTTCGGTCTCTGACGTTTCCATCCAGAACTGCACTGGACATTTTCACAGCTGCTCCTGATTCCATTAAGTATTGCCGTGTCGGAAAGACACAGCGGAACGTGAAGCATCTCTGAAGACATCCACAGCGGCTCCAGTGGAACGTCAGGAACGGTAAAGTTTCATGAACCACGGCCATACAATCGAGACGACTCACCGGCATTGGTCCTGAAAGCCTTCACCAAGTGATTAACATGAGTCCCCAATAACAATATAAAATACCAAATCCTCAACTGCTGTAGATACACTTACCCTGTAGTTGTTTGTATTCCAGGGTTTCTGATCAACGGGTCTATGTTATGTTTCACATTATCTGACTTTATAAACAACAAAATAAAAATTTGAATCGAGTTTGTTTATTGCTTCAAGTAGAAAAAACAAAATAACGACATAAATGAGATGGAATGAAATGTCTCATTCCACCAGTGTCGCCACCTCCACATTACAAACAGCTTGAAACGCCTATCGACATCGTGCCGAGAAATTCACTGCAACTAACGTTGTCCAGCTGAGACCTTCTCCTGTACTCCTGTGATCTGTGACGTGATTCCCATGGTATCATACAAGCCATACATCAGTACAACTTATCTCTTAGAAACAAATTAGGTATCATGTAATTGTTAGTTGTGGTGACGACTAATTGTATTGATATTTCAGTGCACCTAAATGAAGCTCGTTATCCCTCATAAATTCCCAGTTCTGTTCACGTCGATAGGTATCTACATCTACATGACTATGCAATTCACAATTAAGCGCCTGGAAGACGATTCATAGAACCACCTTTAAGCTATTTCTTTACCATTCCAACTCGGAATAGCGCCCGGGAAAAACGAAGTTTTAAGTCTTTCCGTGCGAGCTATTATGTATCTTATTTTATTAAAAATGATCATTTTGCCCTAATCAGTGAGTACCGGGCGTGAGTCGTGCTTCGGTAGCTCAGTTGGTAGAGCACTTGCCCGCGAAAGGCAAAGGTCCCGAGTTCGAGTCTCGGTCGGGCACACAGTTTTAAACTGCCAAGAAGTTTCATATCAGCGCACACTCGCGCACACTCCGCTGCAGAGTGAAAATCTCATTCTGGAAACATCCCCCAGGCTGTGGCTAAGCCATGTCTCCGTATTATCCTTTCTTTCAGGAGTGCTAGCTCTGCAAGGATCGCAGGAGAGCTTCTATACAGTTTGGAAGGTAGGAGACGAGGTACTGGCAGAAGTAAAGCTGTGAGTACCGGGCGTGAGTCGTGCTTCGGTACCTCAGTTGGTAGAGCACTTGCCCGCGAAAGGCAAAGGTCCCGAGTTCGAGTCTCGGTCGGGCACACAGTTTTAATCTGCCAGGAAGTTTCAAGAGTTTTTTATGTTTGCCAATGCATGTTTGCTGCTGGCGTTTTACTTTCACTGTGCCAAATGGCTTAGTAACTTTTAAGGGTTTGGTTGTTTGGGGCAGGAGACCAGACAACGAGGTCATCGGTCTCGTCGGATTAGGAAATGATGGGGAAGGAATTCGGCGGTGGCCTTTCAAAGGAACTATCCCGGCCTGGGGCGATTTAGGGAAATTACGGAAAACCCAAATCAGGATGGCCGGACGTGGGATTGAACCGTTGTCCTCACGAACGCGAGTCCAGTGTGCTAACCAATGCGCTACCTCGCTCGGAAATTTTTAAGGAACGTACTATTACGTGACAATATAGAGATATTTACATGTTTGTCAGTATGTGAAGTATTGCGAGATACTTATCTTTGTTTCTTGTTGTACAGCACTTAATGACAGAATAATGCAGTTCCAAAACATTTTGTGGTAAATAATCACACATTCGACCACTGGTACGTAAAATTATCAGTATTATAATCATGATACAGTTATAAAACGGCTGCATAGCAGATAAAGGCTCGAAGTTTAATTTACAGAGATCGTAAATGAACTTCTCTAAAACATACAACAGATCAGTAAGTCTGAGCTAAGAAAATACAGAAAAAGAACAGAAATTAAATATTGAATACAACTTCTTTTTTTGCAGCAAATATACGAAACTGGAACCTTCGAAGAAGTTATTGGCGCATCCTCTCAAGCTCAGTTGAACAAAATCGTAACGCTAGACATATTCAAACATAATCGCTTACCGCAAATACTTCGACGGGCTTCTCGCTGATTGGCTGTCGTTTAACGGCGCAGCTCCGCGATGGTGCATTCTGTTGTATGCTTAACCGGAAAAGGTTGTGCTCTTCTCTATAAATAACAAACAAAACAAATAAAGAAAAGATCACACTTCAATCCAATAAAGTGCCCTACATTTTGGCCATAACCTTAAGACGTCACACTAGAACCACATGACGTTCAACATTAACCTCAACTCGCACAAGTTTCGACATGGTCGAGGACTAAAATAGTGAACCGGTAAGTCTAGAACGAATTTCTTTCACATCCGCCAATGATCACAAAACTTCTGGCCCCTACACAAACGCTTTCGGTCAACAATATTTTTTTTGTGTTTTTTGTGATGATGCCACTAAGGCTTCATTATATGGGTATACGTTACAAAACAGATTTAAAGACGGCCACTGCTGACCGAAACAGGTATACAGGTATCATGAGAACCGACAGTTCTGTGGTCATCAGCGGCAATAAAGGTTCATTCTAACCTCAACTCTTTCCCTTATGCAAGAGACCCACATGTATTATATTAATAATTACAGTTCTTCAAATGTTCAAATGTGTGTGAAATCTTCTGGGACCTAACTGCTAAGGTCATCAGTCCCTAAGCTTACACACTACTTAACCTAAATTATCCTAAGGACAAACACACACACACCCATGCCCGAGGGAGGACTCGAATCTCCGCCGGGACCAGGCGTAATTACAGTTCTTCCTTGGAAAGAAAACAACACTGTTTCTACAACGTAACGTGCTCAAGTAGTAGCGCAGAGGATTATCTTCACCTGATTTATAGCCTTGTCGGGAGTGTCGTTTCAGAAATGTGAACCATTCGGCTGTGTTGTAAAGTGGCAGCGAAGCGCCAGGAGGCACTGGGACGAAGCCTAGGGCAACCTACTGTGTGCTCCGCCAGAGAACCCGTAGAGGGCATAGTTTACGCTTTGTCTGCAGAGCCTCTGGCGGCGCTTGGTCTGTCAAATCGCAGGCAACCGCGGCTGTGCGTAATACGCTCATCTCCCACACTCGCCTCCCCCCCCCCTCCACCCCATACCTATCCTTTCCCGCGGTTTTGTCTCTGCACAATAGGTGCAATATGATCCGCGTCGACGCTCCATCCATATGAGCATAGCCTACATTCCACGTATGCGAGAGCCGAGCCCGCTGAACGTAATTTCCGGCATCGATGCTCTTTTGATTCCCCAGGGACCTGCTCGTGGCAGGAGCTACTTGCAATGCGCAACGCATCCTAGCTGTGGCGCTGCGCTGCGTAGGAATATCGTCTTATGATATCCCCTAAGCAAAACCGTGAGCCCTCCTCCCCCTCTTTCTGTGTTCATGTGTGTGTGCGTGTGTGTGTGTGTGTGTGTGTGTGTAAAAGCTTCGAAAATTGCTGTTGTATCTTTCTTATACGACTGCCTTTGCTACCACTGAAAAGAACAATATATCTCACGACTACGTGATGCTGGAAAAAAAGTTAGGAACGACCAATTTATTAAACATCGCCGGCCGGAGTGGCCGTGCGGTTCTAGGCGCTACAGTCTGGAACCGAGCGACCGCTACGGTCGCAGGTTCGAATTTTGTGATGTTCTTAGGTTAGTTAGGTTTAATTAGTTCTAAGTTCTAGGCGACTGATAACCTCAGGAGTTAAGTCGCATAGTGCTCAGAGCCATTTGAACCATATTAAACATCGAGAAACAGTATTCACCTTTGTCTGCCATAGCATATCGTTTATTTTACTTCTGGCTGATTACGCGGCCTTGTACTGTTCGATTGGTGCATAGGTTCGTAGCGTTTCTTCCATAAGTTTAATAAACACAACAGACACACGTAACAGACACTTCAGTCATCAAAAATATGTTCTCTTTCACTATTTACAATAACCTTCCATTGTTGTGGTAACTTTTCGAGTTCACGACTGTAGAAATCACGTGGTTTGAAGGCGAAGAACACGTCGGATCATGGTCGTAGCCCATTTTCAGTCGGAAAGGATATTTCTTGAACGTTTTTCAACGGAGATCGGTTTCGGTTGGGTTGTTTGGGGGAAGAGCCAGACAGCGAGGTCATCGGTCTCATCGGGTTGGGAAGGACGGGTAAGGAAGTCGGCCGTGCCCTTTCAAAGGAACCGTCCCAGCATTTGCCTGGAGCGATTTAGGGAAATCACGGAAAACGTAAATCAGGATAGCCGAACGTGGGATTGAACCGTCGTCCTCCCGAATATGAGTCCAGTGTGCTAACCACTGCGCCATCCCGCTCGGTACAGAGATCGGAACAGGCGAAAATCTGAGGTTGTAAAATCAAGTGAATAAGGTTGATGAGGCACGACTTCCCATCCCAATTCCTGAATAATGTTTTTCGTTGTTGTAACCGAATGTGAGCTGGCTTTATCGTGTAGCAACATCGCTTCGCTTAGTCTTTCTGGTCGTAGTTCTTGGACTGCGTCTGCAACACGTCGCAGTTGTTGACATTAAATGTCAGCAGAGACGGTTACACTTCGAGGAAGCAGTTCGAAGTACACCATGCTGTCGCTGTTCCAACAGGTGCTTACTATCATCTTATGAGGATACGCGCAGGTTTATGTACGGGTAGATGTTGCTCTGTTTGGGCCCAACCATACTTTTCCTTTCCTTGTGTTAACATTAAGACACCATTCCTCGTCACCAGTAATGATAAAGGGTAGGAATAGTCGGTGTTGTTCACGAGCCAGTTGCTGACGAGCAAGCAGAGGTGCATACACGGTTATCCGCTAATTTCTGTAATTTTGGCTTAGAGAATGCGGTACCCATACGATAGGATTTTTAGCCTTCCCTAGTGCATGCAGATATCTCACGATATAGGAATGACCACACTTCGTCATATTTGGCAGTTATTGATAACACTGACATGGATCATTGAGGATAAATGCGTTTAAACGTGAAGAGTCGCTAATGTCAAAACGACCCTTCTTAAAATGAGAAATCTTTTACTTGTCTTGTTATGTCTAATGGCACTATCCGTATACACAGCACAAATGTTTTGATTGACTCCGTAGCTTCATCCCCCTATTAAGCTCAAACAGAAGAATATGTCGTAAGTGTCCCGATTTCTCCACTTGGCACTCAGTTTTGTAGCGTCCACATCTCCACTCACTATCTCCAAATGACAAAATGATAATACATAAACTCAAATATCAACAATGAACCACAAAGAGAAGCAACAGTCGATAAATAAACCCATAGCTACCGGAATAGAAGGCCGTTGTAGCCGAGCAGTTCTAGGCGCTGCAGTCCGGAACCGGGCGACTGCTACGGTCGCAGGTTCGAATCCTGCCTCGGGCATGGATGTGTGTGATGTCCTTAGGTTAGTTAGGTTTAAGTAGTTTTGAGTTCTAGGGGACTGATGACCTCAGATGTTAAGTCCCATAGTGCTCAGAGCCATTTGAGCGAACCAGGATACCAACACGAAAACCAAATCCGCAACGAATTTATGCATCAACCTAATATTACTTATTTACGTCAGACGCCTGTTAGACAGGAACAGAAATAAAATGTGGCTTTTATGTAGTGGCAAAATTATTTAACTGTTTTAATTATACGCCATTATCCCCGCCCCAGCTCTCCAAAACCCCTTCAGGTACTACATATGAATTGTGGTGACATACAAGGCGGGGGGAAGGATATATTATGTCTCTGGGACAGGTAATGTGTCCTTAGAACACGAATCACAAAGTCAGTTGGAGAGTACAAATCACAGTAAGGAAAGGCATTGGATAATAAAGCGACCGAGACAAATATCGTCAAATAAACGTTGAGCGAATACTTAGAAGCGTAGAGGAAACGTTACCATTGTGTTAGCAATTCGAGTTATCGCAACGAGGGAGGAACTCATTAAAATGACTGCTTGTAGCATTCATTAGTGCAGCATAGCTGTGGGAAATTTCTACAGACATCACGTCCTAACTGCAGGCCCATAAGGCAAAAGCGTTGCTACATCGATCGAAGAATTGTGTGTCGTTCTCTTAAAGAACAGCAAAATACACAGACTGCTAATGTCAGGTCCTGTTCAAAACCTCTGGGTTCGAGAAAAAGGATCGAGTGTGGTGGCAATACCTTTTTATGACCAACTTGTGAAATTACTATCCTATACTGCTACCAGTAACATTTATATTTATTTTCCAAATTACTACGCTGTACTACTTCCAGCAACATTTATACTTATTTTCCGTTAACACAACGCTACGTGTTTCGCACGTTTTGCTCGTCTACAGGGGTGTATCCATACAGACATATACGTTATTTTAATGAGTGCTACAAGTGTGTAACGTTTTCTTCCATCAGAAAACGTGTTATGCAGGGAATTTCAGCCAAGCCGTTGTCAGTGTACAGTACCACTAGTGTGCCTGAAGGAAATATAATGCGAATGAAGGTATGGAGGGTGAAACTGTAAATGATCGAAACAGATACTGTTATGATATGTTAAACAGAACATAAATATTAATGTGACTGGTAGCAGTATAACACGCTTAGTTATACCACACAGCTATGGTGAATGAAATGGTAAATATATCAAGACCTTAAGCTGCCAGAAGACACTGATATACATCAACGGGGACAGCTGAAAATGTGTGCTCCGACCGGGACTCGAACCCGGGATCTCCTGCTTACATGGCAGACGCTCTATCCATCGGAGCCACCGAGCGCAGAGAGGATAGTGCGACTGCAGGGCCTTATCCCTTGCACGCTCCCCGTGAGACCCAAATTCCCAACTTAACGTCCACACACTACATTCGTAGTGCCCCTGCCCATTACACTCTTTACTCGCGGCAGACAATCTTACCGAGGCCCGTATGAGTTCGGTCAATGTATGTGCATCCGCAAGGAAGGAGGTCAATGGCCGGTTAGCCTTAACTATATGAAGATGAACATGTCCGATAGAACAGACACACCTTCATATGTCACACAGCTATGGTGTCTACACTGTGCAGTTACAGCGGCAGTTAACAACCTAACTGGGTCTGAAAGGTCCACTGTAAGATGTTTTGTTGTCAAAGGGTAGCTAACTCTTTACCGCCAATTTCTAGGAGCAGAAGTAGGTTGAAGTAGGCAGGATTTTATCCCGCAAGGACTTCGTTTCAACAGAAATGTTGGTGATAATTAGGAACTTGTTAATACCATTGAGTATAGACTCTCAAATGTCAGCGTATAATGCTCCTATACTTGTGGACTGTGATTACATTAAGTACTGCTATTTCTGGACGCTCTCAAAACAAACATAAAAGCAATATAAAAAATTTTCCTCTCATTAATACTACGAGGTCTAGTAATAACGTTTCAATTATCACTTCGAAATTAGTAATTTCGGACCATGAAACGTCTCCATATATTCGCATTTCACTTGACACATTTTTTCCGAGGAAAGACGAAGGATTTACTTGCTGCCAGTGTCCTGAAACAATCACAAAAGTTCCACTGCTGGTTAGGCTCGGTGAGCATTTGGAATGTGAGAGACCAATGGCGAAACCTTATGGTGTTCAACGCAACTCAGCGTGTCAACTTCGCGCAGACCGGTTGTATGGGTTGCGTGCAGGCCGAGTTCTGGTCTGTTTCGGCTTTGTTCGGTCCTCCTCGGAAGTACCCGCTACTACACGACATTTCATTTAGTGTTGCAGTATGGCAATTTTTGGTCGGCACAACTCTCTTCATTTCTGCAAAATCGTGGTGCCAGCGCTGTTTACCCTTTGCGTCTTGTTTGTCGTATCAGGGACACCCACAGATCCAGTGGCAGTTTGAACAAAGAAAAGACAATCTAGAGATCTATCGCCGCAAGCCTTTAAAAATGAATGGCAATGACAAAGGAAAGAGATGAGAGTTGTCAATGTATATAATATGCATTAGCGTAAGCAATTGGCACTGCGCATTTGCTATGAAGCGATACTACAATATCACGCAGAAAGAATTTAAAGATTTAGTTGACAATGAAACAGCAAAATGTTGAAACTCTCCAAAGATGGAGTTCAGTGTTCTGTACATCAATAAGCCCTTTGTGCAAATTTTGCAGGCATGCAGCACGGTGGGAACATGGTAGTACAAATAGCAAAATCTCTGAAGTGGCATTCATTATTCCATTGTCAGTTGCAACAGTTTCCGCTGGAACTCAACGAAGAGTATGGAGACTTTTCATATTACTGCAAAGCATGTTGGTTACGTTAACGGGCATGCCTGGAACAAACTGGTTCAAATGGCTCTGAGCACTATGGGACTTAACATCTGTGGTCATCAGTCCCCTAGAACTTAGAACTACTTAAACCTAACTAACCTAAGGACATCACACACATCCATGTCCGAGGCAGGATTCGAACCTGCGACCGTAGTGGTCACGCGGTTCCAGACTGAAGCGCCTAGAACCGCACGGCCACACCGGCCGGCATGCCTGGAACAACTTTTAGGTTTACGACCTGCTGCTATTGAATTAACAAAATGAAGGAAAAAGGAGTGCAGGAACGAAAATTAGAACATTCGGAATGGATTGCAAACCTCGCTTTCAAATGGATTTGACTGCACACAGACGAAAGAAAGACACTGAAAGGTGTTCTTTCTAATTTAATGTCGGATGCATTTAAAAACAAAATCGTGTTGTAGGAGCAAGTCATTCTGACGAACACAGTCCAGCTCCCTAAGCTCACTGGCGTAAGGAAACTCGAAGTTTGTAGAACTCATTGTGGCATTGAAAAAATTGCAAGGATATTTTTCCAAACGTTTTGAGCACGCTGCCAGTCTTACATCTATTTTCGAACTGTTTTCGAGACCATTTGCCGTTTCAATTGAAAGCGACCCTGTGCATCTGCACATGTAGCTGACTGATCTGCGAAGATGCTTCCATTTCGAAGATAAATCCTTTTACGTTAAAACTGTCCAGAACGTCTACGTTGCTTTCATCAGGTAGAGGTTCCACGTTTACATAATGAGGCTGCAAAAGTGCTACACCACTGGCCATTAAAATTGCTACACCACGAAGATCATGAGCTACAGACGCTAAACTTAACAGACAGGTAGAACATGCTGTGATATGCAAATGATTAGCTTTTCAGAGCATTCACACAAGGTTGGCACCGGTGGCGACACCTACAACGTGCTGACATGAGGAAAGTTTCCAACCGATTTCTCATACACAAACAGCAGTTGACAGGCGTTGCCTGGTGAAATGTTGTTGTGATGCCTCGTGTAAGGAGGAGAAATGCGTACCATCACGTTTCCGACTTTGATAAAGGTCTGATTGTAGATTGCTGCTCGCGTTGGTCGAGATCCAATGACTCTTAGCAGAATATGGAATCGGTGGGTTCAGGAGGGTAATACGGAACACCGTGTTGGATCCCAACGGCCTCGTATCACTAGCAGTCGAGATGACAGGCATCTTATCCGCATGGCTGTAACGGATCGTGCAGCCACGTCTCTGTCACTGAGTCAACAGATGGGGACGTTTGCAAGACAGCAACCATCTGCACGAACAGTTCGACGACGTTTGCAGCAGCATGGACTATCAGCACGGAGGCCATGGCTGCGGTTACCCTTGCCGCTGCATCACAGACAGGAGCGCCTGCGATGGTGTACTCAACGACGAACCTGGGTGCACGAATGGCAAAACGTCATTTTTTCGGATGAATCCAGGTTCTGTTTACAGCATCATGATGGTCGCATCCGTGTTTGGCGACATCGCGGTGAACGCACGTTGGAACCGTGTATTCGTCATCGCCATACTGGCGTATCACCGGGCGTGATGGTATGGGGTGCCATTGGTTACACTTCTCGGTCACCTCTTGTTCGCATTGACGGCACTATGAATAGTGGACGTTACATTTCAGATGTGTTACGACCCGTGACTCTACCCTTTATTCGATCCCTGCGAAACCCTACATTTCAGCAGGATAATGCACGACTGCATGTTGCAGGTCCTGTACGGCCCTTTCTGGATACAGAAAATGTTCGACTGCTGCCCTGGCCAGCACATTATCTAGATCTCTCACCAATTTAAAATGTCTGGTCAATGGTGGCCGAGCAACTGGCTCGTCACAATACGCCAGTCACCACTCTTGATGAACTGTGGTATCGTGTTGAAGCTGCATGGGCAGCTGTACCTGTACACGCCATCCAAACTCTGTTTGACTCAATGCCCAGGCGTATCAAGGCCGTTATTACGGCCAGAGGTGGTTGTTCTGGGTACTGATTTCTCAGGATCTATGCACCCAAACTGCTTGAAAATGTAATCACATGTCAGCTCTAGTGTAATATATTTGTCCGTTTATCATCTGCATTATTTCTTGGTGTAGCAATTTTAATGGCCAGTAGTGTACGATATTTCGATCAACATCTGTGTGTGAAAGACCTTTCTTTGGATTATAAAACTGAATAAGTCACGATAACATGGCAGCTTGAGATCAAAGATCTGTGAAATTGTCTGGAATTGTCCGTATGCTGACAATTTGTACGAAATAAAAATCATGTCTTCAGTGCGCCAAAAATAGTTGAATAATCCTTAAAACTTTGTTTCGTTCGTAATCATTGTTGTTGAGAATAGTGAAATACTAAGCAAAAGTCGTATACAGTGCAACTGTAACGCCATTTAAATGCGACGCTTTTGTATTTCTCCCCGTCGCCCCCTCCTCGCATTCTGGCAGCATGGGGTGGCAATGGGGCAAATGTGCAGAATAGCTGAACGGCTTGTGAGCGGAATCCTTGCATCTGATGGAATACTGATATTCGCATTTTCATCTATTGTGAAAATTCAGTCTTCGAACACCATGGCATCCACTTCCCATGCTTTTCTCAGACCTTGTCATTCAGGTTTATTTGAGAACACTGGAAGCATCTGTGTAACGTAACCATTGTTATATGTTGGTGCACAGTTACCGTTCAGTTCTACCATATCATGCTGTTGCAGCGTTGTTCCTCTTCAAATGCAGAAACCGATTCTCAGATGATAAAATACTGCACCAGGTAAGTTTTATCATACACGTCACTCAGAGTTATGCACGAAATAACATATCTGGTGCAGTGCTTCATTGCTTAAATTATTAAGGATGGATGCAGGCTTTTTAAAAACGTTGATTATTTTCTTCTTCTTCTTCTTATCCTTGGCTTTATCCCTTGTCTACACAGGTCGTCATGTTTTTCTGGAATCGGTAATGTTAGCAACAGAGGATGAATGGAGGCGATTCCCGTTGCCTCCCACCCACCCCCTCCTCAGGATAGATATCTTTATTTGCCCCTTTAATCTGCATCTTTTTTTACCTCAGAGTAGCACTTGCAATCTACGTCCTCAAAGTCTCTGTCTTTTCCTATAGTTTTTACCCTCCGCATCTTCCTCTCGTACCACACCACAAGAGGCTATTCCCTGATGTACTAACAGATGTTCATCCCGTCCCTACTGCTCGGCCGTGTTTTCCATATACTCCTTCCCTCGCAGATTCTGCGAAAAACCTCCTCGCTTTTTACTTTATCAGTTCAACTCTTTTTCAACATTCTTTTGTAGAATCACATCTCAAATGCTTCATTTCTCGTCTGTTCTGGTTTCTCCACAGTCCATGTTTGGCAGTCATACAATGCCGCGCTCCAAACGTACGTTCTTAGAAATTTTCTTTCTCAAATTAAGAACGCTCTGCGATACTTATAGACTTATCTCGGTCAGAAATGTCCTCTTTGGCACTGCTAGTCTGCTTTTATGCACTCCTTGCGCCGTCCGTCATGAGACGTTACGCTGCCTAGGTAGCAGAATTTCTTATCTTCATCTACCTCATTATCACCAATTACGATATTAAGTTCTCGCAGTTTTCATTTCTGCTGCATATAACTACTTCCATCTTTCTTCGATTTACTCTCAATCCATACTCTGTACTTAATAGTCCCTTCACTCCATTCAACATTCTGAAATTCTTCTTCTTCTTCTTTGAGGATAACAATGTCATCAACGATCCTTTCGCCTTGTATTTCATCTTCTCTTGTACCTCCCTTTTATTTCCGTCATCCCTCCTTCGGTGTTTAGATTGAATAATAGGGGCGAAACCCTACATCAATGTCTACACTCTGTTTAATCTGAGCACTTTGTTCTTGGTCTTCCAGTCCTATTGTTTCCTCGTGGTTCTTGTACATATTATAAATTTGAGTCACTAACTATTGCCACCTAGAATAAGTCCGAATGTATGATACGAGCTGAAGAGTTTGTGGGATAAATTTGCATAGAACAACGGGGGCCATAATAGGACGTCGGTTTTTTCTTGCTAGGTGGGGTCGCTTCAGAGTTTCAAAAAAATGGCTCTGAGCACTATGGGACTTAACTTCTGAGGTCATCAGTCCCCTAGAACTTAGAACTACTTAAACCTGACTAACCTAAGGACATCACACACATCCATGCTCGAGGCAGGATTCGAACCTGAGACCGTAGCGGTCGCGCGGTCCCAGACTGTAGCGCCTAGAACCGCGCGGCCACCCCGGCCGACGATCTCTTCAGAGATATGAAGGTCAACTTTGCTTTTTTAAATGAGATGCTATAGATTGGTACTTGCTTTTTGATAGCGGCTATTGAGACGAATCCAACGATGTGTAATAGTAAAGTCTTTGAACGTCAATGAAGGTCATAAAGGTGGCCTGAATGACCCTTACGGAAGGTGTTCGGAGTGATGACCATTGGTATCAGTGCAGTCCTGCAATCTTCTAATTATGGATTGAGCGGCATTCCACATCACATCGGCCCTTATCGAAGCACACGCTCTGACACTTCTCTCTCGTATATCGTGCAGATAGTAAATATTCGCCGAATACGTCGACTCCATCTGACGTGCCTTTGACATGTAAACACCATTCGACGGTTTCGCAGTACAACGCTAATGGGAACGGTAAGACTAGGATCGTCGAATCAAGCGATTGTGAATGATGTATTTCTTCGAAGAAAAAGTCCACTCACGCCACACGTCATACATGTGTATGATAAATGAGAACAACTGGATCTTTAACCAATCAGAAACATATCCGGCAAAGGAAAGTTACTAACGAGGTAACGGAAATTGGTACTCTTGCCACCGTGGTTCGAGATCCTTGTTTTAGTCGAGATCCTTGTGTTAGTTCACGTCAAATCGCAAGGGAATCTGGCATGAGTCAGAGTAGTGTTGTTCGTGTTCTGCATCGCCGTAGATATCATCTTTACCATAAGTCTCACCAAGAATTAACTGGTACATATTGTATGCGTCGCATTGAATTCTGCCGATGGGCGCAACTTCAGATTCAGAGGGATGACACATTTATTAATCTGATTTTATTTACTGACGAGGCTACATTCACGAACCATGAAAATTTTAATTTGCATAACATGCATTATTGGGCAACTGAAAATCCATGTTGACTGCGACAAGTTGCATACCCAAAGCCGTGGTCGGTGAATGTAGTGTGTGGCAATCTGGAGGACAGAATTATAGGCCCCTATTTCATCAAAGGAATTGTGAATGGAAGGAAATACACCACATTCCTGCAAGAAACATTAGGTCTGTTATTGGAAGAAGTACCTTTAGGAACAAGGAACAGAATCTGGTATCATCACGGTGGGTGTCCGGCACATTTTTCGCTAGAAATGAGTTGCAGAGACAATTCCCAAATCGCTGGATTGGACGAGGAAGAGAAGTGTCGTGCCCGGCTCATTCGCTATGCTTGACGCCTCTGGAATTTTTCTTGTGGGGATTCGTAAAAGACATTGTTTATAAACACATTCCAACTACACCTGAAGATATGCGATAGAGAATTGTCAGAGCGTGTGCTTCGATAAGTGCCGATGTGATAAGCAATACCACTCAATTCATGATAAGAAGATTGCAGCACTGCATTGCTACCAATAGTCATCACTCCGAACTCCTGCTGTAAATGGACGTTCATGCCACCTTTGTGACCTTCGTTGACCTTCAAAGACCTTACTGTTACTCATCATTGGTTTCGTCTCGATAGCAGCAATTAGAAAATAAGTAGCAAACTATAGCATCCCATTAACAAAATCAAAGTTGACCTTCATATCTCTGATGCGACCCCTCCTAATAGCAAAAAACCAACATCTTCTTATGGCCCCTGTTGCCTCATGCAACTTTTGCCGCACAAACGTTTGAGCTCCTATCATACATTCAATAGTTAGACTCATCCTGTATGTTACCTGTGTTTGCCTATAGTTTACTCCTTTTTTTCAGAATTTCGAGCATTTTGCATCGTTTACATTGTTGAAAGCTTTTTCTAGGTCACCCAATCCTATGAGCGTGTCCTGACTTTTCTTCATTCTTGCTTCCATTATCAACCGCAACGACAGAACTGCTTCTCTTGTGCATTTACCTTTCCTAAATCCAAACTGAGCATCATCTAATGGATCCTTAACTTTGTTCAAATGGTTCAAATGGCTCTGAGCACTATGGGACTTAACTACAGTGGTCATCAGTCCCCTAGAACTTAGAACTACTTAAACCTAACTAACCTAAGGACATCACACACATCCATGCAAGAGGCAGGATTCGAACCTGCGACCGTAGCAGTCGCGCGGTTCCGGACTGCGCGCCTAGAACCGCTAGACCACCGCGGCCGGCCTTAACTTTGTTTTCCATTCTTCTGTAAATTATTCTTGTCTAGCATTACCCCATTTTTAAGTTTGAGAACGTTTTCTAAATGTGTTTGAATCGATTAAATGGGGCAGGACGTGGGTATCAGACTGATACCTAGAGGATGTGGGAAACCACCTAAAAGCCTCATAAACTCTGGCCGGCAAACCGGTCGCTGTCGTTCATCTGCGGGGCGTATCCAATGCGTGACAGGGTTGCCTCCCCGAATCCTAAAAGCGGCTTGCTCATGCGTGCGGCTATCCATGCGAACGACTACGATGAATGAAATTAGAAAAACAAATTTGGATACACCACTTTATCAATGGACCACACTATTTTGTTTTGGCTCGTTGTGGCGGCGCGGCACGACCAGTTTCAGAATGTAACGACAAACAAAGAAAACTGATTACGAGACTTTATTATTTCGAGGTGATACCGGGTGATCAAAAAGTCAGTATAAATTTGAAAAATGAATAAATCACGGAATAATGTAGATAGAGAGGTACAAATTGACAGACATGCTTGGAATGACAAGGGGTTTTATTAGAAGCAAAAAAATACAAAAGTTCAAAAAATGTCCGACAGATGGCGCTTCATCTGATCAGAATAGCAATAATTAGCATAACAAAGTAAGACAAAGCAAAGATGATGTTCTTTACAGGAAATACTCAATATGTCCACCATCATTCCTCAACAACAGCTGTAGTCGAGGAGTAATGTTGTGAACAGCACTGTAAAGCATGTCCGGAGTTATGGTGAGGCATTGGCGTCGGATGTTGTCTTTCAGCATTCCTAGAGATGTCGGTCGATCACGATACCCTTGCGACGTCAGGTAACCGCAAAGCCAATAATTGCACGGACTGAGGTCTGGGAACCTGGGAGGCCAAGCATGACGAAAGAAGCGGGTGAGCGCACGAGCATCACCAAACGACGCGCGCAAGAGATCTTTCACGCGTCTAGCAAAATGGGGTGGAGCGCCATCCTGCATAAACATCGTACGTTCCAGCAGGTGTTTATCAGCCAGGTTAGGGATGATGCGATACTGTAACATATCGGCGTACCTCTCACGCGTCACGTTAGCGTTTTTGCTGTCCAGCGTCATCTGTCGGACATTTTGTGAACTTTGATTTTTGTTTGGTTCTAATAAAACCCCATGTCATTCCAAGCATGTGTGTCAATTTTTACCCCTCTATCTGCATTATTCCGTGGTTTATTAAGTTTTCAAATTTATACTGACTTTTTGATCACTCGGAACTTACAATTTTGACAACTCCTCGTCTGTGATCATGAAATAAAACGTTGATGGTATCATAACACATTTCCCTCCACTGAGGGAGGCCTGGCTGTCTAAAGCTCTCCAGAGATAAGCTTTGATTGGCTTTGCGCTTTTAGCTGAGAGCCTTTTTTCCGGAGCGTAGGCTTCCGCATGTTGCGGTAATGGCTGCGGCGGCGCAATTAGCCAGCCGGTGGCCGAGCGGGCGCAACTCTGCCCTCACAGTAGCATTCCGGGGCTGCGCGCCATTCCAGGGGAGCCGCGACACGTGGCACGGGCTGGCTGGCACTACGTGGCGCCGAGTAGGCCTACTGGGACCGCAGGCTGGCCTGCAATAGCTGCGCACACACTGCCGGCGAGGTTCGCAGGCGTTGTTTGCTGGGGCACACTGTTGTGGCCCAGAGTATAGACTAGAGGTCGCCTAAACGGTTACTTATCGTGCAACTGTTTTGTTTTATTCCTGTTTGTTGTTTATTGTACTGTATGTAAACAGGTTCTCTGTTAAAAATTTCAGTGTAAATCTCATTCTGGAAACATCCCATGTCTCCCCAACATCCTTTCTTTCAGGAGTGCTAGTTCTGCAAGGTTCGCAGGAGAGCTTCTGTAAAGTTTGGAAGGCAGGAGACGAGATACTCGCAGAAGTAAAGCTGTGAGGACGGGGCCTGAGACGTGCTTGGGTAGCTCAGTTGGTAGAGCACTTGCCCGCGAAAGGCAAAGGTCCCGAGTTCGAGTCTCGGTCCGGCACACAGTTTTAATCTGCCAGGAAGTTTCATATCAGCGCACATTCCACTGCAGAGTGAAAATCTCATTCTGGAAACATCCCCCAGGCTGTGGCTAAGCCATGTCTCCGGAATATCCTTTCTTTCAGGAGTGCTATTCCTGCATGGTTCGCCGGAGAGCTTCTGTAAAGTTTGGAAGGTAGGAGACGAGGTACTGGCGGAAGTGAAGCTGAGAGGGCGGGGCATGAGTCGTGCTTGGGTAGGTCAGTTGTTAGAGCACTTGCCCGGGAAAGGCAAAGGTCCACAGTTCGAGTCTCTGCCGGCATGGTAGCACAGCGTGTTCGGTCATAGGGTTACCTGCCCTCTGAAATAAAAAAACTGAGTTAATCGATCAACAACGAAGTAAATGGATGTCTTACGACGTCCGCCCCGAGCAAATGCAATGAAGAAGAGCGAACAAAAGAAGCCGGCACGGTAGCTCAGCGTGTTCGGTAAGAGGGTTAGCTGCCCTCTGTAATACAAAAACTGAGTTAATGGATCAACGACGATCTGAAACGTGTGTCTTGCGACGTCCGCCCCGAGAAGATGAAACGAACGAAAACGAACAAAATGAGATTTCAGCTGGCGCGGTAGCTCAGCGTGTTCAGTCAGAGAGCTGGTTGGCCTCTGTAATAAAAAAACTGAGTGAAAGGATCAACAAACCAACTTGCGCGGATATCATGTGACGTCCGCAACAACCAAACACAAGAATCAACAACGAACTAAATGAAAAAAAAGAAAAAAAAGAAAAAAAAGTTGGTAGAGCACTTGCCCGCAAAAGGCAAAGGTCCCGAGTTCGACCCTCGGTCCGGCACACAGTTTTAATCTGCCAGGAAGTTTCATATCAGCGCACACTACGTTGCAGAGTGAAAATCTCATTATGTCCAGTTTCTCTATTCTTCAACATGCGTGTCTGTGTTGTAGTGTGAACAACGCAAGTGCTGTGTTTACGTGAACGATATCTGGTGAAATGAGTCGCCAAAATCAACTGAAACTGCATAACTGTATTGCAGTTAACTTTTACGAAAAATAATTGGAAAACATATGCCTGTATACCAAAGAACTGTGAAACTCTTCATCTTGCATTGCAGTGAGCAGTGCAACAACGCGTGACGTGACGGTATCTCACCTGCAGTTCCAACACCCAAAACTAACAGAGTAAAAATTCCACATGAGATTACAAACTGAGCTTCGAAATACACTCTTGGAAATGGAAAAAAGAACACATTGACACCAGTGTGTCAGACCCACCATACTTGCTCCGGACACTGCGAGAGGGCTGTACAAGCAATGATCACACGCACGGCACAGCGGACACACCAGGAACCGCGGTGTTGGCCGTCGAATGGCGCTAGCTGCGCAGCATTTGTGCACCGCCGCCGTCAGTGTCAGCCAGTTTGCCGTGGCATACGGAGCTCCATCGCAGTCTTTAACACGGGTAGCATGCCGCGACAGCGTGGACGTGAACCGTATGTGCAGTTGACGGACTTTGAGCGAGTGCGTATAGTGGGCATGCGGGAGGCCGGGTGGACGTACCGCCGAATTGCTCAACACGTGGGGCGTGAGGTCTCCACAGTACATCGATGTTGTCGCCAGTGGTCGGCGGAAGGTGCACGTGCCCGTCGACCTGGGACCGGACCGCAGCGACGCACGGATGCACGCCAAGACCGTAGGATCCTACGCAGTGCCGTAGGGGACCGCACCGCCACTTCCCAGCAAATTAGGGACACTGTTGCTCCTGGGGTATCGGCGAGTACCATCCGCAACCGTCTCTATGAAGCTGGGCTACGGTCCCGCACACCGTTAGGCCGTCTTCCGCTCACGCCCCAACATCGTGCAGCCCGCCTCCAGTGGTGTCGCGACAGGCGTGAATGGAGGGACGAATGGAGACGTGTCGTCTTCAGCGATGAGAGTCGCTTCTGCCTTGGTGCCAATGATGGTCGTATGCGTGTTTGGCGCCGTGCAGGTGAGCGCCACAATCAGGACTGCATACGACACAGGGCCAACACCCGGCATCATGGTGTGGGGAGCGATCTCCTACACTGGCCGTACACCACTGGTGATCGTCGAGGGGACACTGAATAGTGCACGGTACATCCAAACCGTCATCGAACCCATCGTTCTACCATTCCTAGACCGGCAAGGGAACTTGCTGTTCCAACAGGACAATGCACGTCCGCATGTATCCCGTGCCACCCAACGTGCTCTAGAAGGTGTAAGTCAACTACCCTGGCCAGCAAGATCTCCGGATCTGTCCCCCATTGAGCATGTTTGGGACTGGATGAAGCGTCGTCTCACGCGGTCTGCACGTCCAGCACGAACGCTGGTCCAACTGAGGCGCCAGGTGGAAATGGCATGGCAAGCCGTTCCACAGGACTACATCCAGCATCTCTACGATCGTCTCCATGGGAGAATAGCAGCCTGCATTGCTGCGAAAGGTGGATATACACTGTACTAGTGCCGACATTGTGCATGCTCTGTTGCCTGTGTCTATGTGCCTGTGGTTCTGTCAGTGTGATCATGTGATGTATCTGACCCCAGGAATGTGTCAATAAAGTTTCCCCTTCCTGGGACAATGAATTCACGGTGTTCTTATTTCAATTTCCAGGAGTGTAATAAATGACTAAAATGCCTCTGTTAAAATGCCCTATAAATTCACGTACGGAAACTCACTTAATAAAATTCCAAACATTAAACATTATTTTATTGTGCCCTAACTATAACGTTAAATTGTCTGTAACAAATTTTCATCATTTACCTTGTGGCAACTTAGCCTCGGTACTGCTCTAAAGTGGTATTGAAATACAGCGCAGCAGCAATCCAGCCACATAAAAACCTTGCCAAGTACAATGCAAGGGAAAACAGCCCTTCTAAGCACATTGCGCTTTACTTTGAGTGATTGTGTTCTGCTCAGTGCAAAGCAGCGACACACAATTACAAAACAAATTTTCGTGACAAAACGGTGGAAGTAATTGAACTTACTGAATGATGTAGTTGAGATTGTATTATGAAACTGTGATTCCTTAGCAATATTACAACAGTCTTTAAGGAATTCAGTTCTTGTTAAACATATTTAACTTTGCCATTAATTTGGTTAAAACAATGGTAAATATGTGGTGAATTCATAGATCTGACTGTAACTTAAGTCAGCAGTTAATTTTGCGTAAACTTGTCTCGACAGTCGAACTGACTGACCAGAACTAACAAAGACAAAATTCTGACAAACCTGATTTCCACAAACTCATCATAAATTACACGCGAGCAACAGAGTTAACTGAATATCTTCACACGCCTGAAATCAATCTTTCCAAGATTATATTTCCGAAAACAATATCCTCTACCTTTGCATCTTCGCGTTCTGCTAGTTATTTCTAAGCCGATCGGCAGGTTCACCAACAACTAACTCTCTCTTACTTCTCAGTGAATGCTACACTGGCAACGATGATACCTCTCATAAACCAAAGATCACATTCCTTGTATTCAGAACCTCTGTGGCGTAAGCTGTCGGCTGTTGACTTCTATTTGAAAGTATCCTGTGCACAGTTATGAAGTATGACAGATCGAATAAAAAAGAGAGCTCACATCACTCCCATTGATACCAAAAATAAGCTAGAAACCTACCAGTCGGTAGCAGTTATTGAAATATTATTATCTTTGAATAACAGTTTTTTTAGCAGGTTCTGATATCCATCATACAGAAAAGTCAAAACTTTCCTTGTAGTTAGAGGTGAAGCCATCAACGTTACAAGTGCAGAATAATTTCAGTTGTAAAATGTAAAGCAGAGGGTGGATGGAGAGAGTGCACGTAAGATCTCTACGTGGGCAAGGAACTGTCTCCTGATGTATTAGCAAAAGAAATTGGAACGGTTGGGGAAATGGGAGGATTCAGTATTATAGTCAGAGCCTGACACAGCTTTGGAAGATTTGCGATCAAACAACGCTGAATGTGTAGATAACGATCCTTCTAAATTAAAATTATTGGGTAATTATATACGTAAACGATCTGACGAACAGTGTGAGCAAGAAGCTACTACAGTTTGCTGATGACAAAGCAGAGTACTATTGAGTGTCCTTGTTGAGTGACTGTAGCAGGATACAGTATGTCTTGGACAAAATTTCTAGTTAGCGACATTAATGGCAGACAAGTAAGTTAAAACAGATGGGTAGAAAATAAATCTCCAAAACCGTCATATTTTTTGTGGAATGATTTGTCTAAAACAAAACATAGAAGCATCTGACTGGAATCTGAATGATGATCAAAGTCATGTACAGCACGAAACGCAGGCAAAATGTTTCTCTTTCTAATTTCTTACTTATAGACAAATCATTTCAGCTTTTTTTCCGAGTTTTTGTTTGTTTTTCTAGTTTTGTTCAGAAAGCATGAAATATTATATATTTAAATAGAGTTCCAGTATTGTTGCGATTATGTGGATCTAAAGAAAGCAGAAAAGTTTCCATTTACGCCGTAATTTGTTATTTCTATTATTTTTTCAACATGAAACAAAGAATTATACAATTATTTTATACATTTTGGTTGGAGAACACCGCAGCTGTTTTCGTAAATTACGCTGTAGGAAATGCTGAAAACAGCCGCAAGTTGTCCACAATTTCAATACCAATCTAACATTTTACGTACAAAATAGCTAGACCTTGAAAGAGATGAACTTACTGACACTTTATTTAGATAGGTAGCAGCAGATGTTTCCGCAACATTTCAGTTTTCTCTCAAACCTATAATTTATTCTTAATTACCCTGATTACTTTCAAGCAATAATTCCATTTTTTTCCAAGACTAGATATTCTGTATGTCCATTTCCCTCTTCGTTTGGCTGTGGAAAAGTGGACAAATATCCATAGTAGCATTTCTGGGGGATCTTTTTTTCGCTCAACTCCGAATGTTGAACAACTGCAATCGTGTAATTTTCGAATACAGTATTTGTGTAGTGCTGCTTCACGCATTCACATCGATTAAATATGCAGGCGTACCGTCACAATGCAGTGTAAAATGGGGAAAGTGGTGAAGTTACGCGTACAGGCCCTAGACAGGCTGAATGATCCTAACCGACCGTCACGCCATTCTCCGCCAATGGCGTCATTGGATGCGGTATGGAGGGGCGTGGGGTCGGCACACCGCTCCAGCGGTTGTTGGGTTTCTTGACGTTGGAACCGGTAGTACTACGTCAAGCACCTCCTCAGATGGCATCACGAGACTGACTGCCCTCTGTATCTTCCCTACCAAGGAAAAATATCTGGCAGTACCCTGAATCGAATCCGGGTTCACTACATGGCAGTCAGCCTCACTGATCACTCGGTTACGGAGGCGGGAGGTATTTAGTAGCACGTAAAGTAGTTGAAGGGTGGGCTTGCTGTCACCTTGGGTATTTCGGAGAATTTTGTGAAAATGTAACCTATTTCTGAAGGACACGGCGTACAGAACATCTGTGCGACAGTTCTTGAATACTTTTTAAGTATTTGGTATCCCCACCAGGCCTTAGTAAAGGAAGACATCGAAATAATTCATAGACGCGTTGCTAGATTTGTTACTGGTAGCTTTGATCAACTTGTATTTTACTAAGGTACTTCGTGAACTCAAATGGGGAGAGAAGAGAACGTTCTTTACGCGGAACGCAGTTCTGCGTTTAGAGAATCGGCGGCGGCCGAAGTGGCCGTGCGGTTCTAGGCGCTACAGTCTGGAGCCGAGTAACCGCTACGGTCGCAGGTTCGAATCTTGCCTCGGGCATGGATGTGTGTGATGTCCTTAGGTTAGTTAGGTTTAATTAGTTCTAAGTTCTAGGCGACTGATGACCTCAGAAGTTAAGTCGCATAGTGCTCAGAGCCATTTAGAGAATCGGCATTTGCGACTGCTGTCAAACGAGTCTGCTGCCAGCAACATATATCTCACGTAAGGACACTGAAACAAGATAAGACAGATCACGGTCCGCTGTTTCTTCCCTCGTTCCATTTGCAAGTGGAACGGCAAAGGGAAAGAAAGGTTGTCATTGTTACAAGGTACCCTCCACCATGCACCGTATGGTGGTTTGTGGAGTCTGTACGTAGGTCTAGAAGATGCAACTACATGTGTTGAATCTATGGTATCTTCGGAAGAAATTACACACACAATCCCAAAGACACGAAAAGCAGATAAATACGGGAATTATCACACAATCGGCTAACACCTAGTCCACATAACTAGCTGGCAGAAATAATAGCTTGTAGAAGTGCGACAGCGGTGTCTTAGCTCTATCTGTTGAGTGCATGTGTGTGTGTGTGTGTGTGTGTGTGTGTGTGTGTGTGTGTGTGTGTGCGCGTGCATGCATGCATGGGTGTGTGTCGTAAGGACGTGCTGATCAAAAGACGTATCATCACGGTTTCTATCCCTCAAATAGTAACAAGAGGAGCTTAAAGGACAGATCACCATCAGCAGTGTTGCATGCTCTCACTCCGTGAGACTGTGCAGCTGTTTACAGTTTATTGGAGGACTTAAGCGAAATGCCTGATGTTCAGGAACATAACGCCGAATATTGACGGTGATAATTATTTAGTTTTATTGGATGTATTATGCTCTTCACGGGCGGATTATGTACTGCTGCTATTCGTAAATACTTCAGCAACTGCCTTATATCGACACCTGTCCTTCAAAATCTGATTGATGATTCTACGAAGTAGCATTTAACCGTTATCCATTTCACTCACACACACGGAGTTTCAGTGTGGGCTGTTGTTATCTTATGGCAGCGAAACTTGGTAAGTATGTTAATGCCTTAATGCGGAACCGATTTTAGTTGGAAAACAAGTTGGTTCCAGTTGTGCGCAGAAGGTGGAAATCTGGCGCTGTGCCGCGCGGGATTAGCCGAGCGGTCTCAGACGCTGCAGTCACGGACTGTGCGGCTGGTCCCGGCGGAGGTTCGAGTCCTCCCTCGGGCACGGGTGTGTGTGTGTGTGTGTGTGTGTGTGTGTGTGTGTGTGTGTGTGTGTGTGTCTGTCTGTCCTTAGGATAATTTAGGTTAAGTAGTGTGTAAGCTTAGGGACTGATGACCTTAGCAGTTAAGTCCCATAAGATTTCACACACATTTCTGGGGCTGTATGCTGTTTTTATCGCAGTATGACATCGACTCTATCGTTTGACAAGCTATAACGTCAGTGAGCAGTATGTCTATCGAGAAGAAAGACCGAGCGTTGTTAGTGAAACCGTTTTATGTGGACGGCAGCAATTACAGTGCTGCATTGAGATAGTATCGCCGACTGAAAGAGCTGAGGAGGGCTCTGACGTCATTAAACGGTTTAAAAGTGTTGATTATAAAATTAGAAAACGCGGTTGAGCGTGGTATGGCACCTGGAACAGAGTGTCATTCTATCCCAGTATACATTATTGACGACGTTGCTGCTGATGTAACTGACCATGCAGCACGTGTACCGAGTAGTGTCACGTGAATTGTCCATCACATGGCCAACAGCACGGAAAGTTTTGCAGTGTCTTTTACTCTGGCATCGGTACAGCAATTGTAACTTCATGATCCTCAAGCAACGTTCTGAATTTGCTCTTAGGTCCTGCCACAGATCGAAGATGATGACATATGACCGGGCTGTAGTCTGTGGAGTGAGGTTCAAAATGGTTCAAATGGCTCTGAGCACTATCGGACTCAACTTCTGTGGTCATTAGTCCCCTAGAACTTAGAACTAGTTAAACCTAACTAATCTAAGGACATCACAAACATCCATGTCCGAGGCAGGATTCGAACCTGCGACCGTAGCGGTCTTGCGGTTCCAGACTGCAGCGCCTTTAACCGCACGGCCACTTCGGCCGGCTGTGGAGTGAGGAGACACGTTTTACACTACAGGATGCAGTGGATACACAGAGCTCCTAAACTTGGGGTACTGTTAAACCGCGTGTTGTGACTTTTCGGTATGGATTCATAAACACTTTATTCTCGGCTCGTTCTTCTTTCAAAAGAATACACTCAGAGGGCCTGTCAGGTGTACGGCGACGTCTGATCGCTATCCAGAGCTGCTTGCATAGCATGTGATTCTCGCACTGGAAGAGAACAACTGTGTGGAAACCACTGCTTGCATGCAAGATAGGTCAACGTCTCAACTCGCTTGCCCAATGAAAGATCTGCTCAGCGCAACCTTACACGAACGTGTTATCTCGAGGTTTTCCAAATGCGTGGCCAGGTGACTTTTGGTTCTGGAGATGTCTAAAAGAATGCTTTTTCATGGATACATTAGGTTTCTACCTGACTTGAAGACCAGTATACTGTACTGGATGACATTGCTCAGATTGCATCGAATCGCTGCGAGCAACAGTTGATCATGTCAAATCACGGATGCTCATATTGAAGAAACTGTGGAAGTGGCGGTTAATATTAAAATCAATATTACGTCTCTCTTACTTGATTGACCTTTCCTGTCTACTTCTCGTTCCTGATCCATTACATATGGAAACATTTCTATACGTCTTTCTTCTATACATAGCCCCAGATTGGCACCTAGTGACCAATATTGGCATTAATTTTCCTTTTCAGCGTAAAACGCCTCCGCATTAACGCATTAGCATACTTACCAGGTCCGCAGCTCGTGGTCGTGCGGTAGCGTTCTCGCTTCCCACGCCCGGGTCCCCGGGTTCGATTCCCGGCGGGGTCAGGGATTTTCTCTGCCTCGTGATGACTGGGTGTTGTGTGATGTCCTTAGGTTAGTTAGGTTTAAGTAGTTTTAAGTTCTAAGGGACTGATGACCATAGATGTTAAGTCCCATAGTGCTCAGAGCCATTTGAACCATACTTACCAAGTATCGCTGCCATACGTTGATTAAAGCCCACACTGGACTTCCGTCAGTGGCTGCTCTGTGTTTATATCCATGACATGAAATATTATGTGAAAAAATCTGCAAAACTATTAGATCAGACCTTGAAAGGATTTTAAAGTAGTACAGTTACTGACAACTCGCTTTCAGTGTTCAGAAAAGTGAAATCATGCACTTTTGAAACGGAGAAAAAGAGTCGCAGTTGTAATCATTCAGATGTCAGGATGTAACAAATTGTGGGGGTATGTAATGCAGTGATCTCGTTGGCTCAGTCGTAGTTGAGGTGGTGGCACACGTTTGTTCATTTGGAGGATTATGGGAAAATTCAATGTCCACAAAAGAGAGAGCTTGAGAATCACTATTGCATCCCATCTCACGTTATTACTCATGTCTGTGAAAACTAACAGGTGAAAGCTCGTTTGACTCATGGGAGAATGCTATGGAGATGTTTGTTGTAAAATCTCAATTGACACACACATGAGGACAGACGCCAATACCCGCGAATGCCTGCTTGGTTTCAAAAACCAATATTAAGACAACACACTGAGTTGACAAAAGTCATGGAATAGCGATATGCAAATATACGGGGGGCGGTAATATCGCACACACAAGGTATAAAAAGGCACTCCATTGGTGGAACTGTCTCTTGCACTCAGGTAATTAATGTGAAACGGTTTCCAACGTGAATATGACCGCACGACGAGAATTAACAGAATACTAAAGTGGAATTCAGCATTACGAGATCCACAGTCGCAAGAGATTGCCGAGAATACCGAATTTCAGACATTACCTCTCACTACTGACAACGATCGAGAGCAGTGACTTTAGCGTAGATTTGTCAGTGCTGACAGACAAGCAACACTATGTGTGAAATCAATGCACGACCTATCCGTTGGGACAGTGCGGCGAAATCTGGCGTTAATAGGCTGTGGCAGCAGACGACCAACTCTAGTACCTTTGCTGACAGCATGATATCGCCCGCAGGGTCTTTCATAGGCTGGTGAACATATCGGTCAGATCTTAGACAACTGGAAATCTATAACCTCGTCACATGATTCCCTGTTCCAGTTTTTAACAGCTGATGGTAGAGTTCGAATGTGGCACAGATTCCAGGAAGCTTCGGATCTATATTGTCAACATGTCACTGTGCATGTTGGTGATGGCTCCATAATGGTTTGGGATGCGTTTACATGGAATGGACTGGGTCCACTGCTCCAAATGTTCAGATCATTAACTGGAAATTGTTATATCCCCACACTTAGATACCATTTTCAGCAAAAAATTATGGAATTTTTATGGAAGGCAATGCACCATGCCACCGTGCTACAACTTTCGCGACTGGTTTGAAGAACATTCTTCACAATTCGAGCGAATGATTTGACCACCCAGATCGCCCGACATGAATCCGATCGAAAATTTATGATATGCCCTACTGGCCATTAAAACTGCTACACCACGAAGATTACGTGCTACAGACGTGAAGTTTAAGTGACAGGAAGAAAATGCTGTGATATGCAATTGATTAGCTTTTCAGAGCATTCACACGAGGTTGGCGCCGGTGGCGACACCTACAACGTGCTGACATGAGGAACGTTTCCAACCGATTTCTCGTACACAAACAGCAGTTGACCGGCGTTGCGTGGTGAAACGTTGTTGTGATGCCTCGTGTAAGTAGGAGAAATTGCATACCATCACGTTTCCGACTTTGATAAAGGTCGGATTGTAGATTGCTGCTCGCGTTGGTCGAGATCCAATGACTGTTAGCAGAATATGGAATCGGTGGGTTCACGAGGGTAATACGGAACGCCGTGCTGGATCCCAACGGCCTCGTATCACTAGAAGTCGAGATGACAGGCTTCTTATCCGAATGGCTGTAACGGATCGTGCAGCCACATCTCGATCCCTGAGTCAACAGATGGGGACGTTTGAAAGACAACAACCATCTGCACGAACAGTTCGACGACGTTTGCAGCAGCATGGACTGTCAGCTCGAGACCATGGCTGCGGTTACCCCTGACGCTGCATCACAGACAGGAGCGCCTGCGGTCGTGTACTCAACGACGAACATGGGTGCACGAATGGCAAAACGTCATTTTTCGGATGAATCAGGTTCTTTTTACAGCATCGTGATGGTCGCATCCGTGTTTGGCGACTTTGCGGTGAACGCACATTGGATGCGCGTATTCGTCATCGCCACACCGGCGTATCACCCGGCGTGGTGGTATGGGGTGCCATTGGTTACATGTCTCGGTCACCTCTTGTTCGCATTGACGGCACTTTGAACAGTGGACGTTACATTTCAGATGTTTTACGACCCATGGCTTTCGATCCCAGCGAAACCCTACATTTCAGCGGGCTAATGCACGACCGCATGTTGCGGGTCCTGTACGGGCCTTTCTAGATACAGAAAATGTTCGACTGCTGCCCTGGCCAGCACATTCTCCAGATCTCTCACCAATTGAAAACGTCTGGTCAATGGTGACTGAGCAACTGGCTGATCACAATACGCCAGTCACCACTCTTGATGAACTGTGGTACCGCGTTGAAGCTGTACCTGTACACGTCATCCAAGCTCTGTTTGACTCAATGTCCAGGCGTATCAAGGCCGTTATTACGGCCAGCGGTGGTTGTTCTGGGTACTGATTTCTCAGGATCTATGCACCCGCATTGCGTGAAAATGTAATCACATGGCAGTTCTAGTATAATATATTTGTCCAATGAATACCCGTTTATCATCTGCGTTTCTTCTTGGTGTAGCAATTTTAATGGCCAGTAGTGTATAATCGAGGGGTCAATTCGTGCACAAAATCCTGCACCGGCAACAATTTCGTCATTATGGACGGCTACAAAGGCAGCATGACTCAGTATTTCGGCAGGTGAGTTCTAGCGACTTGTTGAGTCCTTGTCACGTCCTGTTGCTGCGCTACGCTGGGCGAAAGGATGTCCGACACGACAATAGGATGTATCCTAAAACTCTCTTCACTTCATAGACATTCTTCAACACCTTAAGTATGTCCTATATGGATAGTGAAGATATAAACAGAGTAACTCCAGCACGCAAAAAAGGATTTCGTCAGTCATTCCTCCCGCACTTCATTAGCAATTGCAACGGATAAGAAACCCTAACGTCTGACACCAAGCTTGTAGGTAACGGACGTAGCAGACATAGATTCAGCGCTGCGCCTCTTAAATACATTTTCAGGCCACGTTTACATCTTCCACGGCAATTTCCGATACCAATAGGGCCGTTTTATTCTAACCTTATCGCCTTGTCAATGAATAAGGTGTCCACGTGAAAAATCCATGATTTGCAAATACAGTTTAAAAAGGTTTGTGACACAAATGATGGAAGTTTGCGACAATATATAAAATACGACCCAAAGTTCTGTACAAGACATTCTGTATAGGCCCTACACGTAACCCGTAAAACGTCTAGACGATGCTCTATCATCGCCCATTTGCGCACAAGCATGCGCGGTGTGATGTAAATGGGAGGAGTCACTCTGCTGGTCCATCACGACCTATCCATCACTGTGAAAGTTTTCTGAACAGGAAGCCATAACCCAGTGCGATAGTGTGCCGTCCTACTGGAAAACCACATTTGGCTGCAATGGAAAGAGGTTCAGGACCACAAGTTGCTCAAGCACGTCAGTTAAATGGATCCCGTTACTGTTTGCTCGGTGAAGAAAAATGGCCATCTATGCTGTCTTTCATCAGTGCACACCACATTTTAGTGCCTCTGAAATATTTCCGAGGACAGTACGGGTTTTCCCGTCCTTAACCTTCCCAAATCTGTGGAAAGTTGCTTCGTTGGAAGAAAGTATACTTTTTAGATAGTGGAAGTTTTGCCCCATCAACATCTCAACAGTACAACGTGGCGAAGCTGGGAGGTATTTCGCTTCAGTGCTTGCACAATTTGAAGTTTGTAAGTACGCAAACGAAGTCGTTTATGTAGCACCTCGGGGACTTTCGAGCTAGGGATGTCTAGCTCTCGTGATTCTCGGCGAACTGACTTTGTTGGGCTTCTTTGGAAAGTATCTCGTCTTCCATTTGAACACAAGTGTATTTTCTACCAGAACCTGTTTACCAGATCACACTCCCAGTTGCTAAGTATTAGTCGTCTTAAAGTCTGAAGGCTCCCTTTAAAATACAATTCGGAAATTGTATGAGATAGCAATGGATGATTTCATTCCCGCATACCAGACAACGCATTGGGCTCTCTCTTCAGTTGTAGTCATCTCTCGCAATTAATAAGCACCTGCAATGTAGCAAATCGTTCAGAAAAAAACTCTGCACAAAACTTTCAGTTGTTTTATGTGATGCTCCAAACCGCAAGTTTGTCTTTTAGCTTTTTGCATTTCAAACTGTTTGCTTCTGTCTCGGGTTCTTCGGCCGACGTTCATCTAATGATTTTTCTGACGTTTCGCCAGCACGAGTGGCTGGCATTGTCAAAGCTTCACCCTCCATTGCCGGTGGTGAACTGGAGCCGAGCTCGCGGCTGCAGACTAAATGTACCTGGCGCGCCAACGTCCGAGGGCTTCTCCGCGGTCATTAACAATTTTGTTTTTACATTTCATTAGGAAATCAGTTGTTTCTTGTGGACATCATGTGCTTCCGATCTCTTCCTTTTCTTTGTTCCGCCATCCTTCGTAATCTCACTCCTAAAGAGATAATTCTGTCATTTGCTCCATCACTGTGGCGTTCTTAATTTTTAGGCGTCTTTACCCTTCTGCCTTCTACCCTTCAGCTTTATTTACCCTTAAGTCGTTCTTGATAGTAAGTTTGTTATCCATTTCTTTCAGTGGCTTTGCTTGATATTCTTTATATCTGGCAAGAGCTACGTCATCTGTATACTTTAGCACGGTTTTAAAGTGAACATACCTTTCGAAACATCGACGTCACCTCAAATTTTTATGAAATGTCGGGTAATTAAAACTTCCACAGAGCCCTAATTTGACATAGAGGTCTCATAAGAAAAAGCACCTTTAAAAGGAGGAAGTTGTTTAGAAGAACATTGACATTGGCACATCATATAAAACCATATGGTGTAATCGACTGCCGGCCGCGGTGGTCTCGCGGTTCTAGGCGCGCAGTCCGGAACCGGGCGACTGCTACGGTCGCAGGTTCGAATCCTGCCTCGGGCATGGATGTGTGTGATGTCCTTAGGTTAGTTGGGTTTAAGTAGTTCTAAGTTCTAGGGGACTGATAACCACAGCAGTTGAGTCCCATAGTGCTCAGAGCCATATGAACCATATATGTAATCGACGAATAACAGAACAAGCAACTTAAAGAAGATAAATTCCTTCGAGGGGAGGGGGGGGGGGGAAGTGAGGGGGGGGGGGGGGAGGCCACAGCTACATCGATAGCGTCACCTCAGAAGGTGGAGAAGGGTTGGACGGGAGAGTGCTGTAGAAATATTTGAGATATTAGGCAGTTTTAAACAATACTAAGGGCATAAGATGACTGTAGATTAACAACATTACTGAATATGTTTTATTTTTACAAAACGCTGATCGGAGATACTTAAAGACAATCCATTGTAAGGGTGTATGATTAAGTTAGAGCCAAAAATAACTAACTGAAATAAGCTTTAACTCAAATGAAAGAATTTTAGATCTATTATTTCGTTTAATCACTCACATACGAAATAACAAGAAAAGACTGATGTATTCAAGCTGAGCTCACCATCATTATAAAGGTAACAAGGAGTGGACTTAATGCAAGTGTAGCTCTACAAGTCTTCCAAAATACTCAGGAATTTCAGTTATAAGAAATTAAAAGTTTGTGTGCAGCAGATTCTGCATAATAGTCAGATGACGTTTCATGAGCAAAAGAGGTAAAAAATACGTTGCTCAAATAACGAATAAAAAATTGACACTAAAATGTTCATAGAGAGATTTAATGTAACTTACCGTTATACCCAGCTTCCCATGCCAAGACAAGCTAAACTCTGCTTCACGTGCCAGAATGTTAACAAGCAGAACCACTATACACAGTTTACCACGAAAGAGCAAGTTAAATTGTTATTGGGCAGCCTTCAATTTTTATTCTCCTTCCAAAATTTTATTCCACTACCTGTTATACAATGGTTCGCTACCATATAAGTTGAACAACAGTGGTGAATCTGCACTTAATCAACAATTTTCTAAGGGTTGTGCTAGTCCTAACTTAAATGTCCAAATGTTCCATCTTCTAACTACTGAATGTTAAAATATTATTAAAAGAAATTGTTCGGTGAGTGGTTCTATTAGCAAAATATTTCAGTACATATCGTACGAAAAATAATAAACAATATACATGGCTTACAAGTTCAATAACGATGTCCAGGATCCTTAACTCAATTAAATAACGTCACTCATAATTCACAAAACTTTCCATTTATTCACCCTAGATGTACCAGATGAGTTCAGGACTTTCTAGAATTGCCAATTCCAGTTTTCATAAAACAACAAGTCCAATCTTTATCCTTATAATGCCGTATTAAATACAGGAAGTATTATCAGCAAAAACAACAAGTCCAATCTTTATCCCTACAATGCCGTATTAACTACAGGAAGTATTATCAGCAAAAATATGCAATAAACTGTGCCAGATAACACAATACTGAGTTAAACTGAGCCACACGGTCGCAGTTGCATTCACGTGTTCAACGTCATGAAAATCAATTTGCCCTCTTCTTTGTTACAACTTGGACACAAAAAGATTTTTACAGTTGATTTAATTTGACAAAGCATTTCCTATTAAAATGACTTGCTACTTTTAACCAATGGAAGTAACATGAAAAAAATTGATTAATTCAGATTTTTTTCCGGCGAATTACAATATCTTAAAGTCTAATTTCTCGCTTCTTTCCAGTTGACAATTTTTTTACTGTAACGTTAACCACAGAATTTAGAGTACTACTTAGGAAGGTCATTCTTCAAATAAATAAGACAATTAGAAAAATAATTGCATGTTACGTGACGTCAATTACACTTCGTCACGCATGCTTCTTATTGATTTATGCTGTTAATTTCTCCATACATTGAGTAATGACTATAAATCAAAGACAAGTAAATGTCGCGTTATATATATCGTGTTCTCTATTAGTAGTCTTTTTTTTTCTCATCAGTCTTCCGCCTGATTTGATATGGCCCGCCGCGAATTTCTTTCCTGTGCTAACCTCTTCATCTCAGAGTAGAGCTTGCAACCTACGTCCTCAATTATTTGATGGACGTATTCCAATCTCTGTCTCCTTTATAGTTTTCACCCTCTACAGCTCCCTCTAGTACCATGGAAGTCGTTCCCTCATGTCTTAACAGAGGTCCTATCATCCTGTACCTTCTCCTTATCAGTGTTTTCCACATATTCCTTTACTCTCCTATTCTACGCGGAATCTCCTCATTCCTTACCTTATCAGTCCACCTAATTTTCAACATTCGTCTGTAGCACGACATATCAAGTGCTTCGATTCTCTTCTGTTCCGGTTTTCCCACAGTCCACGTTTCACTACCTTACAATGCTGTACTCCAGACGTATATTCTCAGGAATTTCTTCCTCAAATTAAGGCCGATATTTAATATTAGTAGACTTCTCTTGGCCAGGAATTCCCTTTTTTCCAGTGCTAGGCTGCTTTTGATGTCCTCCTTGCTCCGTCCGTCGTTGGTTATTTTGCTACCTAGGTAACAGAATTCCTTAACTTCAGCAACTTTGTGATCCTCAACCCTGACGTTAAGTTCCTTGCTGTTCTCATTTCTGCTGTTCTCATTTCGTCTGTCTTCGATTTACTCTCAATCTATACTCTGTACTCATTAGACTGTTCATTCCGTTCATCAGATAATGTAATTATTTTTCACTTTCACTCAGGATGGCAATGTCATCAGCGAATCGTATCATTGGTATCCTTTCACCTTGAATTTTAATTCCACTCCTGAACCTTTTATTTCCATCATTTCTTTCGCCATATACAGATTGAGCAGTAGGGGTGAAAGGCTACATCCTTGTCTTACACCCTTCTTAATACGAGCACTTCGTTCTTGGTTGTCCACTCTTATTATTCCTTGTTGGCTGTTTTACATTTTGTATATGACCCGTCTCTCCCTATAGTTTACCCCTACTTTTCTCAGAATTTCGAAGTTCTTGCACCATTTTACATTGTCGATTGCTTTTTTCAGGTAGACAAATCCTACAAACGTGTCTTGATTTTTCTTTAGTCTTGCTTCCATTATTAACAGTAACTCGTGCCTTTACCTTTCCTAAAGCCAAACTGATCTTCATCTTGCGTATCCTCAATTTTCTTTTCCATTCTTCTGTATATTGTTCTTGTAAGCAATTGGATGCATGAGCTGTTAAGCTGATTGCGCAGTAATTCTCGAACATCTCAGCTCTTACAGTCTTCGTAATAGTGTGGATGATGCTTTCTCGAAAGTCAGATGGCATATCGCCATACTCATACATTCGACACCAACCTGAACAGTCGTTTTGTAGCCACTTCCCCCAATGATTCGGATGGAATGTTATCTATCCCTTCCACCTAATTTGATATTAAGCCCTCCAACGCTCTGTTAAATTCTGATTCTAATTCAGCATCACCTAACTCTTCTAAAACGACTTCTGTTTCTTCTTCTATCGCATCAGACAAATTTTCCCCCTCAAAGAGGCTTTCAATGTAATCTTTCCACCTATCTGCTCTTTCCTCTGCATTTAACAGTGGAATTTCCGTTGCACTCTTAATGTTAGCACACCTGCTTTTTTTAATGTCACCGAAGGTTGTTATGACTTTACTGTATGCTGAGTCTGGCCTTCCGACAATCATTTCTTTTTCGATGTTTTCACATTTTTCCTGCATCCATTTCGTCTTAGTTTTCCTGCACTTCCTACTTATTTAATTCCTCAGCTACTTGTCTTTCTGTATTCCTGAGTTTCCTGGCACATTTTTGTACGTCCTCCTTTCATCGATCAATTGAAGTATTTCTTTTGTTATCTAAGGGTTCTTCCTACTTAGCTTCTTTGTACCTGCGTTTTCCTTCCCAACTTCTGTGATGGCTCTTTTTACAGATGTCCATTTCTCTTCAACTGTACTGTATCTATAGCCTTAGAGAACTTCAACCGAATCTCGTTATTCCTTAGTACTTCGGGATCCCACTTCTTTGAGTATTGATTATTCCTGACTAATGTCTTAAACTTCAGCCTACTCTTCATCACTACTATACTGTGATCTGAGTTTATATATGCTCCTGGATACTCCTTACAATCCAGTATCTGATTTTGGAATCTCTGTCTGACCATGATGTACTCTAACTTAAATCTTCCCGTATCAGACTGCCTTTTCAAGTATACCTCCTCCTCGTGTGATTCTTGAACAAAGTATTTACTATTACTAGCCGAACTTGTTACAGAACTCATTTAGTCATTCGACCCTCTCATTCTTTGTCCGAAGCCCACATTCTCCTGTAACATTTTTTTCTGCTCCTTTACCTACAACTGCATTTAAGTCTCCCATGACTATTAGATTTCCATGTCCCTTTACATACTGTATTAGCCTTTCAGTATTCTCGCCGGCCGCTGTGGCTAGCGGTTCTAGGCGCTTCAGTCCGGAACCGCGCTGTTGCTACGATCGCAGGTTCGAATCCTGTCTCGGGCATGGATGTGTGAGATGTCCTTAGGTTAGTTCGGTTTAAGTAGTTCGGTTTGAGTAGTTCTAAGTCTAGGAGACTGTTGACTTCAGGTGTTAAGTCCCATAGTGATTAGAGCCATTTGACACATTTTCAATATCCTCCTACTTTCTCTGTCTCTTTACCTTCAGCTTGCGACGTCGTCATGTATACCTGAATTATCGTTGTCGGTGATAGTTTGCTGTCGATTCTGATGAGAACAACTCTATCACCGAACTGTTCACAGTAACACACTTTCTGCCCTGCCTTACTATTCATAAAGAATCCTACTCCGGTTATACCATTTTCTGCTGCTGTTGATATTACCCTATACTCATCTGAGAAGAAATCCTTATCTTCTTTCCACTTCACTGACCCCTACTATATCTAGGTTGAGCCTTTGCATTTCCGTTTTCAGATTTTCTAGTTTCCCTACTACGTTCAAGCTTCTGACATTCCACGCCCCGAGTCGTAGATCATTGTCCTTCCGTTTATTATTCAATCTTTTTCTCACGGTAACCTCCCTCTCCGTAGTCCTATCGCGGAGATCCGAATGGGGAACTATTCCTAAATCTTTTGGCAATGGAGAGATCATCTTGACACCTTCTCAATTACAGGCCATATGTCTTTAACGCAGTGGTTTCCATTGTCTTCTGCATAATCATGCCATTGATCATTGCTGATTCTTCTGCCTTTAGGGGCAGCTTCCCATCCCTAGGACAAAGAGTGCCCTAAACTTCTGTCCGCTCCTTCGCCCTCTTTGACAAGGCCGTTGGCGGAATGGGGGGTGACTTCTTATACCGGAAGTCTTCGTCCGCCAATGCTGATTATTAATCGAAATTTAAGCAGTGGCGGTATTCGAACCCGGGACGGAAGACGTTTTGATTATGGATCAAAGGCGTTATTCATAGACCATGGGTATTAGTAGTGTGTATCGTATAATCAAATACTATATGATACTGACAATTCAAATATCTTGCACCATTTTTCATTTACGAAGGCCTTATCCAGGAGCACAAATCAGGTCAAGCCTCAGTAACTTTTCTTCCATCTACTTTTCTTTATTATTAAGCACACTGAAGGAACGGGGAGAGAGCTCGTCCACATTCTGAGAGAGCATCCAACTTCGTTACCATGTAAGATTTCACCGGGAGATCGCGGTTGGGTGTCATACGGAGCAACCAATTAACAGTTTGCGGATCAACAGCGAGGTGAATCTGCACAACCCGAAGAGTAACCAAGGGGTTTGTCCTTTGCTGTCGAAAGTCCAGTGTTTAACAAAGTCAACCCACGCAGCCTACGATCTCTGGTGCGCCTGTCTCACCCCTTGAGGTAGAGCAGTTTCCTGATTGACGTATTACAGACAGTGGCGTAATTAGCAAGGAAAAACAAGGCGTTTCACTTCAGAAATACATAATTATCTCCTTGATGCTGCAGCCCTATTATCCGGTTGCTGTGCACTGTGGGAATGATTGGCGCCCGTTCGTAGCGCGTATTGCCTGTAAGCAGGTACAGGGTGTTTCAAAAATGACCGGTATATTTGAAACAGCAATACAAACTAAACGAGCAGCGATAGAAATACACCGTTTGTTGCAATATGCTTGGGACAACAGTACATTTTCAGGCAGACAAACTTTCGAAATTACAGTAGTTACAATTGTCAACAACAGATGGCGTTGCGGTCTGGGAAACTCTATAGTACGATATTTTCCACATATCCACCATGCGTAGCAATAATATGGCGTAGTCTCTGAATGAAATTACCCGAAACCTTTGACAACGTGTCTGGCGGAATGGCTTCACATGCAGATGAGATGTACTGCTTCAGCTGTTCAATTGTTTCTGGATTCTGGCGGTACACCTGGTCTTTCAAGTGTCCCCACAGAAAGAAGTCACAGGGGTTCATGTCTGGCGAATATTGAGGCCAATCCACGCCGCCTCCTGTATGTTTCGGATAGCCCAAAGCAATCACACGATCATCGAAATATTCATTCAGGAAATTAAAGACGTCGGCCGTGCGATGTGGCCGGGCACCATCTTGCATAAACCACGAGGTGTTCGCAGTGTCGTCTAAGGCAGTTTGTACCGCCACAAATTCACGAAGAATGTCCAGATAGCGTGATGCAGTAATCGTTTCGGATCTGAAAAATGGGCCAATGATTCCTTTGGAAGAAATGGCAGCCCAGACCAGTACTTTTTGAGGATGCAGGGACGATGGGACTGCAACATGGGGCTTTTCGGTTCCCCATATGCGCCAGTTCTGTTTATTGACGAAGCCGTCCAGGTAAAAATAAGCTTCGTCAGTAAACCAAATGCTGCCCACATGCATATCGCCGTCATCAATCCTGTGCACTATATCGTTAGCGAATGTCTCTCGTGCAGCAATGGTAGCGGCGCTGAGGGGTTGCCGCGTTTGAATTTTGTATGGAGAGAGGTGTAAACTCTGGCGCATGAGACGATACGTGGACGTTGGCGCCATTTGGACCGCAGCTGCAACACGGCGAACGGAAACCCGAGGCCACTGTTGGATCACCTGCTGCACTAGCTGCGCGTTGCCCTCTGTGGTTGCCGTACGCGGTCGCCCTACCTTTCCAGGACGTTCATCCGTCACGTTCCCAGTCCGTTGAAATTTTTCAAACAGATCCTTTATTGTATCGCTTTTCGGTCCTTTGGTTACATTAAACCTCCGTTGAAAACTTCGTCTTGTTGCAGCAACACTGTGTTCTAGGCGGTGGAATTCCAACATCAGAACAATCCTCTGTTCTAAGGAATAAACCATGTTGTCCACAGCACACTTGCACGTTGTGAACAGCACACGCTTACAGCAGAAAGACAACGTACAGAATGGCCGCACCCACAGACTGCGTTGTCGTCTATATCTTTCACATCACTTGCAGCGCCATCTGTTGTTGAAAATTGTAACTACTGTAATTTCGAAAGTTTGTCCGCCTGAAAATGTACTGTTGTCCCAAGCATATTGCAACAAACGGTGTATTTCTATCGCTGCTCGTTTAGTTTTTATTGCCGTTTCAAATATACCGGTCATTTTTGAAACACCCTGTAAGTGCGGCCGCTAGTTCCATTCCAGTTTAATCTAAGAGAAATATCTCAGTTGTAACTGCCAAAACAGAACAAAAGAGTTTTAAAATTCGGAAATGTGTTTATCATAACAAACATCAAAGTAATTTATCTGCAAATGTATTTGTGTACAGTCAATGTGTGAAGATTAACAGAGACTACAGCACAGGTCGATAAGGAAACGATATGTGTAACAGACAAGTATGACCAGCGGAACCACACAAGCTAGGAGTGTAATATTATTTGGAAAAGTGTCAGCCGTGGTCTGAAAGGTGTCCTTTGTACTTGTGAGTGCATTATACTGGAGCTAAGTGAATTCGAAAGTGTGCAGATTGCTGGTGTTTTATGGTGCGTGCTTCTTTAACCTAGGAAGCCGAAGTGTTTGGCGTTTCAAGAGAAATAAGATCGAAGATTTAAACCGCACACAGGGGAGGCGGGGAAATATAATCCGCTAAGTCTCAACGTGGAGGAAAGTATGTGTTGACTGATCGTGATGGACGCTCACTGAAGGCAGTTGTGGCAGCTGCAACAGTCACTGCGTAGCTGAATGTTGCACTCGCGAACCCAATCAGGACCACAGAATTCGAAAGGAGCTCAATAATCTGGGAATCGGAGGAAGAGTTGTTATTCAAAAACAACTCATCAGTGATGCAAATACCTGTAACAGGGCCGGGCGCTGTAGCCGAGCGGTTCTAGGCGCTTCAGTCTGGAACTGCGCTGCTGCTACGGTTGCAGGTTCGAAACCTGCTTCGCGCATGGATGTGTGTGGTGTCCTTAAGTTAGTTAGGTTTAAGTAATTCTAAGTCTAGGGGACTGATGACCTCAGATGTTAAGTCCCACAGTGCTTAGAGACACCTGAACCATTTGAACCTCTAACAGGCAAACGTGGCGCTTGAGCAGTAAACCAGGGACTATTTAGCAATGGAGGAATGTCCTTTGGTTGGATCAGTCTTGGTTCACACTGTTTCCAACTTCTGACCGAGTTCACGTCTCAAGAGTGAAAAATGAGGGTGGCGTGATACTGATTTGGGTAGTAAAGTCGTGGTATTCCATGGAGCACGTAGTTACTCCTCAAGGCCGCATTAGTGCCAAGGATCATGCAACCATTTTGGCTCACCAGGTTCCCTAAAGGTTATGCAGTGTTCCAAGACGACAAGACTCCAGTTCACACAGCTCTCATCACCCTGGACTGTTTTAATGAGCAGAATAATGAACTCTCGCATCTTCCGTGGCCACCACAGTCAGCAGATCTCGGTATTGTTAAGCCTTAGTGGTCTACTTTGGAGAGAAGGATGCTTCATCGCTAACCACTTCCATTTTCGTTACCATAATTTGCCACTACTTTGCAGGAATACTGGTATGAGACCACCTGCAAAATCATACAGAAATTGTATTTATTCATTCCGATACGTCTGGAGCCTGTGTTGAATGCCAACAGGTTTTCTGCATAGTATTACGCATGATAATGTATTGTGCTTTTCGTTTTTCCATATTTTCGTGCAACCACTGTATAAAAAACACTATGCTTGGGGTACCCTTGTGCTCAGTTATACAGCAGTGTGGTCTATCACGGCATTAATATCCATAAAAGTATTGGTATTTGGGAACACAAAGTCCATAAATAGCTGCAAATAGTCTCCAAATAGCCAAACATAAATATTTCCAGTCAAGGATCTGTTCAGTTGGACCAAAGGTTCCAGTTCGTTCCATGTGAACACAGCTCACACCATTATGGAGCCAGCAGTATGTTGCACAGTGCACCCGCCAGGGTAGGTGAGAGCGCTAACGCGTTGCTTCCTGGACTGGGGTAGGCGCTCTGGCCCCGTATCGAATACGCCCGGTGGATTAACGACGACGGGCGGTATGCCGGCCAGCCTGGATGTGGTTTTTAGGCGGTTTTCCACATCCTACTACGTGAATACCGGGCTGGCCCCCACATCCCGTCTCAGTTACATGACTCGCAGACATTTGGAAGACATTCACACTATTTCACGATTTCCACTGGACGCACACAGCTGGGGTACACTAATTCCGTCCCGGTGTGTATGGGGTGGTGGCAGGAAGGGCATCCGGCCACCCCTTAAAATTAACCATGCCAAATCCGTACTTAACACTGCCGACCCTGCGCACAATTCAGGATAAAGGCAGTAGCAAAAGAAAGAAAGAATCTTGCACAGTGCCTTGTTGACAACTTGGGTCCATGACTTCTTAGGGTCTTCGCCACGCTCGTACCCTACCATCAGCAATTACCAACTGATATCGGGACTCATCTGACCATGCCACAATTTTTCAGTCGCCTAGGATCCAAACGATATGGGCACAAGTTCAGGAGAGGCGCTGCAGGCGCAGGAAGGGACTCACGTCGGTCGTCTGCTTCCATAGCCAATTAACGCCAGATTTCACCGCACTGTCGTAACAGATACGTTCGTCGTACTTCTCATATTGAGTTCTGCGGTCCCTTCAGTAGTGTTGCTAGCCTGTTAGCAATGACGACTGTACGCAGACACCACGGCTCTCGGTCGCGGTGAGAAGTAATGCCTGAAATTTGGTTTTCTCGGCACACTCTGGACTCTGTAGATCCGAAAATATTAAATTCCCTAACGATTTCCGAAATGAAACATCCCACGCCTCTAGCTGCAACTGCCATTCCGCGTTCAAAGACTGTTAATTCCCGTCTGCAGCTATAATCGCGTCGGAAACCTTACTACACGAATCATCAATGCTCTTTCCTTTACCGTATGTACGCGATACTATCGCCAGCTGTATGTTTGCAAATCGCTATTCCATGACTTTTTGTCAGCCCAGAGTTACTCTCCAATACTGCTGTGGCCCATTTAAGCAATCCTCATGTCATATTGTGTGTATGGTGGGCTTGCGTTCAGTGCTACAATCTTTGTGTGCGAGCTTGCGAACATCCTGTTGGAACGAAGGCCTTGCGCTTCGTATGAATAGCTGTAGGACTGTGCAGTTGTCTTCATCTACGTCGTCGATGCGGTGCTGTTCCAAAACGTATATATTCGCTGTTACTCTACGGGAACGCAGTGTCGTGACGTATTGATCAGAACTGCCGCTTTATGCACGCATGTCTCTGCCTCTCGAACTTGCAGCACGTGCTTTGGTGTTCCGACAATGCGTCCCGCTTTATCTGGTGGTGCGGTGCTGCCACGGCGACGTCCCTTTGATCATTTACATTTCCCATTTGTGTGACGCGTGCACTTGAGTTACTGACGGCAGATGTCTCTCGTGCTGGAGCAGTCCCTGCCATTCTGTCCCTCCTAATCTAATGCAACGAGCTGTGTTCACAAACTTATAACACAGTTTATGGATTTCACCACCATTTAAAGTTCGTCTGTTAATAGTAAAGAAAAATAATATACAGAGAAAGCGAATTGTAGTGCATTACTTCGATCAGCCACATGCATATATCACCACAAGTTCTACTGCCACCAAACGAAGTCGCGAATTTAATGGGTTGGCGCCTAAACTACTGCGCGTCACATTCCTTTATAACCATGTTGTTTTCCCAAGGTCATGAACAGTATTTGTCAGCCGTTTGTAAATTCGTTTCGTAGATGCATTTCCAAATGCTGCAGTTTCTGACGGCTAAATACTTATTATTCGAACGTTTCCAGGAATGGGAATAAGTTCCAGAGAGGAGGAGAAATGAAAGACCTACCATTTGCACGGGTGCTAAATTTCACAAATCTCATTTTTCGTGTAGTAATGATTAGGAAACGGTGCAGAAATCGAAATATTTAGCACTTCCAATCTGCGTCCTCAATTCTGTTCTGCATGTTTTCCAATCTCTGTACTCCTATACAGCTTTTATCGTTTACGGCTCCCTCTAGAACCATGGAAGCTATTCCCTGGTGTCTTAATAGATGCTTATCATCCTGTAACTTCTTCGTGTCAGTATTTTCCATTTAGTCCGTTCCTCGTCGATTAAGGCTACATTTGTTGTACCGAAAGCATCATATGCACATTCATACAGCGCCATGTGGATGTGGTAATAACCGCCTCTTATCAGAACACCTAATTTTCAACATTCGTTTGTAGCACCACATCTCAAATGCTTCGATTCTCTTCTGTTCCAGTTTTCCCACATTCCACGTTTAACTACTATACAATATTGGGGTGCAAACGTACATTCTTAGAAATTTCTTCCTCAAACTAGGGCCTACGTTTGACAGTAGTACACTTCTCTTGGGACGCAATGTCCGTTTAGCCGTGGTCCAGGGGTAACTTTTTTGATCAGTAACCGGTACGTTCTCAGTCCTGTGTTCGTATCACGTCGTATCTTGCATTTTGAATAAAAACTATTAGCATTGGCGGCCGAAGACTTCCGGTGTAATAACTCATCCCCATTCTGCATATGGTCTTGTCAAAGAGGGCAGAGGAGCAGACAGAGGTTCAGGGCACACTCTTGTGCTTGGGGTGCGAAACCGCCCCTTAAGGAGGAAGAATGAGCAGTTATCAACGGCATAAGAATGCAGAAGACAATGGAAACCACTGCATTAAAGACACACAATGTGCGGCCTATAATTGAAAAACGATCGTGATGACCGCTCTATTCACAAAATATTTCGGAATAGTCCCCCATTCGGATCTCCGGGAAGGGACTGCCGAGATGGAAGTGACCATGAGAAAAAAAGATTACCCAACCTACGAAAGGATAACACTCCACGAGTCGTAATGTGGAATGGCAGAAATTTGAGCATGGTAGGAAAATTAGAAGTCTGAAAAGGGAAATGCCATGGTATAGACTACATATTGTGGGTGTCAGTCAGGTGAAATGGAAAGAAGGCAAGGATTTCTAGTGGGATGGGTATAGGGAATTAACAGCAGCGACAGAAAATGGTATAACGGGAGTAGGTTTCGTTATGAATAAGAGTGTTGGGCAGGGTGTGTTACTGTGACAGGGACAAGTTTATTCTCATTTTAACCGACGGCAAATCAACACCGACAACTAGATTTTCATCTCTGTTTACGTATTGAATTAACCGTTCAATATCCTCATATACTTCATCTTCAACTTGTGACGTCAGCATGTATACCTGTTTATTGTATACATGCTGACGTCACAAGTTGAAGATGAAGAGATAGAGAAAGTATATGAGGATATTGAACGGTTAAAGAGAGATGAAAATATACTAGTCGTAGGGGCCTGGAATGCGGCTGCTGGGGTAGGAGGAGGAGGAGAGCAGTGTTTAACGTCCCGTCGACAACGAGGTCATTAGAGACGGAGCGCAAGCTCGGGTGAGGGAAGGAAATCGGCCGTCCCCTTTCAAAGGAACCATCCCGGCATTTGCCTGAAACGATTTAGGGAAATCACGGAAAACCTAAATCAGGATGGCCGGAGACGGGATTGAACCGTCGTCGTCCCGAATGCGAGTCCAGTGTGCTAACCACTGCGCCACCTCGCTTGGTTCGCTGCTGGGGAAGGAGTAGAACAAAGGGTTACAGAAGAATACAGGCTGCATACTAGGAGTCAGAGAGGAGAAAGACTAAGTTCTCCAATAAATTTAAGCTAGTAATAACGAATACTCTTTTCAAGAATGACAAGATAAAGGGGAAGACTTGGGAAAGGAGGGTAGACCCTGGAAGATTTCAGTTAAATTACGTCATGATCAGTCAGAGATTCCGAAATCAGTTACTGGATTGTAAGGCGTAGCCGGTAGCAGATGTAGAGTCAGATCACAAATCATGAAGAGTAGGCTGATGATCAAGAGATTATTCAAGAATAATGAACACACAAAGAAGGAGGATACGGAAGTACTAAGGAATGACGAGATACGCTTGACGTCCTCGAGGGTTATAGATACTGCGATAAGGAATAAATCAGTAGGCAGTTCAGCAGAAATGGACGTCTCTAAATATGGAAATGGCAGAAACTGGAATGAAAAACACGGGTGAAAAGAAGGTAACTCCGAAAAAACTATGGCTAACAGAAGGAATACATCCGTTAATCGATGAAGGAAGTTAGTACAGAAATGTTCAGGGGAATTGAAGAACACAGAAATGTAAGTCGCTGAGGAATGAAATAAATAGGAAGGGCAGCGAAGCTAAGACGAAATGGCTGCATGAAAAATGTGAAGAAATCTAAAAAGAAATGACTGTCGGAACGACTGACTCAGCAAATAGGAAAGTGAGCGAAATTAAAAGCAGGGGTGGTAACATTAAGTTCGCAACGGAAATACCACTGTTAAATGCAGAGGGGAGAGAAGATAGGTGGAAGGAGTACATTGAAGGATTCTATAAGGGGTAAGATTTGTCTGATGTGATAGAAGAAAAAACAGGAGTCGATTTGAAGAGATACGAGATCCCGTATTAGAATCAGAATTTAAAAGGGGTTTGGATGACTTAAGATCAAATAAAGCAGTAGGGATAGATAACATTTCACCAGAATTTCTAAAATCATTGGGGGAAGTGGCAACAAAGACTATTCACGTTGGTGTGTAGAATGTATTAGTCTCGCAACAAACCATCTACTTTTAGAAAAATATCATCCACACAATCCCGAAGACTGCAAGAGCTGACAAGTGTGAGAATTATCACACAATCAGCTTAACAGCTCATGCCTCCAAATCGCAGACAAGAATCATATACAGAGGAATGGAAAAGAAAATTGAGGATAAGCTAGATAACGATCAGTTTGGCTTTAGGAAAGGTAAATGCGCGAGAGTGGACGACCAAGACCGAAGTGCTCGTATTAAAAAGGCAGTTAAGACAAGGATATAGCCTTTCGCCTCTACTGTCCAATCTGTACATTGAGGGAGCAATGATGGAAATAAAAGAAAGCTTCAGGCGTGGAATTAAAATTCAAGCTGAAGGGATATCAGTGATACGATTCGCTGATGACATTGCTATCCTAAGTGAAAGTGAAGTAGACTTACATCTACTGCTGAACGGAATGAACAGTGTAATGAGTACAGAGCATGGATTGAGAGTAAATCGAAGAAAGACGAAGGTAATGAGAAGTAATAGAAATGATAACAGGGAGAAACTTAACATCAGGATTGATGGTAACGAAGTAGATGTAGCAGTAAAATAACTAATGATGGACGGAGGAAGGAGGACATCAAAAGTGGACAGCGATGGCAAAAAGGGAATTCCTGGCCAAGAGAAGTCTACTAATATCAAGTATCGGGCTTAATTTCAGGAATAAATTTCTGAGGATGTACGTCTGGAGTACAGTGATGTATGGTAGTGAAACATGGACTCTGGGAAAACCGGAACAGAAGAGAATCGAAGTATTTGAGATGTGGTGCTACAGCCGAATGTTGAAAATTAGGTGGACTGATCAGGTAAGAAATGACGAGATTCTGCGCAGAATCGGAGAGGAAATGAATATGTGGAAAACACTGATAAGGAGAAAGGACAGAATGATAGGACATTTGCCGTGTGACTAGTGCCTCCCGTCGGGTAAACCGTTCGCCTGGTGCAAGTCTTTAGAGTTGACGCCACTGCGGCGATTTGCGTGTCGATGGGGATGAAATGATTATGATAAGGACAACACAACACACAGTCCCTGAGCGGAGAAAATCTCCGACCCAGCCGGTAATCGAACCTAGGCCTTTAGGTATGACCTTCCGTCGCGCTGACCAGTAAGCTACCGGAGACAGACGTAGGACATTTGTTAAGACATGAGGGAATTACTTCCATGGTACTAGAGTGAGCTGTAGAGGGCAAAAACTGTAGAGGAAGACAGAGGTTGGAATATATGCGGCAAATAATTGAGGATATAGGTTGCAAGTGCTACTCTGAGATGAAGAGGTTAGCACAGGGGAGGAATTTGTGGCGGGCCACATCAAACAGAAGACTGATGACCAAAAAAACAAATCCCACTCGCATTTGTGTTGATTCGTTCTGAGTAATCTCGTCATCTTCAGCCTAATCTTCATTTTAAATTGTGATCTGAGTCTATAACTGCTTGCGGCTATGCCTTACAATCCAGTATCTCACTTATGAGTCTTTGCTGGTCACGATGTAATCTAACTGGAATCTTTCTAGTCATTCTCCTCTCTCATTCCTAGTATCAATCGGTATTCTCCCGTAACTATTTCTTATACTAAATCCCTACAACCGCATTCCAATTTCCCATTCCTATCAGATTTTAATCTCCCTTTACGTACAGAATTACCTGTCAGTATGCTCATGTACTTTCTCTACCTCTACCTCTTCATCTTCAGCTTGCGACGTGAGTTTGTATACCTGAATTATCGTTGTCGGCGTTAGGTTTGTTCTCATCAGAATAGAAAGCAGACTATCACTGAACTGTGCACAATAGCTCAGTCTCTGTCCTACCTCCTTGTTCATAACGAATCCTGCTCCTGTTATACCATTTTCTCCTGCTGTTGGTATTACCTACTCTCATCTGACCAGAAATTCTTGACTTCTTTCCATTCCACTTCACTGAGGCCCACAGTATCTAGACTGGACTTAGCATTTCCCTTTTCATATTTTCTAGATTTCCTATCATGCTCAAACTTTTGACATTCCACGCCCCGATTCGTGGAACGTCATCCTTTTGTTGGTTATGTAATCTTTTTTCTCATGGTCTTCTCCCCCTTGGCAGTTCCTTCCCGTAGATGTGAATGAGGGACCACTCTGGAATCTTTTTCCAATGGAGAGATCATCATGACACTTTTTCAGTTACAGGCCTCTTGTCCTGTGGATACACGTAAGTCGTCTTAAATGCAGTGGTTTCCATTACCTTCTGCATCCTCATGCCGTCGATCATACCTGATTCTTCCACCTGTAGTGGCAGTTTCACACTCCATGGACAAGAGAGCATCCTGAACCTCTGTCCCCCTCTTCCGCCCTCTTTCACAAATCCGTTGGCAGAATTAGGGTGACTTCTTATGCTGGAAGTCTTCGGCCGCCGATGCAGACGACTTATTTAAATATATAATATGCGGAGGGGTGGAACCCGGGACCAAGGAATTTTTAATTATTAATCGAAGACGCTACCTAACGCCACGGGCGTGTGATAGGTACCGTTATCTGCTTTTGTGAGTGTATCAAATTTATCTCCTGCGATGAATAATCAACCTTCGGGGCGAATCTTGGAAGATGCTCCCCAAGAAGTTCGAAAAGTATTGACTGTACTTACGGTTCTTCACAATAGCACGGCGACGATCGTATAAATAGTTCCAAAAATCCATGAGTCCTAAGACACCACCTCCGTATACACAATGAATAGCGTGACCTCTGATCCACGTAACAGCGTTGTTTTTTGTCCTCGGGTAATAAACAGCGTCCGAGTAGAGGAGAGTGCGGGAATTGACGTAAGCGGGCGACATCCTTAAAAAAAGAGCCAACATTTAACACACGAAATACCAGACGCCTTCAGCCAGCCCACAATGTAGCCGATGTTCGTCTGCATCCCGGACGTTGTTGTTCACACCTAAGGTCGAATCTGCAAGATAGATCCTATGGAGTTTCTCTCGAGTAATTTGTTCACCGTCAAGTACCACTACGTTTGAATCTAGAGTTACCGCGTTGACAGTGCGCCATACTACGTTCCAGTGCACGGTATGACATGTCAGTTAGTCGGCATTAGGCGACCGACGGCGAAGGAGTGTGCGATAGATGCCACTGGACATTGGGAAGCGAGAGAAGGGGAGAACCACCTGTAGGTCTCTCAGTAAGCGCCACCGGAGGGTGAAGGGAGGGTGGTGTCTCTATCAGTGAGCCCGTGAGGCTTGAGTATCATTCCAGTGCTGACAAATGAACCGAATGCCGCCATGATGCTCCGAGCTATGTGATTCGTCATCGATAGTGCTTGTGCTTCATGCGCAATTCGTGGTGCCTGATAGACATTAATAAATTCGGTGCGTTGATGAAGCTCCAGAGCACCGATACGATGATCCGTAAGTCCAGCACGGATGTGCTGCAAGAGGCTCCGATAATTAAGGGCCGTCGTGAGTGAGCTGTCGTACGTGAAGTCGGTACCAAGAAAGCGGATTTCATCGGTCAGTCTGAGTGGGACGACGCTTGCAGGTGTCATCCCAGTGCCAATATTCAAGGCCATCGATTTATGTTCATTTATAGGGCTCCCCGAAGCTTCACCATAAGTGGCTAACAACATTATGTTTGTGGCGAAGAGATAACATCAGATCATCTGCATACGCAGTACAACTAGAAACGAAGCCACCAACCGACAAACCCGTGAGGCGGTGTCTCGGAGCACACAACAAAGGTTCTAATGCTAAAACGTACAGTATTCCCTTGACCACTGGTCCTTCTCTCAACTGTTGCGAAAAATAACGTTAAAGGTGTTAGCATTTGGAAAAGTAAAGTCAATTTCCCTTTTATTTGGCAGTGACTACGCTAGTATAGTGCAGCTAAAGAAAGTCTGAAATCGAAGGCCGTGCAATAATAAATAGCATTACTTATTTGCTTCTTGTCGCTTCTCGCAGAAAATATGGCTCGCTGAGAAACATGGCTTGCTGTAACAACAATTTGCGTGTAGGAAGTGTGATTCTGGTTTCCATCTTTCGGATAAGAACATTTAGAAGATTAAATTACTAGTATATCCTCCATTGTGGTCTATTTTCTTCGTTTCAAATTTTCTGTTTCTACAATGATGAAATCAGAATTGTTCAGTACGGTAATATACGCCAACATCAACCACATCACTCTCTCGCCAAGTACATACACCAGCTTCAGCTAACAACAGAATGGAACAGAAGCAAGACTACTTTAACAAGCACCACAAAACACTACGTCAAGATGATCAGAGATGTAAATACTCGCAGCACAGCAATGTAACAGAGTATCGATTTATTCATCCACAAAAATATCTTTAACAAATTCTCTCGCGATATTGCCCACGATAAATTATAGAAACAACAATAATTAATATAATCTCAAATGTAATTACAACCTTGAATTAAATTTAAGATATGAAAAATAAACCGTTTGAAAGATAATTAAATTAATAATGTTTGTCAGTCATCATACGAATATAAATTTTTCTATTTGAATATAAATAAAACAAAACGAAGGCTTACTAATTTTCATGTGAAAATTGTTAGTTCTTTTTTAAATATAACTGAAGTTAGTAACATTCTGCATTTTGGTTCATCATGTCTACACATTTATTTCCTAACACGGTCACCCTGGCGACGTACACATTTCTCCAAACGAGAGACCAGTTTGTTGATACCATCACCGTAAAATGACTTTGTTGACGGAGGCACAACGTTACGTCAGCTTGCCTTGCTTCATCACCGTCAACGTGAAATCCTCGAAGGTGTTCTTTAAGCGTTAGAAACAGATGAAAATCGGATGGGACAAAGTCGGGACTATGTGGAGGATGATCGATGACAGTGAACCGAAGGCGTCGGTTTGTTGTAGATGTCGCACCGCTCGTGTGTGGTCTGGTGTTAGCATGCTGAAGGAGACGGTGCTCCACGTGTGGAGGAACTCCTAGAATTTGAAACGTGATTGCGGCCTCTTGTTTCTCACTCACTGACATAGTTACGTGGCACACCGCCATGTTACACACTACAGTTAGGAGCTATCTAGTGGCAGAGGGCTGCAAATGTGTAGACATGAAGAATAAAGATGTAGGATGTTATTAACGTTAGTTTTATTTAAGGGGGATAGGACGTGAAACGGGCAGAATTGAAGCAGTAGAGGCACCACAGGACATTTTAATTTACACTGTCTATTGTCTATACTTTGTTAGAATGACCAGGAAGGTTTCAGGATTCACACTCATAGGAGAGGAAGTTCAAAAACATAACAAAACAATTTTTTTTATATTTGAAATTTCACCATTTTTTCACTTGCTATTAGCTGCATTTGTTGCTGTAGGTACACTTTTCTTCATAAGTAAGAGAGATTCTTCGATGAGTTTTGCACAGCATACAAACCATACTTACAGGTGTATAAAACTCTAGAATTTCCCAAATCTGTTAAAAACTGTGGTAAAAATTGAGATAATTAACTATAAAATTCGAGTTTTCTCTAAACACAAAGTTTAAAACGTAACATCCCATTCATTTTTCCATAGATTAAATAAATTCTAGAGTTTCGTACACCTGTAAGTATTGTTTGTAAGCTGTGCAAAATTCATCGAAGAATCTCTCTTACTTATGAAGAAAAGTATACCTATAGCAACAAATGCAGCCAACAGTAAGTGAAAAAAACAATGAAATTTCACATTTAAAAAATATTATTTTTTCGTGTTCTCAAACTTCCACTGCTATGAGTGTGAATCCTGAATCCTTCCTGGTCATGCTGACAAAGTTTTATTAATTTATTTGTAAAAGTATAGACAGTGCAAATTAAAATGTCCTGTGGTTCCTCTCCCTCTCGAAGTCGGCCCGTTCGACGTCCTACCCCCTTAAAGAGCTTCAAGAGATTTCACATAAAAATTGAAAGGAATTAATTTTCAGTACGCCCTCGTATTTTATTGTTTGTTTACCCAATAGCTAAGATGTGTGTTATTTCAACAAAAAGTTTGTATATCGGATACGCATTGCATTTGTTTGTATCGAGTACTCCAGTTGTTTGAATGTATTGTGAATTGTGAAGAAAATAGTGGCACTGACCTGTTTCCTTACAAAATGGATTTTGTTTCCTTCACTAATGCCGGCCGCTGTGGCCGAGTGGTTCTAGGCGCTTCAGTCCGGAACCGCGCGACTGCTACAATCGCAGGTTCGAATCCTGCCTCGGGCATTGATGTGTGTGATGTCGTTAGGTTAGGTTAGGTTTGGTTTAAGTAGTTCTAAGTTATAGGGGACTGATGACCTCAGATGTTAAGTCCCATAGTGCTCAGAGCTATTTAAACCATTTGAACCTTCACTAATGAGGTGTAATTTCACCTCAGTGGATGCACGAGTAGCGAAAACACAAGAATTTGGTCAACCGAAAAGAACATATTCTTCACGAAGATCCTGGCACTGTGAGAACATTGATGTGTGGTGTGCCGTATCGCGTTGTCGAATAATGGGCCGAACTCTTTGAGACAACAGTGAAAAATTTTGCGTTCGAGACATCGTTACACATCTTGAGGTAGATAAATGTTATTTTGGTTGCAGCAGAATGGTGCTACTTACAACACACATCTAATGAAACAATTCATTTCTTTACCTAATTTTGACATGAGAATGTATATTCGTTCATCTATCGAACTTCTTGTGTGACAAAACACCGTCAGATTTGAATTAGCGATAACTACGACGCTAATACAGCGTAAACAGTGACTGACACCGCGACCGATTGACCGTGTCTGTACTTGTCTCCCATCATTTGTTCAACCTGTGACGTCATCGCTGTAAGCTATAAATTGGTTTAGTTAGGACGTTGATTCCGGTGTCATTGTGAAGAGCTAACGGAGCTAGAGTACCGGAAATGAGATAAAAATATTCGCCGGAATATTAAATTGAAAATTACAAAATAATGAAAGATGTCATCTCATATGACTCGTAAATATGTTCGGAATTGCAGAAAAAGCACGTCATAGGGCAGTTCGGGTGGAAAGGAATTCAAAAATCCGAAAAACTCCAGTGCCGAGCGAATACGAGAGCTATGGCAGTGTCGAAAACGAAACGAAAAAACGGCGCAAAGCCATTACGTAGCTGACACATCCGCATACGGAGAGCAGTGACAATATGAATTGGTGCTTTATCTGTCTGTAACCATATACTTTTCAACGTTACCACTATATTAAAGCGATGTGTAGTTAAATTACGTACCCAAACGAAACACTTGTTATGCTTACATCCCGACGTGTTTACGAAAAATCTACAGCCTGGAGCCGAACTGGGCATACAATTATTTATTATTATTATTATTATTATTATTATTATTATTATTATTGAATCATATCTGAAGAATTATGGCCCCACATCATGTCAGTTTAGCGTCTTCAGACGTCTTCCTGTGGTTTTATAATAACAGGCTCGTATACTCATTGAACTAAAGGTTGACACAACAACAGAAATAAACAACTTCAGTGTTAAGCCTCCTCAAAGTAGCTTCAAACATGGTAAAACGAGTTCCTGAACAGAGGAAAGCTTTTCAGTATATGTTCTAAACAATGTGTGAGAAGTTACGAGATAATATACTCTTGATTACTTTTAATATGAGCAAACTTTCAATTACACCGTGTAAAATATCATACTACTGACAACACACATCATCTGCCAAATGAAAACCTAAATGTGTATTACTAGCGTGCACAACATGCACAACACAGTCACTGTGGTTTGGTTGTGAATGTTTTGTAAAATATGCTATGAAGGCTTGCAGTGAGAACGCTATAAAACATAAATAACTTTCAAATTGAAAAGAAAGTTTAAGATCTGTTCGATGAAAATAAGTGCGCCTTTCAGAAAAGTAAGGACACCAGACAGACGGTTCTGGGGTTGCGATTGATAATGGAAGCATAACTTGGGAAGAATCAAAATGCTTTCATTGGATTTATCGAAGTGAGGAAAGCTTTCGACGATATGAAATGGTAAAAGATGTCTGAAATTCTGAGCAGAATCGGAGTAAGCTATAGGGAATGGTGGATAATGTTCAATATGAGCGAGAAGCAAGAGGGAACAACGAGACTGGAAGACAAAGTACGAAGTTCTAGAATTAAAAAGTGTGTAAGGCATGATGTAGTCTTTCACCCCTGCTGTTCAATCCATTTATTGAAGAAGCAATGAAGAGAATAAAACAAAGGTTCAAGAGTGGAATTAAAATCCGTGTTGAAAAGATATCAATGATGAGATTTGTTGATGAAATTGCTGTCCTCACTGAAAGCAAAGATGAATTACAGGATACGTGTGTGGAATGACTAGGCTAATGCTTACAAAATCTGGAGTGAGAGTAAACCGAGGAAAGATCAACAAAGTGAAGAATGGAAGAACTGAGTTTAACAACAAAATTGGGAACCACGAAGTAGGTAAAATTAACTAATTCTTTTACCTTGGAAGCAAAATAACCCTTGACGTACGAAGAAAGGAGGCGAAAAGGGTATTCCTGGCCAAGAGAAGTCTACTGATGTCAAACACAGGCTTTAATTTGAGAAAGAAATTTCTGAGAATGTACGTTTTGTGCAGAGCATTGTATAGCAGTGACTCACAGACCGAGGGAAAACCGGAGCAGAAGAGAACCGAAGGGTTGAGATGAGGTACTACAGAGGATTGTGGAAAATTTGGTGGACTGATTAGGTAAGGAATGAGATGGTTATCCTCAAAATCAGCTGGAAAAGGAACATATAGAAAACGCTGGCAAGTAGAATTACGCCCAGTCTGAGTTGGGGTTGTTTGGGGGAGGAGACCAGACAGCGAGGTCATCGGTCTCATCGGATTAGGGAAGGACGGGGAAGGAAGTCGGCCGTGCCCTTCCAAAGGAACCGTCCCGGCATTTGCCTGGAGCGATTTAGGGAAATCACGGAAAACCTAAATCAGGATGGCCGGACGCGGGATTGAACCGCGCCCAGTCCGTCAACCAAACTACAGATTTGGGTTCCCTGTACAGGAGATGAAGCAGCACTACTCCACCCTGATGGTGGCTACATGTCACAGAGGCCACAATGTTACTCCGCGTCTTATTCGTGCTAGCTATTGTTAATGCACGCCATTAGGGTGGATATACTTTATGATTCCTACTGCTTTATTTTCCAATAAAGGTATTGTTTTTTATGTAATCTTTGTCGACGTAGTTCCTGTGACAACGACATCTTGACTCATGTTTATCTTCGTTGTCACGTGTGTCGTAATGGAAAGTATAGGGAAAGAGAGAATTCTGGGCTAAAACAAGTCTACCGATGTCAAACATAGGTCTTAATTTAAGGAAGAGATTCCTTAGAATGTATATTTTGAGCACAGTATTGTATGGTAGTGAATCGTAGATAGAGAAAAAAACTGTAGAAGAAGACAATTGAAGTATTTGAGATCTCGTGTTGTATAGGAATGTTGAAAATTAGGTGGACTGATAAGGTAAGGAACGAGTAGGCACTATGCAGATACAGCGAAGAAAGGAAAATATGGAGAACATTGACAAGAAGAAGGGACAGGATGAAAGGACATCCGTCAAGATATTAGAGAATATCCTCCATGGTACTACAGATGGCAGAGATTGTAATGGAAGACAGAGATTGGAATACGTGCAGCAAATAATCGAGGACGTAGGATTCAAGTGCTACACTGAGATGAAGACTTTGACGCAGGAGAGGAATTGATGGTCGATAGCATCAGATCAATCAGAAGATGATAAAAAACGAGAAGAAGAAGAAGAAGAAGAAATGAAGAGAACTCAGAGACCAAAGAACCCTCTGTTAGTACTCCACCGTTACGCAGTCAGACGAAAATTATATCCGGTATACGTAATAAATTAGCATATATTAAAACAACAGCATATCACGCGATTAATGAAAACTAGTCGATTGCAAAACCACATTTTAACTGATTATTGCTGCCACGAGGGAAAATAAAGTTTGCTCTAGTTTCTGTAAATTTCATAGGGACCCCGCATGAGCACATTCGTCTAGGTAAATATGTAAAGGCCGTTGTAATTTTTAATGTGCTATTTTCTCCGTGCTTAAATAGCTCGATATGGCACAAAGCACAATTATTTTCCCCAGCTATAACAGCATTACGTGACTTTTTGCGCGTTTTGCCATTCATTGAGTTTTAATGGGCAGCAAAATAATTCCTGCGATATCCGTTTTGCTGGAGATGAGATATGTGCTGTAGGCTCGCTATCATTTCACCGCCGCTGCATTTCATTTGGAGTTATCAGCGGTGCCTGCATGGACGTGCATTCGGCCGCACACCGTCGCGATGGCTGACACAACGAGGGACCAGGGTCGTTACTGTCCTTCACATGGGACGTTTGCTGTCAGTAGCCCACGAAAAAGTGATGACCCTTCCACCTGATGTACAGTGCGGCAGACTACTAAAAATTAAGCCCTGCATCGTCAGAGTAAATTCCCTGTTCAAACGTATAATGGAGGAAGGTAATATCAGGTGCCCCAGGGTTCAGTATTAGGTCCTATACCATTTTCATTGTATGTAAATGATGTGTCACCGGTTTTGTCCCACTGAAAATGCCACATGTACCCCGATGACCTCCAGTTGTATCTAAGTGCAAAACCACAACTACCGAGAATGTAGCTTTGAGCCTTCTACGTAGTCCTGTGTAAAAATTTTAATTTTATCTGATACATGTGGTTTTATATATTAGTTCTGCTTATATTTGGCATTCTAGACTTGACTTTTAGGTGTAGTCTCTTCTTTTCCTTATATTTTCTCATCGGTTTTTCCTTTCTACATTTCGCTGTGATTTATGGTGTGATAAAATTGATAGCCAGCCAGCCATCCAATCACAGAAGCGTCTTCAAAACGTCTGCAATTCCGATGGTGCGGCGCGTCTCTACAAACCTTGACATGGAATGGGTGACGACACGACGTGTCTTGTTTTGGATGACACAGTCATCGTCGTTAAAGTTACTAAACGTATCCATTTTTTTCTCACAACAAGAAATGATAGTTGTTTGTTCGACGGCACATAATGAAAAGATAGGGCACATACGCTGGAGGAGCAGCTCATAAAAATTGCATACAAAACAAATTTGAAACCTACGCTTAGCGCGCCCACGTACGACTTTGTGCGGCAAGCAATTAACACCGACTCTGCCTCTTACTATAGCGCTATCGGAACAGGTGAGGTTACACAGTAACCTATACTAAGATGGCCAGCCTGGCGGCTGCTACCCGGATATGTTTCTGTCATTATAAATTCTACTAGGAGTAAAACCGGGCGATCCTAAAAGACAGTTGTCATCGCCTTCCTGGCGACGTCGTGTCTGTTGGTATTACTGTATTCTGAAGGAGAATTCGTGTGATGTCTCATTATTGATCGCCTCCAAAATTTAGGTGTTTCATACGAAAGTTGTCTCACACAAATAACAAGACAGCTAAATTATGCAACACTGTTTTCCTCGTATCGGCTAAGAAATCAAAGAGCTGCCCCCATTGACATTGTTTTGTGTACTTCAGTCAACAGTTTGGGAACTAATCGATAAAACATTTTATTATAGTGTTGATTTTATCTGACCGATTCACGCAGGAGACATATTGAAATTTCTACGAATGCCTGTGTAACGTGTGCAATGTTCAACTGTCGTTCTTCAGGATTTTTGGTAAACAATATATTCCAAGTGGATAGTACCTAGTCATGACCTGACGTGTTTTCTACGTGCAAATTTGTTCATGTTTGGTTTAGCATTTTATTTATTTATTTAACACGATCTGATTAGGAGCCATCAAGCCCTCTCTTACAATATACCAGGGTTTCACACGTGTGATACATTTTTAAATCATAATTAACTAGGACATAAAAGTTTCAACTATGGCAAGCTTCAGGTCATCTGTTATCTTCATTAAGATATATTGCGCTGTGAAATTTATGAAAACTACATTGGCTTCTTTTTCTCCCTTACAAAGCACTTATTCATCACTGTTTCGTCATACATATGTTTGTTCCACATACAAACTGTGACTGACTAAATGTTTGAGAGGAACGGAATAACGATTTTCACGAAAACTCTACATATTATAAAAATGTATAATACATACTTACATACATGTATGTATACTTACATACATGTATGTTCCACATCTCCCCCTAAACCACTGAACCGATTTCAACCAAACTGGTTACACACATCACATACTGTGTGGAAACAAGTGCTGTGGCGTTAAGAACGTATGCTTCCCATAGGTATTTCGGGTCAGAAAGTAGAAGGAAAGAAGAAGATTACGGTTCTGCGTTCAGTCGACATTGAGATCATTAGAGACGGAGGAAAAGAAGCGTTTGTTTGAAAGATGGGAAGGAAATCAACCGTGCCCTTTCAAAGGAAGCATCTTAGCATTTCCTTGGAGTGATTTAGGAAAATCACGGAAAAGCAGGACTTGGATTTGAACGGTCGTCCTCCCGTATGTGTGTCCACTGCGTTAACCAATGCGTCACCTAATTCACTATGGAAAAAAGTAGTTCTTTCTTGCTGTGAAAAAATTTGTTTTTCCTTATTGTGAAGTACACAGAACTGCCAGTACAGTCAGATTTCCTACAGGACTGGTGTGTTGTGTGGGTTGTGTTGGAATGCGTTGCCAGCGGTATACATGAAGACAGCCATGGCTGTGCAGAGACAAGGGTGGGGGGAGGAGGAGATGACAGGGGGATGAGAAGATGAATAGAAGAGAGAGAGGAAACGGAGATTGACAGACAGAAGATTGACGGGACAAAGGATGGGAGGAGGAGACGGACGGAGACAGAGGAGACGGACAGAGACAGAGGAGACGGACAGAGACAGAGGAGACGGACAGAGACAGAGGAGACGGACAGAGACAGAGGAGACGGATAGAGAGAGGAGGAGGAGGAGGTGGAAAGGAGAGGAACAGGAGGAGATGGACAAAGAGAGGGGTAAAGGGAGGAAGACAGATAGAGGAGGCAAGAGGCCACAGAGAATGCAGGAGGAACTGGAATAATAGAGTGCTGAAATAATCAAATGCCTAGCTAGTTTAAGATAAAATTCATGTAATCGAAATCTGATCAGACATTTTTCATTTAATTTCTTTTTTGTTCACAATGATACTCGGAGTTTCAAATAGGATAATAGGAAATATAATCCTGTACTGGGTAACAAAGAGTAATAGGGTTCCAGAGCGACAGAGGAGTGGAGCCCCCAATTCATTACACAATATTTATTAAAAACTGCTGCACAATGCTTACGTAATATTGTCGCCAAGCGTGTCTTATGCAGCCCGTTTTGCAATATAAAATTCCGCTACTTTCTTACCAGAGATCATGCCTAATGTCAGAAGATTAGCAATGTTAATTATTTAGCCAGGTTAATTTCGCTCAAGCTGTCGAGTTGTGGTCACTGACACTTCAAAAAATTGTCTTCCAAATCTAATTATGTGAGATAAATCATAGAATCTCTCCTATCAGTTTACTTTGTTACTATGCCGACGAAGGTTTACTGTTAACGCCAAGATCAGTGAGTGCAGTTACTTGTTGCGGAAGTATTAAAAATTCTCAAATATGTAAAATTATTAGCGTACTTCTTGATCACTTAGTTTTCAGTCATATACCCTGTCCTCACCAAAGATTTCAATAAACAAAGTTTCATAACCAGTTTTCGTGATTTCGCTAAGTCAGAGATTAAGTAGCACTTTGCTTTATCGTCAGAATGGATTTCAAATTTTCGCTAAAAAATCACTTCTAGTCATGACCTCCAAACACATCTCAGCATAAATAAATCTGGTACAGTATTCCTATTTTTCAAAATAAACCATTCCTAACACATTTGTCTCTCTTCCCCTGAGTCACAAACATTTATTTTTTTTACAATACAGTCAATCAGTGTAACTTTTCGTAACTTTTTACCAGTTAGTGGCTCTTGGTAACGCTTACCTTTTCTCTGTGTAACCCAAACTAAAATGGAACTAATATAAAAGGCGAATACCAAAATATTAACATGTCGCTTTGGGCTGCTGCTCTACCTAATTGCAATGTTTTGTACTAAAATTAATAGTTTTATTACCTCTGTGATATCTAGGTAGTATTTCAGTTATCGTTCCACTTTCTTACAAGTTCTGAGGCCTGTGATTATGCGTTAATTTCATTGCCTGTTAAGAGAGCCTCTAGCTACTGTGATTTAAGTTAAACAATTCCAGGTCTATATGTTGACATTAGAAAATAAACCTGCAATAATGAATCGACACTGTTTGTTTTTTCTTCTTAATTACATTCCATTTCTCTCTGGTAATTAGCTACATTTACCCATAGCTTTAGGTATAGGAAAAATATTACGATTTTTAAGATTCGTCTAGAGTTACCTTACATGACAGTGTTATATCGTGCCAGTATTAAAATATAAATTTTAATCAATTAGGGCATAGTTAGTGTACATTTTAAGTTTCCTAAGCACTCATTAACTATAGATATTAAATGTTAAAGTGGGTGTTGTGATGCGTAACTTATTTTGTGTCCAGTATTTTCAAAAAATGGAAAAAGATAATACTAAGATACCATGATTGTTTATGAAGACTACTGCCAACTAAGTCGATTTACATGTTTGCCGGCCGATGTGGCCGAGTGGTTCTAGGCGCTTCAGTCTGGAACCGGACGACCGCTACGGTCGCAGGTTCGAATCCTGCCTCGGGGATGGATGTGTGTGATGTCCTTAGGTTAGTTAGATTTAAGTATTTATAAGTTCTAGGGTACTGATGACCTCAGATGTTAAGTCCCATAGTCCTCAGAGCCATTTGAAACAACACATTCATGTGTATGTGGCTGTCATAGAACTGAACTTACCCTTCACTTTTCGTTGTGCAATACATTTACATTCTTGAAATAACATCATCATCATCATCATCATCATCATCATCATCATCATCAGTGTTCTGCCAAAAGGCAGGTTTTCACATGGTAGTTCTCCAGGCTGTCCGGTCTTCTGCCATCATCTTCAGGTCTGCATAATTTCCTCTTCCCTTTATGTCATCTATCATCTTGTATCTGATTCTTCCTCTCACTCTTCTCCCACAAACCAATCCTTCCAAAGCAGCTGCTAGCAAGCACTCCCTTCTCGATTAAATGTCCCAACCAGTTCTTTTTCCTTTCTCTTACAACCTTCAGCAGACATCTTCTCTCACCAACCCTTTCCAATACTCTTTCATTACTCACTCTTTCCATCCAGAATATTCTCTCCATTCTCCTCCACATCGACATCTCAAATGCTTCTAACCTTTTTTCATACTCTCGTCTCAGCATCCATGTTTCTGCCCCATATAGTGCCACATTCCACACAAAATATTTGCCAAGCCTTTTCCTTAGTCCTTTATCTAATTTGCCACATAAAAGACTCCTCTTTCTGTTGAATGCCTCCTTTGCTATGGCAATTCGAGTTTTCACCTCCTGGTGACATCTCACGTCTTCAGTTATTGTGTTTCCAAGATATTTAAATTCACTTACTTGGCTAATTGGTAGATTGTGCTATTTTAGTATTGGACAGTCTGCGTCTTGTACTGATGACCATACTACAGGCCGTAGTAACCAAGGGAATCTTCCGCTATCTTCTTTTTGCTCGGCCGTCGGATCTCTGAAGTTTACATCCGGAGACGTCAACATTCCGGACGCTCTGAAGATCTCTTCGGCTGCCACATAGCTGCTGCGTCCCTGATGAATTATAAGAGACAAAAATTACACCCTGTTGTAGTTTTGGAAATTAATATCATTTATCTAACCATTGGTTTTGCTACGTAATCCGTAAAATTAATAAACTCGGGCTGACATTTACCGCATGTCGTTAATTCGATAACTGATACAGCAAAAAGCCCTGTATCACCACTACATCAAAGATAATAAACAGCTGTCAGGCAGATGGCGTTAAGAACGAGGGGCACCAGTTTTACCTGTAGGTCGTCTTCGAAATGTTGACGCATGTGGTCGGACAAAGCTGCTGAACAATAATATAAAACTAACTATATAATAATCATGAATATGGTTAACATGAGATCCAATAGAAATTCTATTTCGCAGGAGATGGTCCCTCACAAAACAAAATTTTATTCGCAGTATTAGCAGATGACCTTGAAACGATTTAAATTATATATCAGTGTACCAAATTTCACGTCTTTACTGTCGTAAACATTTCTCGAGAGAGCGCTGCCAGTGGCTACGCTGTAACTGGTGGCACAGAATGTACGGGACTGTGTTTGAGTCCGACCACATGCGTCAACCTTTCGAAGACGACCTACAGGTAAAACTGGTGCCCCTCGTTCTTAACGCCATCTGCCTGGCAGCTGCCGTGCCGTCAGATTCGGGCTGAAGACACCGCCGCCACGGTGCATCTGCTTTCGCCTCACACAGTGCAGGAATAACCACGCACTCTGTTTGCTACAGCGGTGTCGCTTGTCGCTGCAGCCCCGGAATTAAAATACAAGCCGGTACCATTGGAACTGCGCCGCGCCATCGTGGCTCAAACTGTTTACCATTAAACTATAGTCGGACAAAACTGTATTTAGAAATTAAAGCACAAAAGAATTATCACCGAAGCATCTATACAGCCTCCATCTTTCTAAATCGTTATTCTAACTAAGGTGATTCTGGTGTCGATGAAAATGTAGCAGTGATGTCGTCATGTGCGGAACGATGTGCAAAGTTTCATCACACTCTTCTTAAATCGGGCTACTCTAGATCATCACACAGTCATTGTAATCAGGAGTCAATATCCTTTCACTGACGCCCGTATTCGCTACCACCACCGAGTGGTACGACCATACATCACCTACATGCGTCGGAAGCGCCGACACTCCGTCATCTGAGCTCACGGAAACCCTGGTATGTAATACGCAAACTATGTGTCCACTGATGGTCAATGGTTTAAAATGGTTAAAATGGCTCTAAGCACCATGGGACTTAACATCTCAGGGCATCAGTCCCCTAGACTTAGAACTACTTAAACCTAACTAACCTAAGAACATCACACACATCCATGCCCGAGGCAGGTTTCGAACCTGCGACCTTAGCAGCCGTCCACTAATGATCGACCAAAGTAATGATTTGAAGTTATCCTACTCTTGACTGTTTCAATACATCAAGCAATACCCCGCGATTTCCACTGCTGGCCGTCAATATTGCAACACCAGTTAGCTATTAAATAATTAACTTTTACTTAGTGTGCGTGGATAATAGAAATGGAAGAATATGTGATCAAATTTGTGGATGATACACACAATGCGAAATGTAGTACCAGGAATGACATTTTGAGAACATGTTTTTTACCATAGTACTTATTTATTTACTCGTAGTGGTACAAGTTACTCTACGAGCTCGTTTCGGCGTTTTGCCATTATCAAGTGTACTGTGTAGATAGTATAATAGTGTTCATTACGTGTATATCAGTCTATGTCCACGTACGCTTACGTCTTAGCTGGTGTGACGTGGTCTATATGTAGACTATCATAGAAACCGTTATACCTTGTGGACAGATATACCTGATATGACAAAATCCCGAAACAAGCTTGTAGTGTAACTTGTATGAACACAAATAAGTAAATAAATACTGAGTAGGCAAAACATTATGACCACCTGCTTTATAGTTGGTTTGTCCGTCTTTGTAACGAAATACGTCACTGATTCTGCGTATCACGGATCCGACAATTCGTTGGTAGATTTGTGGAGATATGTGGCGCTAGATGTCTACGCACAGGTAATTTAATACGCGTAAATGACAGGGCACTGGTCTGCGTTGTAACGGCACCCAGTAGCGACACAGACAGGCTCCAAACAATTTACATCAGGAAAATTTGGTCGCAAAGCCATCAAATTCAGTTCACTATAACGCTCCTCAAACTACTGTAGCACGGTTGTAGCTTCGAGACACGGACAATTATACTGATGAAGATGAGATCTCTGTCGGGGAAGACATCAAACATGAAGGGACGCAGATGGTTCGCAGCTGTCAGCATGTCCTAAGTTACTGCCATAGACCTTATGCAAGCGCAGGGCAATGTCTCCCGTAGCATAATACTGCTCCACCCAGCCTGCCTCCGTGGCGTGCTGCACGTTTCGACTTGGCATTTGACAATCGACCTAATGTAGCAAAAACGTAGTATAAACGAAGACCCGACAAGTCTCCATTGTCCGACGGTCGAATCCCGATGGTTCCGAGCACACTTTAATCGTAAATGACGATGTCGTTGGGTCGACATGTTAACACGTACAGGGGGTCTGCTGTGGAGCTCACTGTTCGGTGTACGATGAACGGTGTGCTCTGAAACACTTGTGCGTGCACCAGCATTGTGCTCTTTCGGCAGAGAGGCCGCACTTTACAGAGCAGACAGTCTCCGAACGCCACGTTCTGTGAATAGTCCTTGGAGTGCAACCATTATACTACTAGTGATAGTATCACTGTCCTACTTCTTTCTGTAGATGCTCACGACAGTAGTACGTGAACGTTCGACCAGCTTCACTACACAGCGTGACATAATTCTGTCGGAACCTCCATTCCTTCCTAGTCTATTTGCACTTTTATACTAATTAGTAAGGTATCTTAGTAGTAACGGGGGTAATAAAATAAATTTCTCTACTACAGCTAAAAACCGCCTCGTTCAAGATCTAACATGTATGCCGCTAGTGAGTATTCCTATTTTTCTGCAAACGAATCTAAATGGTATAAACACTGAAGGCAAATACAAAAATATTAACATATCTCTTATAGGAAGAACCTACGTTAGTATGCCACTACCAGATATTTTGGATTAAGAACTTGTAAACTGCCAGTTATTACTGGATATAAAGCTATGCATTTATTAGTTTGTTCATAGACGTAGTGCAGCAGCTGCAGAATGTTCTTTCAACAAGGATAAAATGTCAGGCGTCAGCTGCACAAAAACTATTATTTGATTCATTTTACCGGTTTCAACAATATTCAGAAGTCAAATAGGCTCAGATCATTGATAAGCCAATTTCAAAATAAGAATCATACGATGGTGTCCCACAAAGAATAGACAACAAATACATAAATAAAATAAGCATGTTACAAAGAAATCATGAAAGATTGAAAAGCAGAAATGTAACAGGTTTGTTAAGACAAACGTAAAACAGTTTAGTCGAAGAACCAGGATGGACCTTGTGTGTATTGTGTATTGATCCGGGTACCTAGCCGGCCGCGGTGATCTCGCGGTTAAGGCGCTCAGTCCGGAACCGCGCGACTGCTACGGTCGCAGGTTCGAATCCCGCCTCGGGCATGGATGTGTGTGATGTCCTTAGGCTGGTTAGGTTTAAGTAGTTCTAAGTTCTAGGGGACTGATGACCGCAGAAGTTAAGTCCCATAGTGCTCAGAGCCATTAGAACCATTTTGAACTGGGTACTTAGAAACGACGGAGAGGCTTCATCCCCGCCGTGGCCCTCAGTGGTTCATAACCCCACAACATGCTAACGTAGTCCATTTACGCCACCCCACACAGAACCCGGGGTTATTGTGCGGTTTGCCCTCCAGTGCACTCCCCCGGGAACGTCTCACACCAGACGAGTGTAACCCCAAATGTTTGTGTGGTAGAGTAATTATGGTGTACGCGTACTTGGAGACAGTACGGCTACATAGTGTAGCTGAGGCGGAATAAGGGGAACTAGCCAGCACTCCATGAGGCAAATGGGGAACCGCCTTAAAAACCATCCGCCGGGCGGATTCGTGCCAGGGACCGGCGCGCCTTCCCGCTCGGGAAGCGCTGCGTTAGACCGAGCAGCTAGCCGTGAGGGCACGACGTACTTTTGTTACAGATTCAATAAACGCTCACATGGAAAAAAGAAGTGATGGGTCATGAGTAAAAAAACAGAAAACTGTTTTTAAAAAAATCATACATAGTACCGGGTGATCAAAAAGTCAGTATACAGTTGAGAACTGAATAAATCACGGAATAATGTAGATAGAGAGGTACAAATTGACACACATGCTTGGAATGACATGGGGGTTTTATTAGAACCAAAAAAAGACAAAAGTTCAAAAAATGTCCGACAGATGGCGCTTCATCTGATCTGAATAGCAATGATTAGCATAACAAAGTAAGACAAAGCAAAGATGATGTTCTTTATAGGAAATGCTCAATATGTCCACCATCATTCCTCAACAATAGCTGTAGTCGAGGAATAATGTTGTGAACAGCACTGTAAAGCATGTCCGGAGTTATGGTGAGGCGTTGGCGTCCGATGTTGTTTTTCAGCATCCCTAGAGATGTCGGTCGATCACGATACAATTGCGACTTCCAGTAACACCAAAGCCAATAATCGCACGGACTGAGGTCTGGGGACCTGGGAGGCCAAGCATGACGAAAGTGGCGGCTGAGCACACGATCATCACAAACGACGCGCGCAAGAGGTCTTTTACGCTTCTAGCAGTATGGGGTGTTTTTTTGTTTTTTTTGTTCTAATAAAACCCCATGTCATTCCAAGCATGTGTGTCAATTTTTACTTCTCTATCTACATTATTCCGTGGTTTATTAAGTTTTCAAATTTATACTGATTTTTTGATCACCCGGTATATATGACGGAAGTCTAACAACATACTGGTCACATGAAGAGCATTTTCACTCCTATACACAAAGTGCGAGTGCTAATGTTCATAGAACGTTAACAAAAGTGAGTAACAGTATGAGCGCAAATTTTCATGGCCCCTTATGACATTTTAATCCAATCTTATGACATCATATAAAATGTTTAACGTAAGCGTTTAAACTGACAAACTAAGGATTAAGGGTTACACAAATAGACTAATATAAAAAAATTGTATCTTTACCTGTACAGGGTACAAAATAAATGTAAAAAAAAAGTTAAGATTTTATCATCAGTTGATGGTGGCGCCTTGGGCACTGGAGAAGCGGCAATGCGTTGAAGTAAGTGTGCTGCACTCGGGCTTCGCCTTCGGGGAGTAGAGACCGATGACCCGAAAGCTCGTGAGGGGCCTCAACGCGCGTTTATAAGTTGACTTATTGTGTAGATCCGTGCCTATAGCGCGAACAGATGTTAAGTAAAGCTTAGTGTGTGAAAGCTAAACTTTGCTTTGCATTTGAGCAATTTTGCCTGTGACAGTCACATGTTAAACTACGGGGTATCTTGTGGCTATGACAAGAAAACAGTTATAAAGTAAAAGGTCTACTGGATAGAGGTAATAATATGAAGTACTTAAAAATCTGTGGGCACGCCAGCTTCTAATGTGTAATCAGATATAACGAGAGTTGAAACCTTTAAAGTGAACTAAATAAAGACTTTTATGCAGCTGACGACTGACGTTTATGTTGCTGAAAAAAAATATTTTTCAGTTCGATCCCAGGAAAGTTACAAAGAGGGTACCCCACATGAAGTTAGCAGTAAAGAAATTCTTAAGTATTGAGCATTAAATAAAGGAATTCTTCGTTTCAGAAAATTTGTACTATTTGCTGTAACGGCAGATGAGAGAAAAATTTCATTTCTGATGTATCCGCACGAAACGTATCAGAATATTAATTTTCATGATGCTTCAATGGTCTTCCAGTTATGTGAGGTTTGTAGCACTGTCTTCTAACGCAACTTCGTGTTGCAGAGTATAGGCAGGGTGCAATCTGGAAACGAATCTGCATTACGCAAAATAAATGTTAGAGAACTGGAACTCTTGCAAAATCCTTTCCCCCCTTTCCCCCATCCAAGACAGGTGTGCTCGGAATCAGGGATGCCAGCATAAGATATGCACTACGCAAACAAGAAAAGCAGTTAGGTGGATACGAATTCATCAAAGGCCTCTGAGTGCTTGATGGCAAGGTAGAAGAGAGAGAGAAAGCAGAATACTTTTTCCGATGGATAACTCAATTTCCACTTTTCTCTAAGAGCTGTTATGCAGCCTTAAAATGCAAATTACGCTACAAAAGTTATAATTAAATTTTCGTCGGTGAATTTACTAACAGTTTCAAGCATCTGCCTTAGTCGCCATAGAAATGCCAAGCAATTTAAAAGCGTTAATGTTATGTAAACTACATTTCCAATGAAAGGATGGTAATGAATTCTATGTAGTCAAGTTTCCTGATTAGTTAACACTTCAGAAATTTCATGCTTTATTCATAAGCTAATGATGTAATCACCTTTTTTCTATTCATAACGTAGTAAAAATTAGCACGAAGTCACAGTTCGTAAGACTTATTCCGGCAACATGAAAAGGAGTACAAAGTGTGAGAAAGAGCAACATTTGTCTGGTGTTAGACTGCCGTAATAATCTGTCCTTTTTCAAAGTCATTACGGCCGCGGCTTTCCAAATTTGAGGCTCACGTCGAATCTGCTCACATGCTTACCTTACCACGCCACGTAACCTCAGTCGACATTCATGGGCAGTGGTTCTATTTAGCCTCTGACCTTACAAGAGAATGTTTCCTTTCTTCTTGAGTCCCACTTAGATTCTTTGAACATAACTGTTACATCTTCGTACTCGCTAGCTGTACCATGGATGCGTGCTGGTGAATATCCTCGACCTCTGCTGTCAAGTCTACATGATACGATCTGTGACATTGGACCACTACTCTAGAATGGGTCGCATTACGGTCTAACAAGCTCGCTCCTTTGCAAATACACAGTTTTTTTCCAAGAATCCTCCAAACAAGTATTAGCCTTCCATTGGCCTTCTCCCTTGTTGACTTCCGGTATTCGAAAATTTCCATATAGCTTCGCTTTGTTATTCTTGTTTATTTAAATGATGTGACATTTTTCTGAAATGTACCACTAATTTTGTAATCGGGTAGGTCCGCTTCGTTCATAAAAACATGTCGAAAAATATCCGAGGAGGAACGCCATATTTGAGTGAATGACCATCTCCAAAACATATAAAATAATTTATCTTGTGTTCTGTTCTGAGAGAGGCCCTTTGAAAGAGCACGGCTGATATCATCCCAGTGCTCTCCAACCAGAGTCTGTGGTCCGATCGCTAATGATCTTGCCGTCGACTGGACGCTGAACCCTGAACCCTGATCTTCCTCCTCTATTTCATGACAGTTGACGTTCAAGGCAACATGGCTAACATGATGCCAACATAAAATCAATAACAAAAATCATCTAGCACACTGCGATAGCAGACTCAAATGTGATTTTCGACCCTCAGCTACATTCTTGAGTTAAAAGAGTTTTGGTTAACATTATTGTTGGTGAAAGGCAGGATTGAACAAAAATAAAGTACAATATTAGGTGGTGACCCTTGCCGACTGACTGTCCTTTTGTTGTTAATCGCAGTATATATTTAATTGAACTGAGACATGACGTAGAAGACAAGAAGGATGACATATAACTATAAAAATAACTACTTTTCTTTAAAAAAATTGGTAAATCTAATTTGCTGACGAATGTCACTCACGTGCAGTTTATGCGTAAAGGTGTCTCCTGACATGAACATCTTCATGCGATAAATGTTCATGACACATTAATGACTTAATGTTTTTGCATAAAGTAGTTCATAAATTTCATAATAAAATTAATTAAACAATTAATACATTTTCACGAAAAAAATTACCTTTTCCGTACAACTTACTGTTTACACTGAAGTAGTTTGATACCTTCCATCTTCTGCAATAACGCAACTACTCTGGTATGTGGCGTAATGAAAATGACGTAGTACGAACTCTGAAAATCAGTACATACATGATTTTGCGGCTTGGGCATTCAGAGCTTAGGTACATGATAGCAAAATATTTGAAAAAAAAGGTCAAAGACTGCTAGAATCTTCCAAAAAGTTTTTAGTGGCCGCATTAGCTGTCAATAGTTCGCGATGAATTAATGGCACCTCAAGTGTATGCATATAAATAACTTAAACTTTGTTCGTTAAAAATACGCGGTCAGCCAACGGAGTTCGATTTGCCAGAACCGCCTAAATTGGATGGTTACAAGATGAAAAATCAAAAATTCCAATGTTTTTACCATGTAACCATCCGAACGTTGGGAGACCGTGCATTTTTAACCAACGAATGTTATATTAGTTGTAGAATGTGTATACATCTGAGGATGCGATTAAATCGTAGCGAAACAGGTTGTATATGATCGTGTAATAAAAGAACTACTAACAGCTAATGCGGCTACCAAATGTTTTTCAGAAGATTTTAATAGGCTTTTTTTTATTTTAAAATATTTCTGTCACTACGAATTAGATGTAGTGGATCAATTTACTGAAGAAACCTCTTCCGTGCCCTATTATGTCTCTATGAAGTACTGCACTAAGGTCTTTCAGTAAACATCAGTGTAATTTGCAGTGTACACCTGACAGACAACTGCACATTTACTCAGTCACCAACACGAGTAAATTTGCTTAGTGTAATGGGTATCAAACAAATTAAAAAATTACCAGCCAAATCATGATGTACTTAGAACAATGTTGTATGTAATCAAAACTGTGCTGAATTATTACATAAATTTAGGGTATTAATCAAAGGCGTTTCAGTCCGAAGAAGTCAGTACTTACAGGCACTCGACCTATTACGTATAAATGGCAGCAGATGACTGAAATTATATTGCATTCCTAGTGTTACAGATCTCTGGCTTGCGCCAATCCTCATTGGAAGATAGCTACCATTTAGTAAGTCAAAAGTAAATCCTGTCAAATGTGACGTTCCTTTCCTGTAGCGAATGGCGTCATCAACAATCAAATAACGCCACAGGGCATGTGAGATATGTCTTTCATACATCTGGAGAACGTTAAAAGCCTACCACTGTATCTTAGGTAACACCAGACGTTACTTTCGCTATCCAGAGTGATATTATAGAGCATGACATTTTTGAAAAGATATTTTATACGATAGTCCACGAAATGCAGCAGTTGAAACATCTTTAATAACTGTAATAAGACAGCATTTACCTGGATGTTTTATACTATCACTGTCAATCGTAAAGGAAGGAGATCAAACTCTACATTGATAGAAATCCAAGATATTAATTTTCATTGCAGGTCATCGGCACATCAGATGTGTGCTGAAATTTTTTACGTTACGAATACTGCATGGTGATCACTGTTAGGAGCACTTCTGCGACGACCTGGATGCGTCGTAATGAAGAGTCCAAACAACAAAACAAAATTTCCTTACTCTCCATATGCCTACATTCTCATTTGCGTCGCTCTGTGAGTTCCTTCTACGTTTATGCATGAGCCAATTTCCCTTGTTTTCTCTTCGTTCCTTTCTCCCTGGCCGCGCTTATGATCTCGACAGAAAATTATTCATATTGACGCATATTCCCGTTTGTATGCTTAACTGTGCGCTTGTTTCTCTCTTTGAAAGTCCACCCGAGCATACATTCGAATCTGCGTTATTCAGTGCTACCGTAACGAAAAACAGACAGAGAATATGAAAAGAGGGTGCAAAGGAGAGTATTAGGATTAATGATGCGATGAGAACAGCTAAGCCTAACTGATAACATGAATGTACGCCACGTTCTGTACGAGATCATGTTGATACGGGTATCAATAGTGAATAATGCGATCTTGCAGGATAACAGGGAGCAGTACTTTATTGATGCTCAAGACATACCATGGGAGAAGTCTTATCCATTTACAATTAAATCCAATGTTCTTTACATATGAACACTGCATATGTCAAAAGACACAAATACGCATAAAATGCAAGTGAGTGACATGCATCAGCAAATTAGGTATGCTTATGACAAAGGCCGAGCGAGGTGGCGCAGTGGTTAGCACACAGACTCACATTCGGGAGCACGACGGTTCAAACCCGCGTCCGGCCATCTTAGTTTAGGTTTTCCGTGATTTCCCTAAATCGCTCCAGACAAATGCCGGGATGGTTCCTTTGAAAGGGCACTGCCGATTCCCCTTATCATCCTTGACACAATCCGAGCTTGTGTTTCTTCCTTCTCCCTTTCCGCTCATGAAAAGAAATTACGTATTTTGAATAATTTGAATGAATATTAAATTGCCAGAAAGCAAATAGAGATTAAAAGATGAAAATTATTGCTGCACTTTTATTCATATGAAGCATTATTTCATCTAGCCACCGAAAAACTACCAGTATAACATATCACTCATCAGGAAAAATGATTCATTTCACTGTGAGGGGGAACGAGAAGGAACAGATGGTAGCACTGATTAAGAGAAAAGGAATTCGTCTTGGCGAGCTGACAATTGGCAGGAACATTCTTGAACAACAAGTCGCAAACAAAAACACGGTAAGTCACGACACGCAAAGGCCTCTTAATTTTTACAGGGTATCCCAGAAGGAATTGTCAAAATTGAGGGATATGACAGAAAAAAACATTCGAAAGGAAAAACTTCGTATGGACATAGGCGCTACCCCGAATGGTTTCCTTATTAGAACGTATTTACTGTACATTGTTATTTATTTTCTGTGTCAGTTCTACACATATAAATATGTACAGCAGTTCGTAAACATTGTAACTTCCGGTTTAGAGTATCATTTAAAAATACATATTTTTAATACATTCACTTCTAAGTGCTATAGTTCAGCCACGCCAGGTTGTAGTTAATTATAACACGTGGATTACATTCGAAGACTTAACCATTTCTGTTGTACGGTTCATAATAAATGTTCGAATATATGAGGTGCATGTCTGAGTTTGTTTCTCCGCAAGATTTATAGTGGCCGTGGTTACAAAATTATGAAGCTTTTTGCGTCAAGTATGAAGTGTAGAAAAGAAAATATGCCGGCAGCTAAGCTTTCCTATGCTTTACGGAATACATACAAGATAATGATTTGTTTCACAAAAAGAAAAAGTGCCAGACTAGCAATGCTGATGATGTACTTTGTGACCAAAGGCAGACTGAAGAAAAATTCTAAGACTATCCGCGCGTATGTGAGCCTAAATAAAGAGTTCGACGGTGTAATAGGGAATAGAACGCTCATAAACTTTATAAGACTGAAGCCTAAATACAGAAAGAGAATAATAATCTACTACATCTACAACATCAAAGTAGACATTCAAAAAGACAGGTTCGTATTGAGAAGGGTGTGTAGTTGACCTGAAATTTGTCACCTCAGTTATGCATCGTGTACTTCTAAGAAGTTAGTGAAAAAGAGATGCGCAAGAGGAATATAAGGGAAAGAAGAACAGATACAAATGCTAAGTGCAGAGGACGACATGGTTCATCTGGTAGCATGCGAGACCTTCTGATGAGGCTGCACACCATACATAGCACAGGATGTTGGTTAGGGCAAGACAAAGTAAAGACGATTGACATCGAGACCAACAGAAACTAATTTAGCCTCCAAACTCTAGAGTGGTGGAAGATTTGCAAGAATTTTTCTCTTAAGGAAACAGTACAGGCGAATTAAGGAAGATAACATGATTAAATTGACACAGGAGACGAAAGGTCTCTTCGTCAAAAGAGTAATAGTGCTTCCCGTCGACAATTAGATCATCGAAGACTGAGTGTAAACTTTGACTGGGGATAGACAGGGAAGAAAACTGGACGTGCTCCTTCATAAGAAGCTTTAGCTAAATCATGGGGGAAAAAATCAGGATGGAAGGAAGTAGATTTTAAAACGGTGATGAAACAAACGAAAAGCGTTGTTTGCTATACTTACATTAATGTCTGCAGGAACAATATGCCACTGCATTGTATTTTAACTGATCACAACTGGGTCCTTGCCTTCTTAGTACTCTTTGAATGCCAATTAAACATCGTTAGCACTTTGCTCAAATCCACCTAAACCAGGCGCGGGCGCAAGGCAGTGTAGTTCAGCGCCACGGCCGCGACCGTGTGTCGGCGTAGGAGCTGCGGCGCGACTGATACCGCACAACACTGCGCTGTCCTGGATTGTCCCCCAGTCATATCCAACGTAAACAAAGTAATAGAGGAAGCCCACCTCTGTAAAAGAGATCGATGAGCGGTGAAGCAAGCAAACCATTTACTGTTTAGGTAACAACTAGTGTTCGTGTGGCAGAATTACTGCGCAAAGCTTTAGAAAACAATATCCAAAACAAGAATCGAAGAACATCTGAGTTGTTTTCTGACCCACGGGTTCATTCTAATAGTTCTGCACATGCACACTCGTCATTGTGTACAATAGGGGTCTTCTGAAAAATATATCAGTTTCTTAAATGAACTAGAGTCATAAATATTCTATTTTAGAAATAATTACATGTAAGGGATATAATGTCTCATTCTTACTGTTATCAGTTACAAGTAAAAATTTTTTTGTTTTACTTCGGTCTACATCTTTTTGTTTCCCTTTACAGAGTTTTGAAATCGGATCCTCGGTTTGCTGTTACGTACGCAATAATTTTAACCGACCAAGTTTAAATACTAATTAAAAATAGAATTAAGGCTTTAAAGATGTTCAATGTAAAACACGCGTGAACAGCGGCATGGCGAAGCTCGGCGGGCGATCCGCACAGCCAGCTAACTTTAACCGACATACATATACGAAGTTAATATAGTATTAAACTGCGATGTAAATTACATTGTCTGTGAATTCTGAATAGCTATCGTTAACTTGGGCGTATTTTCGGAAGTTTTACACTTTAAGTTTATTTTGTTATTTCCTTGCGTGCTGTATACAAACGTTTTGAGGTGCAAGTAATTCACTTGTCTAATCTGATACCGAGCGAGGTGGCGCAGTGGTTAGCACACTGGACTCGCATTCGGGAGGACGACGGTTCAATCCCGTCTCCGGCCATCCTGATTTAGGTTTTCTGTGATTTCCCTAAATCGCTTCAGGCAAATCCCGGGATGGTTCCTTTGAAAGGGCACGGCCGATTTCCTTCCCCATAGTTCCCTCACCCGAGCTTGCGCTCCGTCTCTAATGACCTCGTTGTCGACGGGACGTTAAACACTAATCTCCTCCTCCTCCTCTAATCTGATTTACCGGTGATCGCAAAGTTCGGAGCCGTAGTAAATACGCTTTTGTTATTGATTTCCTGCTGCTGTCAAAACGTATTTCGGAGAAGCTTCTGCACGGCTGTATTGCGTCTTCCCTCGCCAGATGCTGTGTATTTTGTCACTGGACCGCTATGCCATCACCGAGCTGAGATGGTTACGAAAATGACAAGGTCTCCAGTTCAAAGTAGCAACACCGAGATGAGCCGGCCGGTGTGGCCGTGCGGTTCTAAGCGCGTCAGTTTGGAACCGCGTGACCGCTACGGTCGCAGGTTCGAATCCTGCCTCGGGCATGGATGTGTGTGATGTCCTTAGGTTAGTTAGGTTTAAGTAGTTCTAAGTTCTAGGGGACTGATGACCTCAGTAGTTAAGTCCCATAGTGCTCAGAGCCATTTGAGCCAACACCGAGATGAAAATTATTTCACCGTAAAGCAATGCTCCGGAAATCCGCTCGGCGAACAAAAAATGTTATAAATCGCTCAAGGAATACTTTAGGATGGGATTCGCTGTAGTGTTTGGACGAAATTCATATATTATCTTAACAACTTGTACATATCAGCTAAACTTTTATTAGAAGGGACGTGCCTTTTCGTTTAGTTTCATTTTCGAACACAACTCCAACTCAGTATCAATCGAAATTGAGGGTCGTGCCTTAAACTCGGGCATCGGTGCTCAAATCGAATGAAATTGTATGGTTCCAGCCACTTCTTCAAGTCTCAAACATCCATGATGTATATATCAAGGTTAGAATTCGAACCCAGGTCACCTGCTCACTAGGCAGGTGAGCTATCCTCTGAGTCATCCCGGTACAGTGGCTTCCCATTTGGACTGAGGACGGAGGCGTGCTACCGTATTATGTGCAGTTGTGCAAAGCCACTGTGCCTGATTGGCATAGTGGTTAGCGCAGTTCGATGTACAGGATTAATCAGCTAATAATTGCACTGTGAATTTCGCGCAAGTGGAAATTACTATTGACGTGTGGTTTTTACAGAATGGGCTGGTAGCCAGGAGCTCTAATTGTTAGCCTAATCAGTTGTAAAAATATATATAAAGTGTAGTTTTTGAGCAGAGATACAGTTTTCAAATGGAACAATGCCTGTTTGCATTACCAAACTAAAATCAGGGTAAATTAAAACGTCAGTGGTGTTTGTTGCAGGATTTTAGTGTGAGTCATTTACGAGATGCATTTTTAAAAGTTTCCACGCTGACACTTGTTTGTGCCATTCAACCTGCGTAGTTGCTACATACGATGCTGTTATGTTTGAGTACAGTTTGCTTGTGCGAGGACTTGCTAGTCAGTTAGTGTGTGACAGACCAAGCAGTAGGTCGTGAGTGGACGATGTGTTTTACCAATGCAGAAAAAGCCAACATTCTCGTGTATGGAGAGTGTACGAACTATGCAGTTCGTTCTTGTACGGTATCAACCATCTCGGCAATTATTTGTCAACCTCTTCAGCCAGTTACGTGCAAGTGGTAGTGTAACACCTAGACAACATAACAGACGGAAACAAGTGACGGTAGAACAGGGGAAAATTAATGTTCGTGCTGCTATCGCAATAGATCCACAGGTTCGCTCCGGCTCAGTGGCACGTGAAAGGGATTAGAATTCTCATTGTGTTCAAAAATGGTTCAAATGGCTCTGAGCACTATGGGACTTAACATCTGAGGTCATCAGTCCCCTAGAACTTAGAACTACTTAAACCTAACTAACCTAAGGACATCACACACATCCATGCCCGAGGCAGGATTCGAACCTGCGACCGTAGCAGTCGCGCGGTGCCGGACTGAGCGCCTAGAACCGCTAGACCACCGCGGCCGGCTCTCAATGTGTACAATACGCATTAGCATAAGCCGGCCGTTGTGGCCGAGCGGTTCTAGGCGCTTCAGTCCGGAGATGCACTGCTGCTACTGTCGTAGGTTCGAATCCTGCCTCGGGCATGAATGTGTGTGATGTCCTTAGGTTACTTAGGTTTAAGTAGTTCTAAGTTTAGGGGACTGATGGCCTCATAGTGCTTAGAGCCATTGAGTCAGGAAAGTGTCCTCCGCTTTCTCCTTCGGCGTAGGTTCCATCCCTATGACATCTCCCTCCATCAAGAGCTATATGGAGACGATTATGAGAATCGTGTTAACTTCTGTACATGGACGGGATACTCCAAGTTTGTCAAGTATCTTGTTTAGTGATGAAGCCACATTTACCAGTCATTACCAGATAAACCGCCGAAACGTGCACGACTGGTCTGTTGACAATCCTGTTGGCTTCATGAGGTGGAATGTGAGCGCACATGGAATGTACACGTGTTGTGGGGATTCGCAAACCTTCAGCTGATAGGCCCATTTTTCTTAGACGAAACATTAAAAGCGCACAAGTATCGGAGCCTCCTAACAGACCACCTTCCACGGATCCCAGAAGAAGTTCCTCTACTGCCTAGGAGGAACCTGTGGTACCAACGTGATGGGTCTTTGGCCCATAGCGTACGAAGTACTCGTAATACAGCGTGTCATCACGAATTGTTTCTTTTGTGGACTGGCAAGACAGCCAATCCACTGTGACGGGTAGCCGAAAGGCACGCGTTAAGCTCACGCAGGCTGGCATGAGGTCTGGAAAATGACAAGGTCTTTATAGTAGCAAAAATAGTACGTAGCTACTGGAATACTTAACTTTAATCCATAATTGGTGAACATCGGTATGACGGTACATGCATCACAAGATTAATAGCAAATGATAATGGCGCCTTGCTAGGTCGTAGCAAATGACGTAGCTGAAGGCTATGCTATCGTCTCGGCAATTGAGAGCGTAATTTGTCAGTGAACCATCGCTAGCAAAGTCGGCTGTACAACTGGGGCGAGTGCTAGGACGTCTCTCTAGACCTGCCGTGTGGCGGCGCTCGGTCTGCAATCACTGATAGTGGCGACACGCGGGTCCGACGTATACTAGCGGACCTCGGCCGATTTAATGGCTACCACCTAGCAAGTGTGGTGTCTGGCGGTGACACCACAGTTTCCAAATCGTTGAAATGGACGCAGGGGATCTATACCTTGGCCGGTCTGTTCCCCAGGTTTGACGCCTGTAGACTTTTTCTGTGTGGAAAGCTGAAAGTCGCTGTCTACAATGAGGTACCAACTACACCCGATGATATACAACGACGTTTTACTGCAGCCCGCTCGGGCATCACCGCTGAAATGTTAGCACGTGTACAGCGGTCGTTCCATACTGGAAGTGTATACTGCTCCTGCTGGTGATTTTGAACACAACCTGTGATCAGTTGTCTCATTGCTAGTCAGAATCCACGTAACTACAGCAGCACTTGTGTTATTCCCTAGTAGATGCTACCCCAAGTATTGCCCAAGTGTCGGTGTTGGAGCTTTTCAAGATACGGTATCTTGTAAACGACTCACACTAGATTCCTGCAACAAACGCCACGGACATTGTAATACACCCTGATTTTAATTTGTTAATATCAATTTATGTATTTATAAAACTATCTATTTGGCCAAAACGGCCGGCCGGGGTGGCCGAGCGGTTCTAGGCGCTACAGTCTGGAACCGCGCGTCCGCTACGGTCGCAGGTTCGAATCCTTCCTCGGGCATGGATGTGTGTGATGTCCTTAGGTTAGTTAGGTTTAAGTAGTTCTAAGTTCTAGGGGACTGATGACCTTGGAAGTTAAGTCCCATAGTGTTCAGAGCCATTTGAACCATTTTTGGACAAAACGTATACTTTCTAATTATTATTACAATGGAGCTTTTCAAGATACGGTATCTTGTAAACGACTCACACTAGATTCCTGCAACAAACGCCACGGACATTGTAATACACCCTGATTTTAATTTGTTAATATCAATTTATGTATTTATAAAACTATCTATTTGGCCAAAACGGCCGGCCGGGGTGGCCGAGCGGTTCTAGGCGCTACAGTCTGGAACCGCGCGTCCGCTACTCAACACCCACCTCATGAAAGCTGGTGATCAACCTTTTATTATTGTGTGAAAATGTAATGAGTTCGACCTAATTTTAATTAATCTGCCTCTTTTTGTGAATTTTTATACTTCTAACTATATTTAATATTTTGTGTGCTAAGTGACAACTGCAGAAAATTTATAAAAACGTAGCATGGCTACTGACTAACAATACGAGACCCTGGCTACCAATCCATTCTGTGAAAACCACACATCTGTAGAGCTTTCAATTTCCGGATATATGCGGTACAAGTTTTAGGTGATTCACCATGTGTACATCATACTGATCTAATGTCAAAAACTGACAATTTTTTGGGGATGTTATCAGAATTTTCCTATATTTTACACACAATTTTAGTTAATTTGCTAAATGTAAATCACAACTACAACAAACTCAACACCCACCTCATGAAAGCTGGTGATCAACCTTTTATTATTGTGTGAAAATGTAATGAGTTCGACCTAATTTTAATTAATCTGCCTCTTTTTGTGAATTTTTATACTTCTAACTATATTTAATATTTTGTGTGCTAAGTGACAACTGCAGAAAATTTATAAAAACGTAGCATGGCTTGCACTGGGAAGACACGTCGTCTGACGTAACTTATATGTAAGATGAAAAACTTCCAAATGGCAACGGAAAATGTGATTACAATAGTTCGGAAAAATGAGCATCACAACTATAAATAAGAGGTAAAAGAGGGCTCCGGGTTAGTTTCGCTAGACATGGTCGGGGGCAGTCCTCTGAATCTCTAGCTAGCCAGCAGCGGTGCGAAATATGTAAGTGACAGGTGTTCGAAGATGAGCGATGTAACTGCCGCTCTGATGGAGAAATTCTTCTCCCAAGCAGACTTAGAAGTATTCCGGTTGAGGACGGACTTACAAATTTCAGACAGCAGTTGGACTCAATCATTCGTGGTCGTGGGGGATATTGATTTGATAAAGTTCACATATTGATTATAAGATTTGAAACGAGAGTTTGGTAGTTGACTGAACATTTGTGCATTGATTTATAGTCATCCAGGCCACATATGTGACTCGTAATGTGCTGTTGTGTTTTGGAAGAGCGATAAATTCAATAAACTCTGATAAACTGATACTTCAGAAATAACAGTCGCATTATCTCGGTGTTAATACATTGCTGCGCCAAGAAATAATGAATTTACTGATTTTCGATGGGCATGAAGTATAAGTGAACACCTCCAGGGGAAAGTCACTATAGACACCTGTAATATCAGAGCCACTTGCAAGGTGACCTTAAGTCCAAGTAAGAGGGAGTAAGATCGCACATCGTGCCTCAGACACGCAGACAGACAATGTTCCTATTGCTACATGTGGTAGATCACTTCGCAATGGCTACAATCACCTAACCGAACATTTATCCTCTGTGTCATTTGTAGAACTTAGTTGATGGCATTATTTATCTTGTGGAAGCTAATTAATCTTCTAACTAGTGGACTGAATTACCGGTTGGAAACAAATTTCCCTGTTACAATTTTTCTTTTCTGTTACTTTCGCATCCCCGTCGTCCTGCAATAATAAGGTGCCCTCAGACTTCGGCGACGACTCGCATTAATTAGCTTAGCTCCGGTAAGCATTTTTCATGGTCGCAGTTGTTATCTCACAGCAGGAAATAAAAGCGTCACTCAGTGGCGGAACGGCTGGTCCTCACCGTTCATTAAGACTGACTCTGCTGATCTCTCTTCGAACCTGGACTTCTGTAACGATCTCGATTTCGATTGGGTTCGTGTGAGGGCAGAGTTACTGGCCTTCATTCTATGGTGTAGACTGGGTTCAATTTAATAGCGTTAGTACACTCGTCGACCATTACAAGTTCCAGACATGATGTCACCACAATTTTAAGACACTCCCAGATAGTCCTATTTCTACGTATTACAGTGTGTCGAATGAAACAAAAATTGTGTGTGTAAGCAACGACTATCAGTATAGTGAGACAATATCACTACTGCCATTCACATGTCATTCGCTAATGGCGCTAGGGAAAGAATGGCTATCCAGAATGAATAAACATCTCAGGGTGCGATTTTCGCCAAGCTATAGCGGACAATACGGCGAATTTCCTGACATTTGTAAGTAATTTCTTATCGTTTAAAGTCGACGAATTAATGGAACTATATACTTTGTGTGGGATTTGAAAGAAACTTCTAAAAGAACTTAAACGACGTAACGTGAAATGGGCTTATCAAATAGTATCAAAATAACAGAATCGCAAAGCACTGTTCCACTGTCAGGGGAAGAGATTCCATAAACGTCTGCCCTGTCATACCAAATGTAGCCAGAATGTAACTGAGGTACGGTTCGTGTGTTTATTAACACGGGTGCCATGCCGAGTGCCCAGAATGTTGCCCTTGAACACTGCTACACGCTATAATGTGTTTTTGGAGAAGCAATATTGAACGTTGAATTTCATACGGAGGTAACGGCAGGTCACGTCCGTGTTATAAGGCGTTTCATGCCTTTAAGAATCGTCGGTGTTTCCTTATAGAATTTTCACCGTAGATAAAAGTACAGAAGTATTAAGCTTGGTGAATGTGCAGAACGTATTTCGTTTCATGAATGACCGTTCCAATATTCGTCAAATGTTCCCTTAAGAGAGTCTGTCATTACACGTGCGGAATGGGATGAGCATCCGTCATGTTCGTGCCACATTGATTGCCTTACGTTTAGTGGAAAGTCTTCCAATGAATGCGGCAGCAGCATGTCTTAGGAATTGGGGTACCTGAGTATTTATATTACCACGAATAAACAGGAACCAATGATGTGGGTCTTAGAAAAGACGCGCCGAATGTTGGTAGACCAAGAGTGTTCGTTTTCCCACTTCTTTGAGTCATCGTGAATTTTCAGCTGACTGTTAGTGCATATTGCGAAGCTTAACCGGCTCACGGTTTGTAAACGTTTGCGTAGATATTCCGCATCACTTTGCACTTTTCGTAGATAACATTTGGAGAACTGCAACCAATTTTGGAAGTCGTTGCCATGAAGCTGTAGATGCAGCGAAATGTAAACAGGATGAAATGTGTTGAAATGTAGTATTTCCAGAACAGTCGTTTGGCCCTCCAGTGTACAACCTCGTCGCTGCTCTAATAGTTTGGGCACAACCGCCATAAACGATATTCACTTTATCGACAGTCGTATACAATGTGAAAGTGTCAACAGCTTTACGAGCAAGTTATCTGATTGCTATAGCAGCAGAACATAGGGATTTATGGGCTTCAAGTGCGCAGGTAAACACAAGAACCATACCCGAGTTACGTGTTGGCTTGCCTTTGTTATAATAGGGCAGACGTTTGTGGAACTACTTCTCCTGACGGCGGGACAGCGATTTGCGGCGCTATTATCTTAATACTATTTGATCAAGTCCCATACATGTTATGGTGTTGAAGTTCTCTTAGAAGCTACTTTCAAGTGCCACAGAAAAACATTTTAAAGAAAAACGAAGTTGGTGTCGTAATCTGGCTACCTTAAAAGAAACAATTTTTCCGAAAGAGACAAAATTCATCATATTATCCGCTATGACTTGGGAAACATTGCACCTCTATACACGTACTCATTCTGGATGTATTTGTCATAGCCTGTCTTAGCTGACTCACTCTGCACTTTACTGCTGCCATCTACATCCATTTGAAAATGTTTACTGTAGTAAAGTCTTGGTCTTTCTTTGTACCCCCTCCCCTTTCCCCAATTCATAGCATTACAAAATTCCTTACCAGAGTGCTTCCTGCCAGCCTGTCCATTCGTTTAATCAAGCTGTGCCATAATTTTTTTTTCTTTGTGATTCGATTCAGCAACTCTTCCTAAGTTTCTTGATAACTCCTACATTTCAATTTCTTTTAAGTCTGCACTCCCAACAAATAATTTCAAAAAGACTTTTAAACACCTAAATTACATTAAACGTTTGTATATTTCTCTTTTTAGAGCTGAACTTTCTGCATTTCTCAGGAGCTCAGTTTGATTTTTTCCCGCGTCAGATTGTATCAGATGTTTAATTCTTCTGTAGGTAATTCGTGCCCTATTATTCAACGGATGATTCGTTAGGATTCACACCACTCAGTACGTGCCTTACTAGGAATTGGTTTATCGTCTTCTGCTCGAAGTCTTAGAGTATTCACCTTTTTATATATACATTCTGCGTAGCAGGCGGAAAAGTGTTGCCATTGTTGGTTCTATCAGTTAACAATTATGAGGAATTCTCGTCATCTGTTTGTGATATGTTTTGATTTAGGTCTTTCAGTGCTCTGACAACTTTTACGCGCAGAACTGCATACCCCACTCCATTTTCATCCACTCCCTCTTCCTTTCACATAATTTTGTCTTCAGGTTTCTTTTCTTTATGGAATCGTACTATACATTCCCTCCTGTTATCAATCTTCCCTTCTGTGGTTAGTACTGGCTAGCTACATGCGCTCTCAATTTTCGTACAGCTGGATCCGTTTTCCTCAAAGCTTCCTTCAATTTTCTTACAGGCAACATCTGGCCAAGGTATCACGACAGCCCTATGTAACGTGGAATTGACAATTAGATCTGATGAGAGGCGGACACGCCAGTACAAAAGAAGGGGTGGAGGGGCGGGGGAGGGGGGGAGGGGGGGGAGTAAATAGCTCTGAGTACTATGGAACTCAACTGCTGTGGTCATCAGTCCCCTAGAACTTAGAACTACTTAAACCTAACTAACCTAAGGATATCACACACATCCATGCCCAAGGCAGGATTCGAACCTGCGACCGTAGCGGTCAAGCGGTTCCAGAGCGAAGCGCCTAGAACCGCACAACCACACCGGCTGGCTACAATTATAAATAATATATCAAATGAAAGAGCAACTCAGTTTTGTTTGTGCACCTGTACGCAAAGGGAAGAGAATGGAACGGGCCAAGAGTTGTAAAGGGTTCATCACTATTCGCTAGCGCACTTGAGCAGATGTAATTTCGATGGATAGCTCACGCGGTGCCTGCGATATGGAATATCTATGCTACAATATAATCGCAGGTCAGAGCATTGTAGGCAGTAAGTCGAGGTTAGTAGCTCGCAGAGAGCAGTCGTGTTTTGTAGCTCACACAGACCACTTGAGTTCTAGAGTTCGGACAGTGCAGCAGTTGACTTGTGTTGGGCCCGTCGTGCAGAACGATGGCAGTGCCTGAGCGATGTAGTATAAGGTAATGAGAAAAAAAAATACTATTGTTCTTCGTTGCCGCGCGCATATGTTAATTGCCACAACTGATTTAACCACAATTTTAATATTAAAGTCTCATGTAATTCCTTGCAGAAATGTTTCAATAATAACTTTTGTTCTGAAGAAAACTTTTACCAGTCATTTATCTAAATTTAAAGATTTTACGAACTTTTTCCTGTGCATACTCATGTTGAATAAGCAAAAGAAAATCAGTTGTTTTCCTAAAAATAATAAGCTAGTGTCCAGCATTGCACTGGGATGTACCAAAAATTTCTGATAGAAGCAGATATATAGATAGCGTTATCCGACGACATCATTGTGAGGAAAGAATTTTTCAGTTTATTCAGCATGATTTCACAGGGCCATGACGCAGCGCTGCTGACGTCAAAACTTATTAATCTCGATATGCAGTCTGTCTTTAATGGAAGGTCACATTAAATTTTATTATTGGAAAGAAATTTCTCTATTGGGAACTTAAATGAGATTTTTCTGTTGCGAGGTTACACTAAATGTGAATATTATAATTATTTTTCTGTTGGGAGGTTACAGAGTGACTGAACAGCGTGTTGAACGAGTGAGAGCCTTTCACCAGTAGCCGCAAGAAATCAGTTCGGAGGTCTAGGCGTGAATTAGCAGTTCCAGTAATACCTGTGTGGAGACTTATGGAGACTCCTACAACTACGTCCTTATAGTTTGCAGTTGTTACAACCACCAAAGCATACAGTGCACGCTTTACGTGCCAACTTTGCAACCGAAACGTTGCTACATGGCGAATAAGATTTTATGGATCGTTTCGTCTTCGATAATGAATCGACACTTCACTTAAGTAGAAATGTGAACACAAGTAATGTGCGCATCTAGGGGTCAACAAATACCGCGCGGGATTAGCCGAGCGGTCTTGGGCGCTGCAGTCCTGGACTGTGCGGCTGGTCCCGGTGGAGGATCGAGTCCTCCCTCGGGCATGGGTGTGTGTGTTTGCCCTAGTAGTGTGTAAGCTTAGGGACTGATGATCTTAGCAGTTAAGTCCCATAAGTTTTCATAGACATTTGGACATTTTTGGTCAACAAATCCCCACGAGACGGTATAACTGGAAAGAGAATAAGCTGAATTTTTCTGTGCCGTATCCCGGCGGAAAGTTTATGAGCAGCCTTTTTTTCGGTGAAGCAACTGTAACTGGTGTTTCTTATCTTAATGCACTAAAATATGGCTCTTTTCCTTAACTGGAAGAAGCTGAACCACAGAACTTTATTTGGCAGCAGGATGGGCGCCTCCTCATTGGCATAACTCAGTGCGCGATTGGTTAAACGACGTTGTACCTCAACGCTGGATTTACCGCAAGGGCCGTAATGCCAGAGCTTGTTTTGCATGACCTCCACGTTCACACACGAGCTGACTCAACGCGACTTTTACATTTTAGGGATTCATAACTGATCTTATGTATATGTCTGCGCTACCCGCTGAGCCACGTGACTTTATAAACAGCATCGTTGCAACAATTATATCAGACCCACTGATCATAGTTTGGAAGAACTTCCATACCGACTCGATGTTGGACGAATGGTGGTGATATTGAACACTCGTAAGAAAAACTGTTTCAGCTGCTCTTTCATTTGATGAATTATTTATAATTGTAAGCTGAATGTAATAAATGCTACAGAGCCTTAGAACCCTTACATTCCTTTTGAAACGCCCTGTATGTTATAGTATTGAGTACAGAGTGCAATGAAACAGTTCAGATACGATGATGGTTTGTCTCATCACGGCAATATGACCTGTAAAGCAATGGTTTGTGGCCTATAATATTCCTGAAATGGACAGAATTGCTCAGAGTCTTCACATGTACCCAACGGAACATCTACGGGGTGGGCTAGAACGTAGACTTCGCTACAGACCACTAAGTCCAAAATCACTGCCTCCTGTGATTTCGGCTGTTGAAGAATTGGCTCTTGTTCCTCTGCAGACGTTCAAACGCCTCGCTGAAATTTCTCCAGCAGAGTTCAAGCAGTCATAAAGGCGTCCATATACTTTTAATCTGACAGTGTTATATTTCCTTTACCCATGAATTCGTATATAGCTTCGTATTTCTCCTGTAGCCATTCCTGCTCCACTACTTTACACCTTCGGTCAATTGCAATTTCTTAGACCTGTATTCCCCTTTACGTCAGCCGTGTGCCGTGCGGGGAAGCCGGGTTCAATCCCAAACGCTGTAGACACATCTTCTTGGTGGGAAGGCTGGAACAGGGGCTGCACTCAGCTTCACGAGCCCAATTGAAGAGATGCCTGAATGAAGAGTAGCGGAAAGCTGGTAAAGACCGAGATAGCGGTGTGCTCACACCATGGCCCTCCGTATCGTTTCTAACCCCCCCCCCCCCCTCTCTCTCTCTCTCTCTCTCTCTCTCTCTCTCTCTCTCTCTCTCTCTCTCCTTTATAATACGGACAGCACAAGTGTATTACTTTGAATGTGCACTTACCAGGTTTATGAGATATGAATATGTCCATAGGTACGATAGTAACGCTCCACAACCCAGTGAATTCAGAAGGCCGACTATTACCGTTCAGGTCAGGAAATTAACAGCTGTTGCCGACGTCGGTAGTCGAGTATTACGACCACATTGAGCGACGCACCGCCGCCGCTTCATAAGTAGCTCCTTCCTGGCTTTTCACATCGACGCTAAAGGCAGGCGACGTTCACTGACACCCTGCAGGAGATAAATAAGTCTCCACCACTGCGGAGTGGGGCGTGCTTTGTGCACTGGCAGCACAAATGTTTTGAAGCTACCGTCAACTAACTATGAATTTAAAGAGGCTGTCCTCAAATATACACTTTCTATCGTTTCTTGTTTAATTTCATTTCGCAAGTTCACTTACTTTAAGGTGTCATATTTTTTGACAAAAAACAAGAAGCGTTTCAAAGTAAACCCGCTATATCACTAAAACCGCAAAAGAAGAGAATCCAGGCGTTGATGATGTGCTGCTACAGATAGATGTTATAAACTAAGTAGAGTGATCAAAAATTGGCGAGGGAAATCGTGTAAGGAAATTCCTGATTAGAAGAAAAGACAGGATGTTAGGACATGTATTAAGAGGTAAAGGAATAACTTCCGTAATACTAAAGGTTGCCACAGAGGACGAAAACTGTAGGGGACGCAGAGATTGGAATATATTAATGAGCCAAAAGACTATGACCTCCTGTGGATTCTGCTTGGCATAGTTCGAAAAGTTCTTGGTAGGTTTTCAGAGATATGCAGTACGAGAGGTCTACGCACGTTTTACGCACTTCTTCTAAATTACGGGCAAGTGGTTTATGATCGCGGAGATGACTCTTGATAACGCCCCAGATATGTTCCACTGGATTTTTATCAGCCGAATTTGATGGCCACACATGAATGTGCGTTCACTAAAGAGTTCCCCACACAAGTGTAGCGCGATTCTGATCGTGTGACACGGGCCGTTTAACATAACGCTGTTGTCACCTGGGAAGACATTGAACATGAAGGAATATGCACTAACTGCGAAAATAATCGATGCACTAAAAAACAGTTAATATACAGTGATGAAATTTCTGGAATATTTTTGTCTAGGTAACAAATTAACATTGCAAGATCACGCGTAAGATATTCCATTGCAAATGTGAAATGCTCGTACATTAATTACCGATGTAACAGCTAGAATGTTGAATGGCAAACATACTTGAATTGTGTTGTGCAGGTGCCGCATATCAGTTTATGGGATGGAGTGCCATCTCTTTTGCACTTGTCGGTCACTACTGGGGCGATTCACGCTCTTAATGGTTGAAGCTGGAGTTGTTGTCCGATGATGTCCCGTACGTGATCGATTCGAGACACATGCGGCAATCGAGTAGGCCAGGACAGCAAGTCGACACTCTACAGAGCATGTTGGATTACAATAGCGGTATGTGGGCGACCGTTATCCTGCTGGAAAACACCCCCTGGAATCCTGTTCGTGAAAGGTAGGAAACAGATTATCAGAATGACACATACATTTGCAGTTAGGGTGCGTGGGATAAACAAAAGAATCCTCATGCTGCCATACGAAATCACACCCCAGACCATAAATCCAGGTGGTCCAATGTATCTAGCATGCACACAGTCTGGTTACAGGTCCTATACTAGTCTCCTTCTAATCAACACACGGCCGACACTGGCACCGAGGTAGAACTAGCTTTTATCAGAAAACGCAACAGACCTCCGTATGCCACACAGGGTAGCCACACAGGCGTCTTGCCATGGTTCGTGAGGCTCCCCCTGTCGGAGGTTCGAGTCCTCCCTCGGGCATGGGTGTGTCTGTTGTCCTTAGCGTAAGCTAGTTTGTTGGAGTAAGTAGTGTATAAGCCTAGGGACCGATGACCTTAGCAGTTTGATCCCATAGGAACTTACCACAAATTTGCAATTTCCAGACCTTCGCATTGCCCTCCAATGAGCTCTCGCCTGACACCACTGAAATTGCAAATGGCGGTGCTTTGGGTCAGTGGAATGGCGTCTTGCTCGGAGCTGCCTTCGAAATAAAAGGTTTGTAACAGTTTGTTGTGTCAATGTGGTGCTAAAAGCTGCCCAGATCGATACTGCAGATGGAGTGCGATGCATCAGAGCAGTACGCCAAACACGATGGCCTTCCCTCTCGGTAGACCAACGTCGCCGTCCGCAGCCCTTACTTACATTCTCGTGACTGCGGCCAGCAGCCATGTACAGTGGCTAAATTTCTGCAACGTCTTTTCGAAATGCTGCGGGAGGAACATCTAGCTTCTCGAAGCATATTACACGACCTTGTTCAAACTCTGTGAGTTGTTGATAATGGCGGCTCTGTCGCCTTAAAGACATCGAATTTCAAAGGTAAGTAACGCTCAGATCGTTACATCTTGTATTTGAAGCAAAACTGATTTGCATCCTCATAATGGCGCTACTATCGCCACTCTTATACGACTGGCATGGAATCTGAAGAATTACCTTTCAGATGTAGGAACAGCTTCCCAACTTTCATTTATGTCGCACCTTCTTGGTGTTGCGATGTTTTTCCGTCAGTGTAGATGGTCCGCAAAAGTGACCACATAGTCCGCAGCTACCATGGTTCCTCCAAGTACTACCACAGATCTCACAGTAGCCCAGGTGAATGATACCACCTCGTAGCTACACAGATCTTCAACCATGTTCACGATAGTAACACCCGAACAACCGCTCAGCGATTCCATTTCCGATACGCTCGTTCCCAAGCACCGGGTCATCTCTGCCAAAGCCGCATACATCAGTGCATTTCCCCATTAGCGACCTGTATTGGCATTACAATGATTTCCTATTCATCCCTGCTACACATATGTTTTCTTTACCGTATCAAGTGTCCGCAAGCCATTAGGTGGCATACAGTCCCGTGGAATGTTCTGATCATAATGTTTTGGCACATATGTGTTATAATCAAGCACACTGGGTGTAGCTGTTGCCCTGAGAAGAAGCTGCTGGCACAAGAGAAAAAACTGTGACTGATCGCATCAAACCAGGCAGAGGATTGTTGACAAAGTTCTGACAAAAACTGGACTGTTATGATTCACCTGTTAGAAGTTTCAAAATTATCTTTTAGGAAACTGATTTGCCACTGTGGATTCATTTACCCCTTTGTTGAGTTTTCCCCATTGTTTGCACCGTCATTTTACATGTAATCCCATGTATTTCATGAATCACAGCCGCATAATAATTCTGGTTATCCTATGCGCCAGGGAATGTTATCAAACATTGAGCTCATTTATTTACTGATAGTTGAGTTACATATACCGGTAATTGTTTTGTGGAATCTGTTGAGCCATCTTGTTGAAAGTGGACATTATGAAATTTGGATACGAGGAGCTTTCAATAAGTAATGCAACACATTTCTTTTTTAGAAAGAAAGTTGGTTTTACTCAGGATTCCAATACACCACATTGTTCACCATTCTTTTGGCTAAGAAACCCTATTTTTCAACATAATCTATGTACAATGCGGCAGCTTACGCCACTTTATTGCGAGGGATAGTATTCCCGCATGGTATCACACTTCTGCATCAATCAACTCCACATCATCCACGTACTGCTTCCCTCATATAGCGTCCTTCACATGGACAAACAGATGGACACAGAAAGATGCGAGATCCAGGCTGAAGGGTGGATGAGGAAGAGCAGTCCAACGAAGTTCTGTCAGCTCCTCTCGGGTGCAAAGAATTGTATGGGGCATCGGATCGTCGTGGAGTTTGTTTCCGTTTTTGAGGCGACGAACACACAAAAGTCGTTTCTTCAATTTCCTGAGGCACAATGTTCAGAGTTCAGAGTTAGTTGTTGCACCATGAGGGAGGACATCAAACTCTGACGTCCAGTTGAGCAGCGAGGTGTTTAATTGTGATCCGTAGATCACCTCGAATGTGTGTCCGCACGTTCCAACAATGGGGGAGACACAGCAGTGTGTAGCCGGCTGACCCGAGGGATATCGGACAGCTTTGCGCAACCTTCTTGCGATGATGACAGACGCCAAGCCTTACGACTCACCATACTTTTGTTCACTGCCAGGTCTCCGTAGACATTCTGCAAGAGACCATGAAGATCTGCGATGCTCTGGTTTTCCGTCTAAAGAAACTCGATGACACCTTTCTGCTTGGCATGCACCTCCGTAACAGAGGCAATTTTGAAGCCTTGAAGCGGGAATATGCCACGATCACCCACAATGAACTCCTCATTTTTTCAATGAAAACTGGCCGAGAAAAAAGTGTTTCATTACTTACTGAACGCCCCTCGTATAGCAAGGAAAAGTAGATATTGCAGCATCTGAGCTTATCGATTCTAGGCAACAGATCTTTCAGATCCGTCTGCGCCTTTGACTTAGTATCCGATGACTCCACGTCACCATCATTGTCTGCCGAAGATATTTCTCTTCTCGTTGTTTGAGGCAAACAGCAGTACCACGAACTCATCATGTACTTTAATTTATTTCCATACATAGCCTATCCAGCCACTTAAAAATTCATAATTCATACTTCTATAGCATTTAAAGGACTACGAATCGTTCAAATGGCTCTGAGCACTGTAGGACTTAACATCTGAGGTCATCAGTCCCCTAGAACTTAGATTTACTTAAACCTAAGCTAAGGACATCACACACATCCATGCCCGAGGCAGGATTCGAACCTGCGGCCGTAGCGGTCGCGCGGTTTCAGACTGAGGCGCCTAGAACCGCTCGGCCACAGCGGCCGGCTAAAGGACTACGTAAATTACGTCTCTTAGTGAATAGAAATGGTAGAATTATCTCTGTGGCCCTTCGGATTTACGTAACCCTTTTTAACAGTGAAAGTTGGGAGTACCTCATAATTGTTAAATGCTATCAATCTGCTACCGACAGTAGTGTAAACTGCACATAGTCGCCTACAGTCGGAGAACTGGCGTAATGGAGAGGATCGTCCGGCATAGGTATGATGACGGCAACATTCTTCGTTTACATCACTGTAATCATAGTCCCACTGAGACGAGTAAATCGTTCTAACAGCACGAAATAGTAATACTTAAACTGAAATAAATGATGTTTTAACCTCTTTCCGTCAAACAGGTCAGTATAGACGAAGCACAAGCTTTGATGGCGTGAGGGGGAGGGCGGAGTGCAGAAAGTTGGTCGTGTTCTTTTTCAAGGGTACAGTCCCAGAAACGTGAGTGGATCAGTGAGTAAGGAAAAACAGAATATTGATGGTCGTATGTCGATTCGAACTACCATCCACCCGAAAGTTGCCCCAGTATCTTAACCATTGTGACGTATGGTTCGGCTGATGGGGAGGGAAAGAGAGGGGGGTGGGAGAAAGGAAGGGAGGGAGATTTAAAATGAAACGCGACTGGTATTAAGGGGAAGGCGAGAGTTCCTGGCAAATGATAAACAAAATTTCTTCGATGACTTCGAAAGGATGTGAGAACAAACAATTAAAATTGTTGTCGTGGCTTGCTGGAGAAGTTTTAATTGTTATACACTGATATAATTAAACTTCGGAGAGTAGCATACGAACTACTTGTTGACATTATGCAGAAAGCTTGCCCCAGTGCCTCGACTGGAATCCGTGGAATTCTGATAAATGGCCTATGAACCTCACCTGCCATTGTGACAGGCGGATAATCCCAGCTTGGACTACAGAAACACTAAGAGCGTCTCCTCGTCGCTTGACGCTCTGACGCACTGCCCACAGCTACACACTCCGGTACACATCAGGCAAGTCGTCGATTTTATACACCTATCCATCCCCACACACACACACATACACACAGAGGGGGAGACAGAGAGAGAGAGAGAGAGAGAGAGAGAGAGAGAGAGAGAGAGAGAGAGAGAGAAAATGGCTCTAAGCACTATGGAACTTAACATCTGAGGTCATCAGTCTCCTAGACTTAGAAACTACTTAAACCTAACTAACCTACGCACATCACACATATCCATGCCCAAGGCACGAGTCGAACCTGCGACCGTAGCAGGCGCGCGGTTCCGGACAGAAGCGCCTAGAACCGCGCGGCCACAGCTGCCGGCAGAGAGAGAGAGAGAGAGAGAGAGAGAGAGAGAGAGAGAGTCTGGGATGAGGGGCAGGGAGAGCACGCCACAACAGTCTTAAATGCTCACCGGGCCTCGTTTGAAACGGAGCGCGTCACTGAAGACAATCCTACTCTAATCAATGAGATTCGAGGCCGAAGACTTGTCTGGAGACGCCCCAGACAGAGGTGTGACAGCAACCGTCGCTCGACTTACGGCCAACAACCACAAATGATGGTGTGGGGTCTCATTCTTTTTCATCGCAGGACCCCGTTGTTTGTCATCCGCGGCACCCTTGCAACACAGCGCCACGTCGACTATATTCTATGCCCCGTTTTGTTACCATTCATGGCAACCCATCCTGGACTTATATTTCAGCAAGATAATACCGGCCTGCCTACGCTGAGAGGTTCTACTGCTTGCCTTCGTATTCGCCAAATCCTACATTTGCCAGAGAGAGAGAGAGAGAGAGAGAGAGCGAGAGCGAGAGCGAGATATCTCCAACTGAGAACGTTTTGAGAACATTATAATGTTATGGGGAGCGCCCTCCAGTAGGCTCGTGATTTTGACGACGGAACGCGACAACTGGACAGACTTTGGCACGAAACGCCCACCAAGGACATCCAACAACTCTGGCAATCAATGGCAAACAGAATAGCTGCTTGCGTGTGGGCTGGAGGTGGACCGACGCGCTATTGTCTCGCTCAGGTTGTGAGCTCTTTTCTTGAATAAATCATGCAATGTTTCAGAAACTGTAATCGTTTATTTGTATTTGTACGTACATGTATGTCACATCTGCCGATTTCCGTCCCATTCAGATAATTCCTTGTGGTGCGCCTTTTTTTTCCTTTTGTCTGTCTATTGTTGCTGCTATGCCGCCTCGATTCTTTCTCGGAAGTTGTTCATGTTCCTCACTCGCCTTGGCTGATGACGGAAGCGTGCTATCAGCTCTAATGAATAAGTCTGCCATATTGGGATTGCTTCACATACTTTCTTTGTATCAATGTCACTTCCTCTGGCAAGCACGCAAATGTCACTTTCTTGTTGGCACTCAGATACTTCTCATTTTACAATTTGTCTTATATGTGACGTTCGTTGTCTTTTAGGCGGTTTTTTCTTTTTCCCTTCCAGTTTCGCCTGTGTATACTTTGCACAACGACACATCACTTCATATTTTCCCTCACTGCAGCAACGATCAGGCACGTCATTTATACTGTGTTGACTGAAAAATTTGGTCCTTATAGTCCTTGTATTGTTATACCGAAAGAATCTGCCTGTTCGGCCGGTAACTCTAAACACAAATGGTAACCATACAGAGTGCTCAGGAGGTTCCTCGTTCTCTTCGTTTGCTTTTCTATTATTAGTAATTACTATTATTATTGTTATAATTATTATCATCACCGCCTTGTATGAATGTCTTACTTATGATGGCAAAGCCATCACAGCCGTTTGCCATCAATGTTTTAGTAATAAAACGTTGCTCTCATAGTGAACTCTTACTTTCAGTACTGTAGAATGTACGTGAAGACTCTGTTCACGGGTACTTGCTTATGGGTTGGGTGGTGGTGTGAAGCTGCGTCTAGATACTTCATTGTTGGTAGGCAGCACAACAATAATAATGTTGTTAATCCTCTCTCACTTTCAGTATCTGCTTTCAGTATTTATCCAATGAGGACGCCCCACCGATAGTAAACTGAAAATACTTACCCAGTAACTTCATTTGCCCCAAAAAGTGCATGAAAATAGCCTATTATAAGTGAACGGCGACACTGTCTTTAGACAGCGTTCAGCCATCGAAGGACACCAGTAGCAGCCTGAAGAAGATCTTAGCAGAGGGATCGACACGTTGGTCATTGAAGAAGATTGAATATGAGTATGACACGATCTGACAACTCGAGTTCATGACAAGAGCGGAGAAAACTTGCAAAGTGACATTAAATGGAAGTTATTCACTGGTCACTTTGGACCATTTTTCGTCTGACATGTCCAACACACCTACCTGCAAGGTATTGCGTCACGTCACCGCAGATAGCTTTAATTGTTGTTCTATTCGCTGCTCGGTTTCCGCTGTAATAACACAGGTGACTGCGTACACAGGCTCTAATTAAGGTCAGCCACACCTCATTGCATGAATTGTTCAGAAATCCACAAAATTAATCTGGTTCTGCTGTTAACACTCTACACGATATTTATGTTCTTCAAATGGACTAGAGCCAGTTAGTTCCTGTTCACCGAGATACATTGTTGACACAGGACACACTGAAATGTTCCGCAGCGCCAGATTACTGTCTGAGATTAATGAAACAGCTACTGAACACAGCTCCACGCAATCCTGCATTCAATTAAAGTATCTTTTTGGACAAATCGCCCTTGCTCCGATTTCATTTCGCGGCGCTATTCACTGTTGTTCTAAACCTAGCACACTTGACGTCAAATTGGGACGCACTATACTGGGATTTATAGCTTACACCGTGGTAACGTTGTAACGCCCCCTTAGAAAAATTATATAAGACTGTGCTTAAACTGACACACAATATTTTTAGCGCAACGCAATCTGACTTAATTATCCCTACAAAAGAATGGCTCTGACTAACATTAACTTATACCTTTCACAAATCACTTAACTCACAAAAATATTCTTTACTCGAACTACTGCAATACAGCGAGCGCCACTACTTCCAGCTAAATAAAAGATTCAAACTACTGAAGGCACTAACTACTGATAGGCATAATCAGCAAATGAAAGATTTTGATAGAGAACAAACAATGTATTTACCTTAATAGTGTTGAAAAATCATAATATACATAGCAGTTCATGACATCCAGTCTTACAAATTTCAAAATTCCGCCATTTCTCTCCCCACATCCACCACTGCTGGCGGCACACTTCCAACTGCGCCACGCTACGCGCTGTTAACATCCAGCTGCCCAACACTACAATGGCAGACAACAATGCAAACTAGCCACAGACTGCACACAGCACAGCCAGTGATTTTCATACAGAGCGCTACGTGGCGTTACCAATAAGAAAACCTAAACAGCCTACTTACAACGTATACGCATCTCAAATAAAAATAGTTCCTTAAATGACTTCATATTCGTGAATCCCTGCCATTGTTGGGCAGGAGGTGGCGGTCATAATGTAATTTCTTGAGTATAACATTTTTAATGTAAAAACCTTGCATGCCTATACCATAGTTTTCAGTATATAATTACAGCACAATGACTCGTTTCGATTCTCGTCGGCACCCATCTTCAGATCTCTAAACAAGAGGAGGAAAAGTAGCCTAAGAAAATATTGTGCAACAAAGTAGGATATAAAACAATATACAAAAGTTGAACAAATTATATAAGGAGAGCCAATTCCAAAATTAAGAGTAAACATGTAACAGATCCATTTAACAGTAGAGTATAGGTAATATGTTACTGCACTTAAACTGAGCGACAGAACGTTCAAATCGTGGAAAAAGGCGAACATGCATCGATAAACATCACCGTTAAATGCAATTATCTGCAGTCATGCAATGAAATGCATTCAAATTATGGGACAACAAGACTATGAAAGTATGTAGTTAAAAACTTCATCGTGATGGAATGAGGTTGTAAACCTCAAGTTTACAAAAAAGTGTCAGGTTTCATTCTGGTTCGAGGCGAAATCTCACTGGTAATCATTTTCTTCCATACTCATACAGCAAATTGGGTGTAACTTGCCTAATGGCAGCGTAGATTCTATTTTTCAGGTCGAATAAATTGTTTGGTAGGTGATGAACATACACACGGCCTTTAATGAAATACCAGAGAAAGAAATCCAACGGTGTCAGGTCTGGAGACCGAGGTGGGCGAGCGAAGCATCTGTAAGTTGTAAAGTCCTTTTTGACTCGCCTTGTATTTAGGCGCGACGTTACAAACCATTTGTGTAGAGGGTTAGGTTCCACAGCAGGTCAGACTAAGGGAAGACATCGGAGCCCTACAAAGGCTTGCTGCTCGATTTGTTACCAGTAGGTTCGACCGGAACTCTAATACTACAGAAATTCTCTCTCAACTCAAACGGGAGCTCCTGAGGGGAAGAAAACGCTCTTTTCGAGAAACACTACTGAGAAAATTTAGGAAACAGACATTTGCGGACTGGAGAACGGTTCTCCTACCAAAAAAATACATATCACCTAAAGAGCACGAAAGAAAGTAAGAGCTCGTACGGATGCATGTAACAGTCGTTTCTTCCTCACTCCGTTTGCTAGTGGAATATGAAAGAAAAATTGCGAATTAATATAGAAATTTAGAAATAAAAGATTGCAATTAAATAAAATCTGCAGGTACTGTTTTAACGACGTTAAATGATGGGTACAACAGTAGAATTACTTTTGAGAATGCGGTATATTTCTGCAAAATACTTATTGGTGTCGATGGTCCAGCAATTAAATAAAATATAAGTTGAATAACAGGGAAACAATAGATTCCTACAGCACGTAGTTAGTTATGAACAACAACACAGCTCGCGAGATATTCATTTCTAAACGCAAACAACACCACATATTCACTGTAAAAGCCACGGAAATCTTACATGTGCACAAGTCGGCAGTATTTCTATCCGCCGCGACCACGACAAAACCGCTCCACACTCTCCAAGTCTCTCTCGCGACTGTCTGTGTCCTGTGCGACTGTCCCTCGCGCCACACTGTTCCAAATTACCCCATGTCCTCTTCGGAAACGATGCTCCTCGCCAACCTCCATATGTCTCTCTTAGTAACGAGCGCTGTGAGTGGCTAGAGCGCTCCCTCCATGTATCCAAGCCAATGTACACTCACAAATATATTGAAACACATTCGAAATACTGGATTTACATTTAAATAACTTGAAATTAAATAAATATTCCTACGGCTGGACCATAAACACGCTCTAACACACATTATTAAATACATAAACAAATTAAATGTACATATATCAAAGGAATAGCAACAAAAGGTAGGCCAGTAGCCTAATGTCTCTGTGCTTTCCAAAACACAGTAAATATTTAACCAATTTCTTCATGAATAGTATATATCGGATATAAACAAAGACACAGAAGAATAAATATATTTATAAGCATGCTGCTACCTGCTTTTCGTGTCACTGTGGAGTACTTATGGTCTGATGCTTTCGATAGTAATCAGCCACTTTGACCTCCAATAACTCACGTACTGTTCACGTTACATGCCTGTAATTTCTACCAATATAGGTTTACGCTGATACCATTCTAAAGACACGTCCATCGACGAAATGGGATGAAGCGTTTACATTTTGGAAATTCGTTGTTGGGTGTTACTTGTATAATTTATCATCAGATACTAAACATTAACCTAATATAGATATTTAAAATTTGATTACACCATCCGAATCGTCGTGCAAATAATGGTAACGTACATGTTTGTTTCTGAGGTATCATGATTCATCTGGCTACTACTAATTTCTATACAAACTATGAAATGTCTGCCATTAAGGTTTCACAACGTCCGCCGTCTTTGGCAGTCCCGGCGTGTCTCCTTAAAGCCAGCTCGGGTGGCCGAGCAGTTCTAGGCGCTTCAGTCAGTAACCGCATGACAGCTACGGTGATAGGTTCGAATACTGCCTCGGGCATGGATGTGTGTGATGTCAAATGGTTCAAATGGCTCTAAGCACTATGGGACTTAACTTCTGAGGTCATCAGTCCCCTAGAACTTAGAACTGCTTAAACCTAACTAACCTAAGGACATCACACACATCCATGCCCGAGGCAGGACTCGAACCTGCGACCGTAGCAGTCGCTTGGTTCCAGCCTGAAGCGCCTATAACCGCTCGTTCACTCCGGCTGGCTGTGTGCTGTCCTTAGGTTAGTTAGGTTTAAGTAGTTCTAAGTTTTAGGGGACTGAAGACCTCCGATGTTAAGTCCCATAATGCCCAGAGCCATTTGAACCACTTTTGTCTCCCTCATCAGCACAGCGTCACCATGGAATTCCCAGCCACGTGGCTGGACCGGTGGTTTTGCGGCATCACGTGGTTGCTAAGCTAACGTTCGGCAGCACGTGGCTGCTGCCGGGCCGCGACCCACCGAGAAGCCTCAGCTCGGCCACGCCAACTCCGAACTTAGAATATTTTCAGGGCGCCGCGACTCGCCTGTTACCTCACAATGCCGCCTGGTGGCATTGTGGGCACGTGACATGGCAACCAAAGTATGTAAGCGGGGCAGACAACGACGGGGCATCATCCTAGTGAAGGTATGGGCTGCAAAGGACAGGTTATCATTACGCAAAGCCTGTAAAAGAGTATCTCGGAAACGCCGAAGCTGGTCGAATGATCACGGGCTACCGTCGTTAGCATATACAGAAAGAGGTAGAATGATAGTGACACTACCACGAGACGCTAAATGGTTGCACGCCCACGACTCTCCACAGAAAGGGGGATTCGGAGACCTGCATGCTCTGTAAAGAAGGATAGATTGTGATCTGCTGCACCTCTGCCGGAAGAGCACAATTCTCGCGCAAGCACAAGTGTTTCGGAGCACGCCGTTTATCGCACGCTGTTGAACATGGAGCTCCTCCGCAGACTACCCCCATCGTCAATCAGAGGGCACGGTACCATCGGCATTCGACCGTCAATCAGTGGAAACGTGTTGGCTCTTCGGGTGAATTACATTTTTGCTACACTAGGTCAACGGTCTTCTCCACAAACGCAGTCATCGAGCTGAACGACGCTCGAAACGTGCAGCGCTCCAAGTACGAAGTAGTATTATGGTATGGGCGACATTTACCTGCGCTTGCATGGGACCTGTGGTAGTAATCGAAGAAACTCTGACAGCTATGAACCACCTGAATCCCTTCAAGCTTGGTGTCTTAGCCGACGACCGTGTGTCGGAGCCAGAATCGTGCTACAGAGGTTCGAGGAGCGTTATAGTGAACTCACATTGATGTCTCGGCGACCAGATGTAAATCCTATAGAACCAATCAGGGTCGTTATAGGCCCCCATTACCGCGTACGCAAATCAGCGGTCCGTTATTTACGTGATTTATGTGACCTGTTAGAAGACATCTAATGCCATATATCTCCACAGACCAACCAACAAACTATAAGATCAAATATGGTTCAAATGGCTCTGAGCACTATGGGACTTAACATCTGAGGTCATCAGTCCCCTAGAACTTAGAACTACTTAAACCTAATTAACCTAAGGACATCACACACATCCATGGCCGAGGCCGGATTCGAACCTGCGTCCGTAGGGGTCGCGCGGTTCCAGACTGTAGCGCCTAGAACCGCTCGGCCAGTCCGGCCGGCAAACTATAGGATCCCTCATGCGCAGAATCAGTGATGTCTTTCGTTACACAGACGTACAAACAAGCTATTAAGCAAGCGGTCAAAATGTTTTAGCTCATCAGTGTATACAGATTGTAAACTTCTTTCGTTAGTCGTAGAATAAAACGTGAGAAAAATTTTTTAATCTTTTCAAAAATGTACAGTACATTAAGAAAGGTGTGTCTCGGGTAAGACACGTCACAAATGCAATGGCACGAAGCTGTCACGCCTAAAACACACATAAAATCGTAATCAGTTATCGTATTACAGTGTACCATCTTGACTTTCATAAGCCACCGCTTTTTACTTTTCATTTTGATCTGTGAGGACCTGGTGACTACTGTACATCATCATTGTTTGAAAGAATGTGGACTATGAAAATACTACAGTAATTTGCACGTAAAAAGTGGTGACAGTTATGAATATACAGGCTCGAATTTGTGTGAAGGTAATATTTAAACGACACGTAGCGTTCAGGTAAAGTTCGTCTGCTCTCAAAACATGTGTGCGCCATCGTGACACATGAATCTTTAACATAAATCTCACATAACAAATTAACATGTTCTCACTAGAAGGATCATGCAACGAACGCAGACACATATACAAGAAAAATCATAATTATTAATCAATAAGTCACATAGTACGCAGAACCCAATTATACATAACCCTTGTCGTCTCGTAGGTAGCAAGTGAAGGCCAAGAACAAGAATTCCTCTCTTCCAAACTTTTTTCCTTAGGAAAAAATAATTGAAAGAGATTTGTAGATTATCTTTAACATTTATCGTACACGCTGTCTGTCAATTACAACCGACATTAGCTCTCTTGCCCCTGACCTTACATTCATTTTCTGTGACATGGTTCTCATGCAGAGAAATTTTTTCATCGTAAGAGTTGAAAAAAAAGTTGAATATAACACATCTTTTACAAGAAAAATAATACCTCTTTTCAAGACACGTTTCTCTATGTGTATGTGATGAAACATTACTAGTATGTCATTCATATAAATTTTGTCTCCGTAAAACATAAATGACAAACTTGCACTGAGATGACAGATGACGTGGGATACCTCCTAATATAGGGTTCAAATGGCTCTGAGCACTATGGGACTTAACTGAGGCCATCAGTCCCCTAGAACTTAGAACCACTTAAACCTCACTAACCTAAGGACATCACATACATCCATGCCCGAGGCAGGATTCGAATCTGCGACCGTCGCGGTCGCGTGGTTCCAGACTGAAGCGCCTAGAACCGCTTGACCACTCCGGCCGGCCCCAATATCGAGGTCGGACCTACTTTTGCTCGGCGTTGTGCAACATCTCGACGTGTCATGGACTCCACAAGTCGTTGGAAGCCCCCTACAGAAATACTGAGTAATGCTGCCTCTGCAGCTATCCAAAATTGCGAAAGTGTTGCCCGTGTAGCATTTTGTGCACGAACTGACCTCTCGATTATGTCCTACGAATGCTAGATGGGATTCATATCGGGTGATCTGATTGGCCAAATCATTCGCGCGAATTGCCCAGAATATTCTTCAAAGTAACCACGAACGATTGTGGTCCAGTGACACGTTTCGAAACTTGTAGTCCATGAGTGGCTGCCAATAGTCTCCAAATAGTCGAACATAACCATTTACAATGTTTGACCGCAGGACCCATGAAAACACATTCCACGCCATTATGGAGCCACCACCAACTCATACAGTGCCTTGTTGACAAGTTGGGTCCATGGTTTCGTGTGATCTGCGCCGCACTCGAACCCTACAATCAGCGCTTACCAACCGAAATCGGGACTCATCTGATAAGGCCACAGTTTTCTAGTCCCCTAGGGTCCAATCAGTTAGATCACGGGAAAACGAGAGGCACTGCAGTCGATGTCATGCTGTTAGCAAAGACACTCGTGTCGATCGTCTGCTGCAATTGCCCATTAACGCCAAATTTCCTCGGACTGTCCTAATGTGTAGTAGGTTCCTCATTAATTACTGTCGATATTTTCCGCAGTGTTGCTTTTTTGTTAGCACCGACAAAAAATGTTCAAATGTGTGTGAAATCTTATGGGACTTAACTGCTAAGGTCATCAGTCCCTAAGCTTGCACACTACTTAACCTAAATTATCCTAAGGACAAAGACACACACCCATGCCCGAAAAAGGACTCGAACCGCCGCCGGGACCTTAGCACTGACAACCCTACACAGACGCCGCTGCTCTTTGTCGTTCGATGAAGGCCGTCGGCCACTACACTGTCCGTGGTGAGAGGTAATGCCTGAAATGTTGTTTTCATGGCACACTCTTGACACTGTGGATCTCAGAATATTGAATTCCCTAACGATTCCCGTAGTCCCTAGTTCCAACTACCATTCCGCGTTCAAAGTCTGTCAATTCCCGTCGTGTGCACGTCGGGAATGTATTCACATGAATGACCTTAACACAGATGGCAGCTCCGCCAATGCACTGCCTTTTATGTACGCGATACTACCGCCATCTGTATATGTACAGGGTGATCAAAAAGTCAGTATATATTTGAAAATTGAATAAATCACGGAATAATGTAGATAGAGAGGTACATATTGACACACATGCTTGGAATGACATGGGGTTTTATTAGAACCAAAAAAATACAAAAGTTCGAAAAATGTCCGACAGATGGTGCTCCATCTGATCAGAATAGCAATAATTAGCATAACAAAGTAAGACAAAGCAAAGATGATGTTCTTTACAGGAAATTCTCAATATGTCATCCATCATTCCTCAACAATAGCTGTAGTCAAGGAATAATGTTGTGAACAGCACTGTAAAGCATGTCCGGAGTTATGGTGAGGCATTGGCGTCGGATGTTGTCTTTCAGCATCCCTTGAGATGTCGGTCGATCACGATACACTTGCGACTTCAGGTAACCCCAAAGCAAATAATCGCACGGACTGAGGTCTCTGGACCTGGGAGGCCAAGCATGACGAAAGTGGCGGCTGAGCACACGATCACCACCAAACGACGCGCGCAAGAGATCTTTCACGCGTCTAGCAATACGGGGTGGAGCGCCATCTTGCATAAAACCTCATGTCATTCCAAGCATGTGTGTCAATTTTTACCTATCTACATTATTCCGTGATTTATCCAGTTTTCAAATTTATACTGACTTTTTGATCACCCGGTACATATCGGCATGACACGACTCCTGTCACCTCAGTGTATTCGCCCCGAGCCAAAAGTCACAAAACGTAGCGTTTGGCACCATGTCGCCGAAGTAAGTGTATAAACCGATACCCTGTGAAGTGAATACTTGTAATGAACCGATCGATACCCCTGCCGACGCTACACTGCTCCTTACTGTGCGCCTCGTGTTGCAGCGACGCGGCTGGCGCAGCAGGGCTCTGCAGAGGGCCCGGTGTTCGCCAGGCCGCTGCTGGAGGCAGAGGTCTCGGAGGACGCCGCCCCCGGCACGCTGGTGCTCGCCACCGCCGCCGCCGGCGACGCCGCTGGAGCTGGAGATGCCTCCTCGCCACAACCGCCCACACATCGTGGTGAGTCTGTCTAAATCACGCTACATCTCATTCTGGCCTAACAGCAAGACCGACTTGTTGTTAATGTGTAATTTCATGTTTGACTAGCCAATACACTGTGTATAACTTAACAATCCTACACATCCTCTCTGGAAAGTAGAAAAACATCGTCCTTCAGTGTCAACAAACAGGAGAAAAGATGTGAATATGGCTGCAATTATGTAAAGTGAAGAGTATCACAGGATTCTCTTCTAGGTCCATTGCTTTTCTTGGTTTTAGTTTTAGTTATGTCATGTTCCGTAGATCATTTTCCCGATTATTTTATCGATATCTACTACATCTACATCTACTTTTATGCTCCGCAAGCCACCCAGCGGTGTGTGGCGGAGGGCACTTTACGTGCCACAGTCATTACCTCCCTTTCCTGTTCCAGTCGCGTATGGTTGGCGGGAAGAACGACTGATGGAAAACCTCCTTGCGCGCTCGAATCTCTCTGATTTTACATTCGTCATCTCCACGGGAGGTATAAGTAGGGGGAGGCAATATATTCGATACCTCATCCAGAAACGCACCCTCTCGGAACCTGGACAGCAAGCTACACCGCGATGCAGAGCGACTCTCTTGCAGAGTCTGCCACTTGAGTTCGCTAAACATCTCTGTAACGCTATCACGCTTACCAAATGACCCTGTGACGAAACGCGCCGCTCTTCTTTGGATCTTCTCTATCTCCTCTGTCAACCCGACCTGGTACGGATCCCACACTGATGAGCAATACTCAAGTATAGGTCGAACGAGTGTTTTGTAAGCTACCTCCGTTGTGGGTGGACTACACTTTCTAAGGACCGTCCCAATGAATCTCAACCTGGCACCCGCCTTACCAACAATTAATTTTATATGATCGTTCCACTTCAAATCGTTCCGCACGCATACTCCCAGATATTTTACAGAAGTAACTGCTACCAGTGTTTGTTCTGCTATCATATAATCATACAATAAAGAATCCTTATTTCTATGTATTCGCAATACAATACATTTGTCTATGTTAAGGGTCAGTTGCCACTCCCTGCACCAAGTGCCTATCCGCTGCAGATCTTCCTGCATTTCGCTGCAATTTTCTAATGCTGCAACTTCTCTGTATACTACAGCATCATCCGTGAAAAGCCGCATGGAACTTCCGACACTATCTACTGGGTCATTTATATATATTGTGAAAAGCAATGGTCCCATAACACTCCCTTTGGAACGCCAGAGGTTACTTTAATGTCTTTAGACGTCTCCCCATTGAGAACAACATGCTGTGTTCTGTTTGCTAAAAACTCTTCAATCCAGCCACACAGCTGGTCTGATATTCCGTAGGCTCTTACTTTGTTTATCAGGCGACAGTGCGGAAATGTATCGAACGCCTTCCGGAAGTCAAGGAAAATGGCATCTACCTGAGAGCCTGTATCTAATATTTTATGGGTCTCATGAACAAATAAAGCGAGTTGGGTCTCACACGATCGCTGTTTGCGGAATCCATGTTGATTCCTACAGAGTAGTTTCTGGGTTTCCAGAAATGACATGATACGCCAGCAAAAGACATGTTCTAAAATTCTACAACAGATCGATGTCAGAGATATAGGCCTATAGTTTTGCGCATCTGCTCGACGACCCTTCTTGAAAACTGGGACTACCAGTGCGCTTTTCCAATCATTTGGAACCTTCCGTTCCTCTAGAGACTTGCGGTACACGGCTGTTAGAAGGGGGGCAAGTTCTTTCATGTACTCTGTGTAGAATCGAACTGGTATCCCGTCAGGTCCAGTGGATCTTCCTCTGTTGAGTCATTTCAGTTGCTTTTCTATTCCTTGGACACTTATTTCGATGTCAACCATTTTTTTGGCTCGTTGGCTGAACCAACACTACTAATTGTACGTATGAATATCACTGTTCTTCACGAACTGAGATGGATTATTTGTAACGAATTTCATTAGTGAATATATGTACTCTGATGGTGTAGTTAAAATACCTAACTCCTTGAAAAGGTGCCTACATTACGTCTTTGGGTGAACCAACACTAGTAATTATTCTCACTGTTCTCTTTTGTGCAGTCAATATTTTATGTCTAAGTGGTGAGTTACCCCATCAAAGATTTGCCGCTAAACATGATAGATGACTCAAAAAAAATTTCTCTTGTACAAACGTTACTGTAAAATACGTGAAATGCAAATCAACACTTAATGCATACAGTGAAAGTTGTCCTCCACATTTCTAACTTCCACTACTGAATGCTTTCGCGTATTGTTAACTCTCAGATACACTACAAAGATATAGTCTGTGACGATCTATTGATTTGTAGAGACATAACTGTCTATAGAACGTTCGGTATGGAGGTAGAAGACACACTCTGAGTTTAAAGTTCTGCAGACCGGTCAGATTCGAACGAGTCTCATCCCAAGTGAGGGAGGGTGTGTTTGAAAGGTAGTCTATTACGTAAACTGAAAGTGGAGGATGGAAGAAAGGAAGGAAAGAAAAGGTAATAACCTAATGATACCAGCTGCATCGGGAGTTTATGCAGAATCAGCTCACGTATGTATAATTTTTGCCTGACCGATACTCGACCCCTGGATCTTCTACTTACTAGGTAGTTGCATTAACCACTGCGACAACAGAACACGGTGTTTATCGCAAAATGCGCGGACAATCTCGGGACGCTCGCTGACCGATTCACACTCCCACATAACGCTACCTATCTTCAGTCCTCGTCCACGGCCTACATACTCGGTAATTTTAGATGGCGACTGGAGATCGAACGTAAATGTGCACCTGCTCTGAAGGTTGTGGGTTCATTGTCCAACGTGGCGAATCAGTTACATGAAAGCGTGGTGACTGTGCTTTCCGGTAGACACCAAGCATTCATATAAAGGCGAGTCTAGATTCCCCACCGTCGTTTAATGAACAAAGTAAGAGCATATGGACTATCAGGCAATTGTGTAATTGGATTGAAGAGTTCCTACAAAACAGAACGCAGTATGTCATTCTCAATGGAGAGAAGTCTTCCGAAGTAAGAGTGATTTCAGGTGTGCCGCAGGGGAGTGTCGTAGGACCGTTACTATTCACAATATATATAAATGACCTTGTGGATAACATCGGAAGTTCACAGAGTTTTTTTGCGGATGATGGTGTAGTATATCGAGAGGTTGTAACATTGGAAAATTATACTGAAATGAAGGAGAATCTGCAACAAACTGACGCATGGTGCAGGGAATGGCAATTGAATCTCAATGTAGACAAGTGTAATGTGCTGCGAATACATAGAAAGAAAGATCCCTTATCATTTAGCTACAGTATAGCAGGTCAGCAACTGGGAGCAGTTAATTCCATAAATTATCTGGGAGTACGCATTAGGAGTGATTTAAAATGGAATGACCATATAAAATTATTCGTCTGTAAAGCAGACGCCAGACTGAGATTCATTGGAAGAATCCTAAAGAAACGCAATCCGAAAAGAAAGGAAGGAGGTTACAGTACACTTGTTCGCCCACTGATTGAATACTGCTCACCGGTGTGGGACTCGTACCAGATAGGGTTGATAGAAGAGATAGATAAGATCCAACGGAGAGCAGCGCGCTTCGTTACAGGATCATTTAGTAATCGCGAAAGCGATACGGAGATGATAAACTCCAGTGGAGGACTCTGGAAGAGAGACGCTCAGTAGCTCGGTACGGGCTTTTGTTAAAGTTTCGAGAACATACCTTCACCGAGGAGTCAAGCAGTACATTGCTTCCTCCTACGTATATCTCGCGAAGACACCATGAGGATAAAATCAGAGAGATTAGAGCCCGCACAAAGGCATACCGACAATCTTTCTTTCCACGAACAATACGAGACTGGAATAGAAGGGAGAACCGATAGAGGTACTCAAAGTACCCTCCGCCACACACCGTCAGGTGGCTTGTGGAGTATGGCTGTAGATGTAGATTAGTCTAGTGTGGTCTGGTCTATTTGCCTGGTTCGGTCCTCGATGGTGAGTGGAACACTGCAGTATCATAAGATTCACTATGGTTGTGTAGAATTTGAGTAAATTTCTAAGCAGAAACTGCTGGTAAATCGCATTTATCATGCAGACAATGCGTGCATATTTTCTGGTTCATATCGTAAGTGGAGATTTTCATGGAATATTTCGGGGCTTTGCATGCTCAGATATTACTTTTTTGCTTTCTGAAGAAGTTGATTTTCTATGCATGGTATCGGATTCCTATTTATCAATCCGAGTACTACGACATTTAAACTTATCACATCCTCAGTTAATGAGATTCATTCAATATCTCTCGAAATGTGCTTACCAGATTTTCTTTCGTTTCAAGATTTCACGCTTTGTATCTTTTTGTACCAGGCGTTTTGTAAGTTAATGTTGTGTGTACCATCGTTCCTTAACTGCTATTTGGAAGTACTTATATGCTTTTGCATGCTTTTCTACCCAAACATTTTCAGAGTTATTAAACTTCGTGGCCATAATTTGCCTATTCTGACGAGTTTATGCCGGGATTCACTTTGCGATCATTCTATGTATCATTCTATGTATCAGCAGAAACAATGGTTTATCGAGTTGGTTCTACGATCAGCATAAAATTATTCAGCAAGCGCGGTGAGCAGCACTCACCGTCTTCCTGCGCATGCTTTTCAGAAGAGAAGGTAAGACAGGCGCTGGCGGAGTTGCAGTTCACCATTCTGTGTAGTGTGTAGCAGCTTTACGTCTTGCAGTTGAGACTTACGCTAAAGACTGGGCGCAGCATGCTCCTTGAACACAATGGAGCTATACGCACCTCTGCTTCCATGTTCCTCATGTTTGTTACGAGTACTCACGTTAACGCAAAAAAATTAAATATTTCCTATGACCGTTGTAAATACATTGTACATGGTAATTATCTTCTGTTCTAAGTCATACTTTATTAATATTGCACTGATATTGCGTTATTAGATAAATTCACAACACTAAACTTTGTGTACGAGAGGGCATTTCAATTCGCATATTTCTGCCTTATTTTTGTTTGTTACCTGTTTTCAGAACTAGAGAGAGAAGTTAAGTGTCAGGTACGGTCCTGTAAAGGCGAAAGCATTCAAGATTTTGTGCAGAAACTGAATGCTCGTACCTTAGCTGTAAGATTGGTTTACCTTGTCCTTTGCTTACTTTCACTTTATCACCTGGTATTGTGTTACATTGTGGGGCATCTCTCCCCACTCGACAAGAATTTCTTACACGTTAGCCCGGTAATGGGTGGTCTGAGTGACTTACGGTGAGGAGTTTCTTGTAGGCCGTTGTTCAGGCGTCTTGGAATTCTAACCCTGCCGTCACCCTACTTACATTCAGTCATGGGATTTGTTGTTGGCAACACTCACTCATTCTGAAGTAACTCCAACACTCATTCAGAGAACACTAGACGGGAGTAACACTTGGGTAAGACTTCTCTAACAACTGTACAAAAAAGGGGGCTGGTATCAGGCAATTTCTTTTATTAACCACTGTACAAAGAGATCTCTCCCCCCCCCCCCCCCCCCACCCACGAATTCTTCTCCTGTGGCAACCTCTTCATCTCAGAGTAGCAATTGCAACCTATGTCCTCAGTTACTTGCTGGATGTATTTCCACCTCTTCCTCTACTGTTTTTAACCTCTACAACTCCCTCTACTACCTGACGTCTGAACAGATGTCCTAACATCTTCTCCTTTCTTCTTTTCATTTTTTTTATGTATTCACTTCCTCGTCGATTCTGCGTTGAACCTCCTTACTCTGTACCTTACCATTCCACCTAATTTTCAACTTTCTTCTGTAGAACCACATCTCAAAGGCTCAGATTCTCTTGTATTCCGGTTTTCGAACAGTCCGTGTCCCACTGCCATGCAACACTGTCCTTCAAACGTACATTGTCAGAAATTTCTTACGCAAATTAACATCTATGTTTGATTGTAGTAGACTTCTCTTGGCCAGATATTCTCTGCCAGTGGCAGTCTGCTTTTTATGTCCTCCTTGCTCCGTCCTTAATGGTTTGTTCTGCTGACGATGTAGCAGAACTCCTTAACTTCATCTGCTTCTTGATCCCCAATTCTGAGTTTAAGTTTCTCGTTGGTCTGCTATTTCTCATTACTTTCGTCTATCTCCCATGTACTCTCAATCGACATTCTGTACTCATTAGACTGTTCATTCCATTCAATACATCCTGTAACTCCTCTTCACTTTCACTGAGGACAGCAGCGTCATTAGCGAATCTTATCACTGATACCCTTTCACCCTGAGTTTAACTGCCACTCCTGAACCTTTCTTTCATTTCCGCCATTGCTTTTTCGGTGTATAGATTGGGCAGTAGGAGCGAAGGAGTATACCCCTGCCGTCCACGGTTTTTAATCCGAGCACTTCGTTCTTTGTTTCCAGTCCTATTGTTCTCCCTTCGTTCTTGTCCGTACCCTATACTTTACCCTTATTTTCTATTTTCATTATGCTTTCAAAAATACTAAAAATATCAATGATGAACGTCAAATTGGAAAAATAGTTGGTGCACTCCTTCTGCCTTGCACAAGAGTTCCTCGCTGTAGCTGAAAACTGTGAGCTATTGCTTATTCGAATAATGTTGCTTCGTGTTTCATTCATTTTATAATTCGTTGTTTATAAATTTTCCAATCTGTGATCTGTATACTATGTACTGAATCTGTAGCTTAAGGCCGCATAGCCCAAGGGAATCCGGCAAATAATAGATAAACAATCGATGTTTATGGTCAGCTTACCGCAAATGCCATGCTAAATGTAGATACATTAATGTAAACATTGCGTGAGTAACTGCCAGGTCTCTGTAGACATCTTGCAAACGCTCAGGAAAATCTGAGATTCAGCAGCTTTCAGCCAAAGGAAAATGACAGCTCTCACTTGAAATGCACCTCCGTTGCAGATTCTATTTTTAAGCCTACGCATAGCACTGCCACCTGTCGGATTTCAAGAAACTGTGGGGGCTGAAGAGGGAACATCGCACATTGTCTCACAACAAACTCTACACTTTTTCCACCGAAATTCGCCGAAAGCGAAAATGTGTTGCATTGCTTATTAAATACTTTCCGTAAAAATGTTTCATTGCAATCCGTTTATGATGATTTCTCTCAATAAAATTTAAAACAAAATTTTAAATAATTTCAATAAATTTAGAGGTGGCAAAGGTTTCCATCCCTAAAGTGTTTATATTCTTATGTACCAACTTTGATCAAAAGTATGGCAAACGTTTCAGAGCTCATATATATATATATATATATATATATATATATATATATATATATATATATATATATGGGCTCAAAAATACATATCTCAAGAGCTGTAGGCTTTTCTTTATCTTCGATACTGTGAAACAAATCTCTTCTAGTACAAGCTCTTTGTTTTCAATGCTTCGGGAGGAGGTGGTATTGGCAAAACAAGAAAAAAACATGGGCTGTAAAACACATACGTTAAGAGCTATGAGCTCTTCTTTAGCTGAAGAGATCTGTTTCACAATAACGAAGATGAACAAGTGCACGTAATTCTTAAGACAGCTACTTTAGAGGCCATGTTTACTGGACATTTTTGTTTCGAATGAGCGTTCCTTTCACATTCCTGACTATTGGTCATTCCTCCTTGTACACCATGTATAACGTTCAAGATGAGGAAACAAAATTAATTGTTTCTAGCAGTCTTCAGCTTATCAAACAGCAGCAGCCGCAGTGACGTTCGTTCAAACGCCATCTTCTCCAATAACAAGCACCCACGGCCGTTCTTTTATCTAACGCCTCTGTCGCTGGTTATGTAAAGTGTTTCGGTGCTCCCAATCTCTGACTGCAACATCGGCTGTCAGTCTGCCGCCCGAACTTCGTTGCTCGTTAAAAATAATTGACAACGAGGCGAGAAAGCGTTTCAAGCTGTCACGTGCCAGAATTATGCTTGTTCATTTGCACAGAAGAATGAAAATCAACGATTCAGATGGATAAGCTGATAAAAATTACTTAAATTCTTGCTGACTCCAAAAGTTCGTAATTATCAGAACTTGCAAACGCAACAAGAGAATAATGTAGCGCCCACTACAGTTGCGTCAGTGCTACACTGCAATGATTGTACGTTGTAGTTCTGATACTAATAATTACATTGCCCTTCAGTAACAATATGAAATGTGTATATTTACGCATTAATTATTACATTTATAGTAAACAATTTTATCGTTCCTAGTGAAATCGTGTGTGTATTATCAGTAAGTCATAAAATGAAAGATAACCGCTATTTATGGTGCTGGAATAAGGTAATACTGGTTCTGTTCTCCATCTATAGCCCTACATGTACTCACGCCTCAACTGAAGAGAAGAGTGAAGAAGAGGAAGATGTTTTTGTGATTAGTTAGATGAAGAATACACTGAATGTCCGAAAGGAGACTGTAAGATAATTTTTGGAGATATGAACGCTAAAATAGGAAAAGATATTTTAAAATACAGCCCACAAGATAACTCAAATGGAAATGGTGTCTGGCTTTTACACTTTGCTGCTGTAAGAAATATGCTAAGGAGGGGCAGTACAACTTTTAACCATAAAAAGGTAACATAAAATGACGTGGAAATATACAGATGTAAATGCTTTTAACGAAATTGATCATCTCCTACTAGATGCAAGACATCTGTCCAATCTAGTTGGTGACACAAGTTATAGGGAAGCTAATGCTGACTAGGACCGTTACATCGCTGCCTCATCGCAACATGGTCGTGCAAATCTCTCCGATCTCCCGCGTGCCAGTCGGCCACGCACAGCTGCGACTCCTGCAGTGTTGGAACGTGTGGACACTCTCATTCGAACTGATCGACGGATCACAAACACGTCGCTGTAAAAGTGGACGTCTCCGTTGGTAGTTTTGATGCACTCGTCTACCAGCCGGGGTACTCAAAGTTGTGTGCTCGATGGGTTCTTCGCTGCCTAACGGAAGACCACAAAGTGCTACGAAGGATCAGCTGTGCAGAGTTGTTTGCGCGTTGCGATACTGATGGTGACCATTTTTTGTGGAACATCGTCATAGCTGCTGAAACAGGATTCACCACTTCGAATCGGAAACAAAACGGTAATCCAGGGAGTGGCGTCACACTACCTCTTCTACAAAGAAAAGTTCAAGGCCGCACCGTCAGCCAGTAAAGTCATGCCTAGGGTCTTCCGGGACTCAGAAGGGATTGTCCATGTCCTCCTTCATGGTTCAACGACGAACTATGAAATTGAAGAAACGACTTCAGCGTGTTCCTTGCCACAAAAGGGCAAACTAACTTCCCCTTTTCCATGGCAGAGCAAGGCCTCACAATTCTGCGCACCAGAGAGGACTTCATGAAACTGTGTCGTCTGCTGCATACTTTTAGGTATTCCTTCGTTTGGTACTACTGATTTTGCCTGAGTCCATATTTCCTTTCAGCAGTTTACATTTCTTGATGTGCACACGACACAGTGTAACGCAACTACTTATTGTTTGCACTCTTCTGGCTTTTCATCTGTCGTTTGTCACATGTGTATTATGTCATTTAATTATGCTAATATTTATTTCTTTAATATCTAAGTGAAACGAAGAAGTCCTGATGGAGTTGGTCTAAATAGTGAATAGGTGGTGGTGGGGGGAAGAAGGAGAAGGCGGAGCAGTGACTGCGAAGTAGGGGAACCGAGAGTAAGTTGATAATGAAACGGAGGAAAAAGAGGGAGGATGTGCGGGTGAAACTATGCAAAGGGTGGAAGAGAAGAGTGAGAAACAGGGAGGGGGTGATGCAAAAGGAAAAATGTTTGTGTGATTTGTTCTATGATTTTGTTATTGTGTGGTTTCAATATTTATCGATCATTAAATAGCTGTTTGTTGAAGAGAACAGTTTTAGATCAAATGAAAACCAAAACTGGCGGTTAAGTTGACAACATTACTCACACAAATACGCAGGCACTATTACCTAGAAATATGCATAAACAGATAGTAGGTGTGTTACATTGTGTCGTGTTTCACGTCAAGAGATGTTGGGCTAGGGAAGAAACAGCACTGCCAAACGAAGGAATACCTCAAAAACTGGGAAGCATACGTTACTTCCTGGCGTGAGCGAAAATCCGACCCAAAATGCCTTAAGTAAACTCACATCTCAGTATCTCCTGTAACGAACTGCTTTTAGATCTATAAAGCAAGCCAAATTGTAAATGTTTCATTAGAGATCATTGATGTTTTTTTATCAATACAATGAAACTCATTTGATGACAAAATAAACGCATTTTTATGACAAAATAAACGCACTTCTGTAGTTGTACAGATGGATTTAAAATACCTTTAGTAATTACTAGCGAGCTTCCCCCGTATCTTATGGGGCGCACTAAGAATCTACGGCCGAACGTGTTGTCTTACGTAGCGATAATAAATTTTACATACAAACCTTCCACGTGGACCGTCTATCTACATATTAGTGTTAACTGCATCAAAATCTCTACTGTATTTCCTGAGGTACAGTGACTCGCACTAATTCCTACAAGGTGAAGCCTGTTCTGTACTAGTCGCACAACTCGTCCACGCTGAATCTTATTCTCTGCGTGGGACAGCCACACCAATGCAAAACAAGCTGAGTCTGCATGCCACGCAAATCTCATGACGCCGCATAAGACTGGTCAGCAACTGCCCACAGAAGGTAGGTACAAACCCCAAATCAAAGCTGTTGCTTCACTTCCATACTTCCAACTCTTGATGTCCTTTGCACACTGTTAACCTCCACTACTGCTCCGCAGCACTCCATGGCCACTATGGCGACCACATACCCCATACACAAGGGCAGCTTCTAAAAATGCCTGCAGCCAGCCGCCAGCCGCGTGCCAAAGCACTACTTCTCAGTATCCAATTCCCGGAGCCTGCGACTTCTAGTACGATAAAAAAATTATTACTATTATTAGGTTAAATATATTTCAATTCTATCAATTTAAATCTGTATTTCATACTAGAATGCCGTGTTCCCAGTTTGGCACAGCTTTGCCACAGGACACACGAAAGCGGTCGAAGACGTCCGTCTTCTGGTCGGCTCCTGATCGTTGTCAGAAGGAGGCTAGTTTTTGAATACGCAAAGACTTCTATTACTTGGAAAAGAACAACCTGGATTTCTTTACGTAATCAGTATGAATTTTATAATTACCTAAGGGACCTTTAACAATGAACAGTAAAAAAATGCATTTGCAAATGAAATCATTCATAAATGGGGCAGCTATGAATTGTATAGAAGACAAGGAGCGGCCTTCTGTACACGACCAGGATGTCGCAGTATTCTCTGCTGTTGTAAAGGCTGTTTGATATTTATACAAATAATATGGCATGGAGGTTAAAAAAGTATAAAGGAAAAGAACAGAATAAGAAATCTGGTAAACACTAAATATATTCTAATAATTCTCACAAGCAATTAGAGCAACTTTATAGACAGCATAACTTACATAAGTAATTATCTAACTCTATGGTGCGATCAGATTTCAGCCTGTCCTGTACTAGCTCCTATGTTCACGTTTTTATCACAAATTACAGTCACTTTTCTCCTTCGTTGAAGACAATTCTTGCACTGTTCAACACCTCCGATAACAATAGTTTTCCGATTTACAGTTTCGAACATAAATTACTTGAATGTTATTAATTGATAATGTTGCCTGCACGCTGGCAAGACCGCTCACTTTTTTAGCTTAAAGTTGACCTACTTCACGCTTTCACACCACAAGCAGAAGTACATTAAAAAAATCTGAAGATCTACCAAAGTTTTTTTTACTGTCATCTTTTATTTAGATCGAAGCGGAACGTCGTTCAGCTTCTGTTAAAATGTTTCTTTGGCTGCGCAATCGATGTATTAGCGTCCGCGCTAGATGCGCATCTTTACAGTAATGTTAATTATATAAAATAAATATCTTTCATGTTAATTATATAAAATAAATGTCTTTCAAAGAATATGTCTCATAAGTTGATCATTTAATATACAGATAGTTGAATGCCTTTCCAAGGGTACTTAAAGTTTTCATAGGACGGAAATACCAATAATATTACAGACTCTGAGAGAAACACGAGTCCATGTGGTAAGGCACACATGGCTCGGGTCTTCACTCGAGTGTCACCGACCGTCTTCGGCTCAGTTACGCCATCACAGTTAACCTCAGCGTGGTGCTGCCTCCATTAGCTGGGCATCCCTTCACCCTCTGGCGCGACCGGGGTGTTTGGTCCACGCTAGTAACTGTTGGTCGAAGAGGGATTTCAGGCGTACTGTGAAATAACTATTTCACGGTTCAGAGTAGATACTATTTAAAAAATAAACATGAAAATTTTATGGACTCACAATAATGAGCCTCACACACAAGATTTTTGACATATACAGAAAAATAAAAGAATAAACTATCTGATCAAAAGTCTCTGAACACCTTCCCCACAACATTTTCTACGTGTTCGTTCCAATATAAGTTGTTCGTAATTGTAATATCTAGGTATTTAGTTGAATTTACGGCTTTTAGATTAGACTGATTTATCGTGTAACCGAAGTTTAACGAGTTCCTTTTACCACTTATGTCGATGACCTCACACCTTCCGTTATTTAGGGTCAACTGCCACTTTTCGCACCATTCATATATGTATTCTAAATCGTTTTGCAGTTTATTTTGGTCTTCTGATGACTTTATTGGTCCATAAACGACAGCGTCATCTGCAAAAACCGAAGACGGCTTCTCAGATGGTCTCCATCCTTTATATAGATAAGGAACAGCAAAGGACCTGTAACACTACCTTGGAGAAAGCCAGAAATCACTTCTGTTTTACTCGATGACTTTCCGTCAATTACTACGAACTGTGACCTCTCTGACAGGAAATCACAAATACAGTCACATAACTGAGAGATATTCCATAAGCACGCAATTTCACTACGAGCTGCCTGTGTGGTACAGTGTCAGAAGACAGAGATACGGAATCGATCTGAAACCCCTTGTCAATAGCACTCACCAAATCGTGTGAATAAAGAGCTAGTTGTGTTTCACAGGAACGATGTTTTCTAAACCCAATTTGACTGTGTGTCAATAGACCGTTTCCTTCGAGGTAATTCATAATGTTCGAACACAATATATGTTCTAAAATCCTGCTGCATATCGACGTTAACGATATGGGCCTGTAATTTAGTCGATTTCTTGAATATTGATGTTACCTGTGCAACTTTCCAGTGTTTGGTTACGGATCTTTCTTCGAGCGAACGGTTCTATATGATTGTTAAGTATGGAGCTAATGCATCAGCATACTCCGAAAGGAACCTAATTGGTATACAGTCTGGACCAGAAGACTTGCTTTTATTAAGTGATTTACTTCTACGTTACTCACGTTGGCAGCTGTTCTCGATTCACAGTCACCACTACACATTATAGCATGTGGCGTCCTACAGTTATTCGCCAGTCTCATAACCTACGGCTTTCCACAGCTTATAGCGCAGTTCATCACTCCAAATCACTCGTTTCTAGTCAGCCACTGTGTAGTGGCATCGCTCTTTACCGTGTCTCGTGTGTCGCTTATCACTGACTACAGAAATGTGTGGCTTGTTAGGAGCTGCTCGATCGCTGTGCGCTATTATTTTAAATACCCAGGCACATTGTACTGGCTGGATTGCTGGTAGCACTTTGGGACTCAGGAGTTATTCGTTCTGCTGACGTCCTGCGTTTTATAGAGCAACACTTCTGCGCAATGCTCGACGATCTATGTCTCTCAGTACATGAGGACTACCTGGTTCTGCCATCGCTGTGGTTGTTCCTTAGGGTTTCCACTTCACAGTTACACCACCAGCACTCAATTTTGGCAGCTTTAGAAGGGTTGAAATGTCTCTGGCGGATATATTACTGAGGTGAGATCCAATGACTAATACACGTTCGAAGCCATTGAGCTGTCCTGATTGCCACTCTACTCAGAACACATTACCCCTGCCTTCTTTTATACTGGTGGGTTAGCCTCTTGTCACATCTAGGGGCCAACTCCGCATTATACTCCGGCGTCCGGATACTTTTGATCATAGTGCATACTACACTAGAAAAAAACCGACAGAAGCATCGGAACCTGTTCAGTCAAAAGGTAAACCGTTGGGTAGTAAAGCTAGAGAATCAGGTTAAAAACAGGACCAAGTGGACTGAAGAAAGAAAAATAGCACACGAAGAGTGAATAAGAGCCGTACGGAGTATGAGAAAAACTAATCCAAAAGCAGTACGTGATCCAAAATGGGTCATACAGATACAACGGTTTGAACACCGCATGGCTTGACTAGGCAATACAATACTGATATTTCCTTGCCATCCTCCCAGCTTTACACCTGTTTACTGAACCAAGAGGACCTAAAAGATAAATCAGACAGCGAACCACGGTGAAACTGTGCATTTTTCACGTATACAAATAATTATCAGAAGTGAAAGAACAGGTAAATAATAGAAAACAATCTTGGGTTAATAGACACGTATGGAAAACTTAAGGATGAAAGTAACTTTGGCGTAATTTGTCAGTGGCAAGTAACGTAGCCCGATGAGCTATAAACCATACATAGAATGCAAGAGTATAGCATAGCATAGTAACTGAAAGAAATACAGTGAGCTGAACAGAAAAGAGAGCTCCTGTGGAAGTTCTGTTCCTCCATCAGCGAGGTTAACAACTGCTGGGTGGTCGTGGTTACATTTCGACGTGCTACAATACGTGGCCGCAACGTATCCCTCATGTGCTCGGTGGGATTTAAGTCGGGGGAAAATCTGGCCAGTCCTTTTTGCCGAATATCCTCTCGTTCCAACAGTTCCTCCACTTGCACTGTTCGATGCGATAGTGTATTGTCATCCATAGAAATGAATCAGGCCCGAGAGCACTCCTCAGAAAACGCATACGGGGGAGGAGTAGCGTGTCACAACAAGATTGATTACTGAGTGAACCGTTTTCAAACGACCATATGAGGGTCCGTCCAGAATCAGCTCTCATTCAAGAAGAGCGCGTAAAGTTCACCACTTTGGCAAAGAACGTGAGTTCGTACGCCGACGCACCGCAAGCAGAACTTCTCACTGCCGGTACAGCGTTTGGTGGAGACTAACACGACCACGTCTGTCGCAACAATGGTGTCTCATAGTACGAAACCACGTGTAATGCTGAAGGAGTGCATAAGGGACATGGGTTGCGTCTCTTGCTGTGCATAACTATGATGTATGAATTACCGTAAATTGTTGACTTTTAATGAGAAACCTACATGTTACGTGTTAACAGGAACGAGACTTGTAACATGATCTGTCTAGCGACTAAATCGTTGCTCATAAATGATGGAATCGTGATAATTACGGCCTCTTAATTCAGTGAAGAAGGAAAACCGGGAAAGGCAGGATCAGTGCAGATTTTACACACTTCATTCACTGGTAGGATACACATTTATTGAACTGTTTCAGTCACATAGCACCTGTTCAAGCTTTTACATATTTTTTAATTAACTAAATGGCCAGCCAGTCAGACTGATATAAAATTCAATCCCAGTTTAATATACAGAAAATTTAAAGTTAACTTTGACCCATGACGATTTACTATTCTTTAAGGCCTGACACGCCCTATATATGACACAGAACGTAATAAGGGCAAAGCCGTAATAAAGTCAGACGTAAATCTAGATAACAATACCAGAACACATCAGAACGGCCTTAATTGCCAAATGGCGAGAATTAAACATGATTTAAACTCGACTGATTAAAAATTCTAAAACGATATTTTATACAATGAAAAACAATTTAGCACCAATATATAGGCAAGATAATTTTAAACCCAGAAACACATACCAATTGAAGATTTAACACATTTTCTAGTAAAAGAAGAATAATTAAGCTACATCAGATCAAGGTATATATTGGGACCCCAATGCACATTAAAATTTTATTTAACGTGAAGGCCATATGTTAACGGATACAAATTCAGAATTATTCCAAGCACAAACGTAAGTTGAACAGGAACAATAAGTAGTGCGGCTGCGGTTGGAGGAAATAGACCGAAAGACAGACAGCGGCTAGAGCTGCCGAGTTTATGCTCTCCAAATGACGTAAACAACCGGCTAAGCAACTAAATGGGCCATGAGTAAGCGGGACACTGTCCTGGGTAACAAATGGTTCAAATCGCTCTGAGCACTACGGGACTCAACATCTGAGGTCATCAGTCCCCTAGAACTTAGAACTACTTAAACCTAACTAACCTAAGGACATCACACACATCCATGCCCGAGGCAGGATTCGAACCTGCGACCGTAGCAGTCACGCGGTTCCGGACTGAAGTGCCTAGAAACGCACTGCCACTGCGGCCGGCTCCTGAGTAACACATTCCAGCAATGAAGTACTGGAGATTATTAACGGTAGTTTCCTGCCGCACAAATAATTTTAATTAGAATTCCAACACACAATCATGCATCAAACAGACAACGCTTAGGATAGAATTAGTTAATCTGAACTCTAACGAAAATCCATAACAACTTATATGCTTTTTAATAAGTAAACCAACAGATTTAAGAAACCAGCTACAAAATATTTTAAAAAATGATTTCAACAATAAGGTAGTAATATCAGAAAATTTTTTCTTTGTAGCAAACAATTAAAACAGCCATAAGGACGCTCGCATGACATTCAAAGCTCTTCAGTATACACATTAGTCCATAGCGGTTCGGTGAGAACAAATGAGTCCTGGAACAGACTAAAATTTATATGAGCCAGGCGCACTATATAATATCTTACACAGCATAGAACTTTAGCATTAGCTTCAAAGGAACCAGAACAACAAAAGAAAATTGTAAAATACCAATAAAATAGCAAAACAGACACACATTCTGACATGAACAATTAATCATCCGTGGTAACTGATAATAGAAACATTTCCTGTGCCCCCGATTGAAAATTGTATGACCAATCATTTACTTCAAAAATCGGAAAATTAAGGCGAGGGGGCAAGAACAGGCACCGTAATACTAATGCACAGCGTCAATCTTTAAAATAAGCTTTCTTCTGATCCACGGCCCTTTGCGCTGGCTAACGGTTCACAAGCAACACTGGTACATGTGGTTAACGCATGAAACAAATTAAAATGAGATATCAGCCAATGAATCAGTCTAAAATGTCTATGAGATCTTGGAGTCACATTTCCCTTCGAATACCGTGGATACACGGACATCCGTACCCAACAAACAGAAGGAAGACAGACCAAAATGGCGGTGAACACTGCCCTGACAGCTCGGAGTCCTTCTGATAAATCACTGCGCAAGTCACGTAGGTACTCCATAACTTACACGCGAAGCCCCGAGAAACGCTCGTTGCAGCTTCGTTCCTTAGCCCGCGCTGCCCACCAAACCGGCCACCACGCGCGGAGCCGCCACGCCATAGGGCGCTGCGCTCCAACACAACATTTTAGTCAAAGATCGTAAGAATAGTGATATCCATACATTGCGAGAAAGCCGCCACAGCTCAAATGTAAGAATATTTTCTTGAGTAATGTTGTGGGTATACAAATTATTATGAATTATTGAAATTACTGCCGCGTGGAGTGGCCGCACGGTTAGAGGCGACATGTCACGAATTGCGTGGTCCCTCCCGCCGGAGGTTCGAGTACTGTGTGTTGTTCTTAGCATAAGTCAGTTTAAGTTAGTTTAAGCAATGTGTAAGTCTAGGGACCGATGACCTCAGCAGTTTGGTCCCTTAGGACTTCTCATAAGTTTGAACATTTGAAAATTTTGAAATTACTGAGCCACTTTCGTGTAAAATTAAAGATCGAAAGGAAATTGCAACATGAAGTGTGTATTGTAAGTTTTCTATTGCAAGGTATGGGATCGCATCAGCGAGAATGTTTTGCTAAATATATGTGAACCTGAAATATTACAAAGGGACGTTTTTGCAAAACTAATTTGAAATAAGAACATTATACAAGGCTAACTAAGGATAAAATGATACTGCATTGAACACTTCACAGTCAGGTTAGTTTGATTTCACTATCCACTTTCATAGTGTGACAAAATTTAACTGCAACGGAAATATGTATCTGTATAAAATTCGGATGTATTTCGCCTAGCTATTGTTGTTTTGGATAACTGCCTCAAATCCTCAATATCTTTTACATTTGTCACCCTGAGATGTTCTGTAGCAGCTGACGATGGCTGAAACCGTAGCACATAAGGTGTTGCTGGTGTAGCACGAAGAAAATGAGATGGCTATGAGCTGTCTTCTAAACAAACCACATGTTTATGAAAATGCAAATAATTTGTGCCACCACTCCAATGCGCTGTCCCATCGTAACATTATCACTGCTGAAACTTCCGAATTCTTGTAGAAAGCGTGTAGAACTAACGTGTGCTGGAGCTGAAATACATTGTTTTACGTACATCAGTAGACACTTACATAGCGATGTATTTTAATAGTGTGGCTTTTGTTATACTTTAAAAAGTTACATTTCAAACACCACAATAGCTAGTTTGATGGTAGATAATCAGTTCAGGGTCCAAATACTCTACATACGAAGTGTCGCTAAACAATCAATTTCCATAATACCATCCGTATTACACTGATGTTCAGTCTCTCTACAATCAAAACTGAGCTGATAACTCTTCAGAAGACTGTCTTAGCGAATTTGCCGTATGATCACATTTTGTAATGATAATTGGTTTTCTTTCACACTTTCAGTCTTTTATTCTTATGTACTTCTGCGTTGATCCACCGCCAAATTTTATGGTATAAAATTTAGCAGTTTTCTCTCTTGCATTTCCCCTTCTTCATTGATAACCTCAAGACCTAAGTCTCTTCTTAAAATTTAGTATTTTACTGAAACAGTGCTGCAATAACAGATTTCTCAAATATTCTGCACTACACTCATCTCTGCATAATCAAACGCCATCTTCCCACTTACTACTGCAATTCTCACTTCTCCTGGATGGTTATAATTCAATTGCAGTTACTCACGGAGGTCCTGTATGGGTTGCTATCGTACGGCTGCGAAACTTCGTAGACATGTTAATACTTTATGCTACAAAAAATTATTTCCAACTTCGGCCACCAGGTGCAAATCTGGGGCTGTTGATCACGTCGTTTTACGGATGCAGCATCTCGTTGACGTCGCCGGTGCTCAAACTGGACAAATTGTGTAAGTGGTGATTAGTAATAAAATCAACATTACGCCTTTGTCACTTGTTTGACTTTTGTTCCCACGTTCCGTTGCTAAACCGTTACAGATGGAAGCATTTCTACACGTTTTCCTTGCCTTCACAGAGTCAGATTTGCACCTCGTTGTCAAAATTGGAACTAATATTTTTTCGGGAATAAACCGGTTCCGTATTAATGCAGTAGCATATCCACCAAGTTTTGCTGCATTACGATAATTACAGCCTACACTGGACATTTCTGGGTTGCTGCATTTTAATTATAACCACTCGGTACATAAAACCTTAGAAATTTCAGCACAAAGAAAATGTCTCCCTTTCCTCGAAACTGACAATCTTTTTCACTGATTAAACGACGTATCTCGCCTGTCCGTCACTATGTCACCAAACCCCAGCATCGGCTGACTCCTTTCATTTATCCCGTCCGGCCGCTGTAGCCGAGCGGTTCTAGGCACTTCAGTCTGGAACCGCGCTGCTGCTGCGGTCGCAGGTTCGAACCCTGCCTCGAGCTTGGATGTGTGTGATGTCTTTAGGTTAGTTAGGTTTAAGTAGTTCTACGTCTAGGGGACTGATGACGTCAGACGGTAAGTCCCATAACGCTTAGAGCCTTTTGAACCATTTCTCCGTTTGTGGGACGGTGCACGCGGAGAAGTATGTGTCCGGCGAGCACTGAAAAATAGCAATTTATTTCTATAAGAAAACAATAGACAACGTGAATAACAGAAAATCGATTCTCTATGAAAGAAACGCAAGAGATCGTCCTGATGTACAAAGGTGCGAGAGAAAGCACACAGTCTGTCACCACAGGTTACTCTGCAAAGTCTGAATCGGTCGTGCACTGGCGTTGTCTTGGTCTGGTTGTGCTGCGTCGTAGACTCGTCATTTACTCGGAATCAGACTCATCAAACTCGACGTTAGACTGTTGGAGAGCCAAGCAAGCATCATCTCTGGGGGAATTGCCTTGTATTAACTGTGCAGCGTTTACCGGGTAGGTATTGCCTGCTATTCAGTGTGATATTGTTTAGTCATCGCTTCAGGTGGTTGGATGTGTCTGCTTGGCGCCAGGAATTAGATTAGAATAGGTCAGCTTCTTGTGGCCATACTGCCTGCCAAGCAAGGCCACAGGCTGTTTCTAGCGATGGGCAGCGCCGTTGCGCCTTCCGAGGCGACGGATCAAAGGGTTTTGAGAAATTATCGTCTTGTGGTAAAACTTCATTGCCTGCTCTTTAAATCCGTCAAGCACGAGTTTGTTATCAGCAGCGTCGTACGCCACTGCGAAGTTCCTCGGGATGTTTTGAGTTCAGTCCGATAAGCATTCACAGCTGATCCCCATATGAGGCAGGCGTAGTCCATTAGCATCCGGACGTCAGATCTATAAATATGAAGGCCACATGCGGTGGATAGAGTTGAACGTTCATTGATGAACGAATAAAGAGCGCCTAGTTCAAAATGGTTCAAATGGCTCTGAGCACTATGGGACTTAACTGTTGAGGTCATCAGTCCCCTAGAACTTAGAACTACTTCAACCTAACTAACCTAAGGACATCACACACATCCATGCCCGAAGCAGGATTCGAACTTGCGACCGTAGTGGTCGCGCGGTTCCAGACTGAAGCGCCTAGAACCGCTCGGCCACCGCGGCCGGCAGACCGCCTAGTCTTAGTCGTCTTCTTGTGGACTTCATGGACGTCGTGCTTCCATAGGAGTTGGACGTCCAGTGTCACTGCTGGAGAGCTACAGGTGGCGGTCCTATAAAGGTCACCCAGTGTAGAGATATTAGAAAGTGGCCAGCATCACGTGGCTTGCTTCTTGGGTACAAAATCGTGCCGGTGGTGTCCGGTTATCGTGGCGCACTCCTTCCTGCAGCGGATGGCGCAGTGAACCCAAGCAGCGGCACTCTACTTAGAAAAATATTGCACAGATAAAACTTTTCCTACTGGGCAAAGCGTTTTCTTTTCATACAAATCGCACACAGTGGAAGTTACATCAAACATTACAACACATTTATAGGAAACATACAAATTGCGTACAATTATCATTACATATGTACTTTTTTATCATCGGTGTTCTGACTCGTTTGATGCGGCGTGCCACGAATTCATCTCCTGTGCCAACCTTTTCATCTCCGAGCAGCAACGGCAGCCTATATCTTCAGCTATTTGTTGGATGCGTACCAATCTCTGTCTTCTCTACAATTTTTACCCTCTACAGCTCTCTGTAGTATCATAGTTCATTCTTGATGTATTGATAGATGTCCTATCATCCTATCCCTTCTTTTTGTCAGTGTTTCACATAAATTCTTTACCTCGCCGTTTCTCGAAAAATTCATATGGCTTCAAGCACTATGGGACTGAACATCTGAGGTCGTCAGTCCCCTAGACTTAGAACTTCTTAAACCTAACTAAACTAAGGACATCACACACATCCAAGCCCAAGGCAAGATTCGAACCAGCGTCCGTAGCAGCAGCGCGGTTCCGGACTGAAGCGCCTAGAACCGCTCGGTCACAGCAGCCAGCTCGCCGTTTCTACAAAGAATCACATAATTGTTTGCCTAATTTGTCCGCCAAATTTTTAACATTCTTCTGTAGAACCATATTTCAAATGCGTCTCGTCTCTTCTCTTCTGTACCGGTTTTCCCACAGTCCATATTTCACTGCCATACAATGCTGCACTCGTAAAGTACATTCTCAGGAAGTTCTTCCTCGAATGAAGGCCTATGTTTGATACTATCAGACTTCTCGTGACCAGAGATGGCCTTTTTGCCAATGCTTGTCCTCCTTGCTCTGTCCATCCTGGAATATTTTGCTGCCTAGATTGCAGAGTTTCTTAACTTCGTCTACTTCGTGATCCCCAGTTCTGATGTCATGTTTCTCCCTGTTCTCATTTCTGCTACTTCTCATTACTTTCGTCTTTATTTCACTTACTCTCAATCAATATTTTGTGCTCCTTAGACTGTTTATTCCATTCAGTACTTCCTGTAACTCTTCTTCATTTTTACTCAGGATAGCGATGTCACCAGCGAATCTTATCATTAATATCCTTTTACTCAGAATTTTAATTCCTCTCTTGAACGTCTCTTTTATTTCCATAATTGCTTCTTTATATACAGATTGAATAGTAGTGGTGGAAGAATACATCCTTGCCTTACATACTTGGTCCTTGTGTGTATTGTATATTACCACCTTTCCTTATAGCTTACTCCTATTTTTTTCAGAATTTCGAACATCTTGCACCATTTTACATTGTCGAACTCTTTTTCCAGGTCCACAAATCCTATGAATGTGTCCCGATTTTTCTTCAGTCTTGTTTCCATTATCAACAGCTACGTCTGAACTGCCTCTGTGGCGCCTTTACCTTTCCTAAAGTCAAACTGGTCATTGAAAAAGCATTGTGTTGTTTTGTGTTTGGAAAAATCTCCATTATACTATCAATTCAACTTTACTGTGAGTGTACGGGATGATTTTGTCAATGATTATATGGTTGGGCTTTGTGGACATCCCAATCAACTTAACTATGTTCAGGAAGTACATTCAATATGTCCTCCTAGGGTCCTTATAAGACCGGCGTATGTGTGATTTCAATACGATGGGGAGCAGAATACTTTCACTTCATGTTGAAAACCACATACACCGTTTGAGCAACCACATACTGGTCTGCGGGGTCCTATTTCATGACCTACCTGTTCACCAGACATGACGCTAGTGCCTTACTACTTCTGGAAGCTTGTGAAGACTCTAGTTTACAAGACTTGGTTGCATCCTCACATGGATCTTGTTTCTTCTTTCATTGCACTTGCAGGAGAAGAAAACTACACTCCTGCGATACCTGAATGTGTCAAGACAGTCGATAGTGCATCGCTGTACCATGACGATGATGGTTGACATTTCGAGCAATATCTGTAAGAGTGAACGGCTTTAGCCAGTGACTTAGATAGCGAGGCTATTTACTCCCTGTTACTACTAACGGCAACACATACGTTTAGCAGGTGGCGACACAGTGTTCAACAGGCCAAAGACACGGCTTCCTTCGTCACGTCATGTCACGTCACGCTACATCACATGGCGAACTCCCGTGGTCACCGGAGTGGGACAAAGCAGCCCCACAGTGACACCAAGTCAGTGTCATTTCTGTATACGTCCTTGCAACAAACGTCACGCGGAATTATAGCCCGGCCGCGCTCCAGTAATACTAGGGAGCGCGGCCTGGGGAAAGCCCCTGGCAGGCAACCCGCACAGCAGGCTGCACGCGCCACAGCCTTGTTGATGACATACGTTGCGCTTGGACTAGGTTTCATGTTTGACAATGGCTGTATTTATCATAGCAGTATGACGGATTTTGGCTTCATTCGCGAACTTGCAGTATTTCACAGTGTTCATTCTTTGTGCAACCACAACCAGGCAGAAGTTTGTGTTGTGTTCCGAACTCTCCACCCGTACCACAGTTGTAACTAGTATTCAAATGACAGAAGCACCATTCCAACATAAACCGTTCTCCATTTGTTATCTGCTGTACCCCACATCGACAGGACAGACTGAGCGCACTGAAACGACAGTCTCCGTTTTTCATCTAACATATCTTACATGTACTCTGCGTTTTGGGTTCTAGGTTTTTCTGATTGTATATTACATGCTTTTCCACTATTGTGAAGGTATTTTCACATGAAAAAAGGTAAATGGGGCAACAAACCGAAAAAATCATAGTTAAATTATTACTGCGTAGTCTTTGGATCCCTTATACCAACCGAGCGAGGTGGTGCAGTGGTTAGCACACTGGACTCGCATTCGGGAGGACGACGGTTCAATCCCGTCTCCGGCCATCCTGATTTAGGTTTTCCGTGATTTCCCTAAATCGTTTCAGGCAAATGCCGGGATGGTTCCTTTGAAAGGGCACGGCCGCTTTCCTTCCCAATCCTTCCCTAACCCGAGCTTGCGCTCCGTCTCTAATGACCTCGTTGTCGACGGGACGTTAAACACTAACCACCACCACCACCACCACCACCACCACCACCACCACCACCACCTTATACCAAGCCGGCCGGTGTGGCTGTGCGGTTCTAGGCGCTTCAGTCTGGAACCACGTGACCGCTACGGTCGCAGGTTCGAATCCTGCCTCGGGCATGGATGTGTGTGATGTCTTTAGGTTATTTAGGTTTAAGTAGTTCTAAGTTCTAGGGGACTGATGACCATAGATGTTAAGTCCCATAGTGCTCAGAGCCATTTGAACCTTATACCAAAATACTCAGAAAATTACACTAAAAAATTTATTGGAGTGTTTCGGGCTCACCTAAAAAGTTAGATAAATTATGTAACGTGGTAGTGCAATACCGGTAAGTCTGCTGAATAAACACACATTTCGAGCAATTTACACCTGATGGCAAGACTTATATAGAATATATGGAGGACTTACAAAAAAGCAAAGAAGTTCATGTACATACATATGGTCCATTTTTTTGTATTTTCCTATTACAGTCCCCTTTTGTTGCTTCATGTTTGCTTCATTTCTCGCATTTTATTTTTAAATTTCCGGCTTGGTTCTGGGGATATTTTTTCTTGTCTTTTAAATGTTGATTGTTACTGGAAGTGTTAAGTCAAAGTCTTCTTACGTTTACTTTAGTTGTCACGGTACTTATAAACAAACGATCCTTTCAGAACACAATGGGCATTGGAAGCTTACTTTACAGTTGTTACTGGACTAGTGCTTTGTGTGTAGTGAAAATCCTTTCCCCACCAGGAATCGAGTCGGCTGTCTCCGAGAGGGGCGCCACCGAACAAGCGTGCGTTAGCGACCTCAGTTGGGGAGCGACGTGCCGTGTCTGACTTCCAATCACGGGCGTGACGCCGGTTTGGCCGTATTCCTATTTCACTAGAGCTAGTGGATGCTGCACATTTCTGTCTACAGTTTATTCTAATGGCTAACATGCACCTAAAGCATGGCATTGCAAATTGTCCATGCTGAAATATTTCCTAACAGATGTTTAATGAACTATAAGACCTTCCGCCAAATTTATGAACCTCTTATGGAGACAGGCTCTTTTGGGAAAAGGTTATTTCATCGTAGAAGACTAAACAGAGTTAGAACACTTGATTTAAAAGACTGAATACTTCAAGATGTTGAGGAAATTAACGACGGCACTGCCAGAAGAATAGCAGAATGTGAGTCACGTGACGGTGAGGAAAGTGTTGTGATATTATTTCCTCAATCCTTACCATGTTCAGAGAGTGCAACGTCTCACTGAAACAGATTTTCGATCCAGGATAGCTGCTTCTTCTTGGCCAATGGAGATTATTGCTCAGAACCAACACATTCCGTCCACCGTAATATTCGCTGACGAAGCAAAGTTTACCAAGAATGAACTGCGGAATTTTAACAACACTTATGTACGTGTGGATGAAAATCCTTCTGCACTTTCGGAAACAAGGCAGCAAAAGCAGTCTAGCATTAATGTATGGACTGCGTAACTGGAGACAGGCGAAGCGGACCTTTCATTTTTCATGGAACACGGACTGGAAAATCATACAGTGATCATAGAATGAAGCCTTTCACGGCAGATGTTGTCATCACTTAAAACTTCCGGCCTGAGATGCCGTGGTCCAACAGCGTGACAGTCGATTAATTTCAAATGACGAAGTTGGCAATATCAGAGAGCATAGCACAGCCGACGTCACGAGATTGACTGCGGCGCCCTCTGGATGGCTTATACGTATATACGGCGCTCACTCGTGCTCTCGTTGCAGTTCGCCGATTGTCCTCGGAAGATGCCTTCCGCAGTCGAAGGCGAAACGTCAGGGGAGAGTCTTATGTATGGGCCACGGCATCTCAGCCCGGGAGTTTTAAGTGATAATCATACAGTGAATTTTTAGTAAAACAATTAAATGCTTTGCTGGAAGACGTTCCACTACACTTACACCTAAACATGTGGTAAATGGACGATGTGGTACCGTCTCATTTTTCTATGCAGTAAGGAACTGTTTCACATCAGCGTTTCCCAAATAAATGGATAGATTGGTCAGCAGCATCTTGACCTGTTCGTTCTCCTGATATCAATCTATAGGATTTCGATCTCTGGAGGTTTTTAAAGGACCTTGTGAATCCAAGACCTGCTGCAAATCTTAACTTTTTCTGTTATCGTGTTCAAGAAGGATTTCGCCGCTCGGGATTAGCCGAGCGGTCCATGGCGCTGCAGTCATGGACTGTGTGGCTGGTCCCGACGGAGGTTCGAGTCCTCCCTCGGGCATGGGTGTGTGTTTGCCCTTAGGATAATTTAGGTTAAGTAGTGTGTAACCTTAGGGACTGATGACCTTAGCAGTTAAGTCCCATAAGATTTAACACATATTTGAACATTTTTGAACAAGAAGGATTTCAGCAAATACAGCGGACAACTGGAATATGGGAGTGAATACGACAGTCTACGATGCAGCATTTAGAAGCTTGTATTAGAGGTAATGGTAGAGGTTAGGTGCATTTCATTTATACAACAGAAGACAACTTAAAAAAAAATACCTGTAGAGCGCAACGAGAAATTTTGAGACAAAAAGGCAAAAGCGAAGCAAACACGTAACAGTTAAATGTTTCTGTAACCATGGAAACAAAAAAAGATTCATTACGTTTATAGGAACTTCCTCGTTCTATAAGCCCTGCATTCATCGCCCAGAGATTTTCCACAAATTACTTAACATCTTGTATGCCTACGTCGAATGGTGAGCTTGGTGAGGCAGGGACGAATAGATTAATTTACAATGTTCCTCTTGCATTGTCTCCGAAATGATTAGGAGAGTATGTGAGGCTATGTAGATAAACACCCAAGAGACGAAAGAAAGTATGGCCGTTGGCATTTCTTGGCCTTGTCTCAGGCAAACAAGCACCCCTCTCTCTCTCTCTCTCTCTCTCTCTCTCTCACTCACACACACACACACACACACACACACACACAACAAGCCTGCCTTAGATTCCGCTGTCCCGCACAAATCTCATTTCGCTGTTGGCCCCGGTGCCGGCAGAACTGAACCCGCATTACGCAGAGCGCAGAGCAAAACCTCTGATGTACATTGTGGGCCCACGGCGGCGTCGACTTGCAGGCGACAGCGATTTCGGAGCCAGCGGCCGGCCCGTTGGGTCTGAAGTACGACGTCCAGGGGCCATAAATCTCGCCGTAGCCTGCGTGCGGCCCGCAGGGGTTGTTTCGTCAGCTCTTGCGCCCGTCGCCACGTCAGCTCCCACACTGTGTGAAACTGCACGGCGCCTGCCACACCCGGTTTATGAAAACCGGAGACAGCGTAGTCACCGACCGCCACAAAACTCCCGTATGGGCGACATAGAAACAGATTTCTCTGACTTTGAAAGTCAGTTGAAAGAGTCGAAATCAAATGGCAATGTCCAGGTAATGAAATGATCGTACACAGTTATTGGCAAGGGGACTACGCCTTTGTTTGTTCGACCACTTGGTGGGAGTCTTTCTATTTGAAGCCACTTTGGCGACTTGCGCGTGTTTGTGACGAGGATGAGATGAAATAATTATGACAACACAAACACCCAGTCCCCGTGTGAAGAGGCAGTGACGCTCACCACCAGACCATGAGCTGCCGACTGAAGTCGAAATTGGCTCTGTCGATACTGGCATCGCTCTTAATGAATCGCTCGATACCATTTTTGTCGATATTCGCGTAGTTTCAGCTCTCGCTGGGATGCTACATTTTAGTCTATGTATTCATTTCTCCTATTCCTTTATCCTAGTGGATAAATATATGAATAATCTATATGCTTTGCACACGAAAGAATGTACCTTCTGAAAAATTAGTCATTCAGGAATATTTAATCTTAGCTGAAAACGATACCAGATAAAAGTAACCATCAGTGTCACTAAAAAATATAATTTGCGATAATACATGAATTTCGATTTTTCAAATGTGCAAAATTAATGTTACAGAATCAATTAATTTAACTAGCCGGCCGAAGTGGCCGCGCGGTTCTGGCACTACAGTCAGGAACCGCGAGACCGCTGCGGTCGCAGGTTCGAATCCTGCCTCGGGCATGGATGTGTGTGATGTCCTTAGGTTAGTTAGGTTTAACTAGTTCTAAGTTCTAGGGGACTAATGACCTCAGCAGTTGAGTCCCATAGTGCTCAGAGCCAGAGCCAATTAATTTAACTTCTTTGAAAAACCGTGTTTCACACACGTGAATCTTTTATTGTTAGCTGTTACCATGTTAGCTCTCTGAAATAGTCTAATGGACTAGTAACGAACAGTTTACATTATTAATGAAAGAAGTTTGTAATAAAACATGTGAAATCTCAAGCAAAGTGTTTCATTCATTTCGTTACAAGGGCGCACCAAAGTCTGCTGTCACTGAATGGAATTTCAAATGGCTCTGAGCAGTATGAGACTTAACATCTGAAGTCATCAGTCCCCTAGAACGTAGAACTACTTAAACCGAAGTAACCTAAGGATATCACCCACATCCATGCTCGAGGCAGGATTCGAACCTGCGACCGTAGCGGTCACGTGGTTCCAGACTGAAGGGCCTAGAACCGCTCGGCCACAGCGGCAGGCTGAATGGAATTTTACTGTCCCAAACACTGACGCCGCAAAAAGGTAACTTTACTGTTACTGCTATAATTTCCACATTCTTGCAATAAATGTGGTATACACATAATACACAATGCAGATAATATTCGTGATAAATAACTACTAATAACGTTTCAGCATTAGTGGTAACTTTAGACGAAGGAGTCCTATTTCTATTTTGCAGTGCGTAACCCCGACGTTTGTCTCATGCTTAGTTTCCATTTATGGTGAATTTCCCTCTCAACGGAAACACTCAAGTGACAGCAAAAGAGCGCAGGGGACTCATGTGTGTCAGCCTCTGTGGCCGAGCAGTTCTAGGCACTTCAGTCTGGAACCACGAAACCGCTACGGTCGCAGGTTCGAATCCTGAGTCGGGCATGGATGTGCGTGATGTCCTTAGGTTAGTTAGGTGCAAGTAGTTCTAAGTTCTAGGGGACTGATGACCTCAGATGATAAGTCCCATAGTGGTCAGAGCCATTTGAACCATTTGACTCATTTGTCTAAGAAGGATAAAAGACAGACCCACAACATTACATATGAGTATCTTTACCTTGCGTTTGCTGCAGAATTTTTGAGATTGCAAGTATAATAAAGTTGAAATTTCATTTCTGTTTTTCAGAGTACTCTTCGTCGTCTGTCCCATAATTAGCTTGCATTTATCGTAAATCTCTCGCCCAGCGGAAAGGTCCAACCGACTGAAAAGAAGCACATGTGACAACCGTATGCAAAATGATAAAAGAACGGGCCTAGAAAATTACAGACCAATAATTTTAAAATCCGTTTCCTGCAGGATTCTTGAGCGTTCGAATATAACAAATTTCCTTAAGAGAGGAAAGCTTCCAGCCACAAATGAACACCGATTTCGAAAGCATTGCTCGTGCGAACCTCAGCTTGCCATTCTTTCGCATCATATACTGTGAACCATCTACATCTACATCTACATCCATACTCCGCAAGCCACCTGACGGTGTGTGCGGAGGATACCTTGAGTACTTCCCTTCTATTCCAGTCTCGTATTGTTCGTGGAAAGAAAGATTGTCGGTATGCCTCAGTGTGGGCTCTAATCTCTCTGATTTTATCCTCATGGTCTCTTCGCGAGATATACGTAGGAGGGAGCAATATAATGCTTGACTCTTCCGTGAAGGTATGTTCTCGAAACTTAAACAAAAGCCCGTACCGAGCTACTGCGCGTCTCTCCTGCAGAGTCCTCCACTGGAGTTTATCTATAGTCTCCGTAACGCTCTCGCGATTACAAAATGATCCTATAACGGAGCGCGCTGCTCTCCGTTGGATCTTCTCTATCTCTTCTATCAAACCTATCTGGTACGGATCCCACACTGCTGAGCAGTATTCAAGCAGTGGGCGAACAAGCGTACTGTAACCTACTTGCATTTCCTCAGGATTCTTCCAATGAATCTCATTCTGGCATCTGCTTTACCAACGATCAACTTTATATGATCATTCCATTTTAAATCACTCCTAATGCGTACTCCCAGATAATTTATGGAATTAACTGCTTCCAGTTGTCGACCTGCTATTTTGTAGCTAAATGGTAAGGGATCTATCTTTCTATGTATTCGCAGCACTTTACACTTGTCTATATCGAGATTCAATTGCCATTCCCTGCACCATGCGTCAATTCGCTGCAGATCCTCCTGCATTTCGGTACACTTTTCCATTGTTACAACCTCTCGATACACCACAGCATCATCTGCAAAAAGCCTCAGTGAACTTCCGATGTCATCCACAAGGTAATTTATGTATATTGTAAATAGTAACGGTCCTATGACACTCCCCTGCGGCATACCTGAAATCACTCTTACTTCGGAAGACTTCTCTCCATTGAGAATGACATACTGCGTTCTGTTATCTAGGAACTCTTCAATCCAATCACACAATTGGTCTGATAGTCCATATGCTCTTACTTTGTTCATTAAACGACTGTGGGGAACTGTATCGAACGCCTTGCGGAAGTCAAGAAACACGGCATCTACCTGTGAACCCGTATCTATGGCCCTCTGAGTCTCGTGGACGAATAGCGCGAGCTGGGTTTCACATGACCGTCTTTTTCGAAACCCATGCTGATTCCTACAGAGTAGATTTCTAGTCTCCAGAAAAGTCATTATACTCGAACACAATACGTGTTCCAAAATTCTACAACTGATCGACGTTAGAGATATATGTCTATAGTTCTGCACATCTGCTCGACGTCCCTTCTTGAAAACGGGGATGACCTGTGCCCTTTTCCAATCCTTTGGAACGCTACGCTCTTCTAGAGACCTACGGTACACCGCTTCAAGAAGAGGGGCAAGGGTGAAGGGCAACATGCAAGTTTCATACGCCTGGATATCCTGAAAGCATTTGATACAGTGGCTACCGATAGAGCCCCGCTGTAGATTGTTAACGAAGGTCTGTGCACATGTAGTTAGTTCTCAGTTACGTGAGTTGTACAAAGACTTTTTAAATAACACAACCAAGTTCGCTGCCTTGGAAGGCGAGTGTTCATCGGAGTCAAGGGAATCGTTAGGAGTTCACCAGAGGAATGTGTTAGGACTGCTTCTCTCTATACAGCCTACATAAATGATCTGACGTGTAGGGTGAGCAACAGTCTGTGGCACATCACGTGGAGCCACTCGGTGGCTACAACTTGCCGTTGGGATGGGAAAAATCGACTGGTTTACCGATACCACTATTTTAGATCTGAGTAACGGAAGTTTTTCGGTATTTGTTTGGTCTTGGTTAAAACAGGTGTTTTCCTCTGACAACCGAGTAAAATTACCGACTAAAAATTACTCATAGTAGCAGTGCTGACACTGTGTTTTTAAATAAACCTTTCTTAAAAAGGAGTAAATTTTATTCGTATAATTTGCATTGATTTGAAATACTGTATTATTATAGGGAATGGGAAAAGTAATCAGTGCTACTTTAATAACAATGCCGATAAGAACGAGCAACAAACACAAGACATAAAAATTGGTACAGTATTACTGAGACAGTAACGCACTTGTTGCCGTGTGTCGTGGCTTACAGTATGCATCTACGTGCAATAGACAAGACTTACCCCGACCTGGTCTATACTGTAGTTTCTCGCTGTCTTCGCTGGGAGTATGTAGTCTGATGTAGTAATGAAATGCGTCGCTTCATTTGCTTTGAAAGACTACAGAGTTGTCCGCCACTCCTATGAAATAATAAAAGAGGAAGGAAATAATAGCAACGATAATAAATAAAAATCCTAACAACAATTCGTTCATAGTATTGAGTAAAAATAGAAAGTATCTGATCTGCTGCCCCTGTCTACACAACATGCCTATATCTGTTGTAGCCCTTGAAAACGGTCAAATTAACACGAAAATCTCAGTTTTCAAGCATTATCACTGACTATTCGTAATGCACAAATAGCAGTATGATCCCCTATTACAACATGATGTTTGAGCATAGTTTCAAAAAACATGGAATCAATACGATAATAATGCACATTTTTTGTGGTATTCAACCACTTCTCGTTTTTTCAGAAAATCAGCGACTGGGGGACACAGTAAGTTTTCTTTCATTTGCCTATTTAACTGACTGTTTTGATTCTATCTATGTTGAAACTCAGAGTGTCCAATTTTTTCAATCTTTGTTCGATTTCTACTTTTATAATACGAATGAAAAACCGGAAATCGGTTATTTCAGAAATCGACTATTTTGAGCGATTTTAACATCCAAGTTAAATTGGCATAAGAAACACCGATATAGCAGTAAAGCGATTGTTTCAGCGGTAACCTGCATTCTTGGTTTGCCTCTGAGCCTATGGCCCGGGCTCGCCGCGTGACTCATTGCTTGCTGTACTTTGTAACTGTTCTTCTCGCAGCATTGCACTGCCAGGTTGACTCAGTTTCTTTTCTGGTCTTGAGTGGTTACTGATTTGCAGCTGTTGTATTTATGTGCAGACTCTGCTACGTTCCGGGCTTGTTAGTGCTTCTTTCACTTCGTGAACTCAGTATATCGCGGCCAATAGGAAAGTGTGTTCGTTTTCCCAGTGGTTTGGTGTACCCACCGGTCCAAGTGACAGTGAAAGTCTACCTACGCCACGCAGGAGGGAAAGTTGGCGCAAAGCGATATGAAATGAAAGAGCACGCATGGACGATGGCTCTGAGCACTATGGGATTCAACATCTGAGGTCATCAGTCCCCTAGAACTTAGAACTACTTAAACCTAACCAACCTAAGGACATCACATACATCCATGCCCGAGGCAGGATTCGAACCTGCGACCGTAGCAGTCCCGCGGTTCCGGACTGCGCGCCTAGAACCACTAGACCACCGCGGCCGGCACACGCATGGACGGTGAATGTTCGACTTCGGTTATTTGGGAGCAGATAAGGAAAGTGCAGCTCATCTATAAAGGAGGCACGTATACAATTCTTGCGTGATACGTCCTTGACTAGTGCTCGATTGCTCAGGAATCCCACGAGGTCAGATTAAAGAAACACACCAAAACAATTCGGAGGCGTTACGGCTGCACCAGTTCTTACAGAACCCGCTCTTGGCATGGGCAATGTACGACCTAGATCAGTCGTTTCCGACTGCACCGACATTAGCGCCTAGCTAACTTGTTCCTCTTTTTTGTTTTGTAAAATGACAAAAAATACATGACTCTTTTTGTAGACATTTTATGAAACCCAGAACTAAAGAGGCAATGAAACAATTGGTTAGTGTTTATCTCTAACATCCTTTCTTTATATTTGATTTTTCTCCAGTCATTTCACATCATGAGTCATGTTCCAAGTCCATATTCTTCCTTGTTTTCCTTTTCATCACTATTCTTTTGTATCCCGCCTGGAAGGCAGCAGGTGGGTCTGCTCCTCTGATCTGCAAAATAGGCCGAATGAAGGAAGCAAGTACGAGCAAGAGAGGTAAATCACTTTGATACTTGATTTAACCCTTTCAGACCTGGTGGTCACAATTGTGTACATAAAGTTTGTTCGCTAATATTTCGCTGACAAGAAATGTCAGGTGCATCCAAACCCACTGTGGACATCTGTGTATGTTTCTTTTAGCCATGGTCCAGCAGCTGCTGCTCTCTTGTGAGCAGTCTGTGAACCACATAGTAAAATATACTCTCTGGTGTTGTCTCTCTGTGGGAAGCCATTACTCATTGACTTTATTGCTATTATAGTCACTTTGTGGGTTTTGTCTATGAATGTTTTATGTGGTTTCGTTCTTTTGGAAACATTAGATGATCTTTCAGTGGAATTTTCAGCAATTTCATTGAATTCATATTTGTGTTATGTGTCAGGTAAGATTAATGTACACATTTGTGTACAACAGGTCCTTAATGGTGTAAAATAGGAAAAATAACACAAAAAGGGTCTCAGCTATATTTGCATAGCTATGGTAGTTGTGTGTGGTAATTTTTCCATTAATTTCGGTACCAGCAGCAAGAAGGAGAATAAGTGACCTGTACATATGATTTTATTTTATATTGCTGGCTTTTGACTTACAAATATGGATAAGGAATATCTTTATGTGGAGAAAGATTGGGACTTGATTATGGACATAATTAAAAATGGTGGCGTTTCTGACATTAGTTTGAGTGGAGATGAGGATGACAGTGTACCACTTATTGAAAGGCAAGCTCCACAAATAGTAAAACGTGTTGGAGCAAATAAAGTGGGCGTGAATGGTGTGTGTAGAGACACCATATCTGAAGATGATGATGATGGAGAGGTGGTGGATGCTGAAATGAACTTTTTATGCAATGAAAACAACCCAGAATTGCATAACCTGTGTGACAACATAATGATGACACCTAAAGAATCCATAAAATGGAAATGAAAGCCTCTAAGTACCATTGCAGAAACATACAAATCTCCAAATTATGAAGAATCTCTCTTGTGTTCTCCAATGCAGTACTAAAACGATATATACCAGATGATTTGTTCACTAGCATGGCAGCACACACTCATACTTATGCATTACAACGAGGCAAATCCTCATTCAAGCAGACAACTCCTCAAGCACTAGAGATGCTATTTGGTTTGCATATATTGACTGGCACCTTGAAATTTCCCAGATTATGAATGTATTGGGATACAAGCCTGAAGGTAAATGTGTTTTGGGAAAACATGTCAAGAGACAGATTTTTAGGATTATAAACAAATTTACTCTTGATGAACAATCTGGAAAAGCCACCTGAAAATAAAGATAAATTTTACAAAGTCAGGCCAATTTACTCAGCCATTTGAAAACGCTGCAGTCAACTTCCTATAGAAGAGAATGTTAGTGTCAGTGAAGGAATTGTTCCTTTCACTGGGAAGTTTTCTGCAAAGCAGTACGTCAAGCAGAAACCAAGTCCATGAGGAGTCAAAGTCTTCATGTGAAAAGAGTGGAATAGTGCATGAGTTTCTTTTGTATCAAGGTGCTACAACTGAACTAAATACCGCATACTATAAAAATTTGTGTTAGGTCCTGCTGTTGGTTTAGAATTTTCTGTTCCACTCTGAAAAAGTAAAGGTCATAAATTATACTTTGACAACTTCTTTTCACCTTATCACTTGTTTCAAGTTCTGAAATCTCAAGGCATCAGTGCAGCAGGTACTGTCCATCAAAACAGATTTGGAAAGAACTTGCCTTTTTTAGATGATAAGACAATAATGAAACAAACCAGAGGTTACTGAGAATAATCACTAGTGCTGATGACATTACCATGTGTAAGTGTTTAGAATATAGGACAGTTGTATTGTGTTCAAAGTTTGTTGGTATAGGCTCAGTGGATGAAGTTGAGTGTTGGGGCAAAAAACACCATAAATGGGTGAAAGTAGAAAGACCTGAAATATTGAGAAGATATAATCATGCAATGGATCGTGTGGAACTATTTGATCAATTGATATGCTACTACAGAGTTTTCATCAGATCTCAAAAATGGCCTTTCCGTATTTTTTTTCACGCTGTTGACTTTGCCAGCGTGCAGAGTTGGTTGGCATACAGATGAGATGCAGACAACCTTTCTATCCCAAAGAAGAAGCAAATGGACTTTCTTTCCTTTCGTATCAGGGTAGCAGATGGATTGATACTGTGCCAGAAGAAAGTGACTGAAAAGCAGAGGGGGCGTCTGTTTGATGAAGGACTGGCTTCAGACATGAGAGTCATACCAAGAAAAAGAGGATAATTATGACCAGCTACAGAGATACAGTTTGATTCCATTGACCATTTGCCTTTGCATGATGTAGGAGCTCCAAGTCACCACAAATTTCCAAAATGTACAGGGTGTTCTAGAATTCAGTGCAGAAAATGTAAAGTACACTTATGTCTCCAAAAGGACAGACTTTTTTTTACAGTTTCATACAAAACCTTAAAATCTGTGTTTTGATCATTGTTGTTTAAATAATAACTGTAATTTGGAATTTTTATTGTTTCTTCCGTTTTAAAGTGAAATAAAGAGTGGCATACTTGATCCACAGTGTTAACCTCCGTAATGTATGACATGAAGCTCGAGACTTGATGAACACAATTGTGTACATTAAATATCTAGAAAACTAGAGATCATATGAAATTTTTTCTTAGAAAAATGTTGTCAGGAGACTCACCTGAATGTAAAACTGTCAGATATTTTTTTAATAAGTGAATAAAAAATCAGGTCTGAAAGGGTTAAAGTAAAAGCACATTTAATCGAGAATATTAGCAAATGACATCTACTTAACGTAGGCTTGATGAGCACGTAGGTGCGAAACTGTTCATGTATCAAAGCTAACAGTTACTATTTGTTGGGCAAACTATCATTGAAGTAACAAAGTCTGTAATGGCTAGCCCCCTATGAAGTAGAAGCTAAGTGGCATGATCGTCTGCTCTTGATCAACTGGACAGAAAGCAGAGCGGCGCTCGTTGAGCTCCACAGGGTCGACCAGAGGGCGCTGTGGTCGGCGTAGTTAGTCCGCTCTCGTAGTGCCAACCTACGAGCGTGAACCTACGCTGTGGCATCTGAACTGTCGATACCACAACTATCATAGACAAAAATCAGCGTCACATCTATAAGTCTTGAATGCGACGTCCCTTCTCCCTTTACTGCATTCGATTAGTGTGTTTGTTAGAATGAATAATGAAACAATTCTTGGAAAATTGTGAGAGCCACCAATAATTCCTTCTCAGGAAATAAAGCTAACTATGCTCAGTGAGGATAGACTGTGGTGTCACCGCCAGACACCACACTTGCTAGGTGGTAGCCTTTAAATCGGCCGCGGTCCGTTAGTATACGTCGGACCCGCGTGTCGCCACTGTCAGTGATAGCAGACCGAGCGCCACCACACGGCAGGTCTAGAGAGACGTACTGGCACTCGCCCCAGTTGTACAGTCGACTTTGCCAGAGATGGATCACTGACAACTACGCTCTCATTTGCCGAGACGATAGTTAGCATAGCCTTCAGCTAAGTCATTGGCTACGACCTAGCAAGGCGCCATTACCAGTGTATAGTAAAAATGGTGATTATATCTGTACAAGAGCGATGTACACCGATTATGGATTGAAGTTAAGTATTACAAGATTTACGTACTTTATTGCAATTCTCAAGACATTGTCCTGTTCCAGACCTCACGCCGGTCTGCGTGTAATTAAACGCGTGCATTTCGGCCTCCTCTAGAAAAACAGTGTTGGCTCTTCTGCTGACACTACATAGACCTCATTACAAAATACTGTCTTTCTGCATCTCTCCTGATCATAGTGATAATTGCTTCACCCAATCCCTGTAACCCAATTTTGAATCGACCAAGTTAAGATGCGTACACTATAGTTATTGTTTGTATATCACTTTACGCTGGACTGCTAGAAACTAAAACACTTCAGGTGGCCAAAGCTTTTCATCTGATCACTGTCACTAATAACAATAATAATAATAATAATAATAATAATAATAATAATAATATTTTTCTGGAAGCCATTATGTAGTTATTGTTGTGTTGTGCTGCAGTCAAATCCTTGCAAAATGAGTAACGAAGCCATTTCTGACACAGTTTACGAAATATGTGCAACGTCTAGAAGAGAAATTTAGCTCTTGTTATATGTATGGCATAGATGCAGGGTACAAAGCACAAAGTACGCGAGTACTGGATGCATAATTTGAGTAAGATATAGTTCATACATTCGTTTCACGAGCTATGAACTCCACTCATCGATGTCATTCATTTCTGCCAGTGTTTGATTAAATTAATTGTTGAAACTTATGTAATCAATATTAGCCTTTCATTATTAATTATCGTTATCATTATAATAATATAAAGATAGTTTCATGACTGAGACAAAATCGAACTCGTTTGGTTTCTGCAAATCAAAAAAGTTTTTACCCCTCAGTTGGTGATTACCACCAGCTTCGCTCCTTTCAGTGTCGTAGTGATTGTCGTACACCAACGCTCTGAAGCCCTTGCATTCAATAAAAAATGAAACTTAGAACATTATAATTTAGTAGGCAGGTTACTGAAATAATTTATAAATATATTTTATAATTCCAAGTACGTTGCTACGTTTGATTGCTTTTATTTTACGGTAAGCATACTTCTGCTGTTCTGCCATTATCAGGTTATCTGTAAGTCCTGTATGCTCGTACAGCATGCATTTGTCCTCTAGCTATTCCTGTTTAGCCATTTTACATTTGCCATCAATCCCATTTTTAGAAGTCTGTTTTCTCTTTCGTCTATTACATTTTTATATTTTCTTGTTTTGTCGATTGAATTCAACATCTGTTGTGTTAAGCGAAGAACTGTGTTGGGCATTATTTTTTTGCCTGTTTGATACTCTGCTCCCTACACTGTTCCACCTCTCAAGGCTACCCACTTGTCTTCTGTTGTGTTCCATCCCTCTGTTTGTCACACGTTGCAAAATGCTTTCTTTGAAACTGCTTCTATCTATCCAGGTCACATATCCTTAACTGCTTATCTATCTTCAGTTGTCTCAGTTGTAATCTGAAGTTCATTTAAAATAAATTATGGTAAAGTCTACATCTGTCCTTTGAAATATTTTACAGTTTAAAATATGGTGTATAAATCTCTGTGTTACTATTATATCTATTATACAACGAGTCTGAAACCTTCCGGTGTTCCCAGGAGTCATGACCAATTCCTGGCAGTGATTGAATTAAGCTGTTCGCAAAATTCTACGTGCCATTTTTCTTTTCCCACCTGCTGAATTCCAGTCCTGAATCGCAATTTTGTTGTCTCTTAACTATCTGAATAAGTTCTTTTATCTCATCACGCTTTCTCCCATCTCTTGCTTGTCTGCGAAGCTAGTTTGTGTGTGTGTGTGTGTGTGTGTGTGTGTGTGTGTGTGTGTGTGTGTGTGTGTGTGTGTGCGGGTGTGTGGGTGGGTGTGTGGGTGGGTGTGTGGGTGGGTGGGTGGAGGAGGGGGAGGGAGGAGAATCCGAAATATTGACGCATTTTGCTGCCTTATTCTGTCAACAGTGTTTTAATATTTTTCTCCGTTCTGTACTTCTAAACTCTGGGCAAGAATGGTGGGGTGTCACTCAAAATTTTCAAGAGGGACTGGGCTGCCTGGAATGTTCGAGGCCAGCCATTAGTTCTACTGTATTGAAAACATGCTGACTGACGTAATTGTGAATGTTTCTCTCTTAGACTTCCTCTCTCTCCCCCTCCCTACCCAGGCAGAACAGATGAGAGCAGCTCAATACGAACGACGAAATTTTTATCTAGTTCAGGACTGTGTTCGTTGTTTGGAGAACATAGTTATCTATGAGGGGCTGTATACATACGTTTACTTTCAGCCTGTCTTTACAGTTACAAGAATGGACAGTTTTCCTAAACAAATTTCATACGTTTGGACTACGTAATGACCAGCCAAAAGGAAAATATAAAAGTATACGAGACAATGAATGCCTTAAAAACAGTAAACTGAATATTCATTTATGAACGTAGATAACTTCAAATCTCAATGTTGTCAATGTTAAAAGGTTCTTGTGAGTTTCAGTTGAGGAAGCGTGGGAATCCATTAATTTCATATTTTTTGCAACTATTCAGTACCGTATTTGAGTCTGCTTGACTGTGAAGTAAGGTACCTCTCTGTGGATTATTTATTTCGGGAAAAGTTGTTGCACCACAGGGATGACGTTCGTATAGGGACTTCCGGTAAAATGACCTTAGTTCGCTGTCAGGCCACTCGCTGCAAGTTTATAAGTGCGTCATCTCCCTTTCTTATGTGCTAATAGTTCGTTTTCCACTTTTGTTATCGTTAGTTAACAAAAACTGGTTTCACCAAGTTGTGCTTCTGATTACAACTTCTGGCGTGTATTGCGCTCTTTGAATTGTGTTGTAACTATGTTGCTCGTAATACGATTCAGTTCTGCTTACGTCCGAATATTTGATGGGGTAAATGTTTCCATATTTCCATATTTGGTTTTGTGTAGTCCAACAGAAGCTGGTTTCGTGACGTGGTGGTCTGTGGTCTTTTGTGTATTTGTTAGTGCTTACTAATCTGTGCGTGAACTGCACTATTTAAACGCAGTTGTAGTATATTGCTTTTATTGTTCTTTATTTTTGTTGCATTTGATGAGGAACTCTGTGGTAGCAGGTTTTGACAGTATTGGTACCCAACTTTACTACATCTCGTTACGGAATGAGTAAGTAGTTCTGCCTTGAATGGTGTTGGGTGGTAAGTTCCTATGGGACCAAACTGCTGAGGTCATCTGCCCTAGGCTTCCCCACTACTTAATCTAACTTAAACTAACCTACGCCAAGGACAACACACACACACACACACACACACACACACACACACACACATATGCGCGAGCGAGCGCGCGACTGACTTAACTGTGAATGTTTCTCTCTCAGACTTCCTCTCTCTCTCCCTCCCTCCCAAGCAGAACATATGAGAGCAGTTCAGTATGAACGACGAAATTTTTATCTAGTTCAGGACTGTGTTCGTTGTTTGGCCCGAGAGAAGACTCGCACCTCCGACCGGGGGGAGCCGCGCGAACCGTGGTCAAGGCGTCTTCGATTGCACGGCTACACAACGCGGCCAATGGTGTTGCATCTTGCCACTAAGTGCTATGCATTTAACACTGTACTGCATTGTACGGATGTAGATGACTATCTGTAGTTTTGGTGACTAGAGCATTCTTGCTTACGAATGTTAAAAATGCGACAGTAGTTACGGAAATGTTTCACATGCTGTTAACATATACTGTATACAGTACATTTTAGTAGAAGACAATGAAAATTTCGGTGGCAGCTATTAAATGCGACAGTGCGAAAAACCGATGGGAACAAAAGTAAAGTAGAATACCAGCAATATACTTATAATTCGCGTGAATCGGCAGTTCATACATGGATTCGTTAGCAATAACAGACAGACGTGAGACGACAGAATACTATGCGTCGAAACAGGCTTCTGTTTCATATGAAACAAAAACAAAAATTAAATCATTTGTCCTACTTAACGTTACGGATGAGAGCAAAAATTAAGCATAACACAAGCCACATATTTACAACGCAAGAATTTCGCAAAGCAAGAAAACAAATTAACGCGCCATATTTTTCCGAATTCGAAGTTCACTGCCAGGCCGCTACTTTCCACTTGATAACAGCCATACCGTAGAAATTACAATACTAGGTTTTACAAATAATTACACTTTGCCGCCAGACTACCAGACCCACCCGTAAACTGTAGATGGAAAGTAATATCATCTATTACTGGTATTTCGCAAAGCAAGAAAACAAATTATCGCGCCATATTTTTCCGAATTCGAAGTTCACTGCCAGGCCGCTATGAGCGCTGCTGTCGGTCGCTTTTTCCGTATCGTAACATGGTCTTTGTAGTTCTGATATTTTGCAGTTCTGCGGTTACGGCACTACTACAGCGTGGCAAAACCTTGTGTTCTGTGTTTATTTAGTGTGAGGCGGATTAAGTGCAATAAAGTTAGATTATTCAGTTTTATACTTTTCTGTAATTGTGGTTCACGGGTAAAGGCAATTTAAGTAAACAGAGGTATCCCTGTACGTTAATAAAACGTAATATTATCAACTGATACAGGTTCCGTACAAATTAGTTTCGTTGGTATTGTCGGTCGCCACTTTGGCATTTACAGGGAGAGTTTTTTGTTGTGACTAACATTAAGCCACGAGACGAAAGAAATTAAGCGGCCCTGGATTTGATGAAATAAATTATTTGTTTATCTTAGCTTGAATACAGAATACAGAGATGCTTTGAAACTGTTTATCAGTGACAATTACTTCATAAGTATTGCTAGAACCAATAAAAATAAATTTTTACCAAATTAATTAGGAAAACACTAAGTATTTTATTTTGATACATTGTAGCTTTATTCCTACAACCTACAGATCTTATTTCCTCAAAAAAAAAAAAAAAAAAAAAAAAAAACAGTAGCAAGCCTAAGTATATGCTAAGGTTAGGGTCACCGCTGCTGCACATGGCTCTCCTGAAACAGGAGGGTGTCTGGTCACGGTGACCATATACATCGCTCCCACGTATGCGTTGCTTAAACTGTCTTAAATGCTTTCTTAACACGTACGTTGACGTCACATGACGAGTTGTGTTTAAAAGTCTTTATTTTAACAATTTGCTTAAGTTTCCGGGCCGTCCGCTGTGGCCGAGCGGTTCTAGGCGCTCCAGTCCAGAACCGCGCTGCCGCTACGGTCGCAGGTTAGAATCCTGCCTCGGGCATGGATGTGTGTGATGTCTTTAAGTTAGTTAGCTTTAAGTACTCTACGGGACTGATGACCTCAGATGTTAAGTGCCGTCGTGCCTAGCGCCATTTGGACCATTTTTTTAAGTTTCCGATAAAACTTAGGACTGTTTCAAGCTATGTCACGACGGAAATGATTACCTTTTCGAAGCTGGTGTTCAGTCATGGAGAAGTTTTAGATGACGTCGTGGTCTCAATTGACTGAAAAAATTATTTATTCATAAAATGCACCATCGAAATTTGCCGTGTAACCATTATTAAGTATAGCACTTAGAAACTTGTGCACCAGCAAAAATAAAAGCTTTAAATTGAAAGCTGGAAATTGAAATAAGAACACCGTGAATTCATTGTCCCAGGAAGGGGAAACTTTATTGACACATTCCTGGGGTCAGATACATCACATGATCACACTGATAGAACCACAGGCACATAGACACAGGCAACAGAGCATGCACAATGTCGGCACTAGTACAGTGTATATCCACCTTTCGCAGCAATGCAGGCTGCTATTCTCCCATGGAGACGATCGTAGAGATGCTGGATGTAGTCCTGTGGAACGGCTTGCCATGCCATTTCCACCTGGCGCCTCAGTTGGACCAGCGTTCGTGCTGGACGTGCAGACCGCGTGAGACGACGCTTCATCCAGTCCCAAACATGCTCAATGGGGGACAGATCCGGAGATCTTGCTGGCCAGGGTAGTTGACTTACACCTTCTAGACCACGTTGGGTGGAACGGGATACATGCGGACGTGCATTGTCCTGTTGGAACAGCAAGTTCCCTTGCCGGTCTAGGAATGGTAGAACTATGGGTTCGATGACGGTTTGGATGTACCGTGCACTATTCAGTGTCCCCTCGACGATCACCAGTGGTGTACGGCCAGTGTAGGAGATCGCTCCCCACACCATGATGCCGGGTGTTGGCCGTGTGTGCCTCGGTCGTATGCAGTCCTGATTGTGGCGCTCACCTGCACGGCGCCAACCACGCATACGACCATCATTGGCACCAAGGTAGAAGCGACTCTCATCGCTGAAGACGACACGTCTCCATTCGTCCCTCCATTCACGCCTGTCGCGACACCACTGGAGGCGGGCTGCACGATGTTGGGGCGTGAGCGGAAGACGGCCTAACGGTTTGCGGGACCGTAGCCCAGCTTCATGGAGACGGTTGCGAATGGTCCTCGCCGATACCCCAGGAGCAACAGTGTCCCTAATTTGCTGGGAAGTGGCGGTGCGGTCCCCTACGGCACTGCGTAGGATCCTACGGTCTTGGCGTGCATCCGTGCGTCGCTGCGGTCCGGTCCCAGGTCGACGGGCACGTGCACCTTCCGCAGACCACTGACGACAACATCGATGTACTGTGGAGACCTCACGCCCCACGTGTTGAGCAATTCGGCGGTACGTCCACCCGGCCTCCCGCATGCCCACTATACGCCCTCGCTCAAAGTCCGTCAACTGCACATACGGTTCACGTCCACGCTGTCGCGGCATGCTACCAGTGTTAAAGACTGCGATGGAGCTCCGTATGCCACGGCAAACTGGCTGA